>NC_137074.1:105793767-106508767 GCF_951640355.1 Cnephaeus nilssonii
CTTGTGATGATGTGAGGGTGGCCATCTTGTGGCAGCCATCTTGGGACGATATGGGGCTACCATCTTGTGATGACATGAGGGCATCACGTGAGGGCATGAGGGCCACCTAGGCTTTTATTAGTATAAATTCCACATATGAATGAAATCATGTGATACTTGTCTTTGTCTGATTAACTTATTTTACTTAGCATGATACTCTCCAGGTTCCTCCATGCTGTCTCAAAGGGTAAGTGATTCTTGTTTTTTACTGCTGCATAGTATTCCATGGTACAAATGTACCACTGCTTTTTATCTACTCATCTACTGATGAGCACTTAGGCTGTTTCCAGATCTTAGCTATTATAAATTGTGCTACTATGAACATGGGAGTGCATACATTCTTTCTGATTGGTGTTTCAGGATTCTTAGGATATATTCCCAAATGTGGGATCACTGGGTCAAATGGCAGTTCCATTTTTAATTTTTTTAGGAAATGCCATACTGTTTTCTATAATTGTTGCACCAATCTGCATTCCCTAGCAGTGTACTAGAGTTCCCTTTTCTCCACACCCTCGCCAACAATTGTCATTTGTTGATTTTTTTATGGTAGCCATTCTCACAGGTGTGAGGTGATACCTCATTGTCATTTTAATTTGCATCTCTCTGATGATCAATGACTTTGAGCATTTTTTTCATATGTTTCTTGGTCATCTGTATGTCCTCTTTGGAGAAGTGTTTATTTAGGTCCTTTGGCCATTTTGTAATTGGATTGTTTGTCTTCCTTTTGTTAACTTGTATAAGGTCCTTATATATTTTGGATAGCAAATCTTAATCAGATGTATCATTGCCAAATATGTTCTCCCATACAGTGGGCTCTCTTTTCATTTTGTTGATGGTTTATTTTGCTGTGCAGAAGCCTTTTATTTTGATGTAGTACCATTTGTTTATTTTCTCCTTAGTTTACTTTGTCTTAGGAGATGTATCTGTAAACATATTGATACGAGAGATATGTGAGATTTTGCTGCGTATGGTTTCTTCTAAAATTTTTATGGTTTCACATCTTACAGTTAAGTCTTTTATCCATTTTGAGTTTATTCTTGTGTATGGTGTATGTTGGTGGTCTAGTTTCATTTTTTGCATGTCCAGCTTTCCCAACACCATTTATTGAAGAGACTGTCTTGACTCCATTGTATGCTCTTGCCTCCTTTGTCAAATATGAATTGAGTGTAATATGTTGGGTTTATTTCTGGGGTCTCTGTTCTGTTCCGTTTATCTATATGCCTGTTCTTGTGGCTATACCAGGCTGTTTTGATAACAGTGGCTTTGTAGTATAACTTGAAATTTGATATTGTGATTCCTCCAACTTTGTTTTTCTTATTCAAGATTGCTACAGCTATTTGGGGTCTTTTTTGATTCCATATAAATTTTTGGAGTGTTTATTCTAGCTCTGTGAATTATGCCATTGGTATTTTAACAGGGATTGCATTGAATCTGTAGATTATCTTGCATAGTATGGACACTTTAATGATGTTGATTCTACCAATTGATGAACACTATAAATTATTCCACTTGTTTATATTTTCTATCTCTTTTTTTTTCAATGTCCCATAGTTTTCTTAGTACAGGTCTTTGCCTCATTGGTTAAGTTTATTCCTAAGTATCTTAATTTTATTTTTGTTGCAATGGTAAATGGGATTGTTTGTTTAGTTTCTCTTTCTGAGAATTCATTATTGATGTATAAAACAGCAATTGAATTTTGGGTGTTGATTTTGTATCCTGCTGTATTTTGAAGTTCATTTATTAAATCAAGTGTTTTTTGGTAGAGTCTTTAGTGTTTTCTATGTATAATATCATGTCCTTTTTTGGGTCCTTTCTCTTTGTTTCTTGGAGAGTCTGTCTAACAGTTCATCAATTTTGTTTATCCTTTCAAAGAACCAGCTCTTTGTTTCATTGTTTTTGTATTGTTGTTTTTTTTAGTCTCTGTGTTATTTATTTCTGCTCTAATCTTTATTATTTCCTTCCTTCTACTTACTCTATCTTTTCTTGTTGTTCTCTTTTTAGTACTTTAAGTTGTAGGTGCCAATAAGTTATTATTGATTTTTCTTGTTTTTTGAGGTAGGCCTATAGTACTATAAACTTACCTCTCAGGACTGCTTTTGCTGTGTCCCAGAGATTTGGGGTTGTAGTGTGCTCATTTTCATTTGTTTCCAGGCAGTTTTTTATTTCTTTCTTGATCTATTTAGTAACCCATTCATCCTATCTAATAAAAGAGTAATATGAAAATTGACTGCACCTCCGCCACACCCACCAGCCATGCCCACCAGCCATGCCCATCAGCCAATCAGGAGCGACTATGCAAATAAACCCAACCAAGATGGCTTCAGCCACGGAGAGCAGGAGGGAGGCTTGGGTTTTCCTGGAGATGGAGGAAGCCATGCTTTCTGCCTGCCCTTGTAAGCCCAGGCCTCCACTCAATGCTACAAAGTTTCAATGATAGAAGATAAATAAATCCCAACAAAAATGATGGCAGCCATGGAGCTGGAGAGAGCAGGAAGCTTGAGTTGCCCCTGGAGATGGAGGAAGCCAAGTTTCCACAGCCCTGGCCTACCTTGTCCTCTGCTTAAGGCTACGAAGTTTCAATTATAGAAGATAAATAAATCCCAACAGAAATGGTTGTGGCCACGGAGCAAGCAGAAGGCTTGGCTCTGCTTCAGGCTACAAAGTTTCAATTGTAGAAGATAAATAAGTCCCAGATACCAGGGCCTCCACTTGGGTTGCCTGAGGGTGTGGCCATCCTGCAAACCACCACAGGCCCCTCGCCCAGGCCGCCCCACGCCCCAAGGGAACCCCCACCCTGATCTGGGACACCCTTCAGAGCAAACCAGCTGGCCCCACCCATGTGCCAGGCCTCTATCCTATCTAATAAAAGACTAATATGCAGATTGACCATCACTCCAACACACAAGATGGCTGCCCCATGTGGTCAAAGATCCTGCACCCATGTGGACACAAGATGGCCACCACAAGATGGCCAGCAGGGGAGGGCAGTTGGGAGGGACCAGGCCTGCAAGGGAGGGCGGTTGTGGGTGGTCAGGCCAGCAGGGGAGGGCAGTTAGGGGTGACTAGGCCTGCAGGGGAGGGAAGTTGGGGGAGATCAAGCCTGCAGGGGAGAGCAGTTAGGGGTGACCAGGCCGGCATAGGAGGGAAGTTGGGGATGGCAGGGCCTGCAGGGGAGGGCAGTTATGGGTGACCAGGCCTGCAGGGGAGGGCAGTTAGGGGCAAACAGGCTGGCAGGGGAGCAGTTAGGCATTAATCAGGCTGGCAGAGGAGTGGTTAGGGGGTGATCAGGCTGGCAGGCAAAAGCAGTTAGGGGCAATCAGGAAGGCAGGCAGGTGAGCAGTTGGGAGCCAGCAGTCCTGGATTGTGAGAGGGATGTCCGACTGCCCGTTTAGGCCCGATCCTACGAGTATCAGACCTAAACGGTCAGTCAGACATCACTTGAGGGGTCCCAGGTTGGAGAGGGTGCAGGATGGGCTGAGGGACACTCAACCCCCTGTGTGCACAAATTTCGTGCACCGGGCCTCTAGTTGTTTAATAACATGCTGTTTAGCCTACATGTGTTTGAATATTTTTGGGTGTTTTTACTGTAGTTGATTTATAATTTCATTCCACTTTGATCTGAGAAGATGCTTGATATGATTTCAATCTTCTTGAACTTGTAGAGACTTGTTTTGTGTACTAACATGTGGTCTACCTTTGTGAATGATCCATGTGCACTTGAGATGAATGTATATTCTCTTGCTTTGGGTGAAATGTTGTATAAATGTCAAATAAATCCATCTGATCTAGTGTGTCCTTTAGAGTCTCTGTTTCTTTGTTAAGTTTTTGTCAGGAGGATCTATCCAGTGAAGTCAGAGGGGTGTTAAACTTCCCTACTATGACTCTATTGTTCAATCTCTCCATTAAAGTCCTCTAGAATTTTTAAAAATTATTTAGGTGCCCTTATATTGGATGCATAAATGTTTGGGTGCATAACCAGTGTTATAGCCTCTTGTTGAAACAATTCCCTTTAGTAATATGTAGTGACCTTTGTTGTCTCCTGTGATGGCCTTCATTTTGAAGTCTATTTTGTCAGATCTGAGTATTGCTCCTCCAACTTTTATTTATTTTCCATTTGCATGGAAATAATTTTTCCATCCCTTCACTCTCATCCTGTGTGTACCTTTTGTTCTGTGGTGGGACTCATGTAGACAGCATATATTTGGTTCATGTATTTGTATCCATTCAGTTACCCTATCTATGCCTTTTGATTGGAGCATTTAATTCATTTATATTTAGGGTTATTATTATTACTAGAGGCCCGGTGCACGAGATTCGTGCGGGGGGGCAGTGGTGTCCTTCAGCCCAGTCTGTACCCTCTCCAATCTGGGACATCCCTCTCACAATCCAGGGCTGCTGACTCCCAACTGCTTGCCTGCCTGCCTTCCTGATTTCCCCTAACCGCTTCTGCCTGCCAGCCTGATCACCCCCTAAACACTCCCCTGCCAGCCTGATTGATGCCTAACTGCTCCCATGCCAGCCTGTTTGCCCCCAACTTCCCTCCTCTGCTGGCCTAGTCACCCCTAACTGCCCTCTCCTACAAGCTTGATCGCCCCCAACTGCCCTCCCTTGCAAGCCTGGTCCCTCCCAACTTCCCTCCCCTGCTGGCCATCTTGTGGTGGCCATCTGTGTCCACATGAGGGCAGGATCTTTGACCACATGGGGGCAGCCATCTTGTGTGTTGTGTTGGAGTGATGGTCAATCTGCATATTACTCTTTTATTAGAGAGGATTAATATTTTTATTTTTATTGATTCAGAGAAGAAGGGAGAGGGAGAGAGATAGAAAGATCAATTATGAGAGAGAATCATTGATTGGCCACCTCCCACACCCCCCCACCCACTGGGGATTGACCCCACAACTCAGGCATGTGCCCTTGATCGGAATCAAACCCAGGACCCTTCAGTCCACAGGCTGATGCTCTTTCCACTGAACCAAAACAGCTAGGGTGAAGCTTATTATTGATAGGTACTTATTTATTGCCATTTTAATTCCGTATGCCTAAATTTCTCTCTCTGTTTCTTCTCAATATAGTAATTCTTTTAGCATTTCTTATAATGCTGGCTTGGTGGTGATGTACTCCTTTCTTCTTCTTCTTCTTTTTTTTTTTTTTTTTTTGTCCAGGAAGCTCTTTACTTGACCTTCTATTTTCAATGATATCCGTGCTGGATATACTAATCTTGGTTTCAGACCCTTGCTTTCCATTACTTGAATACTTCATGTCATTCCCTTCTGGCCTGTGTCAGTTTTATGGGAGTATCAAATTGTACCTTTGCATGTAATAGTTTGTTTTCCTCTTGCTGCCTTTAGGATTCTCTCTTTGTCTTTAATTTTTGGCATTTTAATTATTATGTGTCTGGCTGGGGCCTGTTTGGGCTCTTCTTGCTTGGGGTTCTCTGTGCCTCCTGAACTTGTGTGACCTTTTCCTTTACCAGGTTAGGGAAGTTTTCTGGCATTATTTCTTCAAACATGTTCTCTATCCCTTTCTCCATTTCTGCCTCTTTGATCCAACAAGAGGATATAACTCTGGTAAACATATATGCACCCAATATAGAAGCACACACACACACACACACACACACACACACACACACATACACATATATGTGTGTGTGTGTGTGTGTGTGTGTGTGTGTGTGTATATATATATATATATATATATATATATATATATATACTTCTAGAAGACTTAAATAGAGAAATCAACAACAATACAGTCATAATAGGAAACTTTAACACTTCACTGACTTCCCTGGATAGATCTTACAGACAAAAACCTAACAATCAAACAGTGACTCTAATGACTTAAACACTTGCTATTATATGGTTACATTTCAGATTGTCCCACAGCTTGCTCAAGTTGTCCTCCTGTTTTTTAATTGTATTTTCTTTTTGGTTCTCTAATTGATTTTTTCAACCATGTCTTCAAATTCACTGATTCAATCTTCAGCTTCCCCTAAACTGCTGTGTATTCCTTCCAATGTGCTCTTTATTTGTGCTATGTCATTCTTTATTTCTGTTTTCATAGTTACTATATATTTTCTCATGCTGTTGAACATCTTTACCATTCATTACTCTAAACTCTGTTTCAGATAAATTTCTTGTATCTGCTTCATTTATCTCTTGTTTTGTAGAATTCTCTTGTTCACTCATTTGGGGATTGTTTCTTTGTTTCCTCATTTTGGTTGTCTGTTTGGGTTTGTGACTATGTATTAGGTAGATCCTCTACACCTCTCAATCTCTAGCACAGGACAGTGTTAAATGCTGTTTCTAACTAATTAGATCAGGGAAAAACTCAAAGCCTCCAGAGACCGCCTCTGCCTACAGACTGATAGGATTCCAACTTGAATTGTGCCCAGGCAATCCTCCTTAGGTGTGGCAAGAGTTTTTTCAACAGGTTGGGGCAGTTGCTTCTGCCTGGAGGCTAATTGTTATTTTTAGTCTCTTAAGTGACCTCAGGGCAAAATGTTTTCCAATAGGGTGGGTCAACTATCTTCCTCCCAGGCAAGGCAAATGTCTGTGTGGGAAAGATGTTCTCTGCTGCTTGAGACAATCACTCAGCACCAGAAACTGGGGGTGTCTGCCTTCTGAGCTCTAACTGCTGAGTACCCAATCCTGC
This sequence comes from Cnephaeus nilssonii, assembly GCF_951640355.1. Taxonomy (NCBI): domain Eukaryota; kingdom Metazoa; phylum Chordata; class Mammalia; order Chiroptera; family Vespertilionidae; genus Cnephaeus; species Cnephaeus nilssonii. Next base: position 105,800,464 of record NC_137074.1, read on the forward strand.
CTTCTGCTCACACAGCTTCAGTCCACTGTGCCCTCCCTCTGCTGGAGCACAAGGTTGGTGGCACTGCAGGAAATTTTGTTTGTTGACCCTTTAAGAGGTTGCCTGAATTTCCAGCCATTGCTTCATGGCAGATAGCAACCCTGCTGTTTTTTACAGCGAGATGTTTATGTGGGTACCCTTCTCCATTCTGGGTTCTCTGCTAGGGAGCCCAGCTTGGGAATTATATCCCAGAATTGTCAGTGGTACCTCCACCCCTCCTACCAGTCTCTATGTGGTCTCCACTTTTGGTCCAAGGGTATCAGATTTCTCTCCAGCCAGTCTTCCATTAATTATTCAGGAAGTTTTTTGTGTTTTGGTTGTAAATTGGTTATTCCTGAGTATGTCTGTGCAGAATCCAGGTACTCTGCTGCCGTTTTTAATCCTTGGGCCATTTTTCTTATCCATTCAGTTCTCACGGCCTTACTTTAATACTGATGCTATAGTTTATTATTTTCCTGCAATAGAGTGTAGGTGTATAACCATTGTAGTTGAGTCCTGTGAGTCTTGTTAGTGTCTTCTTTAGTTGTCTTTATTGTCTGATTGTCACTGTTAGTGTGAATGCTTTAGCATATTTCTGTGCTGCTTTGAGAATACACTCATACATACTCATGCACATGATACTCATGATTTGTTGAATGATTCCTCCATAATAACTCCTCTTCCAAAATTTGTAACATTTTTTATTCATAGAATATTTTTTGCAAATTAGTTTTCAATTGTCTTTTATATTTATAACTAGAAAAAACTCTTTTCTGAAACTTGTATGTTGGATTATAAGGTTAAAATGGAATATATATCCTTTTAAAGAGCCATTTGTTTCTTGATTTTTCTACAATGATGTGGTAACTATGCTTTTAATCAATGCCCTACTTCTGTGGTTACTGGTTACACCCATTTTTGCATGATTACAAGAGGAATACAAGCATTGATAATTTTGAAATTCATTACAATGCCAGGGTTTATATGCTCTCATTAAGCATTAATTGGTAGTTGGTGGTTATTGCTATTTTTAACACCATTAGTTCATAGCAATGTAATTAGTAATGCTAAGTACAGGAACCACATTAATAGTATTACTAATTGTAAATCTGGAGATAGAAACACAACATGACTGGTTAATTTCCAGGCAATATCTCATGATAATTAGCTGTAGAACATTTGTGCTGAATTAGAAAGGTAAATAATTTGAAAATTTTCTACAGTTTTTGTGTGGTTTGCAATACTAGTACCACCTTTTAATGCACAGATCTCTTTCCAGCTTCCCATGTTAACATTTTTTTCCTTTTGAGATCCTGTTGGTTTATGCTCAAAAATTATTCATTTGTCTCTCATACGAAAAAACTGTATAGTCATTTGTTGAACAAATTTTAATGTTTTGAAATATATTAAATGACTTAAATCTTTTATTAGATTGTATTTGTTTTCTAATGTTTAGAGCAAAACCTCTTAACAGTTTTTTTTTATATATATATCCCCACTCTTTTCTCATTTCTCTAGCAACAAAACTGGCCAACTTCATAAGTTTACTATTAAGTTTCACAATAGTAGAATTAATGGGACAATGTTCTCAGGCTATAATAAGTAATTTTTTTTTAAAAAAATCACTTATATTCATGTTACTTTACTTGTACTAATTCCCTCTGAAGTCACATCATATGGGATTTAACAGTCTATAGTATCTACAACACTGAAGAACATATTCTTTAATTGTCCTTTTATGTGCTTGCTAAAGGACAGGGTTTAGAAAGAGTTTTCTGTATTTTCTTCCTTTTCATTTTCTCTTCAGAAAGATTATACTGGGATATGTGTGAGGAAATTGGGAACAGTAGATATTATGCTATAGTTGAAAATAGTTGAGCTTCTGTGTAAAAAGTAAAATAGACAAATTTTTAAAATATTTTTAATTGATTTCAGAGAGGAAGGAAGAAGGAGAGAGAGATAGAAACATCAATGATGAGAATCATTGATCGGCTGCCTCCTGCACGCTCCCACAGGGGATCGAGCCCACAACTTGGGCATGTGCCCTTGACCAGAATCAAAGCTGGGACCCTTCAGTCCGCAGGCTGACGTGCTATACATTGAGCCAAAGCAGCTAGGGCAAAATAGACAAATTTTGCATTAATCCTTCCAAATTATTTTCAGTTAAGCTATGAAATTCTTCAGAGGTAATATTGGCAAACATATCTTTGTGTTTTCTTTTTGACTTTTTGAACAAAACAGATTCCATGGAAAACATTGGTTTACTTCTCTTGCCTTGGTTTTCTTTCTTCTTTTCACATCTGAGAGTTGCCAATTGTATCTTGCTGCTTCATTGGTAATGGGGGAAATAGCCAAAATGAAGATTTCAGCATGTTGAAACTGTATCAGTAGATTCTATGATTTATGGTTGGAAAAAATCAGTAAAAATGAATTAAAACTTAGTGAATAAGTTTAAAATGTTAATAGAAATTCAAATGTTTTTTATACAATTAGATCAAGAGGGAAAAAGTAAGTTACATTGTTGATGAAAACCCCAAAAGAGTTTATTTCCGATATTGGCATTTGAGAATATTGTGAGAATAGTAGCTTTGTTATTGTACTTCTTCAACTTTCAACTCTTAGAATTTTGTTAACCTGACAAATGTGCAATGCTATTATTTAGTTATAATTAGTTAATGATTATGTCATTTCTTTTGACAGGGAATGCTTTAACTGATGAACAATCGTCTACTAGCTTAAAAATATACATCCTATCTAATAATAGACAAATATGCAAATTGACCATACCTCCGACACACCCACAAGCCACGCCCACCATCCAATCAGAGCGAGTATGCAAATTAACCCAAACCAAGATGGCTACAGCCACAGAGAGCAAGGTTTCCTAGGTAACAGAGGAAGCCAAGCTTTCTGCCAGCCGTTGAAAGGCCTAAGCCTCCACTCAAGCTACAAAGTTTCAATTATAGAAGGTAAACAAATTCAAACAAATGGCGGCAGGATGGAGCTTGAGAGAGCAGGCCAGGGTTGCCGCCGGCAACAGGGGAAGCAAAGCTTTCCACACACCCTGGCTGGGCCCACCCGCTTAAGGCAACAAAGTTTCAATTATAACCCCAACACAAATGGCTGCGGGCCTCGGAGGGAGCCCCAGGCTTGGCTCTGCTCCAGGCTACAAAGTTTCAATTGTAGAAGGAAAATAAATTCCAGATACCAGGGCCTCCGCTTGCGTTGCCAGAGGGCGTGGCCCGTCTGCAAACCACCACAGGCCCCTCGCTCAGGCCGCCCCACACCCCAAGGGAACCCCACCCTAATCAGGGACACCCTTCAGGGCAAACCAGCTGGCCCCCACCCGTGCACCAGGCCTCTATCCTATCTAATAAAAGAGTAAAATACAGATTGATCATTACTGCAACACACAATATAGCTGCCCCCATGTGGTCAAAGATCCTGCCCCCATGTGGACACAAGATGGCCAGCAGGAGAGGGCAGTTGGGAGGCACCTGGCCTGCAAGGGAGGGCAGTTGAGAAGGACCAGGCCTGCAAGGGAGGGAAGTTGGAGGTGATCAACCCTGCAGGAGAGGGCAGTTAGGGGTAACCAGGCCGGCAGAGGAGGGAAGTTGGGGGCAAACAGGCTGGCAGCAGAGTGGTTAGGGGGTGATCAGGCTGGCAGGCAGAAGCGGTTAGGGGCAATCAGGAAGGCAGGCAGGCAAGCAGTTGGGAGCCAGCAGTCCTGGATTGTGAGAGGGATGTCCGACTGCCCGTTTAGGCCCGATCCAGTTAGGATCGGGCCTAAACGGGCAGTCGGACATCCCTTGAGGGGTCCCAGATTGGAGAGGGTACAGGCTGGGCTGAGGGACAACCCCCCTCCGTGCACGAATTTTGTGCACCGGGCCTCTAGTATGTAAATAAGAAAAAATAGAGAAGAAAGGACAGGGAAGGTATATGCTGGTTCTTTGTTTTCCATCACATTAGCACATTAATGTGTGGTGAGTTTAAAGAAGTAGCATGAATAAGCTCCTACACTGTACTGTTGGTAATATTGACTTTTATAGGCAATTTAATTTTAAGTCTAAAATATGTGATTTAATACAGTTCTGCTTTTCCAAAGATGGAGCATGAAGGTGATCCTTGTTCAGTGAAACACAGAAAGAAAATAAATAATTACATCCTTCTGGTGATGGTTATTGTTAGTAGATAGCAATACTGGTTCCTTTACTTTCATCAGATAATCATATTTAAAGTGAAAGGTGATAATTAGCTGCAGCCAATTATTACTGGAAAGCCTTATGTAGCTGAGTGGAAGAGGAGCATTTCAACTTAATGATAAAATTATTAAGATACTATTCCCCAACTCATGAAAAAATTAGAGGCCAAAAGTTTAAGATGTTAATCTCATTATCAAATTTATTTTAATTGTTTTCTGCAATCTGTGAACTGAAGATGAGTGGCATTTTCCCCACCTTGTATGTTTCAGATCTTGTAAGACAAGCAACCGAGTGTGTGATTATGGAGCCTGGCTCCAATGCTGCGATTTCCATTCTCTGCCTGAAAGTACATAAGCTTTCAGAAATCCTGAGGTTTTTAGGATAATATATGGTCAATCTGGGGGAAAAAAATTAAATAACACATGGGAATCTGTTGTGGGAACAAGGCATATGTGTAATGAAGGCAATTTTATGTCACCTGAGAAGGACTGGACCATGAAATGATAAAATATTTAGAATGTTAACAGCAATGCCCTAACGGAAGCAATGCACGGAGGGAGGCTGTACCCTCAGAGTGATGCCATGGCAGACACCAAGGAGAAGACAGTGTTTTATTGTTCCAGACATTTATTTATCTACCAGCAGATGTCCCTATAAGACAATAATATCTTACAGGTAGAATGATGATTAGGAAAATCAGAAACTGAACTACTCATCAGATTTCCAAAGACTAATGGGATTAAATTCACCATGTACTCCACAATGTTCCCAGAGATGGATAACATGCAGTGCAGTGCAAAAAAAAAAAAAAATTTAGTTTACTTCTGAAAGCCACATGGAACAAAATTCCCTTTTTTTTTTTATGAAAAAGAAATTTAAGGAGTTCCTGACCTTTATCAGCACTAAAACTGCTTTCTAAAATAAAATAAATTGGTTGTGTCTATTATCAGTTATACTTTACATGCCCAACTAATGAGAGAACACTCACAGTTCAAAATGACACTGAATTCAGTAAAATGTTTAATTGAATTTGTATTTAAAACTGGATATAGTCTCTTCAGACATTTAAAAAAACAACATCTATAATAATAAAAGCATAATATGTTAATTAGACTGGACAGTCGAACAACCTTCCGGACATCGTTCCAGACGTCCTTCCAGACGAAGCTGCAGCAATGGGGACCGAGGCAGAGGCAGTTAGGGGTGATCAGACAGGCAGGCAAGTGGTTAGGGTTGATGGGGCAGGCAGGCAGGCAAGCAGTTAGGGGTGATCAGGCAGGCAGGCAAGCAGTTAGGGGCATCAGGCAGGCAGGCGAACAGTTAGGGGCATCAGGCAGGCAGGCGAGCAGTTAGGGGTATCAGGCAGGCAGGCGAGTGGTTAGGGGCAATCAGGCAGGCTGGTAGAGGGGTTTGGGGTGATCAGGCAGGCAGCCAGAATGTTTAGGGGCAATGAAGCAGGCTGCATGATCGCCCCTAACCACTCTGCCTGTGGGATTGAGCCTAAACTGGCATTCAGACATCCCCCAAGGGGTCCTGGATTGTGAGAGGGTTTAGACCACATCCCCCAAGGGTGCAGGCCGGGCTGAGAGACCACCCCCAGTGCATGAGTTTCATACACTGGGCCTCTAGTCTATAATAATAAAAGCATAATATGCTAATTAGACTGGATGTCCTTCATGACGACCTTCCAGATGAAGCCGGGGTTGCGAGGGAAGCCTGGGTCCCAGGTGCCAGAGGGGGAAGGAAGGCCTACTCTTGCATGAATTTTATGCATCGAGTCTCTAGTAAAATATATTATTATATATTTCCCGGAGACACATTTTCAGCTTGCAGACAATTATAGATGCACATATTACTTTGAGGAGCCTGGCAGTAACTCAGGCTGCCCAGAGGACTTGTAACTATACATAGTGAAGCAACATTTTCTTCCAATCAACTTTTTCATTTATTAATTGTACTAGAGGCTTGGTGCACAAAATTTGTGCATGAGGGTGGGGTCCCTCAGCCTGGCCTGCACCCTCTCCAATCAGGGACCACTGGCTCCTAACCACTCACCTGCCTGCCTGATCCCCCTAACTGCCTCTGCCTGCCTGCTTGATGCCCTCAACTGCTCCCCTGATGGCTTGATTGTCCTTAACTGCTCTCCTCTCCTGGCCTGATAGCCCGACTACTCTCCACTCCTGTTATGATCCCCTTAATTGCCTAACTGCTCTCCCCTCCTGGCCTGATCCCCCTAACTGCCTAACTGCCACCTTCTCCCTTCTGTTTTCTCCCATGGCACCGGCCTTCTCCTGGGGCCTCTGCAAAAGGGACCACTGTGCTGGACCGGCCCTCGGCCCTCACAGCTGCCATGGCTGCCGGCCCTTGGCTTTTGCAGCTGCTGTGGCTTTGCCTGGAAGGATGTCAGGAAGAACTTCTGGAAGACGTTGGCCCTAATTAGCATATTACCCTTTTATTCGTATAGATGATACTTCGTGGTGGATGGAAAACAGTGTAGAGGAAAATTGTTGCAAAGAAGTAAAACTGACTTAAAAAGTGATTTATTCATTTATAAAACATACTAACATACAAAATCAACACTGATTAGCATTTCTATTTTTAGTAGTAATAGACCCATTTGTTTTTCTTCCCTTATGAGAAGCAAATGCTATAGAGACTAAAAAGCTGATCTATATGTAATAAAAAGTATGGGTTTTGAAACTAAACAAACTCAAACTTCTATCTCTGCTACTTTCTAGCTGTATGAGTCCAAGCAAGTTATTCTACATCTAGCTTGTGTTTCCACATTTAAGAACACTATAAATCTCAAGGAATTAATGCAAACATAATAGTTTCATTTATATGAACATTCTGGTATATTACAGGAATTCATACACACTGGTTACCTTACTTCATAGTCCTCAATCAATTCCTTTACACTTTATGATCTTGATGAATATTAGCTCATTATTCTTCAGGAGAAACTACAGTTACTTCCTGTTAATGGAAACTGGAGAATGGTCATGGAAGAGGCAACATTGGTGCTGGACTTAGGAGGACAGTTGTGCAGAGAGAAAACATCCAAAAAATATTTTCAAATAGTAGAAGTTTTTAGAGAGTTAAAAACAAAAGTTAGAACAGGCAGTGAATCTTCTGTTGCTGAGCTCCTGGATCATCATGGAATTTCTAAGCCCTTGGGGTCTCTCTGGTGATGTGCTGGATCAGTGTTACAAGTCATGCCCTACCCATTGCAGCCTCATGGGAAGCCCATTTCTGCCAGTGAGAAGCAACTTAAAGGACTATATTAATACAAAATGCAATAGAAAGCCAACTTCATATATATATATATATATATATATATATATATATATATATATATATATATAATTTTTTTTAAGAGAAAACACAAGTTTTAAAATAAGTCTTTCTGGCATACACTCACTCTTTCTTTCTGCTATTATGGGCATTTTGGTGGAGACAATTTTAGGAACACACCTCACTGAGTCATGTGAGAAGGAAGGGTGAAGTCTTTGGATGATCATTCTCACTAGAATATTAGGAAAGCAGAATTTTTGTTCAGTTGTTAAAAAATGAAAATTTCTCTGTGCAGAAGTTATCACTATATTTACAGTGCAGCTATTGCTACACATTTACATAAGTTTTTCCATGTCTGGAAAAACTTCCTAGAATGCAAACATTCATAAATTTATCCTTCATAAACTATATATATGCAAAATAACATAGACTCAGGATCTCTACCTATACATACAGACCACCACATTCACTAACAGGTTAGAACTTATGATTTATTATATAAGATAACATGGTAAAAAGATAGAAAACAGTGGGAGAAATATAAATATGCAAAGAGAAAAATATGAAGAGAGGTGAGGTAAAGAAATAAAAAAAAAACTATTGCATTAAATCCATTCCTTTTTAAAAACAGACTTGAAAGGGTTTACACAATTATGCATAACACACATACAAAAAAATGCAACTGTGAACATTTATTAAAAGGCCAAAAGTGTAAAAAAAAATAAGATGAAGCCAAGAGTAATGAATGTTATATCAATCAACTGAGTATTTTATCCTGAGCTTTCTGGTAGACCATGCAAAAATATATTCACCTCTTTGTCCATTTACTGGCTCAAAAAATATGTGAACATCTCATATGTGCCAAGCACTATCCCAGGGACTGGGATAGATCAGTGATCAAAACAGAACACTCTCATTCAGTGAAAGAACACAGACAACAAACAAAACAAGTAAATGAGGAATATTCTAGATTTGGAAAATGCAACAAGGCAAAGTAAAGCAAGAAAGAGAAACTGGGAGTTGTGCAGGGAGTGGAAGTCCTTCCAATTGAAAACTGGGATGACCTCACTTAGAAAGTGCTTATTGGGGAAAAGACCACAGGAAGCGAAGATGGCAATCCTGCCCTGTCTCTGAAGGAACACAGTCAGGCAGCAGAGTTAGCTGGTGGGAGAGTGCCTGGAATTTTCAAAGTTCAGAGGATATGAATCAGTGGACACATTTCTCTGCAATATCTCTTCCTTTACTACAAGCATACATTTGTTGGTGTTGTTCTGAAGATGTTGCCCTTGTGACTCATGGGCTTAATATTAGGGAGCAGCTCAGCTTGGTAGAGCAGGTCTAGAATCATGCAGATGCTGCCAGGTAGGAGCAATGATCTCTAACTGACTCTCAACCCAAGATGTATTTAGCCCACCTGGAAAAGTAGTGCTTGACCTTGTGTCAGGGAATATGGTACTCAGATTTGTATTGTATGCAATTGTGTGCAATTTTCTGAAGAAAGGTCCCTAGTTTTCAGCCAATTCTCAAATTGTTCCATGACTGCAGATGGTGTGATAATCATAAGCCTAGGCTGAAAGAACTATATATTTTTCAGGCAATCTCTTTTTTTATTGTTTTATTCCTTTTTAATCACTATTGAATTTTTTTTTTTTTTTAGTAGAAGCAGTTGGCAGGTTATATTCGGCATCTTGGTAAGGACAGTGAAATGCTTTAATAATTACCATAGCCCTAGCCAGTTTGGCTCAGTAGATAGAGCATCGGCCTGCAAAATGAAAGGTCCAAGGTTTGATTCTGGTCAAGGTCACATGCCCAGGTTGTGGGCTCAATCCCCATTGGGGGACTTGAAGCAGGCAGCCGATCCATGATTCTCTCTCATCATGGATGTTTCTATCTCTCTCTCCCTCTTCCTTCCTTTCTGAAATCAATAAAAATATATTTAAAAAATAATTACCCTAGAAAGGGTAAGGGGAAGGCAGTGTTAAGTAATAACACAGGAAAATGAATATGAGAGATAAGAGAAAAACATAAAATGTGAAGTTGCATGTGTAGTGAAGTGAGCATGGACAAGGTTGGCTAGGAGATGCAGGTGTCTAGTTGGGGCTGGAATGGAAAGTGGTGCTCAATAGAAGGAGGGGAAAAGAACCAATGTGAGTGGGAACAGAGGTATGCTAGGAAGAGACACCAAACATGGGTGGCCACTGGCTACAGGATACTTATGATATGAACATGATAAAGTCAATTTTCTCTAGAAAGCTTTCTCGTTTGTTTTTAGTCTAGGCAATTTACATAAAAAGTTTTGTAATAGCAAGTAGCACCCTACTTTAGGTGTTTCTAAGAAAAAGCTAATCAGACACTTACTTTAATTTCTAAATGCACAGAATAAAATATTACTAAAGGCTTGGAAATTGATATTATCCTGCCATTAATACAAATAGAAAGTAACACTATAAATGAAAAATAAAATGATAAATGAGGAAAAGAAAGAAGCAAAAATAGTTTAGGTAAAACAAAAAGAATGGTAAAAAAAAACAACAACAGTAAGAAAACATTTCTCAAAGTCTATGTACTTGAGCCTTCCATCTTATAGTTCATACTAACTTTTAAAAATTCAACTGCTCTTTACAAGTGGTTTATCATTAATAACACAAGAGGAATGGATTATAAACTCTAAGCGATTTAGGTGACAGGAGAGAAATGAATCCTAGAGATCCGTCAGTAGACACTGGAGCAGCCTGCCAGGAAGGGTAGGCTGATGAATGGATTTCCCAGTAAAATGGCCACTTAAAATTAAGGACAATGCCCCATCTCTCTCTGGGACCATTTTCATAGCTTTCCATGTCTCTCTTGCCCTCACCTCTGACCCTGTCCTCACCAAGGTCAAGCGATGGAAAAGAATAAATCACCTTTGCAGCCTTCTTCCACCTGAGATTGTAAGGTTCCTTACATTCTTCTCATCCACCCTCAAAAGGCATTGATATTTAGTCAGCACTCCTCCTTCAAGTCCTCCAATTTCTCCTCTTCCTCTTCCACCTTTTTCTCTTCCACCTCCACCTCCTCTCCCCCTCCTCCCCCCCCCCCCCCTCCTCCTCCTTCTTCTCTTCCTTCTTCTGGAACTCTTCTGCATTTCAGGCATCACCAAACACATAATTAAGGAATGCTTTAAGCTTAAGCAGGCTCAGTTTTTAACACACACCCCTCCCAATTGAAATACAAAGTGAAAATACAAAAGAAGGTTTCCTTGTCTATCATTGTTCCCAAGTTCAGAAATACTAGATTTCAAATATTTTAGGATTATCTCTGCATGGGCAAAGAAAAACACTGGATGTTCTATCCATAGGCAAATGTACTCATTAACTACAAACACCAAATTTTCATAATGAAGGTGGATTCATTATTTTTACAGTGAGGTGGTGATTATTGAGCAAATAAGTCTCATTTATAGGATAGATGGAATAATACACATCTATTCTTTGAAGCTTTCCTCTGACCTCTACCACTACCCCTATCTTGAGCCTTGCCTCTAGGAGTAAACATATTTCTTGGAAGTATGATAGTAAAACAGGAAAGAGCAGCCAGGGAGTGGGCTCCAGCCGGTAACAAACGTCCTGAGGAGGTAAGTTGATTTGTGATCCCACTTCTAATGGCTTGTGCAACAGATTCATCTCAATGCCTGCAGGAACCTCAAAGTTCATATATCCCAATCAAAAGTGTTCACTTTCTGTTTTCTATAATATCACTTTTTCCCTGTTACTCAAGATCAAAACCTCAATATATCTTGAGTTTCTTTTCTTGCTTTTCCCTCATTTCCAATCTGTATGATTCTTTTATTTTCACGATGTTTTTTAGACACATGCTTCAACAATGTCTCTGATTTGTTCAGGTCCTCATCTCTCAGACTTTGAATTTTGTAACTGATATTTTAGCCAACAATCTTCTTTCTAGTGTATCTTATCAATTCCATTTTCTTGAAGTAATGCTTTGGTCTTTGAAAACCTTCACTGATACTTCTCCATTTAGGAGATAGAGCTTAATCCATACCCGCCCCCGCCCCCCATTTCCTCCTGACATACATACACACAAGCACCCAACCCTTGACTGGATTTAATGACTCATTTCTATAAAATAGAGTATGGAAATGGAAAAATAATAACTTTACTGTGGTGTGATCTGGCAGACACTTCCTTAACCAAGTGATCAGGGTTAGCATTACCAGTGATAAGCGATCTTGGTATCACGTAGCTCAGATATAATGTGATAAAAAGGGTACTTCACTTCTATGGTATTCTCAAAACCCAAACTAGTCTAAACATGAGAAAGAAATCACAGAAGTTTGTATTGAGTACATTCTACAAAATACCTGACCAGCACTATTCACAATTCTCAAAGTCATGAAAAACAAAGCAAGACAAAACTGAGAAACTGCTATAGACCAGAGAAGAATAAGGAACATGATGACTAAGAGCATAAGAGTATCCTGTATGGGATTGTGGAATTTTTTAAAGGACATTAATGAAAAAAAAAGTGGTGAAATATGAACAGATGTGGATATTAGTTAATAGTAATTTTATTATAATTTAATATTAATTTCTTGGTTTTGACAAATGTGCCATGGCTTTTGTATAAGATGTTAACATTAGTGGAAGCAAGAAAGGATATCTGGAAACTCTCTGTACTATTTTTGTAACTTTTTTTTGTTTTAATCTGAAGTTATTCCAAAATTAAAGAGTTTATTTTTAAAAAGTAACTTCATTGGTTCTTGATTCCCAAATATAGTTGTATATAAGAACTACCATGAGAGCTTTTTCAAAATATATACTTCAGGGCCATGTGCTTGGAGATACTGACTGAATCTGTAGGTCTGGGTAGGGTTCCAGAAACTGTTTCTTAAGAAACTCTGGAAAAGATTCTAATGTGCTGCAGGTTTGGGAATGATTAGCCTACAGAATTACACAGTAGATGGCATAAAATCTATGAACCTGTGGACAACTTAAGCCTTTAAATGTTCACATTCTTTCCTCACAACTAGGAAATAATTTCATCTTTGCTTAGCTCACAGGGCTTTCTAGCAGTCTTAGATTGGCTTCAAGTTGGTACATTACCTATCATTTCTCTTTCTCTCTCTCTCTCTCTCTCTCTCTCCTTTGTCTCTCTCTATTCAAGTTTATGGATTAATCAGTACAATAGCACTGATAAGTACTGTCCATCTGACCGGCTTTAATGAATAGATAAGAACCAGAGTAATTTGCTTTGAATTGATTTTAGGCAAACAGAGGTCCTTGCAATTTAAGACACTTAACAGGCCCTGGAGAAGTTAAGTGATGTTCTAGTTGTTTTGAAAAGAATAAAATAGCAAAAGCTCTCCACATATCTTTTTTTTTTAATTTAATCTTCAGAATAACCTTGTGAAGTAGATAAATAGTCATCAACTTTATAGTCATCAAATTATTTCACAGATAAGATAATTTAGGCACAGAGAGGTTGTGAAATTTGCCAAAGGTCACCCAGCTTGTAGATGGTGAGGAGCTAGGTTTATAACCTGGGACATCTGCTACCCAGTACAATATACTGTTGTGCTATAGAAATATGCTTGACAAAACCTTAAAGCAGTGAAATAGAATTTGTTAATTCAGTTGGGTCCAGACTATAAACAATGCTCAAATGGTAAAATTTGTGTGCATGGGTATATACTATCTGCAGATTTAGCTTAGATGCATAATATATTCTTCCATAGCTTATAATTTTTCAGACAATGATGACGTTGTGTATGTACTTGTGTGTGATTTTTCTTTCAAGCCTCTCTAGTATGCTATATTTTTATTCTTACTCACTAGGTTACTTTCCCAAAATCTGGGAAATTCCCGAGGACAGAAAAATCTGGGATTCAAAGCACTATGCTTTGACTGTCAGGATAGGTGTGTGATGGTAGGAGAGTAAATAGGAAAAAAGCAGAAACTTCCTTTTAAAGCATTAAGACAATTAGGTGAAAAATATCCCAGTCTGACATTAACTAATCTCCGGTCTCTACAAAATGACCAGTTATTTTTGCTTGTTATGTGTTCTCAGAAAGTTTCACCAAACAAATAAATGAAACAGGCTGTGTTGTCATTTCTGAAAACCTCTAGTCTATTACAATGAGGAGAGCACCTGTTTAAAAATAGTGTGGGTGATAAATCACAGAAGGTTCATTAATCAAGGCAGCCTAAAGCTGATAGGTACAATTATAGGTTTGTCACCCTGGGGAAATATCTCGATCAAGGCTCTTCAAACCCAGTATAGACCCTCGAATTTTTGCCCCAAAGCTGCCATACGTAATCTGGGAACTTAGTGCATTTTATCCTAAGGGTATTGGAAGCCTTCTGGCAGGTCCTTATTCAATATCCACAGCAATGCAACCTTGTTCTGATGAGATCTATTAATGGGGTGATGATGGAGTATCTCTACTACTAACAGAGAGCTGTCTTCACATACCACAAGTAAAAAGAAACACAAATAAAAACCAAATTTGAGTCCTGACTCCTCCAAAGCCCATGTATTATAGAATTCTGCATAAATGAATGTGCAGAAACTAGTTGCATCTCACCAGTCAGAACGATATCTATACTTGCGTAGGTTGATTTTTTAAAAATGTTATAAAATCGAATTTTAAGGCAATGTGATAATTTTAAAAAGTATGAACAAATGTATTTAAAACCAAAATGTAAATAACTAATCCCTCATTCTTGAATATTATTTTTAGAGTATGCAGTCCGCACTGATAATAGATGTCAGTTATTAGCCATGACCTTATCATTGTAAAAATATTTTATTATTTTTCCAATATCAGCAAAAAGAGCGGAATCTATTTAAGTGCTAAAAAATTCAAAGTTCCTAAATTTTAGTATCAATAATGTAATTTCATTTCAAGAGCCATATCAGTTCCTCTTTCCTCTAAATTTTATTTTTCACATTAGACTCAGCACTGTTCTCTCCTGACATGAAACCATGTATTACCAAATGCTTCTACCACATTTCTATCTTGCTATCACAGATCACCCCTGGTACTGTGGCTTAACACTTTATGTTCATATGATAGCACCTTATTAATCCCTCATAGCTGGTAAATTCATGTGGGATTGGAGTTACCAAACTTTTTGTAGTTTCATAGTGCTTATTCCATGTTATACACAATCTATGTTTCACAAGTGACAAAGTCTACAAGAAAATTTGTGCCACTTGTGCTCTTGGGATGACATGGGATCTCACATTACATGATTCATGAAAGATATGTCAGTGTATTTGTGAATTTAATGTATGACAAAGGTTAAAATTTCAGTTCAGCCAGAAAGATTTATTTAATTAATAATGCCAGGAACTCACTATCCATCTTGAAAAGAATAAGATTTTTCCCCTATTGCATACTATTTTTTAAATTACAGATTAAATAAAAATATAAATGTAATATCCTATGACAGCATAGGAGCAGAAAAAAAAAACACTTTTTAGGCAAGGCATAAAACACAGACATTTAAAAAGGAAGAATAGATATATTTGATTAAATTACATTTAAAATTTCTGCCACCTTTCTAAAAAATAGTATAATTCAGTTTCTAGCACAGGCCTCCCACAGACCCAGGTGTGAGGTCTGTGCTAGAAACTGAATTATATAATGTGTGCAGTGTATCTAGCAAAGTGTTTGGCCCATTGCAGAACTCCATAGGTTACACAAGCCTTTTGTAAAACATAAAAATAAACAAAAACACATCTTTATTGAACAAAGAGACATTATCTAGAATACACAAAAGCACACAACCCTTATAAGACAAGAAAATAATGTTACAGAAAATAAGCAAAGAATTCAGTGGCCAAAGAATGTATGAAAACATATCTAAATATCCTGTTAGCAAGGGACATGCAAATTAAGGTGACTGATATATCACTTGATTCCCATTAACCTGGTAAAACTTGAAAATAACTATGGCTTTCAGGATGCAGAGGGGGGATACTTTTGTACATTGCATCTGGTAATATGAATGGTTATAGCCTTCTTGGAAAATAATCTGATAATATCTTTTAAAATTAATATATACATACTATATCTTAGGAATTCAATTCTTGGAATCTCCTTCATAGAAATAATAATACAAGCAGATAAAAATACACATGCATAGATTTTTACTACTGCATAGTTATATGTCATGGAACCAACAAAAATGATGAACCAGAGAGCTTACTAGTTGACTTGGAGGGGTTTGTCCTATATATTGTTGAGTGAGAAAAGCAGAGTGGAGAAAAAGGTGGCATGAAATGAGCCAATATTTGTAAAGGCATTTTTGTATGCCTTTCTATATTTTAGGTATTACTGTGTAATAATAGATATAAATATTCATGAAAGTATATATTTTATATGATTATATGAACAATAGAGGCCCGATGCATGAAGATTCGTGCAAAAGTGGGCCTTCCTTCTCCTAGCTGCTGGCACCACCTTCGCTCTGGCCGGAGCCGCCTTTCTGCCTTCCCACACTGCCCAGAGGCCCAGAGCGGCTGGGGTTGTGCGGAATGCCTGCGTTGTTGCCATGGCAATGACCTAAGCATCCTGCCCTGCCCCCAGCCTCTCTGCGCCTGTGTATGCAAATTAACCTGCCATCTTTGTTGGGTTAATTTGCATACTCACTCCTGATTGGCTGGTGGGCATTGCGAAGGTACGGTCAATTAGCATGTTACTTTTTATTTCAATGTTTTTTATTAAGGTATTATATGTGTACATATCTTACCATTGCCCCCCCCACCCCACTCCCATATATGCCCTTACCCCCCAGAGTTTTGCATCCATTGGTTATGTTTATATGCATGCATATAAGCCCTTTGGTTGATCTCTTATCTTCCCCACCTCTCCCTAACTTTCCTGCTGTAATTTGACAGACTGTTTGATGCTTTACTGCCTCTGTATCTATCTTTTTGTTCAAGTTTATAATGTTCTTTATTATCCATAAATGAGTGAGATCATGTGGTATTTTTCTTTCATTGACTGGCTTATTTCACTCAGCATAATGTTCTCCAATTCCATCCAGGTTGCTGCAAATGGTAAGAATTCCTTCTTTTTTATGGCAGCATAGTATTCCATTGTGTAGATGTACCATAGTTTTCTGATCCAGTCATCTGCTGATGGGCATCTAGGCTGTTTCCAGATCTTAGCTATTGTAAATTGTGCTGCTATGAACATAGGGGCGCATATATCCTTTCTGATTGGTGTTTCTATTTTCTTGGGTACGGTCAATTAGCATGTTACTTTTTTATTAGATAGATGGAAAAAAGAGAAAGATAGTTCTTAGATTGTTAATATGGGACATCATTTCCTGAAGAGAAAAATGGAAGGAAAAGAGGTAGAAAGGAGTATCAAAAGAAGTATTGCACATCAAAAAGCCAACAATATACTCACAAATACTGGGGAGTGGATATGAAGGAGTTTGCTGGTGAAGGTAGGTATCTGAATAAGAAGGATAATTCAATTTATATAATCATGCAAAATTATTTACACATGCATATTTGTATAATTTTTAAAAATATGATTAAATACAGTGAATTTTGTCATTCTTTAAAATACTTCCGCATTGTCTTCATTGAATCACCAGTGGTTTTGCTAACTGGTCATAATAGGCTCATTTGCCCTTTCATCATCTGCATAAGAATAAAGGAAAGATAAGTGTTCAGCCTCATCATTTTGATTTTTATTAACATACTAGAGGCCCGGTGCACGAAATTCGTGCACAGGGGGCAGCGGGGAGTGTGTCCCTCAGCCTGGCCTGCACCCTCTCCAATCTGGGACCCCTCATGGGATAACCAGCAGTTGGACATCCCTCTCACAATTCAGAACTGCTGGTTCCTAACCGCTCACCTGCCTGCCTGATTGCCCCTAACTGCTTCTGCCTACCAGCCTGATTGTCCCTAACTGCTCCCCTGCTGGCTTGATTGCCCCTAACTACCTCTGCCTCGGCCCACACCTGGTACCCAGGATTCCCTCCTCCAGCTGACCACAGGCACCCAGGATCCGGGCTTCTCTCCCTCTGGTCAGCCATAGGCGCCCAGGCTGGCTGCAGCCTTAGGGGATGGTGAACAGGGGGCTTCGCCTGTGCTGCAGCTGCAAGTGCTGGCGCCCAGGACTGCAGGGTGGGCGGCTTCTTTGTCTCCCAGGCCACAGCCAGCCACAGGTGCTGGTGCCCGGGACTGCAGGGTGGGCGGATTCTCCATCTACCATGCTGTAGCCAGCTGCAGGTGCTGGCACCTGGACCACAGGGTGAGCGGCTTCTCTGTCTCCCAGGCCACAGCCAGCCACAGTTACTGGTGCCCAGGTCCACAGGGTGGGTGGCTTCTCTGTCTCCCAGGCCACAGCCAGCCGCAGGTGCTGATGCCCAGGACTGCAGGGTGGGTGGCTTCTCTGTCTCCCAGGCCACAGCCAGCCACAGGTGCTGGTGCCCAGGACCGCAGGGTGGGCGGCTTCTCTGTCTCCCAGGCCACAGCCAGCCGCAGTTACTGATGCCCAGGACCGCAGGGTGGGCGGCTTCTCTGTCTCCCAGGCCACAGCCAGCCACAGGTACTGGGGCCCAGGACCGCAGGGTGGGTGGCTTCTCTGTCTCCCAGGCCACAGCCAGCCACAGGTACTGGTGCCCAGGACCGCAGGGTGGGCGGCTTCTCCATCTCCCGGGCTGCAGCCAGCCTCAGGTACTGGTGCCGGTTTCTCCATCTCTCCCAGGACGTGGGGCGGGTGGACATGGGGTGGGCAGCTTCTCCAGCTGGCTGTAGCCTGGGATCATAGGGCAAGTGGCTTCTTCATCTCCCAGATCGCATCCACCCTCAGGTACTGGCACCCGGTTTCTTGTCTCCCCCAGGACGTGGGGAGGGCGGCTTTTCCAGCTGGCTGCGGCTTGGGATCACGGGGCAGGTGGCTTCTTCATCTCCCAGGTCGCAGCCAGCCTCAGGCGCTGAGGCCCGCTTTCTCAGTCTCCCCCAGGAGGTGGGGCAGGCGGACCTGAGGTTTCTGCTGCTGGCTGCAGCCTGGGATCACAGGGCAGGCGGCTTCTTCATCTCCCGGGCTGCAGCCAGCCTCAGGCACTGGCACCTGGTTTCTTGTCTCCCCCAGGACGTGGGGTGAACTGCTTCTCCAGCTGGCTGAGGCCTGAGATCACGGGGCAGGCAGCTTCTTGGTCTCCGTGGCTGCAGCCAGCCTCAGGTGCTGGGGCCCGGTTTCTCCGTCTCCCCAGGACATGGGGCGGGCGGACCTGAGGCTTCTGAGGCTGGCTGCAGCCTGGGATCATGGGGCAGGCGGCTTCTTGGTCTCTGTGGCTGCAGCCAGCCTCAGGCGCTGGCGCCTGACTTCTCCAACTCCCAGAGACCTGGAGAGGCTGGGGGGCGGGGCTGCCGCCATGTTTTCAGTTTAATTGCATACTCACTCAGATTGAATGGTGGGCGTGGCTGGGGCGTGGCTGGTGGGCGTGGCTTGTGAGTGTAGCGGAGTGATGATTTGCATACTACTCTATTATTAGATAGATAAAAGAAGAAGTATCTTTAACAGAAACTCCTAGAGATGGCATGATACAGTGGAAATACACTAGGTTTTGAAGTTAGACTCACTGAGGTTCCAAACCCAGCCTGGTCATTAATTTGTTGTATGCCCTTGGACAAGTTGCTTAATGTTTCTTGCCCTTGGTTTATTCAACTATATAATGGGGAGAAGGAAACCCAGGTGGGAGGTCTGTGCTAGAAAGTTTAATTATATAATGTGTGCAAGTTGTTCTAGAAAAGTGTTTGCCCCATTGCAGAACTCCATAGGTTACACAAAAGATAAATCAAAATAAACTAGAGACGTGGATAGATTGGGAGCCAGAAAAATCATGTAGTGCTGAATTTAATAGATATTTTTGATGTGGAAGTCTTCAAAAATGATTATGTACAATTAGTTGCCTTTATTACTTGTAACACCAAGGTGAAGTAAATAATCTTGAAATTGTCTGTATGGGATTCAAGCTTGCACAGTGGGATCTCTCCTCACCCAGGTGGCTTGCCTGGCCTGTTTTGAATTGTTTTTATATATTGTACAGATGGATCATGCTTTCAGATACACCAACTTGTCCTCTACAAAGGAAGAATTTATGAAGTCCTGTGGTTTTCATTTCATGAAAAGTGGATGTAATTTTTTTTAGATCATTCAGCTAAGATTATAGTTGCTTTTTTCTAATAGAATTTTCTTCTTATGTATTGGCCTCATTTTTAAGAAAACAGGTTTACTTGTACACTAAACCCATCCAAACTGGAAGTCTAGCTAGGTAGGAGCTCGACAAAATAAGATAGCACTGCATTTAGTAGATATGATTGATCTAGAAAGCGCTGTGGAACATGATTATGCACAATTGATTTTTGAAAGAAAACTTTCACATTGAAATAAGCTGGGAACTATAAAAACTGACATTTGGGGACATTTTAAATATGAAGTTTAACTTTTCTGAACACTAAAAGAAATTTACTGTAATCTTTATGTATGTAGCTCACTTGATTTTAATTTATTTTAACACATTTAAATGTTTTGCTTTATTTCATAATTCACACATCTTTCTGATGTTCAGTTTTTAACTTATAATATGGAATCCAGTTGTAAACCCTTTAAAGGAATTTGACAGTGAGCCTCTACTTTTAAATTAGTACATTATAAATCATCAGTTAATCCAGTACCTTTCATTATTCCATGATCAATTATAATTCTCCTCTTCTGTTAGAATACCCCATCTGGAAAATCTCCTGATTCTAATAACCTACATTTTTTTAAAAATCTTTAAGCATCTCTTATAGAGCAACCCTTACTGAAATAGAGTATTTTATGAGACAAAGTCTAAAACAAAATCCTTCTATCAAAATTAACCCTTGAATTTTTTTAATGATTTATCCCTGGTCATTGTAGCATTTTAAGTAAAAATATGGTCTACCACAGAGCACCCTATTTGGATGGGACAGCTCAGATTGCTACTTAGGTCAAGATTGCATACTTTACTGTAGACAAAAGGGCCTGTATTTATCCCTGTACTATCCATGCTTGTTTTTGCACATGAAGCTCCTGAGAGGTGATTTGGTTCTTCTAAATGGCTCCAAGGTTTGCATTTAAAAAATATCTCTAAAATTTGACTTTAAGAATAGAATCCATGTATTGTTATATTTTATTTTTAGTTGTATTAATTTCTTTATATGATTTTCAACTTATAACATGAATATTTCCTAGTGAAACAATATACAACAAAGACTAAAATGCCAATTATCACACATTCTTTTCCTCCCATTCTCATAAGGTTACTAATTTTGCTTTTCAACTTGTTCACAAATACAAGCACATAAATGCCTCCCCCAAAAAAGAATTTAATTGGTTGGTTATTTTATTATCAGAATAGCAGCATAAAATACACATTTTCTTTCAATTTGCTTTTGCTTTTATTTATTTAATACACCATGGATAACCATATATATCAGTATAGATCATCTATCACTTTTTTATTTTGGCACACATAAAAATGTATAGGAATGGGAATAAATAGTACAAGATGGTTTGATTTTTTAAAAATCCTCATATGAACATATTTATTGTATTGATTTTAGAGATGGGGGGGAGAGAGAGAGAGAGAGAAGCATTGATGTGAGAGAGATACATCGATTGGTTGTCTCCTGCAAGCATCTGATCAGGGGCCAGGGATTGAACGTGCAAACCATGTACATGCCATTGACTGGGAATCCAACCTGTGATCCTCTGATGAGTAGGCCAACATTCTAACCACTGAGAAATACCTGCCAGGGATGATATTTTTTTAGAATAGCATTTTTTTCTATTTTTGTTTAGATGTTCATCCCTTACCTTGGCAAGTAACCTAACACATCCTTCACTTTCCCTTTATCTTCAAACATATTATGCCTCTGTGTTTTTTTTTGCTCCCCACATTTTGGGAATGATGGGCACACATAATATTTGAATAGTTGTGACAAAGATTTCTCATCTCTTCTAACAATGATTCATTGCCTGAATTCCTAATCAATTAAATGCCAGATAGTAATTAAATCACACAAGAAATGAAGCTATCTTACTCATCTATTTATATAAAACCCTAATTTGCAAATAGACCGAACGGTGGAACAACCGGACAATGAATCACTATGACATGCGCTGACCACCAGGGGTCATGTGCGGAAAATGGCAGGCTTCTGCAGCAGGCTACAGGGCACGGAACATGGTGGGTGTCAGCTGTGGCGAGATGGTGGAGCAGGTGAGCAGGGGCACCAGACCAAGGCGGGGCACCAGCTGCTGTCATCAGGGTGAACCTCTGGTGGTTACTGAAAATTCTTTGCTCCCATGCGCCACAGTCCTGCCCAACCCCGCTTGCACCCACTACCTGTGCCAGCCCTGAACACTCTGCACTATCAGCAGGTGTGAGTGGCAGCGCCAGCCCTGATCAACCCTCAGGACTTCTCCACCTCCCCTTGCTCCTCAGAAGTGATTGGGGCCAGCAGCTGCCTCTTGCACCCACTGCCAGAGCCAGCCCCATTTGCACCCGCTGTGGCGCCTGGCACCAGTCCCAATCACTTGGTGCCATTAGCAGGTGTGAGTGATGGCTGCCAGTCCAGATCGCCCCTGAGGACTTTTCCACCTCCCCCTGCTTCTGAGGGGCGATTGGGGCAGCAGCTGACACTCGCACCAGCTGCTGGCGCCTGCCCCAATTGCTCTGTGCCATCAGTGGGTGCAAGTGGGGCCAGTGCCATCAGCATGTGGGAGCAGTGGCTGTGGGAGCAGGGTTGCCAACAGAGAGGGGATCTGGGGCTGTGGAGGGAGGGGCCAGGTGGGAGCATGGAGGATGGGACAAGACCTGCCCCTGTGCCTACAGCAGCCTCATGGCCCACAGTTCCTTTCAAGGTGCACGAATTCATGCACTGGGCCCCTAGTATTTTAATATGACTGGCCTGGTTTTCCTTTAGATTATAGGTCATACGTGCTTGATGAAACCCTCAGAGCTCAACCTTGAGTGAGTTATTAAGATAACAAGGTGTGTGTGTGTGTGTGTGTGTGTGTGTGTGTGTGTGTGTTTGGTTTTTAAAAATATGTTTTTATTTATTTTAGAGAGAGAGAGAGGAAGGGAGAGGGAAACATCCATTGGCTGCCTCCTGCACTCCTCTTACTGGTTATTGAGCCCACAACTGGCCCCAGCCAGGAGTCAAACTGGTGATTTCTTGGTGCATGGGAGGACCACTCGAGCAGGGAAAGGATAACAAGATTTCACAGCTCAAATCTCCATATACTTCTTAAGCTGCTTGACATGGAGGCCATGGTCTATGATTTTTCCTTGAGGAATGTCATGCTTGTGAATTATACATAGGGTCAACTTAGATCAGAAAAAGTTTGACCTATGGGAATACCAGTCCTCAGTAAATGGTTTACCTAACAATATATTTATATGTGTTTTAGTATTTTAACATTTTTTTCTCAATTCTTGTCTCCCATCATCACATATGCTAAATCTAGGCCATCTGTAATTGTGTGGATGCTGTGATGCACTTCTTAGATGACTGTTCAGGAAAAAGAAATTGTCACCCCAGCTGCTGAGAGGATAGCAAGCAGTCAGCCCTCTCCAGGACTGTCTCTGCCAGGACAGACACCTTACCCATGGTCACACCTCTTATAGATTTAAAGACCCAGCCCTCTCACTCTGACTCAGGACAGCTCTGAGGGGCATTGTTCATACTTCCCTAGGGTCAGCAGAAGCTTCCAGTGAGACTACCTTGCACCTGGAATTTTCCAGCTGCCCCATCTTGCTTCCTTCCTGTTCTTCCACCTAAGAATACTCAAATAAAAACTAAACTCATCTTTTCCCCAAATTGCCTACTCCTTGATCTTTTCTTTTTAAGAGAAACATTGTTCATATAAGCTCAAAATATCTTAATCATCTTCAAGAATTTCCTATCCTTCACACCTTAGGCATGTCAGTTAGGTTTTTCTCATTTATTCTTTCATAAGATCTCTCACAGGAATGCCTCTTTTTCCCCCCAGTTCAGACTTTCATTGTTACATCTAGACCGTTGTAATAACTGGCTTCCATAACTGCAGCTCTGTCCTTGCAACCCATTTTGCTCTCCACATCAAGTATACTTCCTAATCAAATTTCTAATTGTATAATTCAATGTAGCTGAACAAAGCCCTCAGACTGGTCATCTGTGTAGACAGTGATATTGATTTTTATTTGTTATGTGTAGGTAAAATCCTAAGAAATCTTACAGTATTTGAAGTTAAATACTCATATTTCATTCAACTTTAATTGAAACAGGGGAAGTGCCCAGGGACATGTTCTACTGATAAGATACAAAATTTGTAAAAATACTTTTGAAATCGTATATAATAAAAGCCTAATGTGCTAAGTGTCCGGTCTTCCAGTCATCTGTTCAACCAATCAAAGCAAAATATGCTAATGATATGCCAAGGCCACTCCTTGCTATGATGTGCACTGACCACCAGGAGGCAGACACTCTGACCGGTAGGTTAGCTTGCTGCTGGGGTCCAGACGTTTGGGACTGAGCAAGATGGGCTGGACATGCCCTGGAGTCCTCCTGCATCCCTCCAAAGCCCCAATCATGCACCCTGGGCCTGGCCTGCTCTCTCAGTCTGGGACCCCTCAGGGGATGTCAGAGAACCGGTCTCAGCCCGATCCTACAGGCCAGGCCGAGGGACCCCACTGGTGCATGAATTCATGCACCAGGCCTCTAGTCAGAATATAAGTAATTCCCGGATATGCTTATGTATAAAATAAATAATACCTTTTTAATTCTTTTAGTTTTTATGTATAATCTGTGTGGAGAAAGAAGGAGAGAGAGAGAGAGAGAGAGAGAGAGAGAGAGAGAGAGAGAGAGAGAGAGAATAACTTCTGCTCCAAATATATACATATTTTTTTTGCATCTGAAACACTTGGATTAAAACCTTATGGTCACCCAGCTAGTGTGGCTCAGTTGTTGAGTGTTAACCCAACCCAGGAACCAAGAGATTGCTAGTTCAAATCTTGGTCAGGGAACATGCCTTGGTTGTGGGCTTCATCCCCAGTAAGGACTGTGCAGGAGGCTGGCAATTGATGATGTTTCTCTCTCATCAATGTTTCTATCGCTCTATCCCTCTCCCTCCTCTCTCTGTAAAAATCAACAAAAAATAAAAATAAAAAAATAAAATTTAACTTTGTTATTAAAAAAATCCTTATAGTCATTAATTTTAATTGAAAATAATAAAGATAATGCTTTTCTTCTCAGATATTGACACCATTTTTATTTTAATTTTCTTTACATTGTTAAAAAGTGATTTGTTTTAGACTATTTTGATATTCATTCAACATTTATTGAGCATCAGTTAAGTGCCAACCATTGTGCAGTCACTAGGGATGTAATGATGAGTAGAATGCAGTCTTTGACTTCAAACCTACTCACAAGGTAATGAGATCATTAGTGACTGTAGCAATTGTTCCTTTTCTGCAATAATCATGATTTTTGGAGTACTTTCCAAGCTTAGAAAGTTTCCTGTAAATTCTGTGTACAAAGAAGCAAATCTCTACCTTTGTCCACTGTAGACAATTAGTGGCGTAATACAAATAGTATAAAACTTGATATACAGAGATTGAAATGTGCATTCTAGCTTAGTTACTCCTTAACCTATCTCCTTTTGCAAAGCAATTAAACTTTTTGAGTATTTTTCACTCCTATATCACTGATATTTATTTCATAGAGAATTAGAGTTAAGAGCTATGAAAATAACAGTAAAATTTCTGATAATGTTAAAGTGGCTCCTTTCTCTCTTGAGTTTTGTGGAGGAATAATCACACTAAGCCAATTTTACTGCCTGAACTTTATAGCTGAAACTTATAACCTTTATCATCATTATCATCAGCATCATCCTATTATACTATTGACATGCCTTCTATATATCATACAATGAGCTAGACTATATGTTTAGATCAGTGTTTCTCAATCTTAGCTGCACACCAGAATCACTTGAATATATTTAAATAAACCAAATGCCCAGGTTCTATTCCAGACCAATTATATCTGAATCTCTCAGGGAGGGACCCAGGCACCAGTACTTTCTAAGGCTCCCCAGGTGATTCCAATTAGGTGTGAACAACTACTCTGATTAATTATCTCATTAAATCTTTATAAAAATAGAGATGTTCATTTCCATTTTGTACAGAAGAAACCTAGGCTCAGCAAAATCAAAGACTGTATTCAATGTCACATGCCTAGTCTGAGGCAGAGTTTGGATTCAAACCCAGGTCTGTCTGGCTTCAGAGTCCATATTCTTTCTCCTAAGCTCTATTAATATACCGTCAATTCTCTTTTGCCTGAACTCCAAAATGAAAGGTCTAAGATAAAAGGATTTTGAGCTCAGTTTAGTTCTACTGTTTTAGAGTATGGTAATTTTTCTGTAGATAGAAATTAATAATTTAATTTAATTGAGGTGTTAGCAAAGTTCAGTAATGAAAATGTTCCTATTTCAGCTAACCAAGCAAGGTTCCTCATTATTTGATATAAATTACAGGTATAACAATTTGATTCAATGTACAAAAATGTGAGAAGAGGTAGAGGTGAGAAGAAATGGAATATAGGGTTAGTAGTTTCTTCTAGAAAGCATGTAAAAATTATAAGCTTTTAATTATAATTTTCTGGTATATATAAGTATATTTTGTAAATAAAAATAGCATAAAGTAAAATTTTTTAAAAAAATTGTAAGTCTTAGACTTTTTTCCTTGAGTTTTAGAATTTAATAGCTATTTAATAGCTAGGGTTAGCACAGTCACATTTATTAAGTTTACTAATATATTTAGGTGTATTTCTGCCATATTATTTGGTGTGTTCTGTTTATTGTTTCCTATCTTTTTTCCTTTTTTTTTCTTTCTACCATTTTTAAAAATATTTTTAGGGTTTTATTTTTCCTTTTTTTTTTCTTTTATAGTTTTGAAAACTTCCCTAGGTGGGTGCCTTATTTGCAAACAGTAGAAAAAAACTCTAGCTGATCTGAGGAGAATAGGCATTGATGAAAAAAAAAAATTAAGTAGCTACTGAAATTACCTGACAAATTGTGTACAGTGGGGTGAAATGTTGAGGTAGTTGCAAACTTAAAGTGATTGACAATGGCCAAAATACTTATTTTAATGAAACGCATTCATTAAAAGAGTTACCAGGTGTTCTTATTTATGACTGTCATTCCAGATTAATTAGTAATAATGTATCAATTTATTATATCAATTTTATAAATGAATAGTGTTTAGGATGATTGTTATCTAGTTTGAGGGAATAAGTTGGTTATAAAGGGTAGTTTAAAATGAGATGTAGATCATCTAGATCATAGCTTTTGTTTTGGGGTGGTGGATTTCCAGGTGGTTATTATGTTACCAAAATATAAATAAATGAATGAATGAAAGCAGGACATATGTAAACAAATTATAGACAGGCATGAGCCAAGGATCATAAGTAATCCAATTTTGTGTACTTGCAATTTAGAAAAAAAATTAAAATTAAACT
This sequence comes from Cnephaeus nilssonii, assembly GCF_951640355.1. Taxonomy (NCBI): domain Eukaryota; kingdom Metazoa; phylum Chordata; class Mammalia; order Chiroptera; family Vespertilionidae; genus Cnephaeus; species Cnephaeus nilssonii. The sequence goes on from NC_137074.1 coordinate 105,827,529, forward strand.
AACAGGAAACGAGTATTGCTAGACTATACAAGGATCAGATATTATATGAAGTTTGCTAACTACTTCAATTCAATTTTGACAGTGATTAGGTAATTCATATTTTATGAGAAAACAAGACCGCAACAGTTCACACTACAGTAAACCCTCGACTTTGTGCACATCAATTTAACAGACTTCAAATTTAAAGGACAAAAGTTCTGGTCCATGTGTCATATGTCAAAATTAACACCCTGTTAATATTAAAATGCTTTAACCAAGATTTGCTTATAATTAAATTAACAGGTTATTTTTTGTTATTAATTCACTGTTATTTTTAACAAATTTTAGCAAATAGGCCATACTTTGGGAAAATATTTCAATAATTTCACCAACATAAATAAATGTTACATATCTACAACTATAGTCTACATATTTAAATCCAAGAGTCACCACTCATAAACAATGTTCTGAGAATGATTAGCATGTGATCACACTGCATTGTGCAGTAATTGTCTTGTTATTTCCCAGCCTGACTTTCTGCAGCAGTTTTAACTCCTGCCTGCCCATGTTCCCAGTACATCCCAGTGTGTGCACTTGTTTACTCAAGGTGACTGGTGAATGTATGCAGTAACTAGGACTATTCAATATAAATTTAAAATTACAGTGATACATATAGAAAAGTTCTCTGTGAAATTAAACTTTGCATACATACTTAATTTTAAGTATACAAATGTGCCTACATAAGCAAAAACAGGTAAATTAATTTGTCAATTGTTTAACAAATTAGTCTGTTATATCAAAGTTTTGCTGTATTGTACAAAGTCAGTCTTGTCAACTAAGTCACCTTTTTATTTTTTGGATCAGAAAATATACTTGTAAATACATTAAACAAACAAACAAACAAACAAACAAACAAACAAAAAACCTATGCCAGTGTTGCTCAGCAGTAGAGTAATGGCCTGAGCACTGAAAGGTCTTGGGTTTGATTTCCGGTCAAGAGCATGTATCCAGGTTGCAGCTTAGATCCCTGGCCCCAGTGGAGGTGTGGGAGGCAACCGATAAATGTGTCTCTCTCACATTGATGTTTCTCTCTCTCCCCCCACCCCCTTCCCTTTCACTCTCTCTAGAAAGCAATGGAAAAAATATCTTTGGGTGAGGATTAAAAAAACAACAAAAAACTAAATACTGCCCTGGCCTGGTACCTCAGTTGGTTAGAGCATCATCCCAATAGGCCAAGGTTTCGGAATCAATCTCCTGTCAGGCACATACAGGAATCAACCAATGAATGCATAAATAAGTGGAGCAACAAGTTAATGATTCTCTCTCTCTCACACACACTCTCTCTCTCTCTCTCTCTCTCTCTCTCTCTCTCAATAAATAAATAAGAAAAGAAAAATAAAGTTATTAAAAACAACTAAGTACTGAGTTTCAGCATCCATACCATTATAGAGTTTTCTAGAGGTGAACACTGCCTAGCTCTTGACATGACCATTGCCCGACCAGGCATCTCTGATCTGTGTGTAATTCCTGTGTCTTCCTGGCTTTTACTCTAAGTCTGTCCTCTTCCACTTGCCTAAGTCCTTTGTTTCCTGTCATTTTCAACTTTGATGTCACCTGGAAACCTTCCATGACCTTCCTACCACCCACCTCCATCTGGACTAAATTGATCTCTATGTGTTCCAGTATCTCCATATTGTAGAATGTAGAAGATTAACTGTTTGATAGAGTCTTTTTCCCCCATTAAATCTGAGCTCCAAAAGAGCAAAAAACTCCAACTATGCTTCATTCATGTTTTGTTTCTCCTTAATTTGACTCCATATTAGATTTTTGTGGGGGTTTTGTTCATTTAGAAATATATTTCTTTGTGTGCAACTTATGAGTCAAGTAAAAAACACACCTGGCTTTATAGTATACTTTTTGTGCAACTATATTTTTCAACTTCAAAAAAAATGTTCAGAGTTATGTTTATTGGATGAATGTTAAATGTAAGTAACTTATGTTTCAGCAGCAGATTACTGAACCCACCGTAGTCAGAGACACATATGCTAGATCTATGGCTACTATTTAATATGACAGCAAAGCTACCCATCTTCCTGGAAAGAAACTCATTTTCCAATCTGACAGAATGAACACTTAAGGAAGTATGGTACTTGGAGGGAAATATTGCTTCATGGAGTTTATGTCAATGAGTGGGCTTTCGCTTGATATTTCTGGAATTGTGCTTTAGAATTGCTCAAATATATCAGAAAAAAACACCCTCCTATTGACAAATTTATCTTATAATAAATCAGTTAAAAACAACCCAAAGACCCAAAGGGAGCAGTTATACCATAAGGAGTGACAGTTGTTAGGATTCATCTTTCTTCTGTATTGGCACAGAATACAAGGGATGGCAATGTAAGAAACCTAGCAAATCAAGAGCACTCTAGAAAAATCCTTGAGCCTATTTCCCCTATTTTCTCAGGACCTACTTTATTCTTTCTTAATAAATATGTTTATTGGTTAGTGAGAAGGGAATGGGATTTAAATTAAGTTTAAATTCTGGCTTCAGTCTCTCACTTGAGCAAGTTACTCAAACTTTTTGAGCCTCAGTTTTCCTATCTGTAAAATGGAAATAATGATATGTGTAAAATTATTGTGAGTGCTGTAGAATAACTCACTTGATGCACTGGGTGTAGAGCTCATTCTCAACAATTATGTGCCATTATTATTAGACAAAGTAGGAAGAGAAGACCAATTGCCTACCTCTTTGCATTTTGTTTGTTTTTTTCTGCCTTCATTGGATGGGCATTAGTTTTGGAGATGCACGTACATCTCATTTTGAGGATTAATGTAGACCATCACTCTCAAATATGGAAAATTGCCTTTTTGTCATATGGATGCTTGCTGATTTCCTCTGAGTAACAGCTAGGGTTTATAACTGCTCTGATTGCAAGCAATGTCTTCATTTTGTAAAGAAGGTTATAGAACCAGTAAAGAAAAAAATGATTTGGGATTAAAGACATTCCTTAATACCTTGAATGTACCTGTTTTCAAGTGAAAGAAACCCTTTTCATTTTATTGGGCCCATTAAACACACGAAACAATTCTAGATTTAATCTATATCTTTGCACTGCTTTATATATATATATATATATATATATATATATATATATATATATATATACACATCTTTATTTCTGAGGCTAATGGTGGAACCTTTGATATGTTTCTATTGTGATGTGATAGAGGTGATGCTGGAACACAGACATAATGCAGGCCTTTGCCCTAACCTGGCCCAGAATATGCATTTGTTTTTTTAGATCTGTAACTCTTTCCCCAAGGCCAGAATTTCCAACCAAAAATAATCCTTTAGATTCTGTTTAGCTCCAACCTAATCACTTCAAATATGTATGTGTTTATTTTTAAACTTTCCTCCTGATTCTAAATGAGGATTTAGTTAAATGCCTGTTTAAGAATTGATGAGTAATTTAAAGGATTTAGGAGAACATTCTGTACTATTATATGCAAATATATGCCATGCATGGCTCCCTATGTCATTAACCTGGCAGTCATTTCATGCATGACTCCCCATCTTATTAAGCTAGCAGTATGGAATATTTGATTTACTAAACTGGGATGAACTACTTAGTGTGCTAATATAGGAATATAACTTTAAAATTTCTTTGGAATAACTATCTTCAAAACAGATTTTTGAAGACGATAACATTATTTTGACAGCTGTGCTCAGTTTCTAAAAGTCTATTTTAGGAAGCTTCTTATAACTGTTGGAACTGTACCTGTGTGATTTGAATGAGCCATACAATAATTGAAAATGAAAACTATCATAGCAATAAGAGCCTTTAGAATTCTGTAGCAAGTGATTCAACATTAACAGGTAAATAAATTTGATAGAAGCATTTGCTTCTAGACAGGATGTCTCACAGTGTATGGTTGCCTGTGAGTCTACCACTAGGCTCCCAGTTACCATGATGCTATAAAATCTCTTTTTATAGCCAAGACCCCCCTGGCATCCCCTGGCTTTCGTTGCCATAGCAGCATTCATTGGCAATGGGATTTACAGGAGGAAAAAAGAGGGAGACGAGGGGCTACATATTTGTAAAGTTGGTGCTGTGCCAAACGTAGCAGGAATTATCAGTGCAGGATGCTGTATTCTTTCTTTAGTGTCCATTTCAGCTGGTGCCAATTGTCACCCACGTAATCATAAAACATTCTGTCATCATTCAGACCAGCTGCATGAAATGAGACAAAGGGAAATTTAGCAGCAATGGAGGGAATGGTAATTTAAAAGGATTTTAAATGATGTTTTCTATGTTTCTCAATCAACAATGTTTTAAAGCATTTAATCCTCCCCTTCCCGCCCCCCCTTACAATAGGATTTCCTTGCTGGTTCTGGCTTGACTGATGACATATTTGCACTATGTTGGCCAAGAAAATGTCAGACACTAGAAAAGAGGTCAAATAGATAAAACCAAAAAGGGGTGAAAGGAAATATTTATAGTAATTTTCATTTCTGTTAGGTTTCATTTTGCATTTAAATTGCAAGGTAAATTTGCCTTCACTCTTTGCCTATGATATAATTGTGAATCACAAATGCTTATTGTTTATCAGATATGTCCTTCAATAAACACTTCCAGATTTGTGATATTATATTCATCATTTCTTCAGTCATGACACGTATTTCAGAGTTCACAGGCAACAGGAAAAAATGTTCATGAGGGAAGAAAACCAAGTGAATCATCCAGGGAAGTTGGTGAACTGTGACATATGTAGGGCTCATGTGAGCCATGAATATGTAAGGCTCCCTGGCTAGGCCCAGAAAAGGGTGAGGGGAGAGAATGTTATGTAGGGAATGTGTCCAAGACAGAGGAAATATACAATATTTTTGCTTGCAGCAATTCCTGGATTTTGGCAAATACACTAGGCTATATACATGGATGAAGTAATCTAAAACTGGAATAGTTTATTGGTAGATGGTTGGAAGTAGAGAAATCTGCTATGAGAGGGCCATTAATATTTGGCTGAGTCTTTTCTTGGTTAAAAAATATATATCTCTTTATGAACTCTTTATCCCAAATAATAAATAGCACTTGCATATAATAGACAATTACATGAGTGGACTAGAATATAGATCCCAGACATCAATTCAGAATTATCTGGGATATTAGTGAACCACAGCAGTGACACTGTGAATCAGCAGGAGAAAGGAAAGATTGTCCAATGATTAGTTTGGAAACAATTTGTTTATCTCTATGAAAAAAATTAAAAGAAGATTCATATATCACACCATAGGAAAAAAACAGAATTGACTAAAGACTGAAATTTTAATAAGAGGACCTAAAATTTTAAAGAAAAATATAGGAGATTATGAGTTTAAGAGATGTAAGTGTTTTTCAAACAAGCTATGAAAGTACAAATTTTTAGACAGAAATAACATAATTTGGCAAAAATCAGCATAAATGAGTGAGAAGACAAATTAAAGAATAAGATAAGACATTTACAATGGGTAAATCACTGAGATTATTTTGCAGAACAAATAAAACACTCCAATGAATTAATCCTATCTAATAAAAGAGTAATATGCAAGTTGACCATCACTCCAAGTCATAAGATGGCTGCCCCCAAGTGGTCAAAGATGGCTGCCCCAATGTGGACACAAGATGGCCTCCACAAGATGGCCAGCAGGGGAGGGCAGTAAAGGGCAGTTAGGAGTGACAAGGCCAGGAGAGGAGGGAAGTTGGGGGTGACCAGGCTGGCAGAGGACAGCAGTTGAGGCAGACCAGGCCAGCAAGGGAGGGCAGTTGGGGGGAACCCAGGCCTGCAGGGGAGGGCAGTTGGGGGGAAGGGACCAGGCCTGCAGGGGAGGGCAGTTGTGGGCAATCAGGACAGCAGGGAGGGCAGTTAGGAGTGACCGGGCCAGCAGGAGAGGGCAGTTGGGGAGTACCAAGCCTGCAGGGGAGGGCAGTTGGGGGGAACCAGGCTTGCAGGGGAGGGCAGTTGGGGGGACCAGGCCTGCAGGGGAGGGCAGTTGGGTGGGAACCAGTCCTGCAGGGGAGGGCAGTTGTAGGCAATCAGGCAAGCAGGAATGACAGTAAGGGGTGAAAGGGCCAGCAGGAGAAGGCACTTGGGGGGAGACTAGGCCTGCAAGGGAGGACAATTGGCGGGGACCAGGCCAGCAGGGGAGGTCAGTTCGGGGGGACCAGGCCTGCAGTGGAGGGCTGTTGTGGGGGAGACCAGGCCTACAGTGGAGGACAGTTGGCGGGGACCCAGGCCTGCAGGTTAGGGCAGTTGGGGGGGACCAGACCTACAGGGGAGGACAGTTGGAGGGGACCCAGGCCTATAGAGGAGGGTAGTTGGGGGGGGGGGACAAGGCCAGCAGGGGAGGGCAGTTGGGGGGGACCAGGCCTGCATGGGAGGACATTTGGGAGGGCACCTTGCAGGGGAGGGCAGTTAGGGGTGACAAAGCCAGCAGAGGAGGGCAGTTAAGGGTGACCGGGCCAGCAGGGGAGGGCAGTTGGGGGTGACCAGGATGGCAGGAGAGGGCAACAGGCCTCTAGTTAAAATATATTTTAAATAAATATACAAAAAGAATGACTGAACAATATGAACAGGACACTCACAGAAGTTATGCAAACAAACATATCAAGATGCTCAATCTCCTTAATTGAAAAATGCAAAGGAAAACAACATGATAAAACATTTTATAATATCGGATTGGCAACGATTTTTAATCTGACAATGCCAAACACTGGTGGAAATTTGGGAGAACAATGCTGGTGGGAATTGAAATTTTTATCAGTGCTTTGGAATGCAACCTGGCAAGATATGACAAAGTCATAACTGTGCCTAATGTAGGACTTAGAAATTCCATATCTAGGTGTACAGGTACGCACACAGATCTACAGCATTCATTAAATTTGAAACAAAAATATCATGACATATTTATAGTATGAGGTATTATACACCTAGTAAAATGAATTGAATAGATAAAAGTTTTAATAGATGAGAAATAAGTTGAGGGGAAAATAAGTCAGTATTGGACATGAAATATGATACCATTTGTGATAACAAATATGCTAGTATGTCAATATAAAATGATCTATTTATGGATACATGACTATATAGTAAAAACATTAAAATATGGGTAGAAAAGAATATACTCCTGATAAAGGAAAAATGGGCAATAAACTAAGCAGGTGGAAAAAGAACATTTGAAATGCTGGCTGAGTTCACTACCGTTGATTTGGTATTGCACAAACAAAAACAGACTTGAATCTGATGAAGCCTTGAGAGTTAACAAATTTGTAGAAAATAAAAAGGACAGAAGACATAGAAACATTTCAAACCTCACCACCTGAGTGTGATCAGTGAAATTCAGACTGTGAGAAACTGTATAGACAACTAAGAGTTTTTTCAACAACAAAATTACAAAACAAAATTGTAAGTCAAAAGGAAAAAAAAAAGATACAAGGGAAAGTTGAAAAGAGACTTAAAAATCCTATGAACAAATAGCAGTATAAGGCCTCATTTGAGTCCTGACTAAAACAAACAAACTATAAAGTTACATTTATGAAACAACTGAAAATGCAAATACTGACTAGATATTGCATGTTATTTTAGGTATAATATTGGTAATGTTATAGTAGGCAGCTAGTTAGGTATAAACTAAAGAGAAGGCAGCTAAATCTGTTGTTTGAGTCTGAAAGCTACTGCTTCCTGACACTCCAGGGGACTGCCACATTGCTTCTCCAAGGAAATGAGCATCCTTCAGTGCCCCTCCCCCCCCCCCAAATAGGGAGGAAAAACTGACTCTAATCTTCCCACGAGACAGTCAGCCCCTTCCCATAGATAACTGGGGGGAGGTATAGAACCATAAGAGGGAAATTCCTCTGCTGAGGCATGTGCAGTAGGAGCCAAAATGGCAAAATAGCAACATAATGGAGAGGAGTCTGTTCTGGGCTGCAAACATTGCACAGCTCCTCCGTTGCCTGGAGGCAGGATGCCTTGGGACAGAGGGAGGTGGAGTAGGTCACTGAACAATGGGTTGGTTGGAGTTTAGAGGGAGGTGGCGGTTCACGCTCGGCCAAGCATGCCCAGGCATTACACCTGTGCCCTGAGTTTCTTGAAAATGGCTGGAATAACTTTTGTAACCTTTGGGTTGTCATTGTAACTGTCCTAACTCCCTCTTGTGGATTCTGAGTATAAATTTGCTGTAACACCTGTGGTCTGCACTGCAGTTCAGCCTTTATCACGGTGAAGTGCTGCAACTATAGTCACTGGCCAGTTTATTAAAGGCTCATAAATTTTGATCTCTGTCTCTGGTGGTCATCTCTTGCAGGTTGCCCCATAACATTTGGAGGCCCCAGCGAGATACACTCTGGCCATGTTGATGGCGGACGCCCCAGGTGAGGACACTCCAGTCTCCGTCCCGGGTTCCAGGGAGGTGGAGTGTCTCCTCCAAAATTCGCGATCTAGAAGTAAGAACCACCTGGACCTCCAGTGGGGAGGTAAGCACCTGGTTTCTGTTTGTGGAATGTTCCCCTGGTGGACTACAGGAGGGCTGGATGCAGCAGAGCCTCCGAGTCCGGACACCCGGGCGCGTAAGCGTCCAGGGTCCCTGTTATGTGTGACCTTAGGGTGCACGTGTCTGGTTTGTCTTGTCTTTGTTGTCCTTGTCTTTGTTAAAATGGGTCAGGGCCAGTCATCTACGTCTACGTCTACCCCCTTACAATGTTTTCTTAAGAATTTTCAGGACTTCAAACGGCGTGGAGGAGACTATGGGACATCGGTTAATAGTCTTGATTTGCAGAGATTGTGTGAATTAGAATGGCCCACATTGGGGGTTGTGTGGCCGTCCACCGGGACCTATGACTTAGGAACAGCTTATAAGGTTCATCATATTGTTTATGGCCGTCCAGGTCACCCTGACCAAATCCCTTATATTTAAATTTGGATTGACATTCTCACTGAAAAACCCCGGTGGTTGAAAAATTGCCAGGGCCAAGAAAGGAAATTGGGACAGAGACAAACCATTTTATTGGCTTGTCCCCCAAAGGAGACAAGAAGGTAGACCCTAAGGTCTTACCAAATGATCCGGAGGATGGGGTCCCTGACCACCGGCCTCCCCCTTATGTTCCCCCTCCGGAGCCCCAACTGAAGGTGGGCCCAACTGCCTCGTGGGAGGCCCCAATACCCTCACAAATGCCTCCTAGTTCCGTTGCCCCACTGTCTTCGGCACCAACATTATCAACAGGACAGGCAGGAGGAGTCCCTGGGAATCCGACCCCAGTGACATCCCTCTACTGTGTGCTCCCACAGGCGCCTCCGCCCAGAGTGAGAGAAAATCCGGACCCAAGTCTATGGCCCCTGGGGGGTCCGGACAATTGGCTTCTAGGAAGCCCACCAACCTTTCCAAGGTAACAGAAACAGTCCAGGGACCAAACGAGAGCCCCACCGCCTTCCTCGAGAGGCTCTGTGAGGCATATCGGGTGTACACCCCAATAGACCCTGATGCCCCAGAGAATCGGCGGGCTATCAATGTAGCGTTTGTGTCCCAGTCGGCCCCAGATATTAGAAAAAAATTACAGAAGTTAGAAGGCTTTGAGGGAAAGTCACTTTCAGAACTGGTCGAGGTAGCCCTGAAGGTCTTTAACAACTGAGAAGATCAGACTGATAACCTAAACACCAGAATGGCAAAGGTCCTTCTAGCCATGAATGAAGTGAAGGGACAGCAAAGAGGGACGGGAAGAAAGGAATGGGAGAAGAGAGGACAGAACCAAAAGACCCGGCTGGGGAAAACCAGTGTGCCTACTGTAAGAAAGAAGGGCACTGGAAACGGGAGTGTCCTGAGCGGCCAGGGAATGAGGCAGCCCCGGTGTTAGTGGAAGGTGTGGACTGAAGGCGTCAGGGCTCTGTGGGCCCCCAGGAGCCCCGGGTAACGCTAAATGTGGGGGGCAAGCCAGTAGATTTTCTAATAGACACCGGAGCCACCTTCTCTGTACTGCAATACCCGGCCGGGCCAGTTTCTAAGGACAGAACTCCCATCCGGGGGCCACAGGATGAGTAAAGTCTTACCCCTGGACACAAGCCCGGATTGCTAACCTCGGGAAAAAGACTGTTACCCATTCCTTCCTCTTTATGCCTGAATGTCCCTATCCCCTCCTAGGGAGGGATCTGCTCAGCAAACTCTAGGCCACAATTTCCTTTGAAGCAGGGGAGCCTCAGGTGCTTCTTCGGGAACCCACAGACCAGAAAAAAACGATCCTCCTCCTCACTTGTCCCCTAGAGGAGGAATACAGGCTGCATGAAGGACCTTCAGAGGCCCCTCCGCAGGATCCTTACCTCGGGGGGCTCCGAGAGGAAATACCGGGGGTCTGGGCAGAAGGAAACCCACCTGGATTGTCAGCTCACAGACCCCCTATAGTGATCCAACTAACCAGTACAGCCACCCCAGTTAGAGTGTGGCAGTACCCTATGAGCCAGAAGGCGAAAATAGGGATAGCAAAGCACATCCTAAGATTAAGGGAGGCCGGGATCCTGATTCCCTGCCAGTCGGCATGGAACATCCCTTTACTCCCCGTCCAGAAGCCTGGGACAGAGGACTTTAGGCCAGTCCAGGACTTATGAGAAGTTAATAAATGAGTAGAGACTATCCACCCAACGGTGCCCAACCTGTACACCCTCCTGAGCCTGCTCCGGCCTGAGCACCGATATTATACAGTCTTAGACTTAAAGGATGCCTTTTTCTGCCTCCCATTGGCGCCACAGAGCCAGCCAATCTTTGCTTTTGAATGGACAGATCCAGAAGAGGGGGAATCAGGACAGTTGACCTGGACAAGGCTTCCTCAGGGATTCAAGAACTCCCCTACCTTGTTTGATGTGGCTCTGAACCAGGACTTAAAGGAGTACCGTCATAGTCATGCAGGTGTCACCCTACTCCAGTATGTCGATGACCTCCTACTTGCTACTGGGGACCAGGAGAAATGTCAACAGGCAACCCGGGACCTGCTGGATCGACTTGGGTACCGTGTATTGGCCAAGAAGGCCCAGCTCTGCTCAACCAAGGTAACGTACCTAGGATACAACATCGAAGAGGGTAAGCGGACCCTCTCAAATAGTAGAGTTCAGGCCATCCTCTCAATACTCACCCCAAAAATGAAGCGGCAGGTACGGGAATTCCTGGGAGCCGTAGGGTACTGCAGACTTTGGATCCTGGGTTTTGCTGAAATAGCCAAGCCCCTATATTTAGCTACAGAGGGTAAGAACCCAGGCCTCTCCTGGACGGACGTAGAGGAAAAGGCGTTCCAAAAGTTAAAGCAGGCCCTCGTGAGTGCTCCAGCTCTGGCACTGCCTGACCTCACCAAGCCCTGCCAGCTTTATGTGGCAGAATCAAAGGGGGGTGCCAAAGGGGTACTAACACAAACTCTGGGGCCCTGGAAGAGGCCAGTTGCCTACTTGTCTAAGAGGTTGGATCCAGTGGCTGCAGGATGGCCGGGCTGTCTGAAGGCTATAGCAGCCACGGCCATACTGGTTAAGGAAACCTCTAAACTGACTTTTGGCCAAGACTTACAAGTGGTTGTGCCCCACGCAGTAGAAACCCTACTGCACAGCCCACCTGAGCGCTGGTTGTCAAATGCTCATGTTACCCAGTACCAGGTGCTCCTGCTAGACCCCCCAAGGGTAAGCTTCTTGAAGACTGCAGCCCTAAACCCAGCCACCTTCCTCCCCGATGAGGGAGCTGAAACTCCCCTCCATGACTGTGAAGAGACCCTGACTACCCTAACCTCCTTGAGGGCCCACCTAACAGACCAGCCCATATTCAACCCTGAGGAGACCCTATTCACCGACGGGAATAGCTTTGTGGAGAATGGTATCAAGTATGCCAGGGCAGCTGTAGTTACACAAGAAAGAGTCATATGGGCACAATCCCTAGGACATGGGACTTCAGCACAGAAGGCAGAACTCATAGCCCTCACTCAGGCCTTACGGTGGGGAAAGGACAAAAGAATCAATATCTACACGGACAGTAGATATGCCTTTGCCACAGTGCATATACATGGAGCCTTATATCAGGAGAGGGGCCTCCTTACCTCAGGTGGGGGGAAGGATATTAAAAATGCTCCAGAGATGCTAAAACTTCTTTCAGCCATTTGGGGCCCTAAAGAAGTTGCAGTAATCCACTGCAAAGGGCATCAAAAGGACAATTCCCCTGTGACAAAGGGCAACCAATTTGCTGACAAAATGGCTAAAGAGACTGCAAAAAGAACAGTAGGGCCCCTAGAAGTGCTGCAGCCATATCCACTCAGAATCTGGAGCCCAAGCCCAGGTACACCCTGGAGGAAGAGGATACAGCCAGGAGGTTACAGGCGAAGGAAACTACCAATGGGTGGCTACAGTTACTACATGGGAGACTATTAGTCCCAGAAGCCCTTGGACGGACCATCACCTCCCAAACACACAGGAGCACACATCTAGGAGGAACTAAGTTAGCTGAGCTTTTAGGAAGAGAACACTATATCCCTGGGTTGCATAACATGGCCTGGGATATAGCCAGGAGATGCCAGATCTGCGCATAGGTGAACCCAGGACCTCTGGTAACCGCCCCGCCAGGAACCCGGTTTCGAGGTTCAAGCCCTGGTGAACAATGGGAAGTCGACCTTACTGAATTGCCCAGTGAATTGGGAGGATACTGATATCTCCTAGTATTTGTGGACACTTTCTCCAGTTGGACAGAGGCATACCCGACCAGGGCTGAAACAGCACAGGTAGTAGTTAAGAAACTCCTCTCTGAAATTCTCCCCCGGTTTGGCCTACCTTTATTCATGGGGTCCGACAATGGCCCAGCGTTCATCGCTAAGGTAACCCAGTCTTTAGTTAAGGCCCTTAAGGTCACATGGAAATTACATTGTGTTTATAGACCTCAGAGTTCTGGGCAGGTAGAGAGAATGAATCAGACACTTAAGGAAACCCTAACTAAACTAAAATTAGAGACTGGTGAGAACTGGGTAAGTCTCCTCCCCTTTGCCCTACTCAGGGCTCGCTGCATCCCATAAGTAAAAGGGCTGACTCCTTTTGAAATCCTGTTTGGCCGTCTGCCACCTCTCTTCCTGCGGCTAAGGGAGGAAGAGCTAGCTGTGTTATCTAAGGGAGGAAGGGCTAGCTGTGCTATCTAAGGGAGGAAGAGCTAGCTGTGTTATCTAAGGGAGGAAGGGCTAGCTGTGCTATCTAAGGGAGGAAGGGCTAGCTGTGTTATCTAAGGGAGGAAGGGCTAGCTGTTTTATCTAATAGAAATCTCCTCAAGTCTTTGCAGGCAATCCAGAGCTGTACAGCGGCTGCAAGGCGGATCATCAGAGCAGCACACCAGGAAGCTCACCCACTGGACCCGGACAGCCCACCTGTGTGTGCTCCTGGCGACCTAGTCTGGGTGTAGAGGAACGACTCAGGTACTCTTGAGCCACGGTGGGAAGGGCCATTCCAGGTCATCCTGAGCACCCCATCTGCCGTTAAGGTTGGGGGAAAGAAGCGTTGGATCCCTCGGACTCAGGTCAAGAAAGCTGACAAGACTGCTGAAAGTTGGACAGCAAGGCGCACGGAGAACCCCCTCAAGGTCAGACTAACGCGGGACCCCACATAAGTGCCCTTCTTTTATGCCTCCTTACCTGTGCAGAGAATGCCCAAGCAATTGGAAACCCCCACCAAGCTCCGGTTTGTATGTGGGAAGTTACCCGCACCCTAGATGGAAAAACCATCAGTAGAGTGACCACCTCTGGAGCCCCCACAATTGGGGCTGACCTATGTAAGATATTTGGAGAAGGATGGAATCGCCCTCCTACAGTAAGGGGTATGGGGTTATCTAGAGGAAATACTGGGTATGTTGCTGCAAAAACCTTTGGGTGCGGGACGCCAAACCTTGAGAGAGGACTTGGAAGGACCCAACATTATATATGTCCTCGAGAAGGACCCCCGGTGTGGAAGTGAAGAGGACTATTTTTGTGCCTTGTGGGGATGTGAGACATTAGCCCTGTGGAAGACAGTTGACCCGACACTCCGGCTCACCCGGGTAGTAAGGCCAGGGGCCCCCACTGCTAATTGCACGATCAGGAACTGTAACCGATTATTATCCAACCCTTAAACTGGAGGGAAGACTATTGGGAGGGAGGTAAGACCTGGGGTATCCGGCTATGTCTCCGGCCGGGACCCTGGAGCACTTTTTTCCGTCCAGAGACGGACCCTACTCCGGGCCCGAAACCCTGTGGGTCCCTTACGTCCCATTCTCCAACCCGAACCTCTGAGGCCCCCTAAGGTGACACAGGCCCCCGTGGTGACAAGAACCCCCGGATGGAACGACACGGAGACGCCAAAACCAGCTCCAGGACCAACCGAGGCACCAGGAGAACTTAGGCTCCTACCGGAGACGTCCCATCGGGGCCTGCTGGGGACACTGGAGGCCATGTTCCGCTTCCTTAATAAGACCTCCCCCAACATAACCAAAGACTGTTGGCTGTGCCTAAATCCCGAACCCCCATATTATGTGGTATGGGGGCAAATATTTCCTTTGGTCAGAATGTGTCTGAGATCCTTAATTATTCTGTCCAAAGCCTGCCGGAGGGCCTCTGTGTATGGGGACATCAATCCCGCCTTACTCTGGAGGACCTACAGGGGGCTGGAACATGCATAGCCCCAGTGAACTACCCCTGGGGGTCCTCCCCATACTCGTTCTCATGCAGTCAGGTAACAGAACTGCCTCCAGAGTATGATGAGTCCCTAAATAGGTATTTTGTAGCACCAGAGGGAACTTGGTGGGTGTGCAGCAATGGGATAGTACCTTGTGCCTTCCCCCCTTCTTTGCTTTCACCAACAGATCCTGGAATATATATCCTTACTCATATCCTACCGCAAGTATACTATTACTCTGGGGAAGAAGGTAGGGAACACTTAAGATTAGAACCTAGAAGGTATAAGAGGGTGCCTGTCTTGGTCCCCCTCCCAGTGGGACTAGGCCTGGCCGGATCTACCACCATTGGAACTGCCACTCTAATAACAGGACATCAGAACTACAAAGAGCTAGGAAAACAGGTTGATCAGGACCTTAGCACCCTTGAAAAATCGGTAGGACAGCTAGAAGACTCCTTAAGCTCCCTAGCCGAGGTAGTCCTGCAGAACCAGAGGGGATTAGATTTATTGTTCCTAAAACAAGGAGGCTTGTGCTTAGCACTAGGAGAGACCTGTTGTTTTTACACAAACCACTCCGGCGTCATTAGGGAGAGTCAAAGTCAGCTTAGGAAACGCCTCTTAGATCGGGAAGAAAGGAGAAGGGCCAAAGGAAATTGGTATGAAAACCTGTTCACTTGGTCACCATGGCTAACTACCCTCTTGTCAGCCATAGCCGGACCTCTGGTCCTGCTGCTCCTCATTTTACTGTTGGCCCAAGCTTTGCAAAGTGCTTACTAAACTTCATCCAAAGCAGAATACAGGCTCTAAAGCTCATCGTCCTCCACACCCATTACCAGCGAATCCCCGGGGAAGGAGGAGAGGAATCTGAACCAATGATTTGATTCACCGTAAAGACCAGTAGGGAATGTTCTGGGCTGCAAACATTGCACAGCTCCTCCGCTGCCTGGAGGCAGGATGCCTTAGGACAGAGGGAGGTGGAGTAGGTCACTGAACAATGGGTTGGTTGGAGTTTAGAGGGAGGTAGCGGTTCACGCTCCGGCCAAGCATGCCCAGGCGTTGCACCTGTGCCCTGAGTTTCTTGGAAATGGCTGAAATAGCTTTTGTAACCTTTGGGTTGTCATTGTAACTGTCCTAACTCCCTCTTGTGGTTTCTGAGTATAAATTTGCTGTAACACCTGTGGTCTGCACTGCAGTTCGGCCTTTACCCCGGTAGAGTGCTGCAACTGTAGTCGCTGGGCCAGCTTAATAAAGGCTCATAAATTTTGATCTCTGTCTCTGGTGGTCATCTCTTGTGGGTCACCCCATAACAGAGTCTAGCCTGGGGGAATCTGGGGAAAGGATTGAATAGGATAGGGGAACAGAACCCAGGAAGATCCAGGAATGGGATTGGTTAGGAGAAGGATCCAACACAAGCCTAAAAAGAATTGCAGAGTTGGGTTAGTTTGAAAGAAAGCTTCCTGTACCCTATGGTGAAGCCACATCAGCCTAGGAAGGGGTGGCTTTTCCTAATTTATTCACCCAGCACAGCCACCTTTTCTGATTCATACAAAGTTACTTGCTACATGTTCTAGTTCACCTTCTACATGAAGAATTTCAAAGTGACTTTTTTTTTTTTTAAATCATGTTAGAGTGCAATAGGAAATAAGCTGGAGTGAAAGCATGTGTGAGAGGGCACTTGGCCAGGGAATGGAAATATAGAATTGAAAACACTCAATTTGTGCTTCTTCGTGCCAGGCACTTTACATATTTTTGAGGGGGAATATAAGAGAACTGGGGGGCTACCAATCTGAATCTGTGCCAGTAACCAGTATTCTGACACACATTCTTGCTAGTATAATTAAGCCCCATTCTTATCATTAATGCTTGTCCAGCCTTGCAGAACCTGTTTCTCAGAATACTTCCACATTATAGAGGCCACAAACCATGAACCATACACAACCCCCAGAGGGGGTTGGCAGTGCTGGCACCAGCCAGGCCAGGCCTTTGGGTATAATCTCACTTCCCCCATTTCAAGCCCTTGAAAATCCAAAAGCCTGGTCCATATTTGGGAGACAAAGAAACTAAGGGAAAGCTTCCCCCACATTCAACACTCAGGCTTTGGAGACTGACTCCCCTGAGTCACCACACTAGTGCATCTTCAATAAAGGCGTCTTTTTCTGAATCCTCTGAGTGCCTGGCTGATTGTTCTCCCATGCCACCTGGCAGCTTATCTGCAACATAATCTGGTGCATTGGCTGGGAGATACCAGTCGAGCTGCCCACTTAGGGCACCATTGGTAAGGGGCAATGGCCAGGTCCATTCTCCCGGTCCCCTGACTATGGGGAGGCATGCCTCTACTGACTTACTGGGTCCCAGTCCTCATTGGCCCCAGACAACCGGGGCCCCCGCTTGCACCCCAGTGGACTCCAAAGAGGACAGAAAAGCCCTTTCCAGAACCAGACTTCTGACCAGTGAGTTTTTCCCTGGGGACCAGTCTGAATTCAGGCCTGTCTTTCAGGACAGAAGAGGTGACTGATCACTGCCTAGGCAAAATATTTGCCTCAGTTCAGGGACTTTCCATGGGTGGAAGTCAAAACTCGTACTGGCTGGTGTGAGAATGTGAGTGTGAGAGTCTGCATGAAGTGAAAGTTACCTTGTGTTTGTCCTGCATTTCCATTCACTGGAAGGTATTACATGATTTAACTGCAAATATAGCAAGTAGTTCCTCCAAACCCACTGTCTTAGAATGTATGTTAAAGAATTTTAAGAAAGGTTTTACTGAGGACCATGGGGTGAAGTTAACCCCCAGGATGTTAAGAAATATGTGTGAAACAGACTGGCCATCGTTTGGAGTGGGATGGCCAGTGGAGGGCACATTGGATATCCCCACAATCAGGAATGTTTACAGAGTTATAACGGGAGACCCAGGTCATCCCAACTAGTTCCCCTACATGATTAGTGGCTGTAAATAGCTCAGCTTAAGCCACCTTGGATCTGGCTCTGCATGTGTGAGAAAGGACAGAGTTAGGTTCTAGTGGCAGGAGAAAAGAGGCAGGCCCCTAAGAAGGAGAATAAGCCTCCTATTCTCCAGGAACCCCCTGAGGAA
This sequence comes from Cnephaeus nilssonii, assembly GCF_951640355.1. Taxonomy (NCBI): domain Eukaryota; kingdom Metazoa; phylum Chordata; class Mammalia; order Chiroptera; family Vespertilionidae; genus Cnephaeus; species Cnephaeus nilssonii. The sequence goes on from NC_137074.1 coordinate 105,845,266, forward strand.
GCCCCACCAGTTTTACTACCTCCATATGTGTCTCAAGTGGCACCCAGTGCTCCTTTGCCTGGTCAGGGAAACTTAGATACACCACCTTCTTCCATCTCTCCCCAATAGGACTCTCCAGAGCCAGTTGGACAGCACCTGTGCTCAGGTGATCAGGGACCCAGGCCACCCCCAGCTTTCCAGATGCCTCTCTGGGAGATTCGGGGTCCCCAAGTGCTTGGAGAAGATGGGACTCTACAAGAGGGGGGGATTGGTCCTTTACTACTAGCTTTTTTTCCATGACCGATCTCCAGAATTGGAAACATCACCAACTTATTCTGAAAAACTTCAGGCCATGATAGACCTCCTAGAGTCAATTTTCCAGACCCATAAGTCCACCTGGCTTGACTGCAAGCAGCTCCTTTTCACTCTCTTCAACACTGAGGAGCACATAAGAATAGTAACAGAAGCTCGGAAATGGCTCCAGGCCCAGGCCTCAGAAGGGATAGTAGACAAAGACAGATGGGCCAGGAAGGCCCTCCCAGATGAGGAACCAAGAGGAGACCTGAACTCAGAAGATGGAAGGGCCAACCTAGAGAGATATTGACTAGCCTTCCTCCAGGGGCTCAAGGCCAGGGCCAAGAAGCCCACCTATATGGCCAAGACCTCTGAGGTTTCCCAGAAACCTGATGAAAGTCCAGCAGCCTTCTATGAGACTCTGTGAGGCATATTGGATCTATACTCCTTTTGATCCTGGAGCCCCAGAATATCAAACTATGGTCAATGCAGCCTTTGTAGGTCAGGCTCAGCCCAATGTAAGAAGAAAGCTCAAAGGATTTTTAGGAAAAAACGCAACCAAGTTTTTAGAAATAGCAAACAAGGTTTTCATCAACTGAGACAGGGCAGCTAAGAAGGAAGCGGAGGAGAGACTGAAAAAGAAAACAACCTTGATAGTGGCTGCTATTAAGGAATCAAGCTCCCAGACATATAAGAAAGGGAAACAACAAGGACTTAGTCTAGGGGGAAGAAGGACAAACCTTAAGCAGGATGAGTGTGCCTAATGTAAGGAATCTGGACACTGGAAGAATGAATGTCCAATCCGCCAGAAAGGGGAGTCAGGGTCATCCAACCCACCCAGCCGCTACAGGCCGGAACCACCTGATGCAGATCTAATTGGGCTGGTGGCAGCCAACTCCTAGTAAGACAGACCAGGCTCTTTTCAACTGGGCCCCCATGAGCCCATTGTCAGAATGAAAATTGGGGCCAGACTGTGAACTTTATGGTCGATACAGGGGCTGAGCACTCAGTAGTCACTCAGAAGGTAGCTCCTCTCTCAGGAAAGGAGGTCACCATTATTGGAGTTACTGGGGACCAGACCTGTAGACTGCTCTGCCACCCTCACTGATGCCAACTTAGTGGCCACCAAGTAATTCACCTTTACTTGCCAGATTGTCCAGTGCCTCTAATGGGTAGACACCTTTTAGCCAAGATGGGGGCAGAGATTACCTTTGCCCAAGATGGCTCAGCACAGTTGCACCTAGGTGAGGAGACCTCTCCAATGATCCTGTCCTTAGCAGTGTCCAGGGAGGAAGAATAGAGACTTTATACCTCCCAGTCAAAGACTCACCATTAGAGCTTGAATGAGAGGAAGAATTCCTGCTGGTCTGGGCAGAAGGAAATCCCCCTGGTGTGGCCAAGGACCATGCCCCAGTACTAATTGACTAATTGACCAATATCCAATTCCAAGGGAGGCACGCCTAGGAATCCAGGTCCACTTAGACTGGCTGCTTCAGTGGGGACTTCTTAAACGGTGTCAGTCTCCATGGAACACCCCTCTCTTGCCTGTCAAAAAGCCTGGGACTAATGATTACCACCCGGTGCAGGATCTGCAGGCTGTTAATGATGCTGTTATAACCCTGCATTCAGTGCTGCCGAATCCCTACACTCTTCTGGGGCTCATTCCATCAGAGGCAGAATGGTTTACATGTCTAGATCTGAAAGATGCCTTTTTCTGCCTTCAGTTGGCACCCTCCAGTCAGCCCCTGTTTGCCTTTGAGTGGGAAAACTCAACTTCAGGGGCCAAGGAGCAGTTCACCTGGACCAGACTGCCACAAGGGTTCAAGAACTCCCTGACTCTTTTTAGCGGAGCGTTAGCAACTGATCTGTCCAAATTCCTAGGACAGGACTTGTGGTGCATTCTACTCCAATATGTAGACGATCTCCCACTGGCTAGTTCCATGTGAGTTCAGTGGTGGGAAGGAATGAGAGCCCTTCTGAGACTCTTAATCAAAACAGGTTACCAGGTGTCTCAAAAAAGGCACAAATCTGTCAGAGAGAAGTCAAGTACCTAGGTTTCTGAATCACCTGAGGGAAACAAAGACTAGGGACTGAAAGGAAGCAGGCAGTATGTGCTATTCCAGTCCCCAGAACCTAGTGGCAGATTCAGGAATTTCTGGGAGCAGCAGGGTTTTGTTGAATTTGGATCCCAGGGTTGTCAGATCTAGCTAAGCCTCTCTAGGAAGCTTTAAAAGGAGAGGAGAAGGCACCCATTGACTGGGGTCCTGAGCAGGAAAAGGCCTTCACCACCATAAGGCAAAGCTCACTGAGGCCCCAGAACTAGGGATCCCAGATATGACACAGGATTTTAACCTCTTCATTCATGAGAACAACAGGGTAGCCCTAGGAGTTCTAACCCAGGAGTTTGGACCCTGACAAAGACCAGTAGCCTATCTTTCCAAACAGATTGACCTGGTTGCCTCCAGGTGGCCCCCATGTCTCAGGGCCTTTGCAGCCACAGCATTATTAGTCAGAGAAGCGGATAACCTTACCCTGGGACAGAACTTAAATGTTCAAGTACCTCATGCTGTTGTAACCCTAATGGAAGCTAGGGGGCAACACTGGCTAACTCTTGCTCAAATGACTCAATACCAAGGGCTTCTATGTGAAAATCCTCAGGAATGATTAAAAGCAGTGAGAACTCTTAATCCTGCCACCTTCTTACCCATCACTGAGGGAGACCCTGAGCATGATTGCCTAGAAGTTCTAGAGGAGGTTTATTCCAGCTGGCCAGATCTAACAGACAGGCCTCTGCAGAATCTTGACCTGGTATTTTACACAGATGGAAGCAGCTTCCTAGATGAAGGTAAAAGACAAGCCGGATATCCAGTAATATCAGACTTTGAGACAGTAGAGGCACAGACTCTGCCTGAATGATGGTCAGTGAAGAGGGCAGAACTTTGGGCTCTGGTCAGAGCCTTATAACTCAGCAAGGAAAAGCATGCTAACATTTACACCAAGTTGCGCTATGCCTTTGCCATCCTGTATATCCATGGGGCTATATACAAGGAAAGGACTCCTGACCACTGGAGGGAAAGGAATAAGAAAACCAGAATGAAGTCCTAAAATTACTGGAAGCAGTCTGGGAACCCAAGGAAGTAGCAGTCATCCTCTGTAAAGGTCACCAAAAAGGGAAGGACTCAGTGTCAGAAGGAAACCATTGTGCAGACACAGTAGCTAAGCTAACTGCTAAAGAACAAGTAGTGCTGCAGCAGATCATGTTGGCTCCTGAATTACTTAAGCCTCTGAAATATACTCCTCAGAAAGAGGAATATGCCCAGCAAGAAGGGGGTAAGAGGACGAAGGAAGATTGGTGGATACTCCCAGATCATAGGGTCTATGTTGCGCTATGCCTTTGCCAGAATAGTTAGCCCATAAGGTAGTCCTCCGGCAGCATGAACTTACTCATTTAGGGAAGACTGCTCTAAAAGCTTTGTTAAGCAGATACTACCTAATTGCCCTTCTCTCTTTACGTGCCTCAGTCTCTCAGCGCTGCCTCCTCTGTGCACAGAACAATACCAAACAGGGTTCTGTAGGACCAATGGTAGTACAGCGCTGTGGGCAAGCTCTCTTTGAGGACTCAGAGGTAGATTTTACAGAAATAGGGCCTCATAGAGGGAATAAATATCTCCTAGTCTTTACCAGGTATGTGCACTTTTTCAGGCTGGGTCAAAGCATATCTTACTAGCACAGAGAAGGCAAGAGAAGTCACTAAGGAATTGTTAAAGGACATAATTCCACAGTATGGAATGCCTCTAACCATAGGGTCAGGTAATGGCCCAGCCTTTGTAGCTGAAGTAGTACAGCAAGTAGCTAAGGCCTTATGAATTAAGTGGAACTTGCATACTGCTTACAGGCTCCAGAGATCAGGGAAAGTAGAGCTCATGAACCGGACTCTCAAGCAGGCTATGGCTAAGCTATGTCAAGAGACAACCTTACCTTCGACAGATATCTTGCCTCTTATACTCCTGCGGGTACACTGTGTCCCAAGGGCCCAGGTAGATTTCTCTCCCTTTGAAATTCTATATGGCAGACCCCCTCATTTAATTCAGCCAAAGGGAGATTTGGAGGAATAGGAAACTTAGAAATTCAGAAGCAATTATAAGGACTCAGGAAAACTATCTTGGAAGTCCACAGATGGGCTATTGACCGATTGCCCATCTCTCTAGGAACAGCTTGCACCCTCATAAGCCTGGAGACCAGGCTTGAGTAAAGGATTAGAAAAAGGAGCCCCTTAAGCCAACTTGGAAGGGACCCTACCCAGTCATACTAACCATCCCCACAGCTCTCAAGGTTGCAGGATTGAACACCTGGATACACCACTCATGGGTGAAAGCAGCCCATCAGCTGAGTGATGCCCAGCCTGAGTGGAAGGTGACCTCCAACCAGAAACACCCACTGCAGATCACCCTCAAGAAGACAGCACACTTGGCTGACCAACCTGTTCCAAGGAATTCAGATAACACCCTGCTGAATTCTTCCTTACACTGATATTTCTTTCTTATCTCCTCCTAAAAGTATTGGTATTTCTGGATAATCATTGTTTTTATCTTCCTAATAATTGTTATTTTGTCTTTTTATGAGTGTCGTCAGAACCGTAGACTAGTACCAGGAGGAGAACATTTCTGCCCTTGCTGGGACACAGAAACACTATAAATTACTACCTCCTACACAGCAAAGGAATTTATTGCTGTCCCCAGCCAAAATGAGGCAATTTCTTTTACTGTCACTAATTGCCCTCCCCTTCTTGTCTGGTATCTTAGCTGGCCGTCCAAGGTGGAGTCCCGACAACCATCCCAGGACAGAATGTTTATGTTTTAAGGAGGGCCAGACCCAGAATCTCACTGATTACAATCCTGCCTGTTACCAAGACATTGCCACTTACTGGGAATGGCAAGAGAGAATTTATATCAAAGGAGCCAATTGGTACCTGTCTACAACCTCAACTAGCTCATTTATGAAGAAAAATGACGGCATAGGTTTCAATTTTCAAAACATATGCTGTGGATACCATGGCAAAAAAGGGATCTAAAAATAACCCTGGGCCACCAGATAGGAAAAAACAAAAAGGGACAGGGTCCAGGCTGTCCCATGACCTGGACCCCTGGCTGTATCAGATACTAAACACTACTTACCATCTACTCAACCTCAAAAATACGGCTATGGTCAAGGAATTCTGGATGTGCTTATCTTTAACTTCTCCCCAATACCTAGCCACTCCTGTGTCCTTAGAGATCCTTGTTAATCTTTCTCACTCTGCAGGACTTGGAACAGGCGGCCCCACAGTTACAAATGTTGAATTATCCCAGGCAGCTCCTATGTGATTCCTAAACAGCAAAGGGATGGAGTTTGTGGGGAACGTTCCCAAGCACATATGTCCTGCCACGGTTGACAGAGGTGGATATCAAGAATGGAACTCAGTCTGGTGCCAACCAGCACCTGGAATCTTCTTCATCTGTGGAACAAATGCTTACTTGTGCCTCCCTGGCAGTTGGACAGGGAGTTGTATCCTTGCCTTTTTAATGCCTCAGATTAATATTATCCCTGGTAATCAATCCCTAGAAATGCCCTTAACAGCCTACTCTCACTCCAAGAGAGCCATTCAGATTATACCTCTTCTACTTGGGTTGGGGGTTGCAGCAGGAGTAGGCTCAGGAGTTGGATGAATATCAACCTCCACCTCTTACTACCAAACCCTCTCCAAAAGTCTAGCAGATAATATAGAGCAAGTAACCTAATCTCTAATAGAACTCCAGGATCAGATAGATTCCTTAGCAGCCATAGTATTACAGAACCTTAGAGGATTAGACTTAATTATGGCTGAGAAAGGTGGAATCTGCTTATTCTTAAATGAGGAGTGATGCTTCTATACAAACCAGTCAGGGGTAGTAGGGAACATAGCTCAACAACTAAGAGAATGGGTCAAGAAACTCTTGGAAAATGCATCTAATTCTTGGGATTCACGGCTTGGAAATCTTCATTGGCTGTCACAGCTTTTGCCCCTATCAGGGCCCCTCCTTATAATATTACTTGCACTCTTATTTGGTCCCTGCATTCTTAACTTTCTCACCCACTTTTTTTCCTCTTGCTTAGAAGCCTTCAAGCTCCAGATGGTGCTACAAGCCAGGAAATCAAAGTACCATTACAACCCTCTCAGGGAATATGAAGAAGACTCAAGCTGCTGAACCCCCATAATGATGTCCCTCCTCAGCAGGAAGCAGCTAGAGCAGTCAGCAACCCTATCCCCAATTCCTGAGTCTTCTAGAATCCCCAAGGCTAAGGCTAGCTTAAGAACCAAGAGGGGGGAATGAGGTAAACTATAAGACAACTGGGGGGCTAGCAATCTGAATCTGTGCCAGTAACCAGTATTCTGATGCACATTCTTGCTAGTATAATTAAGCCCCATTCTTATCATTAATGCTTGTCCAGCCTTGCAGAACTTGTTTCCCAGAATACTTCCACTTTATAGAGACCATAAACCATGAACCATACACAACCCCCAGAGGGAGTTGGCAGTGCTAGCACCAGCCAGGCCAGGCCTTTGGGTGTAATCTCACTCCCCCCATTCCAACCCATGTGGGGCTGCAAAGCCCTCAAAAATCTGGAAGCCTGGTCCATATTTGGGAGACAAAGAAACTAAGGAGATAAAAGGGAAAGATCCCCCACATTCAATGCTCAGGCTTTGGAGACTGACTCTCCTGAGTCACCACCCTAGTGCATCTGCAATAAAGGTGTCCTTTTCTGAATCCTTTAGTGCCTGGCTAATTGTTCTCACACACTGCCTGGCAGCTTATCTGCAAAATTTTAACTTATCCAACTTCATAAGTTTCCAGTTTTTTCTGTATAATGTTTCTTCTGTGCTTTTTCTTTTGCTTAATTTTTGTTGTATTCCTCAAGTTGAGTGAGACAGTATATCATTTTTATAGATATAGTTATGTAAAATTGTGAATATTCTTTAAATAACTACTTTAACTATATCATAGATTTTAAAATGTAGTATTTTCACTATATATAAGTTTTAGAAATTCTGTGATTTCAGTGTGCTTTTCAAAAATATTATTGTTATTATTATTACTAGACACCCAGTGCACAAAATTCATGCACAGGCTGGGTGTCTCTTAGCCCAGCCTGCACCTCTCCAATCTGGGACATCCCTCTCACAATCCAGGACTGCTGGCTCCCAACCGCTCGCCTGCTTGCCTGACTGGTTGCCACTCACCACACTTCTGCCTGCCAAACTGATCATCCCTAACCACTCCCCTGCCAGACAGATCAATGCCTAACTGCTCCCCTGCTGGCCCAATTGCCCCTAACTGCCCTCCCCTGCCTGCCTGGTAACCCCTAACTGCCCTCCCCTGACAGTCTGGTCGCCCCTAACTGTCCTCTTGAGCAGACCTGATCACCTCCAACTTTCCTACCTTGCTGGCCCGGTCACCCCTAACTGCCCTTCCCTGCTGGCCTGATTGCCTCTAACTGCCCTCCCCTGCCGGCCTGGTCCCCCCAACTGCCCTCCCCTGCAGGCCTGGGCCCCCCCGAACTGTCCTCCCCTGCAGGCCTGGTCGCCCCCAACTGCCCTCCCTTGCTGGCCCATTCACCCCTAACTGCCCTCCCCTGCAGGCCTGATTGCCCCCAACTGCCCTCCCTTGCAGGCCTGGTCCCTTCTAACTGCCCTCCCCTGCTGGCCTGGTTGCCCACAACTGCCCTCCCCTGCTGGTCATCTTGTGGCGTCCATCTTGTGTCCTCATGGGGGTGGCCATCTTTGACCACATGGGGGTGACCATCTTGTGTGTTGGAGTGATGGTCAATTTGCATATTAACTCTTTGTTATATAGGATTATTACTTTTTATCCAAGAAACCTCATGGAGAGGTATTTTGGGTTGTTTGTTTTAATTCCAAGTGGAATAGACATTTTGGTTTTGGATTTGGGGCGTTTTGTTTCTTTTCTTTTGTTTTAATTTCTATTTTATTGAATTGTAGGTAGATAATGTTATTTGTATTGTTTCTATTTTATGGAGACCTCAAAAATCATGAAAAGAGAATGTAAACCATGCCCACCATGCCATAATTTCTGATCACAGACACTGAGCATATTAAAATTGTTTTTTTTTTAATGTAATAAGTTTTGGAGTGATTTGTTATTCTGTAATAGATAAATGAAACATGGTAGATGTCAAGAACATTTATGATTTAAAAAATAAAAATAAAAACCTCTCATTATTGGTAATGACACTATAGGTCATAAAATCTAATCAGCCTTTTGATATTTCAATCCCTCTAAAGAAAATTGCCAATCATTATCATCCTGATCCTATTTAGATACATCCAGTGACTGGGAGTTCACTGATAATAACTTCTGTCATAATCAAATTAGAATTATTTTTTTCTTGCTGGATTTAGCTAGTAGAACATGGTATAAAAGAAAAAAAGTAGAGCTCTGGCCATGTGGTTCAGGTGGTTGAAATGTCATCCCATACAACAAAGGTTGGAGATTCAATTCCTGGTCATGGCACATACATAGGTTGCAGGTTCCATCCCCAGTTGGAGCACATATGGGTGGTGGGAGGTAATAAATGGATGTTTCTCTCTCATATCAATCTCTCTCTCTCTCTCTCTCTCTCTCTCTCTCTCTCTCTCTCGGTCACCCCTAACTGCCCTCCCCCTGCTGGTCTGGTCACCCCCAACTGCCCCCCGCTGCCAGCCTGGTCACCCCTAACTGCCCCCCCCCACTGGCCTGGTCGCCCCTCCCTGCATCCCCTCACCAGCCTGGTCACCCCCAACTTCCCCCCCCCCACATACCTGATCACCCCCAACTGCCCCCCCTGCTGGTCTGGTTAGCCCTTACTGCCCTCCTGCCAACCTGGTCACCCCTCACTGACCTTCCTGCCAGACTGGTTGCCCCCGAACTTCCCCCCCATGCCAGATTCATTGCCCCTCACTGCCCCTTTCTGCCAGCCTGGTTGCTCCTCACTGCCCCAAGCAGCCTGCTGTTCAATTGTTTGCTCGCCCCTCACTGCCCTCACTGCTGGCCTGGTCATCCCACACAGCCTGCTGTTAGGTCATTGCATGAGAGCATCCCGACCAATTTGCATATTACCCATTTATTAGTGTAGATTAGAATGCACCCCCAAAGACTTTCTGAACATAAGGCCTTTGGGATAACTCTCAAATTCTCCTGGTATTGACCCAAACATAATGCTAAAACTAAATGTGATCCTGTGGATAGTTGACCCATTGTTATGCCAGAATTTTTGTTTTAATGTTTGATCTTATTTACCTACAAGATGTCCAGTGCACAAAATGTGTGCACGGGGGTTGTTCCTCAACCCGGCCTGCACCCTCTCCAATCTGGGACCCCTAGGGGGATGTCCGACTCCCGGTTTAGGCCTGATCTTGCAGTCAGATATCCCTCTCACAATTCGGGACCACTGGCTCCTAACTGCTTGCCTGCCTGTCTGATTGCTCCTAACTGCTTCTGCCTGCCAGCCTGATCATCCCCTAACCATTCCCCTGCCAGCCAGATTGATGCCTAACTCGTCCCCTGCCAGCCCAATCGTCCCAAACTACCCTCCCCTACCAGCCTGATCACCCCCAACTGCCCTTCCCTGCCAGCCTGATCATCCACAATTGCCATCTTGTGGCGGCCATCTTATGACGACATCACATGAGGGCATTGCGCGAGGGCGTGATGCCACCTAGGCTTTATTATATAGGATTTTTTACACTTAAAAAAAACCTTCATGTTATTGACACTATTGCAGATGTCGCCCATTTTACCCCCTTTTGCCTACATCTACCCAGCATCTGCTCCCACCTACCTTGGCCTGCACCACAGTATTGTCTGTTTCCATGGGATATGCATATATATTCTTTAGATAATCCCTTCTTTTCTCCAGTCCCTCCACCAACTCCCCTCTGACATTTGTTAGACTGTTCCATGAATCCATGCCTCTGGTTCTATTTTGTGTGTCAGTTTATTATTAATTATATCATATGTTATTTGTCTTTCTCTGACTTGCTTATTTCATGTAGCATAATAATCTCCAGGTCCATTCATGCTGTCACAAAGGGTCAAAGTTCCTTTTTAAAAAAACATTTTTATTGAGTTTAGAGAGGAAGGGAGAGGAAGAGAGAGAAACATCAATGATGAGAGAGAATCATTGATTGGCTGCCTCCTGCTTGCTCCCTACTGGGGATTGAGGCCACAGCCCAGGCATGTGCCCTGCCTGGAAATTGAACTCATGACTACCTGTCTCATAGTTCGATGCTCAACCACTAAGAAGCCACACTGGTCATGCCAGAGTTCTTTTATATTTATTTATTTATTTATTTTTTTACAGCTGTGTAGAATTCCTTTGTGCAATTGTATCACAATTTTTTTTAACCACTCATCTACTGATGGACACTTGGGCTGTTTCCAGATCTTGGCTTTTGTAAATAAGATTGCTATGAATGTAGGAGTGCATATATTTTTTCTGATTGGTGTTTTGGGATTCTTAGAATATATTCCTAGATGTGTAATGGCTGGGTCAAAGTCAGTTCCATTTTTAATTTTTTGAGGAAACCCCATACTGTTTTCCACAGTGGCTGCATCAGTCTGTATCCCCACATCCTGGCTAGTATTTATTGTTGGTTAATTTATTAATGGTAGCCTTTCTGGCAGGTATAAAGTGATATCTCATTGTGGTTTGAATTTGCATATCCCTGATGATTAGTGACATTGAGCATTTTTTCAAATGTCTATTGGCCATCTCTATGTCCTCTTTGGAGAAATGTCTATTCATATTCTGTGCCCATTTTTTAATTGGATTGTTTGTCTTTCTGGTTTTGAGTTGTATTAGTTATTCATGTTTTGGAGATTAACTCCTTATCAGATTAATCATTGATGAATATTTTTTCCCTTACTTTGGGTTCCCTTTTCATTTTGTTGGTGGTTTCTTTTGCTGTGCAGAAGCCTTTTAGTTTGATGTAATCTTATCTGTTTATTTTTTTCCCCTGTGAGTTTATTCTTGTGTATGGTGTAAGTTGATGGTCTAGTTGAATTTTTTTGCATGTACCTGTCCAATTTTTACAATACCATTTATTGAAGAAAGTGTCTTTACTTCATGATATGTTCTTGCCTCCTTTGTCAAATATTAATTGACCATAAATGCATGGGTTGATTTCTGGGCTCTCTGTTCTGTCCCATTGATTTGTGTGCCTGTTCTTGTGCCAGTACCAGACTATTTTGATTACAATGACTTTGTAGTATAGCTTGATATTTGGTATTGTGATTCCTCCAACTTTTTTTCTTCTTTCTCATGAAATTTGAGGCTACTCAGAGTCTTTTTTGTTTGTTTGTTTCCATATAAATTTTTGGGATATATTTTCTAGATTTGTGAAATATGCCATTGGTGTTTTTAATAGAGATTGTGTTGAATATATAGATTACTTTGGGTAATATGAACATTTGAATGATGTTAATTCTTCCAATCCATGAACATGGTATATGCTTCCACTTGCTTGCATCTTCCTCTATTTCTTTCTTCAATGTCCTATAGTTTTCAGAGTACAGGTCTTTTGCCTTCTTGTTTAAGTTTATTACTAGGTACCTTATTTTTTTGTTGTGATAATAGATAGGATTGTTTCCTTGGTATCTCTTTCTGAGAGTTTGTTATCCTATATAATAAAAGCCTAATATGCTAAGTGTCTGGTCATCAGGTCATACATTCAACCAATCAAAACATAATGTGCTAATGATATGCAAAGGCCAATCAACTGCTCGCTATGATGTGCACTGACCACCAGGGGCAGACCCTCTGACCAGTAAGTTACTTTGCTGCTGGGGTCCAGCTGATCTGGATTGAGTGAGAAGGGCTGGACACACCCTGGAGCCCTCCTGCGGCCCCTCCCCCTGGCCAGCCCCACCCCCAAACGACCCCCAAAAACCCGATTGGGGGTGGGGCTGACCAGCCAACTGCCCATGGCTCCTATCCCTGGCTGGCCCCACCCCTAATGGGCCCCCATTGAAGTGGGCCAGGCAGATCCCACCTGTGCATGAATTCATGCACCAGGACTCTAGTTGGTGTATAAAAATGCCACTGATTTCTAGATGGCATCAGTTTGTACCCTGCTGCTTTGCTAAGTTCATTTATTAGATCTAGTAGTTTTAGGTGGATTCTTTATAGGGTTTTCTATGTACAATATCATGTCACATCTGAGAATAATGACAGTTTTAATTCCTTCTTTCCAATTTGGATGCCTTTTATTTCTTCTTGTCTAATTGCTGTGGTCAGGACTTCCAGCACTATGTTAAATAAAAGTGGTGAAAGCAGACATTCCTGTCTTGTTCTTGATGATAAGGGGAATACTTTCAGATTTGACCATTGAGTTTGATATTCACTATAGATTTTTCATATGGGGCCTTTATTATGTTGAGAGATAATGCCTCTATTCCTACTTTGCTGAGAGTTTTTATTATAAATGGGTGCTGGATTTTATCAAAAGCTTTTTCTGCATCTATTGATATGATCATGTGATTTTTATCTTTCATTTTGTTTATGTGATGTATCATATTTATTGATTTGCAAATATTGTTTCAGCCTTGCATCCCCCAAAAGAATAAATCTCACTTTATCATGGAGTATGATTTTTTCTTTATATATTGCTGGATCCAGTTTGCTAATATTTTACTGAGGTGAGGATTTTAGCATCTATGTTCATCAAGGATATTGGCCTAGAACTTTATTTCTTTGGGGTGTCTTTATTTGTTTTGTTTTGTTTTGTTTTTTATTATGATAATTCTGACCTAGTAAAAGAGTTTAAAGTCTTTCTTCTTCTTGATTTTGTGGGATAGTTTGAGAAAGATAGGTTTTAATTATTTGAAATTTGGTAAAATTCACCTGTGAAGCCATCTGCTCCAGGACTTTTGTTCTTTGGGTGTTTTTTGATTACTGCTCTAATTTCATTAGGTGTTATGAGTCTATTCAGGTTTTCTGATTCTTGCTGATTCAGTTTTGAAAGATTGTATGTTTCAAGGAATTCATGCATTTCACCCAGGTTGTCCAATTTGTTGGGATAGAGTTGTGCATAGTATTTTCTTACAATCCTTTGTGTTTCTGTGATGTCAGTTGTTATTTCTCTTCTTTCATTCTTTTTTTTCTATTTATATGGTTCCCCTCTCTTAGTTTTATGTGAGGCTAGCTAAAGGTTCATCAAACATGCTTATTTTTTCAAAGAACCAACTCTTGGTTTCATTGATCTTTTGTATTGCCATTTTAGACACTATGTCATTTATTTCTGCTCTGACCTTTATTATTTCCTTCCTTCTGCTTACTCTGAGCTTTTCTTGTTGTTCTTTTTCTAGTTCTTTTAGTTGTAGTGTTAGATTGTTTATTTGAGATTTTTCTTGCCTCATGAGGTAGGCCTGTAATACTATGAATATCCATTTCAGGGCTACTTTGCTGTGTCCCATATATTTTGAATTGTTTTGTGGTCATTTTTGTTTGTTTCCAGGTAATTTATTGTTTCTGTTTATCTTCACCTGAAGATATTCTTTTTCCACTGATTTTTAGAGGGAGTGAAAGGGAGGCGGGGGGGGGGGGGGGGGAGAAGGAGACACACATCGAGTGCTTACCTTCTGCATGGGGCCAGATAATGAAACTTGATCTGGAATCAAGCCTATGGACTGATACTCTACCACTAAGCAACATTAGCCAGTGCTACAGTGAATTTTTTATTTATTCCTTTATCCTTTATATTCTCAATAACCCACCCATTATTTAATAACATGCTATTTAGTTTCCATGTGTTTGAGTGTTTCTGAGTTTTTTTATTTTAATTGATTTCTAATTTCATGTCTTCTTGATCTGTGAAGATGCTTTTTATGATTTCAGTTTTCTTGAATTTGTTATGATTTATTTTGCATCTTTTTTTAAAATATATTTTATTGATTTTTTTTTACAGGGAGGAAGAGAGAGGGATAGAGAGCTAGAAACATCGATGAGAGAGAAACACCAATTAGCTGCCTCCTGCAAACCCCCCACTGGGGATGTGCCTGCAACCAAGGTACATGCCCTTGACCGGAATCGAACCTGGGACCTTTCAGTCAGCAGGCCGATGCTCTATCCACTGAGCCACACCGGTTTCGGCTATTTTGCATCTTAACATATGGCTTATCTTTAAAATGTTCCATGTGCACTTGAGAAGAATGTATATTCTGTTGCTTTTGGATAAAATGTTCTGTAAATAACAATTAAATACATCTAATTCAGTGTGTCATTTAAGATCACTGTTTTCTTATTGATTTTCTTTTGTCTGGAAGATTTATCCAGTTATGATAATGTGGTGTTAAAATCCCCTACTATGGCCCTATCCAGTTTTTCTCAGTGGATAGAGCATTGGTGTGTGGGCCGAGGGGTCCCAGGTTCGATTCCAGTCAAGGGCTCATCCCAGAGTTGCTTGCTCCTCCTTGGCCTGGGCCCTGGTCAGGATGTATGCAGGAGGCAACCAATCGATGTGTTTCTCTCACATTGATATTTTTCTCTTTCTTTCCATCTCTTTTCCACTCTCTCTAAAAATCAATGGAAAAATATCTTTGGGAGAGGATTTAAAAAAATCCCCTACTATGACTGTATTGCTGCCAATCTCTCCCTTAAAGTGCAACAGGAGTGTTTGCTTGTTTTTTAAATATATTTAGTGCTCCTATATTGGGTACAAATATGTTTACAAGGGTTATGTCCTCTTGTTGGATCTATTCCTTTAGTATTTTGTAGTGACCTTCTTTGTCTCTTTAATGGCCTTTGTTTTGAACTCTATTTTGTCACATATGAGTATTGCTACCCCAATGTTTTCTTCTGTTTACATTTGCATGGAATATTTTTTTCCCATCTCTCCACTTCCAGTCTCTGCAAATCTTTTTTTTCCAAGTTTGGCCTTTTGTAGATCACATGTATATGGTTCATGTTTTCTTATCCATTCAGCTACCCTGTATCTTTTTTATTGTAGCATTTAATGCATTTAAGGTTGTTATTGAATTGCCCTTGTGTATATTATTTGGGCTCTCCTGTTGTAATTGGGTTTTGATTTTTGTTGTCCCATATGAGTGTTTATTTACTTATTGCCATTTTCTTCTTTATGCCTATGTTCTTTTTTCTTCTTCTCAAAGTAGTCCCTTTAACATTTTTTGCAATGCTGGTTTGGTGGTAATGAATGACTTCACTTCTTTATTTTTGGTCTGGGAAGTTGTTTATTTCACATTCAATTTTAAATAATAGCCTTGCTAGATAGGGTAGTCTTCATTTCAGATCCCTGCTTTTCAATACTTTGAATACTTCATGCCAATTACTCTGACCTGAAATGTTTCTGTTGAGAAATCAACAGACAGCCTTATGGAAACTCCCTTGTTAGTAATGATCTGTTTCTCTCTTGCTGCTTTTAAGATGGTCTGTTTGTCTTTAACCATTGCCATTTTAATTCTGATGTGTCTTGGTGTGGATCTCTTTGGGTTCATGTTGATTGGGACTCTCTGTACTTCCTGAACTTGTGTGACTTTTTTCTTCATCATGTTAGGGAAGTTTTCTGTCATTATTTCTTTAAACAGGTTTTCTGTCCCTTGCTCACATTCTTCTTCTGGTACCCTACTATATGAATATTGTTATGTTTCAGGATGTCCCAAAGTTCCCTTAAACCAGTGGTCGGCAAACTCATTAGTCAACAGAGCCAAATATCAACAGTACAATGATTGAAATTTCTTTTGAGAGCCAAATTTTTTAAACTTAAACTTCTTCTAATGCCACTTCTTCAAAATAGACTCACCCAGGCCATGGTCTGGTGTTTTTCATTAAAACCCCAGGTGAATGACTGCAAATGAAAATTCTGTGCTCTGTTTTTTTAAAAAATAAAAGAAAAAATGTCTTTATCTCTGGTAGGCTTTATCTCCCCCTAGCATGTAGAAGCCCTGCCACCTTTCATCTCTGGATGTTACACGAGCCATTGTTTCTGGCCATGGTGCTCTCGACTGGGGATTCCAGCCTGGTGTCCAGGCCTCACTCCTCACAGAGGGAACCCCAGGAGCTGAGATGTCCCTCCTCATCCAGGGCCTCCCTCCTGTGGAAGCGGGGGCTATCAACTCTCACAACTCCACCCTTCCTACTAGTCTCTAGGTAGTTTCTGTTCTTCTTTTTCAAAAGTCTCCTATTAGATCAGTCATCAATTGATAATTCAGGGTTATTGTTCCCCAATTTAGTTTAATTTCCCATTTGTTTCTGGGAGGAGGTACAAAAAAGTTCCACTTAGAGAAGTCTAGAAGGTGGCCATGATGGCAGTGGCAGGAACAGGACCTGGACCCAAAGTGTGTGCAGGACCTGGCCCAGCAGCAGCTGCAAATGAAACAGCAATGGAGGAAGGGGAGACAAAGCTAGTGGTAGCAGTAGCAGCCGCTCCAGCCAGAGAGGGGCCATCTGCTGCTCCAGCAGCGGAGCCCAGTTCCGGAGAGGCCGAAAGGGAGGATTCAAACTCTGTTGATGTAAGTGGTGGTTTGGAGACAGAATCCTCTAATAGAAAAGATACACTAGAAGGTGCTGGGGACACTTCAGAGGCGATGGATACTCAAGCAGGCTTTGTGGATGAAGAGAATGGCTGACAGATGGGAGAAGTAGAGCTGCAGTGTAGGATATGTACAAAATGGTTCACAGCAGACACCTTTGGCATAGATACCTCATCCTGTCTACCTTTCATGAACAACTACAGTTTTCACTGCAATGAGTGCCATCATACTGGGAATACCTATGTCCTCTGGAAGAGAGAAAACTTGAAGGAAATGTGCCTTAGTGCTTTGGCCAACCTAACATGGCAGTCCCAAACACAAGATGAACATCCAAAAACCATGTTTTCCAAAGATAAGGATATCATACCATCCTAATATATAAAAACCCAGAATCTGTAATGACCGAAGGCTGGACTGAACACCAGAAGTCAGTCCTGCAGTCAGTGCTGGGTTGCTGTGACAACCCAGCACTGACTGCCCCGGGGGCTGTGGATGAGGCCCAGAGAGAGGCTCAGAGAGAGAGGCAGGGACTGATCTGCAGCCTCCATGGCAGCTGTTGATCAGCACTTGCCTCTCAAAGCCTCACCTCTCTTTGTCTCTGGGCCTCTGCGGGGGCTGCTGATCAGCCCTGCCTCTCTGATCAGGCTCAGAGATAGGCTCAGAGATGCTGACTGGCATAGAAACCAACCAGTCAGAACCAAATATGGGTGAACTGCGAGGAGCTAATGGCTGCCTAGGAGGCAGAGCTTTTCACGCTGACTGGCATAGAAACCGACCAATCAGAACCTAATCTGGGTGAACTGCGAAGGCAGAACCTAAGGTGGTGGCTGAGGAGGGATTTTAAGAGTAATAGCTGTTTGATGTAAGGTGTAAGAAAGTGGTTCAATTTTTTAATGACCGGTTTGGCAGTATAGTGCATATAGCTGGCTATAAGTCCAGATATAAGGATTATGTATTTTTGTCTGCCAAGAGCATCTCCTTCTGCTGAAAAAGGCTTTCCTCACCCATTTAAGCAATCCTATCTATATAATCTAACTATACTAATAAAAGGGCAATATGCTAATTAGACTGGGTCAACAGGCCATCTTCCAGACATTTGACTTCCTTCTGGACAAAGCCATGGTGGTGGGGGCCGAGGCAGAGGCAGTTAGGGCGATCAGGCTGGCAGGAGAGGGCAGTTGGGGGCGAGATCAGGCTGGCAGGGTAAGGCAGTTGGGGGCGATCAAGCATGTAGGCAGAGGCAGTTAGGGGCAATCAGGCAGGCAGGCAGAGGGGTTAGGGGTGATTGGATAGGAAGGCAGAGGGGTTAGGGGCAATTAGACAGGCAGGCAGATGAGTAGGTAGGAGCCAGCAGTCCCAGATTGCGAGAGGGATGTCAAACTGCCAGTTTAGACCCAGGCCTAAACTGAACTGGCAGTCGGACATGCCCCAAGGGTGCAGGCTGGGCTGAGGGACTTCCCCCCACCACCGTGAACAAATTTTGTGCACCGGGCCACTAGTTTATTGATAAATACTGGGAGTGCATGACAACCAGACAAAGACCTGAGAAAATGACTTGGCCAAATAATATTGTTAAAACAATGAGTAAAGAAAGAGATGTATTCTTGGTGAAAGAACACCCTGATCCTGGAAGTAAGGACCCAGAAGAAGATTACCCCAAATTTGGGCTTTTGGATCAGGATCCTTTTGGATCAGGATCTTAGTAATATTGGTCCTGCTTATGACAACCAAAAACAAAGCAGTGCTGAGAATACCAGTGGGAATTTAAATGGGGGAATTGCAGCAGGAAGCAGTGGAAAAGGAAGAGTAGCTAAGCTCAAACAGCAGGATGGAGGGACCACAGGGACCACCAAGAAGGCCCAGAGTGACCCTTTGTTTTCTGCTCAACGCCTTCCCCCTCATGGCTACCCCTTGGACACCCTTTTAACAAAGAGGTCTATCGGTATATTCTAGTGGAGCCTGATCCCCACGCCCCTGACCCTGAGAAGCTTGAACTTGACTGCTGAGTAGGAAAACCTATTCCTGGAGATCTCTACAGAGCCTGCTTGTATGAATGGGTTTTGTTAGCCTTACATGATCGAGCTCCCCAGTTAAAGATCTCTGATGACCGGCTGACTGTGGTTGGAGAGAAGGACTACTCTATGGTGCGGGCTTCTCATGGGGTCCAGAAAGGGGCCTGGTACTTAGAAATTATGGTGGATGCGATGCCACCAGACACTGCTGCTAGACTGGGCTGGTCTCAGCCATTAGGTAACCTTCAAGCTCCCTTAGGTTATGATAAATTTAGCTATTCTTGGCAGAGCAAAAAGGGAATCAAGTTCCACCAGTCTATTGACAAACACTACTCTTCTGGCTATGGCAGGGAGATGCCCTAAGATTCTATATCAATCTTCCTGAAGACACAGAGACAGCCAAGTCACTGCCCAATACTTATAAAGATAAGGCTTTGATAAAGTTCAAAAGTTATTTGTATTTTGAGGAAAAAGACTTTGTGGATAAAGCAAAGAGCCTAAAGCAGACTCCCCATAGTGAGATAATATTTTATAAAAATTGTGTCAATCAAGGAGTAGCTTACAAAGATATTTTTGAGGGGGTTTACTTTCCGGCCATCTCATTGTACAAGAGCTGCACGGTTTCCATTAACTTTGGACCATGCTTCAAGTATTCTCCAAAGGATCTCACTTACCGCCCTATGAGTGATATGGGCTGGGGTGCTGTCGTAGAACACACTCTGGCTGATGTCTTATATCATGTGGAAACAGAAGTGGATTGGAGGCAGAGTCCTCCATGGGAACCCTGACCAGGTCCCTCTTTCTTTACAGACATGGACTTTCTGGGGAATGATATTGGGGGATTTTCTTTTTGTTTTTAACTGTGACAAACGTTATCCCGAAGATACTGCAGAACATAGCCTCTGCTGTTAGCAAGGTAAAAGGCTGGGTGGGACTCCCTGCCCTTCAGTATTCTCTCTGCTTCTAGTGACTGCTTTTATTTTGTGTGTGATTTGCCAACCGCTGACCCTAGAATCCCATAAGCTTCCTGTGAAACTGGTGCTGTACCACATTTCCCACTACTGAGGCTTGTTATCTTACTGTATTCTCTAGGGAGTGGATAATGTCCAAGTAGCTAACTTATTTAAAGACTTTTTTCCCTCTGTGGGCATTGACTCCTTTATGCCTGATTTGCAAGGATGGTGGGCCTGTTTCCTAGAACAGCTGGAATCAGTGGTTGTGCATACCAATCAGAACTAAGAGCTCTCATTTGGGTGTGGGTTTGTTTTTGTTATTAATTTTGAAATACACTTTTGAACACTGGGATCTCTGAAATTACCATGCCTCTAGAACTGTAATTGTGAAAGGAACTCGCTTGCAGCTTTAATAATTAAAAACTCTTTCCAAATAAAACTTGTGATCACGCAAAAAAAAAAAAAAAATTCCGCTTAATCCACCACCATCTTTAAATCCCCGCTTCCCCTTATATTTGTTACTCTTAGAAAATCTCATTTTTTACTGTACTCAGACTTCAGAGTAGAAGTGCTCAGAGAAGACAGCCTATATCTCTTGGCAATCTGTTCCGGAATTTTTTAAATTTAGTTTTGCTTTTGTGTCCTTCCTTTCTTTCTTTCTTTCTTTCTTTCTTTCTTTCTTTCTTTCTTTCTTTCTTTCTTTCTTTCTTTCTTTCTTTCTTTCTTTCTTTCTTTCTTTCTTTCTTTCTTTCTTTCTTTCTTTCTTTCTTTCTTTCTTTCTTTCTTTCTTTCTTTCTTTCTTTCTTTCTTTCTTTCTTTCTTTCTTTCTTTCTTTCTTCTTTCTTTCTTCTTTCTTTCTTTCTTTCTTTCTTTCTTTCTTTCTTTCTTTCTTTCTTTCTTTCTTTCTTTCTTTCTTTCTTTCTTTCTTTCTTTCTTTCTTTCTTTCTTTCTTTCTTCTTTCTTCTTGTCCAAAAGTTTAGCATATTCAGCAGGCTCTTATTTTATTTTTTTTAAGAATACTGTTTCTTCAGATTAAGACACCAACATTTGTGTTATAGGATGAATGGAGTAATACAACAATGACTCTTAGGAGCTTTGATCCTCAGTTTCTTACCTTCTTTGTTGAGGGGCTTTTTCACAACATATTGGTAGACATCATCTTTTTTAGAGAGATTGAAAAATTTGCGGATTCTGCTAGCTCTTTTAGACCCAAGGCATAGTAGGTCAGTGAGACTAGGAATATATTTCTCCCCCCTCCTCTTTTTTTATTTTTATTTTTTTTTACAATGACTAAGTTGAAAACACTCATATTGGCATCCACAATGCTATTGCAGAGAGATGGATGCTTTCTTTCTCCAGTTCTCTTTGGTCTACAACAGGAATTCCACTTAGTAGCATGTAAACACTGCCATGGGTGAAGATACCCTGCTTCATAGGGAAACCTTATTTGACATACACACAACTGATTCTAACTACATACTCTTTCCATTATTTACCCAGAATATCAGTAGCAACTTCTGTGATCATATGCTTTTTAGAAAAAGTACAAAGTTTGCATTTATTATCCATTGCAATGAGTTTTTGGTAGCCAGTGGCTGAAAAAGAGATGTCCAGATTTATTCTTAAGCAACTGAACACCTCCAATATGCCATGATAAAGACTTTTATGCCAGAATTCTTGATTGTATCCTGGGCCAGATATTTCTATGAATCTATATCTCTCAAACACTGACAAAAACTGAAATGACATCTGTGTTTAAAAGCATCCAACTACGTTATCTGATGTTAATAAAGAAATTTTGGAGAAAAAAAAAATATATATATATAAATACCATCATTATTTAGCAATTTGTTGGAAATTTATCCAGCATAGAAAGAAAGAAAGCAGAAATAAAGATATAATTATTAGGAAGATGAGAAATTATTTACATTTTGTATGTAGAAAATCCAAAAGAAACCACTAAAAACTAAAATAAATAACTTCAGTTTTAAAACTTTTCTTTTTTCTTTTTTACTTTTAAAATTTATTCCACCCATAGCCAATTGGTAGACATGGATAATATTTTTATTTATAACAATACTTTTAAAAATATTCAGTGAAAGACCTTGAAATTTCCTTGTTTGTGCAGGACCCATGTGACTACAACTGTAAAATTTTATTGAGAAAGAATTATTGGAAGTTTTTAAGTAATATGGAAAAATACATATTATATAATGTTGGCTGGGATATTGGCATATACAGTGTGATCTATACTAATCATGTTTGCATTATGTCTTTGCTTAGGAATATGACCTCAAGGAAACATATAAGAATTTCACATTAGTTTTTTCTGAGTTTTAAAATTATTGCTCCTTTTCTCTCAAAGATTTCAATGTTTTCAAACTTTTGTATCATGAGCACATATTTAATAATTTGAATACAATTTTTAATCTTTAGAAATAATATCTTAAGATTTTACTGAAATGTATGTATTTAACAATGTATAAAAACTGATTACAGTGATTAAAGTTGTAATCTTCTAAAAGTGGTTCTCAACCTTTCTAATGCCACGACCCTTTAATACAGTTCCTCATGTTGTGGTGACCCCCAACCACAAAATTATCTTCGTTGCTACTTCGTAACTGTAATTTTACTACTGTTATGAATCGTAATGTAAATATTGGGTCACAACCCACAGGTTGAGAACTGCTGCTGTAGAGTCTAAGACCATCGGAAAACACAAATATTTACATTATGATTCATTAACAGTAGAAAAATTACAGTTAAGAAGTAGCAACGAAAATAATTTTATGGTTGGGGTCACCACAACATGAGGAACTGAATTAAAGGGTCATGGCATTAGAAAGGTTGAGAACCACTGTTCTAAATATTTCAAGTGATGATTCATAGACTCATATAATTTTTAAAAATTAGAAAAGACTCTTCCCTTTATCCCAGTCTTGCATTATTTTGAAGCAAATTTCAGACATCATATTATTTTAAACTCATACATTTAATGATTTACTTCTAAACTGTCAAGGACCTTTTTTTGAAACAACACCACAATACCATAAACATAGATGGAAATTTATAAATAATTTCTTATTATCAAGTACCCAGTCAGGATCCACATTCAAGAATTGTCATATTTTTTCTTATATTGTTTGAATCAGAATTCTAATAATGTACATTTTAATGTTTAGTATGTCTCTTCAGTCTCTTTAATCTATAAGTTTCTCCTCAATTATTTTTTGAACTTGAATTTTATTTGTTGAGTGAACTGCATCTTTTAACTTTCAGACTTTCCCATGATCTGGATTAATTGGATAGTTCTCATTAAATCCATATGCATCATTTAATATAGTCCCTGTGTTTTATATCAATTTTTAGTTAGACCTATAGGCTTTATCAGATTCACATTTTTTTTTTATGTTGGTGACCATTTGTGATTATTTTAAAACATGTTAAACATTTTTGTCACTCTCACTTAGGAGTACATGTGCTTCCCCCTTGAATATCAGCTTACTCTTTTGATTGTCTTGTAACCAATAAAATGCAGTGAAAATAATACTATGAGAGTTTTGAATCTAGGTCAGAAAAAAATCATGCATCTTCTGCTTGACTTGTTTTGCATGCTCACTTTAGGACAACAATTCCCTGCCACAGGAGATCTACGGCAGGCGTCCTCAAACTACGGCCCGCAGGCCACATGAGGGTATTTTTGCCATTTTGTGTTTTTTTTTCACTTCAAAATAAGATATGTGCAGTGTGCATAGGAATTTGTTCATAGTTTTTTTTTTAAACTATAGTCTGGCCCTCCAACGGTCTGAGGGACAGTGAACTGGCCCCCTGTTTAAAAAGTTTGAGGACCTCTGATCTACAGTAAGCCTCCTCCCATTTGGTAATGCCTGGAGATAACTTTGGTTGTCAGAACTAAGAAGGTGGTACTACTGCCATCTAGTGAGTAGAGGATGGAGATTTGTTAAACATCCCACAAGGCATAGAACAGCCATCTACACTAATAAAAGAGAAACATGCAAATTGACTGTCCCTCCACTACACCCACCAGCCAATCAGAATGAGTATGCAAATTCACCCAACAAAGATGGTGGTTAATTTGCATACACAAGTGCAGAGTGAAGACTGAAGACAGCGTAGAAGGAAGCCAAGCACTGCAGAAGGGAGCAAAGCAGTGGAGAAGGGAGGGAGCCGAGGCAGCAAATATGGGAGGGAGCCGAGGCAGTGGAGAAGGGAGCGAAGCCCACCTTGGTTAGCTTCACTCCCTTCTCTGCTTTGCTCTGGCCACAGGAAGCCCTATTCTTGCAGGAATCTTCCTGCAACGGGCCTCTAGTTTATAATAAAGACTAATCCAGCCCAAAATGTCAATAGTGCCAAGGTTGAAACTCTGTGCTCTAAAGGAAACAAGCTGCCATGTAACAAGTCTGATTACTTTGATACTGCCACCCTGGAGAATATAGTTGATATTTTGGTCAAGTCCCATAAAAGCTTTCAGTTAAGTTGAGCTCTCAGACATATAAGTAAACTATTTTGTATATTCAATACAATTGAGCTTTCAATTCACTGTAACCATTTACAACCTTTGCTTTCAACTGTATGAGAGACCTCAAGTGAGAAATGTCCAGTCAAGTCCTCCCTGCAACCTTGACTTATAAAATTATGAGAAAAATAACAGGTTATTTTAATACACTAAATATTGGGGTGATCTGTTAACAATAGTAACAGGAACTAATCATTGATTAAATCCATTTATAGATTTGAAGCTACAAAATAGATATAATGTAATTATATCACTTTATTTATTAATTAGTATATTTATATACTTGTTGACTATTGATTTCTTTATAGTTTGTATAAGTAAATCAGTGCCAATGCTTGACTTCACAACTTAATAAAACAGCAAATATGTACAAACATGCATAAAATAAATGAGGGAGAAAATAATATTAGGAGAAAATCTTGAAAGCAAGGGATGAGGATTGATATATTATTTTAAAGGGGAATAGTTAGATTGACATATGATCACTCAGTCATCACAATGGAAGAACTATATAAATGGATGGTGGTTTCCATTTGCTGAAAGGAAATAACTGCTATCCTAGAATTCTATACCCAGTGAAAATATATTTCAAGAATAAATTTGATATAATTGAGAGGGTTAACTTGAAACTCAGACAGACAGGACAGGGGTCCAGGGGAAAACAAAGGCAGGTGGAACATATGCAGGGGCAGACATGGCAGTTTTAGAAAGCCTAATCAGAGGAACCAACCCTGCAGAAATTATAAAATGTTTCTGGACTCAAAGCAGGAGGCCTGGGAAACCAAGGAAGGGCCTGCAGCAACATGATGTATGAATGCATAGAAACAGAGACATTTCACAATAGGAACATAGAAAGAACACATAGCAACAGGGAAAGTTCAGGTCCATTGCTTGGCAAAAAAAACTGAGGGAATCAATCAGGTGAAGACACGGATATATATAGAAGCAGGCTTATATCAAATATATACCCCTGGACTACAAGGCTTTAATGGGCAGCCCATTTTTGGGACCCCATCACCATGTGGGGAGTCTGAATCTACTTGTAATAAATTTTCCACACTTTTTTTTAAATCTTCTGGTCTTAATTCTTTGGCGTTGTGAGATATGATCCTGGGAAAAAAACTTGGCTCATTGTTCTGGGTATCATAAGGACCAAATTAAAAAATAATCACAATAAAAAAATAAAAGTGTTTATATCCTATCTAATAAAAGAGCAATATGCAAATTAACCATAACCCACTACAACAACAAGCCATGACCACCAGCCAATCAGGAGCAAGTATGCAAATTAACCCAACCAAGATGGCTGCAGCCACAGAGTGAGCAGGAGGCTTGGGTTTCCCCAGCAATGGAGGAAGCCAAGCTTCCCTGCACACCCTGGCTGGCCCTGGACTCCACTTAAGGCTACAAAGTTTCAATTATAGAAGATAAATAAATCCCAACAAAAATGGCGGCAGCCATGGAGCTGCAGACAGCAGGAGGCTTGAGTTGTCCCTGGCAATAGAGGAAGCCAAGCTTTGGCAGCCCGGGCCTGCCTTGGCCTCTGCTCAAGGCTACAAAGTCTCAATTATAGAAGATAAATAAATCCCAGATACCAGGGCCTCTACTTGGGTCACTGAGGGCATGGCTGGCCTGCAAACCACCACAGGCCCCTTGCTCAGGCCGTCCCACACCCCAAGGAAGCCCCCACCCTGATCAGGGACACCCTTCAGGGCAAACCAGCCGGCCCCCACCCATCCACCAGGCCTCTATCCTATCTAATAAAAGAGTAATATGCAAATTGACCATCACTCCAACACACAATATGGCTGCCCCCATGTGGTCAAAGATGGCTGCCCCCAGGTGGACACAAGATAGCCACCACAAGATGGCCAGCAGGGGAGGACAGTTGGGAGGGACCAGGCCTGCAAAGGAGAGCAGTTGGGGGCGATTAAGCCTGCAGGGAAGGGCAGTTAGGGGTGACCAGGCCGGCAGAGAAGAGAAGTTGGGGGCGACCGGGCCTGCAGGGAAAGGCAGTTGTGGGGGGATCCAGGCCTGCAGGGGAGGGCAGTTAGGGGCAAACAGGCTGGCAGGGGAGCAGTTAGGCATCAATCAGGTTGGCAGGGGAGTGGTTAGGGGGTGATCAGGCTGGCAGGCAGTAGCAGTTAGGGGAAATCAGGAAGGCAAGCAGGCAAGCAGTTGGGAGCCAACAGTCCTGGATTGTGAGAGGGATGTCCAACTGCCCGTTTAGGCCCAATACAGGTAGGATTGGGCCTAAACAGGCAGTCGGACATCTCTCAAGGGGTTCCAGATTGGAGAGGGTGCAGGCTGGGCTGAGGGACACATACCCCCATGCATGAATTTCATGCACCGGGCCTCTAGTTAACTATAAAGCTATGAGATAACTATGTTAATTTGGTTTACTTTGTAGTCAAATAAGGAGATAATTATACCCTGACATCCAGGTAGAAACAGGTAACTAAATTATGGCCAACAGGAATAGAACACAAATTATGCAATTATTTTAGGCTGTAACATGTTCTGTGGGATTTTCCATACTTTTTTTTTTTTTCTATGTGACTGGGAGTAAAGGACTAACTCCTTAGTCTTAAATTTGACTTAGTCAAACTTCTAAGAAAGTTTTTGGGACTTTTATGAAACCCATATAAGACTGTAACATGAACAAAAAGTATATTTTTAATTGTTAACACTTCTGAAGTTTTGGGAGTTGTTTGTTAAAGAACCAAATTAACTTCCCAGATTAATACAGGCATCAGAGATGGTAAAGAGACCACCATCAATGTGTGGAAAATGAAAATTCGTATTTGTTTTGTGACAACCCATTTAGTAAACTTAACCTGGAGTCACTTAAGAGGTAAAGTTCATATTTAATAAGAATGTAGCTCTTAGAAATATTATTGTGTAAACAACAGCAACAACATCCCCATATGTGTTGTTTGTTATTGGTAGTTTTGATAAAGTATTACAATGAAGAAATAAGCTTAAGAGATAATTGGCAGGTTTTGCTAGCATAAATAAGAAGTATATAAAAAGTACAGAATTCAGAATTAACAGGATTAGAAAAGCTATTTCTAAATATCAACAATAAGACATTAAAAGGCCACGAGAAAAATAAAAGCTTAACTAAACTTATTAGTTTGATAAAGTAATACATGGCACAGAGGAGATTAAGATATGGTCTTTCCACATTTATGTTCTAGATGGCATCATGGTCACCATAACTACATTGAAAATGGAAGTCATGGCATTTAAGAAACAAAACAAATCAGGGTCAAAACAATTTTGGGTGGTTCCTGGGATACGAGAATAACTGAAAGTAAAGAGAAAACTTTCCGGAAAAATTATATTACTGAAAAAATCATGAGCCCTGACCCAAAAAGCTTTTGACATTTTTGGATTCAAAACTACATTTGTACCCTTGCATAAATGGATAGATCCAAAGAGGACATCCTATATAATAAAAGGGTAATATGAAAATCTATCAAACGGAAGGATGACTGGTCACTATGACGTGCACTGACCACTAGGGGGCAGACACTCAATGCAGGGCTTGCCCCCTGGTGGTCAGTGCACTCCCACAGAGGGAGCACCACTCAGCCACAAGCTGGGCTGACGCTGGTGAGTGCAGTGGCCTGCCTCTGCAGCAGTGCTAAGGATGTCCGACTGTGGCTTAGGCCATCTCCCCAGGGAGAGCGGGCCTAAGCTGAGAGTTGGACATCCCCTGAGGGCTCCCGGACTGCAAAAGGGCACAGGCCTGACTGAGCGACCCTCTCCCCAACCCCTGAGTGCACAAATATTGGGTACCGGGCCTCTAGTATTTCATAACATCCATTTCAAATATTTCAAGCAAGATAACGTAAAATGATAACC
The DNA here is from genome assembly GCF_951640355.1 of Cnephaeus nilssonii. NCBI lineage: Eukaryota > Metazoa > Chordata > Mammalia > Chiroptera > Vespertilionidae > Cnephaeus > Cnephaeus nilssonii. The sequence continues at coordinate 105,873,473 of NC_137074.1, forward strand.
CTTGCAGAGGGAAAGGTGAGAGTCATAAAGGATACTAGACAAGGTTTTCCCACCCAAGGAGAAGATTTGGGCCTAATATGAAAATTCCCAAACCCAGAGTTATGGACCTTCATAATACCTAATCCTGTATGATTTCTGCATTGCTACAGACCATTATTGATGTTTCACCCATTGTTTTTTTTTTTCTAAATGACAATCATTTTTGTAATTGTCCTGTTCCCATTATACCATAGTACATTGAGTATATGGAGGAAGAGATAGACAGCTCTATTCTTTCAGTCCAGGACTAGAGCAAATCCATAAAGAAACAATTGTGGCTAAAACCCCAAAAGGATGGACCGATGTCTTTCTGGATCTCTTTTCTGTCTCTAATTGCAGCAATTCTGTGGGTGAAAGGAACAACACACAAAATTATGAGAAGAAAAACTTGAAGTACTAATGTTTCTAAAAACATCATTTTATAAATTGTAAGAAGACTAAAAGGAAGTCAAGCAACTGAGTGGAACAGCATGGGTTATGCCCCAGATAGCCCTTAACAGATGGGAGAAAAGGAAGCCAAGTGTGGACTGAGGATAAAATATTTACAAAACAAACCCCACAGGCAATAATAATAGACTATTTTATATTTTGACTTATTCAATTTTTATGATTTAATTTTTCTCTATTGAGTTTAATTAAGCTTTCCCCAGGGTCACAAGACTTGAAAACTTTGGAAAAATGAAGCTGTTCTGTTTACCAAGCAGTTTTCATAGCCCTCCTTGAACTTAAGTATGTATTTTGTTAAAATCTTTATCCAACATCTGTTGTTCAGCATTTTTAAGGTGTTTGCTGTGCCATGAAAAAAAAATCCTTAACAGTTTGCCAAAGACAATGCCTTCTGGGCTGAAATGTGTCTCTAAAGTTTTCTGCATTATGCTGACATATTTTTTTATCAAATACAAATAGCATTTACAATGCCTGCATATAGAAACCATATAATAATATTCTTATAAATATCTTCTACTGCAAGGTAACTAAATGTATGTGCTTAATATAGGAAATTTAATAGGAAACTATAATTTAAATAAGTAATTTAAATAAATATATTAAAATAATTTAAACTATTCTTTCCTTCATTTATTTCAGGAATTGATTAATTAATTCATCTGTATATTAATTAATTAATTAATTCACTCATTTATTCAAATACAACCTGCCATGTGCCACTTATAATGCTAGGAGATACTAAAAAAAAAGAAGTAGCAAAAGAAGAAAGAAAGGAAGAAAGAAGCAAAGAGAAGCAAAGAAAGAAACAACGAGAAAGGAAGAAAGAAACAAAGAAAGGAAAAAAAAAGATTTTAAATATTTTCTACATTTTTCTCCTTAGAGTGAACTCCTTCCTGCTTTTAAATGACATTATGGGTGGCCTGTGTGTACAGGTGGCTGATTTATTACTGGTTCTAGATGGGATCTGGAATAGACAGGGTGAATTAAAAAAATAAAGGTTAATATTTTTCAGTCTTTCTGTACCCCCAGAATCCTAATATCTAGGCCCAGATAGTCATTGACTGGATAAGACTCCTTGGCTATTGCTGCAAAGTAATGTAATTATGGTGAGATATAAAAGAGAAGGTAAAAAGAGAAAGTTGTTATTTTAAAATAAACAGGTTATATTTATACCATCTGTACAAGTTACTGTGCTACTTTATTGGAAACAAAGTGCATGGATCAAAAGAACGTTATTAGAGAATCAGCAGTTATGGGTTTACTTTATTTTCTTGTTAGAAAACATCATTTCTATAAAGAACAATATCTTTCATTTCTTCTTGGTACTGCCCAAAATTGTTTATCTAAAAATAAGGTGATACCACATTTATCTTAATTATATTGATGAGTTTCATTATTAGTAACCAGGATGCTTCAATATGCACAAAAACATCAAGGAATAAAATATTCAGTTGATTTTCTGGCTTTTTTTTTTTAACTGAATTGACTATCTTTTTTTTTTTTTTTTATAACTTGTGAGAAACCAAGACCTTTTTACATGGAGTCAAAAGTATTGAATACAGAGGAATAGAATCCAATCTTCTGAGTAATTTTAAATATCAATTTGACACTATCATTCATTAAAAGATCTCCAATACGTTTTTATTTTTTGTGTTGTTGTTGTTGTTGTTGGTGGTGGTGGTGGTGGTGGTGTGTGTGTGTGTGTGTGTGTGTGTGTGTGTGTGTGTGTTTTAATATTCACTCAACCGATAGTTACTAATGGGGACCTCTATATAAGGTAGCATGACACTGACCCAAGGGACCATGGCAGTGATAGAAGGAAAGGGCTCAGCCTTGCTTCACAGTTGGCCATGTATATTCATGTATTTGACTAAATAATTCTATTCTATGTTGGTCTATTTTGGTTATTGTTGAGGTGCCAAAGAATATTTAGTATATTTGTTTTTGGTGAATGTTGGTGTCTTTTTCTGATGTAATGACTTAGGAGTTGCAGAAGTAGCATTGGCAGGAGTAGATGGTAAGCTTTGTCAGTTTAGCAATAAAAAGGCTATTACCCAAACCAGTTTTGCTCAGTGGATAGAGCATCAGCCTTCAGACTGAAAGGTTCCGGGTTCAATTCCGGTCAAGGGCATGAACCTGGTTGCAGGCTTGATCCCCAGTAGATATCTTGCAGGAGGCAGCCAATCCATATTTCTAACTCTCTACCCCTCTCCCTTCTTCTCTGTAAAAGGCAATAAAATATATTTTTAAAAAATAAAAAAGGCTATCTATCTTATATGTGTATGTGTGTCTGAATATACACATATGTATGTATGTACATATGCAAAACACTTGTAAAACTGTTACCACTTTTTGCCACCAATATCCATGGCAGGAAATGTTAAATTTTTATAGCAAATAGCTCACTGTATTCTCTTTTATTTGGGTGAAGTGTTTTCAGACAGATCCCTACTCTATACCCTCCCCTATCCATGAATGTCTTTTTATTACAAAACCCGAAAATAACTCTTTAAATAAATTAATTTCTGGACAAAGGTAGTTTCCTGGTAAAAGATGAGTTTTATCACATCGAGAGTGTCATAAAATTATCATAAGAGGTTAATCGTTTACACACACAATCACAAACATATACACCAAAAATACTCATATCTGAAATGTATGTATATTTCACATAAGCATTCCCTGTGTTCTCCTAACACATCCTGTAACTTCCTCATTGGACTCTGAAAATAAAGTACTGTAAATCAAACAACATAGACTTGAGACTTGATTTTTATCCCTGTGAGACAGCAGCTTCCCTCTATGGAAACTGTTCTAAGGTCTTGTACTACAGCTCTGTTGAAAAATTGTGCTGGCTCGCCAAATATCTTAATGACTTTTCTCTCAGCAGTTGGTAATGGTGAAATGTTATTCTAGTAACCATAATGTCCCTCATAAAACAATTGCATACAATATGTACTGTACTTCTATTTTAGTGAGCTCTTCTGTCAGAATAGCAGTGCCAGTAACTATTTAGCATTTCATCACAAACTGCTTACCAGTCCTTCAAGTGTAATACTGCAGAGACCGTGAAGAAATGTGTGATTAAAAATGTTCACTGAGAGTGGAACATTTAGGGCAACTCGACTCTGAAAAATAAACCAGCCTTCACGTATGTAGGCGCTCATCATATAAATGACAGTTCTATGTGGTCATTTAATTTTACGATCTCAATTCTTGCATATATTGCATGCATAAATATAGTGTTCTCCTGCAGGGAGGTCTGCTGGGTGTTATAAAATCAGTGAGACCTCAATGGGTTCAAATGGACATCTTTTATAATTATTGCTATAAAATTTCTTGACAATGCATTTTGTTCTCCAATAGCTAAAGAAAACGATTTTCCAAGAGAACGGGTTTCAACAAAGAGAGTAACAGAGCCTAGGAATTTGTTCCTGTATTCATCCGTATTTAAATTAGCTTAGTTACTCTCATCTACTGAAGGTCTTCCTGCTCTTTGGAATAAGGTCTTACAGTGTGGCTTCCAGTTAGAGGCAGGACAGGTTTTAATTGCTTTCTGGTTTCATGAGACAATATGAATACCTAAAGAGAAGGAATAATTTGCTGTTAAGTGTAATTAAAATATACTTACAAGGACTTATTTAATGTACTTGGAAAGATTAAAAAAGAGTTCCATAAACTCAAGATTAGAAATAATTTTGAGAAGATACACTTCAGTTTTAAAACTATGGTTCCAAAAGTACTATGTGTTGCTTGGATGATTCTATTTTATTTTTACTTCTTCAGGGTCATATATTTGACATTATAAATAAATGAATGTGGTTGGTATTCTCTACAGTATATTGGAATTTAAAAAAAAAACCACAGGCTTACTTAAAACCATTTTTATTCTGCCTCTCAGCAACACTTTGCATTTGATTTGGGTAACAGATCAGGGAGCCAAACACAAACAAACAAAAACCATGATGTCAGAAACAGAAATGAGGATCCAATCTACTGGAATGGTGCTAGGATGTCTGTGTACTAAAGATTCATGACCCTGATTCAGTGTCCTCTTGGGAGACGTGCTGGCTCATGACTGACACCTGGGCGAAGTGACAGGTGGAATCCAATGTCCATCAACATCTATTTTTTGCCAGGGTCCAGGATTTTAACAATGCCTGAGATTCACAATAATCTAAGAACAAGCACTTAGAATTTCCCTCCAGGGGCATTCACATCTATTATGGCAATTCATTCTCATAAGAACATTGAGGTACATAGGTAGGTGTTGTTATCCCCATTTTTCCAGAAAATAGATTTCACAGAGAGGCAGAGAAACTTGCCTAACATGAATTTGCATAGTCAGCCAGGGACACATATGGAACCCAGGTGTTTTGACTCAGCCTCATGTCCATTCACTTAGAATAAGCTGCCTTTTCTCTTGCTTAGGAAAGTTCATTATCACATGTCTCCAATATTAGTTCTTGATATCATTTTGGCCATATGTACATGTCACCTGTTGTGTCATGTAATCACTTGGTATTTGCTGTGAGTCCACTTATTTTTTAAGTAAACTTATTTGAACAGAAACAATATATCAAATCCCTAAGAGGAAGCCATAAATGGAAGGTAATTAATAAAGAAACACAATGACCGCAACACCATGTATTAAATTCTATCTCAACAGAAGACTTTGAACCTGAGACCTGCTCTTTCTTTCCTGAGACAGGAAAGGAGCCAACATTTCAGAAAGGTGTTAAGGACCCATGAGCCCTAAACAGAGATTGAAAAAGAATATAAAAGGGGAGATGTTCCCTGTGATTCATTATCATTTACTGTTGCATCTATAAATGACTTAAAAATTGTGGACCACCAGTGGTATGCCTCTCATTCTCTGGGACATGGGGCTAGCATGTTCTGGCAGACAGAATAATGGCTCCATTAAACCTGTGCAATCACACCTAAAGGGCTTACATAGATCTTGCTTGAGACTTGCCGAGAGAGAGAGAGAGAGAGAGAGAGAGAGAGAGAGAGAGATTGAAAAAAAGCACAACAGCACATTCCATAAACACAACCAGTTTATTCCTAAGACTGGGATAGGGAAGGTGCTCATGTACCTAGAATTGACCACTAAGTACATTCTCATTTGCTGTGGAGAGTGAGGTTCAGGTCAAGTTGACCAATGGCGGATGCAAGCAGGGGAGGGGGCCTTTAGGGAAAGTGGGCCAAGACCAAAGGCCAGAGGCCCCTGCCTTTGTGTCTTTGATGAGGGAGAAGCTACTGAAGATTGAAGCAAAGCTACCACATGTAAAAATAAAAGGAAAAAAATGCACAAATTCAGCTCTATTAGACAATGGTAAGCATGCTGCAAATGTTTGTACTTGACATTGCAAATACCACCATCCATTGCTCTTCCTAGAACTCCCGCTCCCCCTCCCCTCCCCCCCCACCCCCACATGAAAAGTAATGAAATTTCCTGAGGCTCATCTCTGGAGAAGAGGAATGGACACAATGGCTTTTGCTAAACTGAAACAGTGAGACTTGATTTAAAACAAACAAACAAACAAACAAACAAACAATGGCCAGCGGATCTGGCTGTACTGCGTGGTTTTCCTACATTTTGGACTTTAAAGTTCATTTGCCAGGACCTGCCTCTGGAGAGTCCTGAAAGAAAAGATCTCATGGTCAGAAGTCTAGAAACTCCTTTGGGGTGTGTGTGGATGAGTTCCAACCTCCATGGTCAGGCGACTGCAGGCTGCTCAGGCTTTCCTTGCGAAGTGAACTGTACAAGAAATACCGATGATTGATGATTGATGATTGATGATTGATAAGAAGGCCAATATTGATGGAGGCATTGGCCACCCGTTGGCATTCCTCCCAAGCCACCTGGATCATTCCACCTCTCCATTGTTGTAGCTGTTCAGAGACATGATGGAGAAGATGAAAGCCACAATGTTGATGGGGTACACGGGGCAAAAACACGAGGTGATGATGAGCCACAGGTAGTTCTTGGGCATGGGCATGTCCTCCTCTATCTTATCATCTTCAGTGTGGGCCTCAGGCTGCTGTCCAAAGCCGAGTTGGGGGCTTACTGAGACATGGGTGAGGCAGGCAGCGCCAGGAGGGCTGAGCAGCAGCGTCTGGGACTCTATATTGGGATAGTTTGAATGCTTGTTATTTTCTGTATTACCTCTAGGATAATAAGTTGTAATCATTATCAGTGCCTTGCGTGACAAGTGTTTAATGACACACTAATTGGATTTGAGTATCTGTTTTCTATGATTGTCCTGTAACTTCTATAGCAAAAGTATTGCTTAGATGTCTGTTTAGAAATGTAATGAAACACATTCTATTTATTGTGGGAAAGGAAATGAATTGCTTAATATGTCTTTAATGTTAAAATATTAATGAATAGACATATTTGTTGAACTAGAAGGAAAGGAAATGAGCTGTGAACCGTGGTTTCACCCTCGGGAGAAAGCAAAGTGCAGAGAGGAGTCCAATGTAGAAACCGTGAGGACACCCAGGCTCTGGGTTTGGTTGTCCGTAATTCAGCTCTATGACCACTTGCAGGGCTCATTTGTATTTTTGATGCTGGTCTGCTGCAGTGCAACTATTGGTCTGGGGGTTTAGCTCTCTCCCACTCTGACCCCTGAGGTTCTGGCTGGGGTGGGAATGGAACATAAGCTAAACCAAATGAGGAATTACCTTACTCTCATTGCAGAGATTGGTTCAGAGAAGACACGGGACCTCCCCATTGTGGAAATCCTAACTCCGTGGATTTCAAACTTTATGGGGAAAAAAATTGAAAACAACAACAACAAACAAAGGGTTTCCTGGACATACTATTGAGAGATACCTAACTAATCCACATATTTCTTACCTTAATTTGCTTTTTAAAGCATAATCTTTTTTCCTATTAGTTAAAGTTCTGTTTTTGTCACTTGTAACCATAATGATACCGACAATAAAGTATTCTTTGCTAGAAGCAGATTTCATTATTTGGATCTTTGCTTCTTTTGTGTCTAATCAATCAATTCATTCTTTCATTCACTTAATATGATTGCAATACTGATACAATTGTTATTTCTTGCCCACCATGTAATAGATACTATTGGTTTCACAATGAAAAGCACATAGTGGCTATCTTTTTGAGTTAGAAAGTCTAATGATAGAGAAGATAATTAAAGAGTCACAACAGCAATATGAGAGGAAGATTACACACAATTTTTAAAAGGATTTAAAATATGACTAAGCCCTCATGTAGGAGATCTAGGAAGGTATGGATGAAGGAACATTAAATCTGAGGCCTTAGAGATAAGCGAGAAATATTGAGAAAGGTTAAGGGAAAGAGGAAGAGAGGGAGAGTTGGAAAAATTCAGAGAAAGCATGATATCTTAAGGAACTACAAAAACTTGCAAGATTGTTTGAATTCAGAGAAAAGGGGCATAGCAAGGGAGATAGCTTAGGAGAGGAAGGAGATGTGATTAAAGAGATTTAGGTGTGGAATAAACTAGCCCAGGAAGGGCCTTGTAAACAAGGGGAATTGGGGCTTTTTCTTAAAAGCAGTGAAAAGCCAATAAGGTTTTAAGTAGGGAAGTAGCATGATAAGACTCATTTGTCTAATAAAAACAAATCCAGACTTAGATAAGGTGAGACTTATTATTCAAAAGGATAATTACAATAAGAAGACAAACAACTGCAATAGAAAGAATGCACCAATCAATCATGACATCTAAAAGTATCTCAGAGGGTCAGGCAGAAAATAATTTTATTTTAAAGGAAAGATAGACTCTATATACATAAAGAGTCAGGGTCCATAATGTCCAAAACAACCGAAGGCTCGACCAAACCAAACACCGAAAGTCATTCCTGCAGTCAGTGCTGGGTCGCCATGGTGACCCAGCATTGACTGCCATGCTGTAGGCACCTCAGCGACCCAGCATTGACTGCCAAGGGAGCTGCGATCAGGCCTGGACAGAGTCTGGGAGAGAAAAGCAGGGTCTGATTGCAGCCCCCGTGGCAGTCAGTGCTGGGTCGGCGTGACAGAAGTCAAGTCCTGCAGTCAGTGAACATAGGATAAATTAACATTAAGTTAACATAGGGTCAATTAATATCTCTTTAAGAGGAGTTGAGAATATAAAGTACAGTGTAGAGCAATTACTTATATTATCTTACCTTATAATAGAGAAACATGCAAATTGACCGCACCTCCGCTATGCCCACGATTGGGCCGGCAGGAGGCTGGGGGCGGGACTCCGGGTGGCATATCCGCCGTTGAGTAGATCAAGATGGCAGTGCCCAGTGGCCGGGCCCATGTTGCCACTCCCGGGGGTGCCTGGGGCGATCGGCACCCCGGGGGGCGTGGCCGGGCCCATTGGCACCCCAGGGGGGCGTGGCTGGACCCATGCCTCCGTTCCCCGGGGTGCCTGGGGCGATCGGCACCCCGGGGGGGCGTGGCCGGGCGGTCGGCACCCTGGGGGGGTGTGGCCGGACCCATGCCGCCACTCCCCGGGGTGCCTGGGGCCATCGGCACCCCGGGGGGGCGTGGCCGGGACCATGCCGCCGCTCCTGGGGGTGCCTGGGGCGATCGACACCCGGGGGTGCGTGGCCTGGCCCCTCCTGCCCCTCCCGGGGGTCCGCGGGTCGATCGGCCACTTGGGGGGGCATGGCCAGCCCCTCCCGCCCCTCCCAGGGGTGGGGGTTGGCGATCGGCCACCTGGGGGGGCGTGGCCAGGCCCATCCCGCCCCTCCCGCCGCTCATGGGGGTCCCGGGGTCGATCGGCCACCCGGGGGGCTTGGCCCGGCCCCTCCCGCCCCTCCCGGGGGTTCCGGGTCGATTGGCCACCTGGGGGGCTTGGCCGTGCCCATCCCGTCCCTCCCGCCGCTCCCGGGGGTCCCAGGGGCCGAGGCTTTCCGGGCCTTGGGCACCAGCAGGGAGCCTGCACTGATCGCAGGAAACCACTGGGGGTCGGCTCCTGTGATCGGTAGCAGGGACGCTGGGTGCGGCGAGCCCAAGGCCAGGAAAGCCTGGGGCGGAGGCTTTCCCGGCCTTGGGCACCAGTGGGCAGCCTGCAAGGATTGCAGGAAACCACTGGGGGTCGGCTCCTGCGATCCTTAGCAAGGATGTTGGGTGCCGCGGAGCCCAAGGCCACCGCCCGGGGCCAAGCCCCGACCCTGAAAAAGGCAGAAGGCGGTGGCCACAGCCAAGGCCTGGGTCCCTGGTGCCGGCAGAAAACTGGTGCAGGCAGCCAGGTGAATGAAGGTCTATTGCACGAATCTTCGTGCAAACGGGCTACTAGTTTCACATAAAACTCTTTTCAACTAAGATATTTTCCTTTATTTAAAATGTATCTTTATTGTTGAAAGTATTACAGATGTCCCTTTGTTTTAGTTTTTATTTCCCATTGATCTCCTCCACCCTGCACCCGCCCTTTCCAGGCCTTCGCCAGACTATTGTCTGTGTCCATGGGCTATTCCTATCTAATACATAAAAATCTAGAAAGATTTAGAGAAAATAAAATAAAAGATATGCCAGGTAAATATTGAACAGAAGAGCTGAAGTTGCTGCATGAATACTGGATACAGGCTTGACGCCAAAACACAACTCATGAGGGAAAGTTAGTCATTGTAACAAAAGGTTTCTTTCACTAAAGAGATAAGATGGTTCCCAATACTTATACACATAATAGAACAGTGTGGGGTTTAGAATGAGCCTCACCAAGATGTGTCTCAGTGGTATGCAGATTTTTGAGCTAAGGGCCATTTTAGCTTCAGGCTCAAGTGAAAATTCTGCCCCTCCCTTTAACTACCTAAAAAATTGAATTAGAGACATTGTCCTATATAATAAAAGGCTAATATGCAAATTGACCGAACAGCAGAATGACTGGTCGCTGTGACATGCACTGACACCAGGGGGCAGATGCTCAATGCAGGAGCTGTCCCTGGTGGTCAGTGTGCTCCCACAGGGGGAGTGCCGCTCAGCCAGAAGCCAGGCTCATGGCTGGCTAGCGCAGCAGTAGTGGTGGGAGCCTCTCCCACCTTTGCAGCAGTGCTAAGGATGTCCAACTGATGGCTTAGGCCCACTGCCATAGGGATATATCCTGGGACATCCTCTGAGGCAGCAGTTCTAAACCTGTGGGTCGTGACCGCTAGCAGGGTCACCTAAGACCATCAGAAAACACAGATATTTACATTACAATTCATTAACAGTAGCAAAATTACAGTTATGAAGTAGCAAAAAAAATAATTTTATGGTTGTGGGTCACCACAACATGAGGAACTGTATTAAAGGGTCATGGCATTAGAAAGGTTGAGAACCACTGCTCTGAGGGCTCCCAGACTGTGAGAGGGTGCAGTCCAGGCTGAGAGACACCCCCCCCCCCACTCCAAGTGCATGAATTTCGTGCACCTGGCCTCCAGTAAGACTATAAAAAGTCACGTGTTGGAAGTGGCATGATTAAATGGATAGTAGGTCAGAGAAACTTTTACCCTGAGGTCAGCCTATTTCTGGAAGGGATCTTTAGGTGGGTCCTATGCTGGCTTATGTTAAGAAGGGTCAAAATTTAGGGAACAGGAAAAAAGAAAAGCTTAACAAGTGGAAGTTTGGTCAAATGAAATTAGCAGATATTTCATCCAGATTGATCAGTGGGTACAAAAAGTTCAGCAAACTATGATGCAAAGCATAGGAATTTGGAATATCTGTGTCTGACTTTGTCATAGGTATACAAGGGGACATCTTTTAGTTTAATCTAGGTCATACATGGAAAAGTGGTTCTTCACAGTAAGCCATATCCTGTGATGCAAACAAGTGGGAACTTCTTAATCATTGCTGTTTTCCAGGATCATAGGGCTCATAAAGTTTAACATGTTCAGGTTTTAGAAAAATCTGTACCATAGAGCAGACATTGGGGGGCATGAGACCAAAGATAAAAATTATATAATAATTCAAATTAAATTTCCCTGGACCAGGACAGGTATCCCAGGCACACAGAGCAGCAAGTGGACTGCAAATATTTATAAAATGTGGAAAATATAGGTCTTAGTATTTCATTAAATCTGAGAGGTGAGCAAAATACCAAACATTTTTTAAATCCTCACCTGAGCATACACTTGATTTTAAAGAGAGGGGAAGGAAGATAGAAAGGGAGAACATCAATTGGTTGCGTCCCCCTGCCTCCCTCTCCAAATGCGCTGTAACCTAGGTATGTGCTCTGACTGGGAATGGATGGGGTGACATTCCAACCAACTGAGCCACACCAACCAGGGAAACACCTAACTCTTAAGCCACGGTGTGTCAGGAAGTTCATCTCTTTAGCTGAAATTTTGCTCCATTGGTCTGCTTGATCTATTTGATTTTTCATTCTGTAAGAAGTCCTCTGAAGTCCCCAAAGAGGTTTTCATGTATAGACTCAAGTATTGTTATTTTTGGAAAATTCGTCCTAAATGTTATCTTCAAATATATTTCTTCATTTCATTTGTGTGTTTTTTTCTTCAATGCAGAAATTATATATACACTGGATCTTCTTTGTCTGTCTTTTCATAGATATTTTACCTCTACTATGTTTCAATTTGGTCCTTATTCCTTATTATAGATTTTCCTTTGTTTCATTTCATGTTTGTGCTTCAGCATGTCTATTCCTTCTGACTTAGCATCATCTGCATTTGGGATTAGTGGGTGAGGAAGCTCTTGAACCTAATGCTACAAGTACTACAAGCCGGTTTTATAGTTTAGAACTCCTTTAAAAAGAAAATCCTCAAGAAACACATCAAGGAAGGGTGATTAATAATGAGTTTTCTAACCGCACACTATCTAATAGAGCACACTTCTCAACATTATTTTGACAACATGCAGGTTGTAGATAACATAGAAAAGTGCTTTATAACCAGCCTCAGAAACATATAATGTCAATGATTAATGCCAAAATCTTCTGCCTCATGGACAATTACCCAAATCATAAATTTTTCTGATTTGACAAAAGAATGAGGTGTAAATCAGGTATTTAAGTAAGCATGCCTCTTTTTTCCCCAAAGATAACTCTATAACTATGAACATATTTAACATTTCCCTTTGGTTAGATCACTTCAATAAAGATTACATTAATCCTTACATTCTAGTATATCTTAATGGCTCTAAATATTGGAAATTAGATCTTTCATGATTAATTATAGAATTTTATAGTCCTTCTTTATTTGGAACAAAATTAATTAACATGTGTTTTTTTTTTTCATTTCTCTAAGGTAAACAAACCCTTTCTAGTACATATCCTTCAATTGATTTTTATGTGAGTTGATAGTCCTCCTGTGCTTCTACAAGATTGGCTTAGGTTGGCTTCCCCCAGAAACATACCCTGAGTTAAGGATTTTAGTGAAAGTAATTGGTTTGGAAAATGATCCAAAGAAATCAGTAGGTGCTGGAAGCCAATTCCAGCATGTCAGCAGGGCTGAATCATCTGGGAATGGCTAAAGGGATTTTCCCAAATCAGAAAAGGATGTATTAAATGATTGTTTGCTGCCAGACAGCTCAGGGTGTTTTAATCTACACGCTATTGCCTCCTACTGGCCAAACACCTGAACAGCCGTAGGCAAATTCTTGCAATCTGACAATGGATTCTGTACCTAACCCTACCCTTTGATCTGTATATCTCCACCTCACATTAGGACAATTTGTGTTAATAAAAAGCAAGGGGTCCTGAGACGAGGAGAACTTAGTTCCTTTAGCTAAGTTTCCTCTGGCCCCCAAAATGCTTTTCAAAATTATGTTTCGGCTCTGGACTCTTGATTAATTTATGCATAGCCCCTTCTCCAGATTGCTGAACCCTTCTAGATGCCGGATCAAGACCACCGGCATTAAGTAGGAAAGTAGGGAAGTGAGTCAGTGAGGGGAAGAAATACAGTAAAGGTGCATTTATGAGCATATTGCTGCTATTGTCAACTACAGTTCAGTCCTGATAGGGACCTCCAAGAGACTGTGTAATTCATCATAAAAATTGTCCTATGAGAAGTATTAGGAATCTGGGACATTTATCCTTCATCACTCATTTATCATTGGTTGAATACTTTCACTGGGGATATTAATTCTCCACTTCTAGATTTCTCCATGTTGTGGCTTCTTGGCACTGACTAAAGGCTTTGGGGTCTTGCATTAAGAAGCTGCATGAGAACAGTAGTGCTGAGGATAAATGAACAGCAAAATTACAGGTCTGCTATAGGCCACATTTTACATTTCAGATTTACTCATGCTCCACATAGTTTCAGTATGTTTGGTCATTAATTATTTTTTAAAAATATCTTTGTTATTGTTGATAATATTACAGATATCTCCCATTCCACCCCCCATTCTCCTCCACCTGGATCTACCTCCCCCAAATCTTCACTACCCTATTCCCTATGGCCACAGGCTATGCATATCTTATATAATAAAAGCCTAATATGCAAATTGACCAAATGGCAGAATGACCAGTGGAATGACTGGTCGCGATAATGCACAATGAACACCAGGGGCAGATGCTCAATGCAGGAGCTGCCCCCAGCCTGCAGACTCCAGGCCAGCCAAGGTGGGTGCCAGTAGGCACCCCCTGTTTGCTCTCCCCAATCACCCCACAGAGGGAGGTGACCAGTGGCAGCAGCGGGGAGCAGGGCCAGCCAGTGAGTGGGCCGGTGCTGCCCCTCCCCGATTGTCCTGCCAGTTGCCCCACAGATTGACCCTGATCGCTGGCCAGGCCTAGGGACTCTACTTGTGCACAAATTTTGTGCACAAGGCCTCTAGTAATTATATAAGTTCTTTGGTTTATCTCTTTTCGTTCCCCCAACCCCACATCAAAGTATGTCAGTCTGTTCCATGGCTCCATGCTTCAGGTATTATTTTGTTGGTCAATTCATTTTGTTCATTAGATTCTACAAATAAGTGAGATCATATGATATTTGTCTTTCTCATATTGGCTTATTTCACTGAGCATAATTTTTTCCAGGTCCATTCATACTGTCCCAAAGGGTAAGAGATCCCTCTTTTTTTTTTTTTTTTTTTACAGTTGCATAGTATTCCATAGGGTGAAAGTCCCACAGTTTTTTTTATCCATTCATTTACTGATAGGCACTAAAGCTGTTTCCAAATCTTAGTTATTGTAAATAATGCTGCTATGAACATAGGGGTGCATATATTCTTTCTGATTGGTGTTTTGGGACTTTTTGGATATATTACCTGAAGTGGGATCAATGGGTCAAATTGAAGTTCCATTTTTAATTTTTTGAGGAAGCTCCATATTCTTTTCCATAGTGTTTGCACCAGTCTGCATTCCCACCAGCAGTGAACTAGTATTCCCTTTTCTCCGCATCCTTACCAGCATCTGTCAGAATCTATAGACTGTTTTGGATAGTATGGATATTGTAATGATGTTAATTTTCCAATCCATGAACATAGTATATGCATCCATTTGTTTGTATCTTTCTTTTTTCAATGCCCTATTGTTTTCCAAGTATAGGTCTTTTACCTCCTTGGTTAAGTTTATTCCTAGGTATCTTATTTTTTTGTTGTTGCAATGGTAAATGGGATTGTTTTTTAGTTTCTCTTTCTGAGAGTTCATTATTGCTGTATAAAAATGCAATCAATTTCTAAATGTTGATTTTGTATCCTGCTACCTTGTCAAATTCATTTATTAAGTCTAGTAGTTTCCTGGTGGAGTCCTTAAGGTTTTCTATGTACAATATCGTGTCATCTGAGAATAATGACAGTTTTACTTTCTCCTTTCCAATTTGAATGCCCTTTATATATTCTTGTCTGATTGCTGTTGCTGGGACTTCAAGTAATATATATATATATATATATATATATATATATATATATATATATATATGCCAATGTCCAAAACAACCAAAGGGATGACCGAACGCCAGGCTGTGTGTGCAGCAGGCTCAGGTGGGCGGGGACTGGTGAGCAGACTGAACTGCTGACCTCTCAGAGAGAGAGAGAGGTGGGCCTTGACTGCCAGCAGTCAAGCCTCTCTCTCTCTCCAAGAGGTCAGCAGTTCAGCCTGCTTGCCAGCAGCCTGGGGCAGCTGCTGATCAGCCCCTTCTCTCTGATCAGGCCCGGAGATAGGCCTAGATATGCTGACTGGCATAGAAACTGACCAATCCGAACCAAATCTCGGTGAACTGTGAGGAACCAATGACTGACTAGGAGGCAGAGCTTTTGACGCTGACTGGCATAGAAACCGACCAATCAGAACTAAATCTGGGTGAACTGCAAGGAACCAATGGCTGCCTAGGAGGCGGAGCTTTTGACGCTGACTGGCATAGAAACCAACCAATCAGAACCTAATCTGGGTTAACTGCTAAGGCAGAACTTAAGGTGGAGGCTGAGGAGGGTTTTTAAAGGCAATAGCTGTTTGGTGCAAGTTGTAAGAAAGCAGTTCAATTTTTTTAAAATATATGTTTTATTGATTTTTTTACAGAGAGGAAGGGGAAAGATAGAGAGCTAGAAACATCGATGAGAGAGAAACATCGATCAGCTGCTTCTTGGACACCTCCTACTGCGGATGTGCCCACAACCAAGGTACATGCCCTTGACCAGAATCAAACCTGGGAACCTTCAGTCTGCAGGCCGACACTCTATCCACTGAGCCAAACCATTTAGGGCAGCAGTTAAATTTTTTAATGACCGGTTTGGCAGTATAGTGCATATGGCTGGCTATCAGTCCAGATATAGGGATTATGTATTTTTGTCTGCCAAGAGCATCTCCTCCTGCTGAAAAAGGCTTTCCTCACCCATTTAAGCATTCCTATCCTATATAATCTATTTATACTAATAAAAGGGTAACATGCTAATTAGACCGGGTCAACCGGCCATCTTCCAGACATCTGATTTCCTTCCAGACAAAGCCATGGTGGTGGGGACCAAGGCAGAAGCAGTTAGGGGTGTTCAGGCTGACAGGGGAGGGAAGTTGGGGGTGAGATCAGGCTGGCACGGGAGGGCAGTTGGGGGCAAGATCAGGCTGGCACGGGAGGGCAGTTAGGGGCAATCAGGCAGGCAGGCCGGTGACGGGTGCAGTGGGCCGCAATGTGCATGAGCGGTGAGGCACCAGTTCAGGCTCCTTCCTGTCCACCTGCCACTTGGCACATTGCTACATCCCTCAGGAGATGTCAGACTGCTGGTTTAGGCCCAATTTCCACAGGCCTGTGGGGATTGGGCCTAAACCGGCAGTTGGACATCACCCGAGGGGTCCTGAATTGTGAGAGGATGCAGGCCAGGCTGAGGCACCCACCCCCCTCATGCACGAATCTGTGCACTTGGCCTCTAGTGTTGAATAACAGTGGTGAAAGTAGACATCCTTGTCTTGTTCCATTCTTAAGGAAAACACTTTTAGTTTTTGCCCATTGAGTATTATGTTAGCTGTAGGTTTGCCATATATGGCCTTTATTATGTTTAGGTATCATCCCTCTATTCCCACTTTACTAAGAGTTTTTATCAAAAATGGGTGTTGGATTTTGTCAAATGATTTTTCTGCATCTATTGATATGATCATGTGGTTTTCATCTTTTAATTTGTTTATGTGATGTATCACATTTAATAACTTGTGAATATTGTACCAGCCTTGTATCCCCAGAATAAATCTCACTTGATCATAGTGTATGATGTTTTTAATATATTGCTCGATCTGAGCTGCTAGTATTTTGTGAAGATTTTAGTATCTGTGTTCATCAGGGATATTTTCCGGTAATGTTCTTTCTTTGTAGTGTCTTTATTTGGCTTTGGAATTAGGATAATTCTGGTTCTGTAAAAACATATTGGATATGTTCCTTCCTTTTGAATTTTTTGGAATAGTTGATGAAGGATAGGTGTTATTTCTTCTTGGAATGTTTTGTAAAATTCACATGTAAATCACTCCTGTGTAGGACTTTTGTTTGCTAGAAGTTTTTTGTTTGTTTTGTTTTTAATTACTGCTTCAATTTCATCAGTTGTTATTGGCCTACTAAGAATTTCTGATTCTTCCTGATTGAGTTTTAGAAGATTGGATGTTTCTAGGAATTTGCCCTTTTTTCCCAGATTGTCCAGTTTATTTTGGCATATAGTTCATAGTATTTGCTTACAATTCTTTGTATTTCTGTAGTGTCTGTTGTTATAGTGCTTCTTCCATTTATTATTTTATTTTTTCGGGGGGTCCTCATTCTTTGTTTCTTGATGAGTCTGGGTAGGGGTCATCAATATTTTTTATCTTTTCAAAGAACCAGCTCTTGAATTTTTTAAAAATCTTTTGTACTCTTTTTGTTTTGTTTTTGTCTCTGTGTCATTTATTTCTGCTCTGATCTTTTTTATTTCCTTTCTTCTGAGAGGGTTAGCTTGACATGCAGGCAGACAGGGCAGGGGTCCAATGGAAAACAAAGGCAAGTGGAACATAGGCAGGGCAGACAGAGCAATTTGAGCAAGCCTAATCACAGGAACCAACCATGCGAAATAATAAAATGTTTCTGACTCAAAGTGGGCGGTATGTGAAAATAGGGAGGGTCTGCAACAATAAGGTGAACTGACACACAGAAACAGGAAAAGTTCAGGTCTATTGCTGAGCAAGAACAATCCATGGAATCAATTAGGTGAAGACATAGACATAGAGCAGGCTTGTAGCAAATATATACACCTGGGACCCTAATGCTCTTTCACCTACAGGTGGGGTGAGAGGTTTTACAATAGAGTGGGGCAATTGCTTCTGCCTGGAGGCTAATTGTTATTCTAAGTCTGTTCATGGGCCTCAGAAACTCCACAAGGTAGGGCAAGGGGTTTTCCAATAGGGTGGGTCAATTGTTTTCCCCATAGCAAAAACTGCCTGAGTAGGAAAGATCTGCCTGAGAAAGATGACCTCTGCAGTGTGAGAGAATGACTCAGTACGGGAAACCGGGGTGTCTGCCTTCCAAGTCCTAAACCCAGATCCCCCAATCCTGCTTTATGCTTACACTGCTCTAGTCCACACTGCTCTCCCTCTTCTTGAGCCCAAGGTGAATGGCTGCACACAAAATTTTGTGCATTGGCCCTTGAAGTAGGTACCCACATTTCCAGCCATCTCTCCCTGGCAGAAAGAAACCCTGCCACTTTTCACAGCCTGATGTTATGTGGGTACCTTTCTCAGTTCTATTGCTCTCTACTGGTGGGCCCAGGTTGGGAATTAGAACCCCCAAGCTGGAAACCCCCCACAGCTGAGATATCTCTCTGGGACTTCAGCTGCTGTCTGTGGGAGACTGTCCAGCTCTTTCCCACCTCTTCCCTTTTTACCAGTTTCTATGTGGTCTCCAATTTCCACCCTTGGTTATCCGGGTTCTTTCCAGCTTATCCTTCTGTTAATTAGTTCTTTACAATGACAGCCAGTTGTTGTTTCAAACAAACAAACAAACAAAAAACCAAAATCACAAACACATTCTTTAAAATGATAGGAAACAAAGACAAAAGTGGAGTTGTGGTTTTGCCACAATTGGTTTCTAAGCCATAATTTGTAAATCATATTCATTATCTCACTCCTCTACAACCCACCCAAACTTTGCTCAGCTCGCTCTCAGCCAGCATTTCTGCTGGCCTACGTTGCTTGCACAGTGGATAAGCTAGGCCGCATACTTTTGGGTTTTACTGGTTACTTTCCAATGTCTGGCCATGATTACTACAATTGTTGATTTAAAGTTATTACAGGCACCAGAACACTAAAAGCTGTATCAGTAAATCTTCTAAATTCTAAACATATACCTTCTTGTCCCTTTGTTTAGCGCCATCTCATTTCCTCATGATAATCAAGGTCAATTTTCCTCAGAGTACAATAATATTTTATGTGTCTGCTGCTTTACCAGCAAGAGAAGCCTAAAATGACCAGGTGGTAGGCATAGTTTATATTTAATGGATACCTTTCTGCATGCATCTTTTGAAAATATCATCCCCACTCTGGTAACCTGGACTTCTACTCTAATATTACCTAAAATTTTAGGGGCAGGAAGCACACATTACCCAAGATGGGAGTAGTGGCGATAAGGGCCACTGCTACTTCTACTCTTTGGTTCTCAGATCATTGCATTCTAACTGTCCGAGATGCAACATCATGTAATGGCCACTAGTTGAAAATATATCTCATATTTTAAAAAGTAGTTCCTAAACTTGCAGATATTTCAGCTGAGACTTTAAAAGACCACCATGCTGGTCTTTTGACCATATGATTGAATCAATGGGTATTTGTTCATTTTCCCATTTCCCCACCATCCAAGGCTATTTCCCTGGGAAACTCATGCTACTAGATTAGACTCTGAATTCTCAGATATAATGCTAGGAAGTAAGGGAAGGCAAACACATTTGTCATGGTAAGGAGGAAATACTGCTTCTTCTTAAAGGAAAAGAATCCAATGTAATCAACTTGCTACCAAATGGCTGCTTGATCTCTTCAGGGATGGTACTATATTATTGGATGCTTAGCACTATGTTAATCACTGTTGCTTATGGATTAGATATTCATCAGTAGCTACATTAGCTTTGGTGAGAGAAAGTACAGGATGTGGGACTAATGGACAAGCTTCCTTTCTTGTCACTATCACTCCACTGTTCTTGAGCCCATTGAACAAGCACTAGAGTGACCAAGGACTAAGGCTGGCTGGTGTTTACTATCCAAATAATTCTATTCCCCTGGTTTTTAAGTTCTTCCTTTGTTGTGGATACTCTCCAAGACATAAAGCTCTACAGACTTTGTCTCCTCCAGTAGGTTCTATCACATGGCTCTTTCCCAGAACCCCTTATTTCCTGTATTCAAATTTAATCTGTCTAGTTCACTGACCAAAGAGCCAAGCCATCTTCCACTCCTCATGGATGTCTCTATATATTCTTATGTCAGGCCATTTCTCCCTCCCAAAAGAGTTAAAGGTCAAGAGTATAATGCTAAAAGAATTTCCCTTCACCATTGTACATTAGGAAAATCCATGTGTGGGCTTGTAGTTAGCAGACATTTGTTTCTAGCTTTTATGAATATTTTGAGCTTACTCATCTGTTAATCAGGCCTAGATTATTTTTATCTTCTGTTAATTGGTCATAGAAGATCCTCCCTACCATGAGGGATGAGCCTTAAGGAGAGGAATTAGAACTACACAAGAGATATAGCTCACCTGTTCATGGAACTTATGCTCCATAGACCTGCTGGGGTCTGACCCCAAATGAACCATTTCTATTTCATAATAGATTGCCACTATGCTTGCTTGACCTTTTATTTGTTGAATCTGAAAATACACAGCTCATGATTGGAAGTTTTATTTATATAATCACTTGATGTTTCATGATCAGGATCTCTTTATCCATTGCTATAAATCTCCATAGGTAAAGATCCAGTAATTGTCATTTCAGCTTAACTATTTATCATAGGAAATAATGTCTACCCTGCTTCTGCACTCTCTGTAGACTGTTATTCTGGAATTCTATTATCCCTATTGATGCTAGAGAACCCAGTTACATAACAGATGCTTCATATAATTTTCCATTGTCAATTCTATCCTGGGAAAACAATCTCAGGCTGAGCTTCACCATGATGCCTCCTCACTGGAAGGTTTGTCATTGCTTTAGTGAAAGAAATAACTTCTAAGAGTTATCTTGGAACAGTCACCTGATAGGTTCTCTGAACTTACAGAATAAAGCTTTCCTAACAAAATCAACCCTTTCCTCAATATTAAATCTGTGCATAATTGACACCTCGACCTATTTATAGTAGAATAGAGGCCCAGTGCACGAAAGTCTTGCATGGGAGTGGGGGGATCCCTCAGCCTGGCCTTCCTGTACCCTCTCGCAATATGAGACCCCTGAGGGTATGTCCAACTGTCAGTTTAGGGCTGACCCCTCAGGGATCCCTGCAGGATCAGGCCTAAAACTGGCAGTCACACATCCCTCTCACAATCACAGGACTGCAGGCTCCTAACAGCTTGCCTGCCTGCCTGCCTGCCTGATAGCCCCTAACCACTCCACCTGCCTGCCTGATCTCCCCTAACCACTCACCTGCCTGCCTCATCACCCCTAACCACTCACCTGCCTGCCTTATCACCCCTAAATGCCTCTGCCTGCCTGCCTCATCACTCCTAACTGCTCACCTGCCTGCCTGATCACCCCTAACCGCTCACCTGCCTGGCTGATCGCCCATAACCACTTGCCTGCCTGCCTAATTGCCCCTAACCACCTTTGCCTCAGCCCCCACCACCATGGCTTCATCTGGAAGGATGTCCGGAATGATGCCCAGAAGGTTGTTAGGCTGCCCAGTCTAATTAGCATATTACAACTTTATTATTATAGATTATTATATTTTCAAATTTCAAGGAGACATTTTAGCAAACGATTAGGACCAACTTCGGCTGTCTTTGCCAAAAAGTTAAATCCTGAGTCCAGTTGATCTTAGTAATACATATTTTGGATGTGTCTGTAGAGCAAAGACAACAAAAGCAACAATAAACAAATTGGACTACATGAAACTAAAAATTTTTTGCACAGCAAAGAAAGTTATCAACAAAATAAAAAGACAACATACTGAATAGGAGAAGAAACTTGCAAATGATATATCTGAAAAGAAATTAATATCCACAATATATAAAGAACTCACACAACATTTAAAATAAATAAATCCAATTAAAAAAATAGCAGTGGGCATGAATACACATTTCTCCAAAGAGGACATACAGATGGCCAACAGACACAAGAAAAGATGCTCAACATTATTAATCATCAGGGAAATACAAATAAATTCCACAATGAGATATTATCTCACACCTGTCAGAATTGCTATCATAAAAAAAATCACCAAACAAGTGTTGGTGAGTATGTAGGTAAAAGGAAACCCACATGAGCTGTTGGTGGGAATGCAGACTAGTGCAGCCACTGTGAAAAATAGTATGGAGTTTCCTCAAAAAATTAAAAATGGAACTGCCTTATGACCCATAAATTCCACTTCTAGGTATTTACCAAAAAAAAAAATCCAAAATACTAATTCAAAAAGATAAATGCCCACCAATATTCATTAAAGCGTTATTTTCAACTAGAGGCCCAGTGCATGAAATTTGTACACTTGTGGGGGAGGGGGTTCCCTCAGTCTGGCCTGTGCCCTCTCACAGTCCAGGATCCCTTGGGAGATGTCCACAGGGAGTGGGCCTAAGTCGTCAGTCAGACATCCTGAGTGCTGCTGTGGAGGCGGGAGAGGCTCCTGCCACCACTGCTGCGCTTGCCAGCCATGAGCCTGGCTTCTGGCTGAGCGGTGCTCCCCCTATGGGAGCACACTGACCACCAGGATGCAGCTCCTGTATTGAGCATCTGCTCCCTGGTGGTCAGTGCATGTCATAGCGACTGATCATTGCATTGTTGGGCCGAAACTGGCTCTCCAACATCACCTGAGGGGTCCCAGATTGCAAGAGGGTGCAGGCCAGGCCGAGGGACCCTACCAGTGCATGATTGGGGCCAAGGGGGGATGCAGGAGGTTGGCCAGCCAGGGAGGGACTGCAGGAGGGCTCCAGGGCATGTCCGGCCCATCTCGCTCAGACCTGATGAGCAAGCTAACCTACCGGTCAGAGCGTCTGCCCCCTGGCGGTCAATACAGGTCATAGCGAGTGGTTGAGTAGCCTTAGCATATCATTAGCATATTACACTTTGATTGGTTGAACGGACGACTGGACGACCGGGCACTTAGCATATTAGGCTTTTATTATATAGGATAGCCAAGCTATAGAAACAACCTATGAAATCTTGCCATTTGAGACAACACTGGTGAACCTGGAGGGTATTATGCTAAGTGAAATAAGTCAGATGGAGAAAGATAAATAGCATATAATTTCATTTACATGTGAAATCTAAAAGAAAACAAAACACACACACACACACAAAATAAATGAACAAATAATAAATTGATGGTCACCAGAAGGGAGGTGGATTGGAGTTGGATAAAAAAGGTGAAAAGGATTAAAAAGTACAAATTCCAAGTTATAAATATAGTCAAGGGGATGTAAAGTATAGCATAGGGAGTATAGACAATAATATGTATGGTGTCAGAGGGGTACTGGACTTACTGGTGTGATCACTTCCTAAGATATAAAAATGATTAATTACTATGTTTTATACCTGAAACTAACATAATATTGTAAGACAACTGTAATTTAAAATAAATTATTTTAAATCAATAAATTTTGAGTCAAGAATTTCATGTCAATAAACTCAAATAAATAAAAACCTAAAGCCATATAGTCTTTCCTCTCTGGTAAAGAGTTTTCAATATCTATTCCTAGATGTTGTCTCCTGATAGTTTCCATTGCATACTAACCAATTCCTGCTGCTCTTTCAATGAATAATGCATCTCTCATAGAAAATATAGTACTTTCCCAGTCAGGCCGTGCTGTAATTTAACCTCAGTAACTTGGCCACTGTTGTTCTGAAAATATGCCATTCCTAAAGGCCCCTCTCTAATTGAGCATGGAAAATATTTACTGCAGGTGTTGTGGGGGAAACAAGACCCTCTCCATGTTCACACAGAAACTGTTCCTACCATCTCTGCTCCCAAAGGGCTGCTTAGCTGCCTACAGTAAGAAAGACTTCTGGCTTGGATTCACCAAGACAACTTTCCCCACCCAGCCTCTCAGCAAAGGGCCACCATCCTGTTAATGCTTAGGTCACCTTTTCAGTTAACTTGGAAGGTCTCCTGGGGCTGCAGGCCATGGAGGGAGAATTCCACACCTTGGCTGCAGTATTACCAGAGCCCTCTGGAGACTCTGGTCAGGGACAGAAAGGACTGATAATTATTTTCTTGTGTTTTCACTAAATGTACATGCACCAGGGAGCCAAGCAATAATTTAGGGGTATTGGGGGTTGAGGTGGGACTGGCTGGGGGGAGGGGCCACCAGTGGTTGGCGGCCGGCCCCACCCCCAATCAGGGTGTTGGAGGCCAATTGGGGCCAGTCTGGCCGAGAACTGGGGGGGCCTGATCAGGACCTGGATGAGGCTGGTTGGCTGCCACAGTGCACATCATAGCCACCAGTCATTCTGATCGTTCTGGTCATTCCACCGTAATGATCACTGGGCTTTTATAGATATAACTTAGCCATATAAATTAATCACAGAGATTAAGATTAACCACCAATTGAATTATTGAATAATACAATTTAAATTGTTCTACAAATTTAAATTGTAATCACTGGTCAGCTGGTTAGGGAAAGAGACTATTTCTAACCAGGATATAGAAGAATGAACAAGGTTAAAATAGACAAAGGGAAAAGAAAAAGGAATCAACTGGCATTTCAAACTATATTCTGGACTATATACCCCTGTTAAGTAATATTTTCTGTTATCCTTTACTCTCACACTGAATACTACTGACACAAGATGTTTGGGTTTTTCTCATACCAACCATTCTCCAACTCCAGCTGGGTGTCCTACAATTGAATTCAGTTCTGGCCTTATCTACCTGGAGTTAAATTCAGATCCCACAGATTAAGGGATTATCCTATAAGATTGCCCTGACTCAGGTGCAGTCTCAAATCCCAGGATGTCACCTGTACTTCTGACTAACTGGCTATGAATTGGAGTCCCCACAATGCCCTCCTTGGGTTCAATAACTTGCTTGAATGGCTCACAATACTCATGGAAACACATTTAGAAGTTTATTATAAAGAATATAATCTATCTATATAAAACCATAATATGCAAATCGACCAAACAGCTGAATGACCAGCGGAACAACCTGTCACTATGATGTGCACTGACCACCAGGGGGAAGACACTCAATGCAGGAGCTTCCCCCAGCTCACAGGCCCCCGACAGGTGGTGGTGGCAGGGGGAGGGGCTGGCAAGCAGGTGGCAACAGGCCAGCCAAGGCGGGTGTGAGCAGGGGCCCCCTGATTGCCCCATCGGTCGCCTTGCAGAAGGAGGTGATGGTGGTGGTGGTGGGGAGCAGGACTGGTGAGCGGGCGGGTGTGAGTGGGGGCCTCAATCACCACAGTGGTCACTCCACAGATTGGCTCTGATCTCCGGACAGGCCTAGGGACCCTGCCTGTGCATGAATTCGTGCACCTGGCCTCTAGTAAAGCATATAAACAACTAGATGAAAAGATACATAATGCAAGGTCCAGAATTTTTGTCCCTATAGAGTGAGAATGTGCCACCCTCCTAGCAGGGGGATGTGTTCAACAACGTAAAACTTCTCCAAACCTATACTTTAGGGGAGTTTGTGAAGGCTTTACCACATAGACATAACAGATTGTTAGCTCACTTCCTGGCCCCTCCCACTTCTCTGAAGGATAGAAGATAGGGCTGAAAGTCCCAAATTTCTAATCATATCTTATACTTCAAGTAACCACCCCCTATCCAGCAGTCCATCAAGAGTTGTCTCATTAGAATAAAAGAAATTCCTATAATCCAGGAAATTCCAAAGGATTTCAGAATTCTGCATCAGCACTCTTATCACTGGGGAAATCGCAAGGGTTTGGGAGCTCTGTATCAGAACAAGGATCAAAGAACAACTATTAGCTGGAACAGAGGTCAAATATGTATATATTCTTTATTTTTTAAAATCCCCCAATATTATTCTTTCCCCATTCCACTTAGTTATACTACCCTTTATTCCATTGTTACACAAAAACCTAGGGCACATGCTTATTTCTTTGAATAATAAATAAGCACCGCATTCACTCTGTCATGGAAGTCTGTTGATTCCATCTTCAAACTTTATCTGGAATCTGACCATTTCTCATTATTTTATTCCTTACTACCCTAGCCAAAGCCACTATCACCACCAACTCTTGTCTGGACTACTATAACAGCCTTCTAGGTGGTCTCCTTGTGTTGTAGAGTTTTAACCAAGGGAGTATGTGATTGAACTTGTTTTAAAATGCTCACTCTAGTTGTTATGTGGAGAGTACCCTGAAGTAGGGGTGAAGGGTGGATTAAGAGAAGACACAGGATTAACTATGAACCAATGATTTCAGTGTTTTATAGTGGCTGAGGCTGCCTCTTTCCTTTCCTATGTAAAATAAAAAATTCACTGTAGCAGTTAAACAGGTAGGAAAAGTTTATTCAAGACTGTTGCAATACTGAAGAAAAATTCAACTCAACACCTTTGAAACAACTGGGAGGAGAGATTTAAGCACTAAGATGAGATAGGAGAAAGTACTAGAGGATGTTTTGGGGAAACTGGCTAATAAGTGCTTGTAATTAGCACTTATTAAAGTGAGACTCCTATCATTCCACAGAGACTGGAAGATAGGGTGTTTTCTTTCTTGAGAACATTTCAAAAAGGTGGCTTCCAGGTCCTTTCAAAAGGAATTCCTGGGTAGTAGGTTTACATCTCCAAGGGGCAAAGATTAATTTATAAGGCACATTTTCTAAAGTAAATGCTCTAAGAAAAGGAGTGGATAAAAAAATAAAAGCAAATAAACAACAACAACAAAAAAATCTGCAACATTTACACAAGGGAATATTACTACACAGCTTTAAAAAAGAAAGAACTCTTACCATTTGCAGCAGCATGGATGACCTGGAGAGTATTATGCTAAGTGAAATAAGCCAATCAGAGAAAGATAAGTATCACATGACCTCATTCATATGTGGAATCTAATGAACAAAATAAACTGATGAACAAAAGAGATCAGAGATATAGAAGCATGGAACAGATTGTTGAACCTCAGAGGGAAGGTAGAAAAAGGTGGGTGGGTGGGAAGGGATCAACTAAAGAACTTGTATGCATATATGCATAACCTATGAACACAGACAGTAGGGTTGTGAGGGCCTGGGTGGGGGCAGGGCAGGCTAGAGGAGGTCAATGGGGGACAAAGGGGGACATATGTAATACTTTCAACAATAAAGATTTTTTTAAAAAGGAAGGGAAAGTCAAAGAACTATAGTCTAGAACAGGGGTCCTCAAACTTTTTAAACAGGGAGCCAGTTCACTGTCCCTCAGACCGTTGGAAGGCCGGACTATAGTTTAAAAAAAAAAAACTATGAACAAATTCCTATGCACACTGCACATATCTTATTTTGAAGTAAAAAAACAAAACGGCAAAAACACCCGCATGTGGCCCGCGGGCCGTAGTTTGAGGACGCCTGGTCTAGAAGAAAAACATTTAAGATTTAGTCATGCTGAGAGGAACATTGAGGTCATTTTAATCATCTACCATTGCTAATATTATCACACTAGAGGCCCTGTGCACAGATTTGTGCACTGGTGGTGTCCCTCGGCCTGGCCTGGGGGGATCGGGTTGAAACTGGCTCTCCGACACTCCCTGAGGAGTCCTGATTACTAGAGGGTGGTTCTTGGGTGATGCACCCCAGAATTGGGTTCCCTCCTCTCTGGTTATGAGTGTGTCACTCAAGAACCATAGCTGCCAAGTCACCACAGCTCAGCAACTCCTGTGTTGAACGTCTTCCCTCTAATGGTCAGTGCACATCATAGCTACTGGTTGGAGCGTCTGCCCCCTGGTGATCATTATGTATCATAGCTACCAGTCAGATGGTTGAACGGTTGGCCAGTCACTTGGGATTTTATATATATAGACTAGAGGCCCGATGCATGAAATTTGTGCAAGAGTAGGCCTTTGCAGGTGCAGTGGCTGCCTTGATCCCTTGAAGCCATGGCAGCTGCCTCGACCCCTTCCTCGATCCATGGCTGCAGCCCCAGCTTTGTCCGGAAGGTCATCCAGAAGGATGGATGTCTGGATGGCTGTTCAGTTGATTTGCATATTACACTTTTATTATTATTATAGACTAGAGGCCCTTTGCATGCAATTCATTCACGAAGGGGGGTTCCTCAGCCCAGCCTGCACCCTCTCTAATCTGGGACCCCTCGGGGGATCGGGCCTAAACCGGCAGTCAGACATCCCTCTCAGAATCGGGATGACTGGCTCTTAACCACTCACCTGCCTGCCTGCCTGCCTGATCACCCGAACCCCTCTGCCTGCCAGCCAGATCGTCTCTAAACCCTCTGCCTGCTGGCCTGATTGCCCCTACTTTGCCCCCCTGCCAGCCTGATCACCCCTACCTTGCCCTGCTGCCGGCCTGATCACCACTAACTTGCCCCTCTGCCAGCCTGATTGCCACTACCTTGCCCCCCTGCCTGCCTGATTGCCCCTAACCTCTCTGCCTGCATGATCACCCCAGCTGCCCTCCCCTGCCAGCCTGATCACCCCTTACTGCCTCTGCCTCAGCCTCCACCACCATGGCTTTGTCCAGAAAGAAGTCGGACATCTGGAAGATGACCGGTCAACCTAGTCTACTTAGCATATTACCCTTTTATTAGTATAGACAAATTATAGATGATATGATTGCTTAAATGTGGGGGGAAAGCCTTTTTCAGCAGGAGGAGATGCTCTTGGCAGACAAAAACACATAATCCCTATATTTGGACTGATAGCCAGCCATATGCACTATACTGCCAAATGGGTCATTAAAAAATTGAATCACTTTTAAACACCTTACACCAAACAGCTGTTGCCTTTAAAACCCCTCCTAAGCCCCCACCTTAGGTTCTGCCTTTGAAGTTCACCCAGAGTAGGTTCTGATTGGTCAGTTTCTATGCCAGTCAGTGTCAAAAGTTCCACCTCCTAGGCAGCCATTGGCTCCTCACAGCTCACCCAGATTTGATTTAGATTGCTTGGTTTCTATGCCAGTCAGCATCTCCGGGCCTATCTCTGGGCCTGATCATAGAGGCTGGGCTGATCAGCAGCCGCCCCAGGCTGCTGGTGAGCGGGATGATCTGCTGACCTCTGGGAGAGAGAGAGGCTTGGCTGCTGGTGAGGCCCGGAGAGAGAAGCAGGGTCTGGTCACCCTGCTTCTCTCTCCGGGCCTCACCAGCAGCCACTGCCGCTGCTGATCAGCTCCACCTCTCTCTCTCTCCCAGAGGTCAGCAGTTTAGCCCACTTGCCTGCTGCATGTGCAGCCTGGCATTTGATTGAGACTTCGGTCATTTTGGATGTTACAACCCTGGCTCTTTACATATATAGATTAGTCTATTAATTCCCATTCTTAAAATGGCCAAATTTAGGAAATAGTTTTGCTCAATGCCAGGAAGAAGACACTACATCATTAATTGAAAATGTAGGCACTCTAGTTCTTTAGAGGGCAGGAATCTAGACTGCAGTAATATAGTTGATAAGGAATTTTTAGGGCATGGTCTTTGGAGTGAGGTTAAGGGAACATTATTTGCCCAATTCTGTTTAGAGCAGTGATAGGCAACCTTTTGAGCTTGGTGTGTCAAACTTTGCCAAAAAATTGAGCATAACTCGGGTAGTGTGTCACTTTGAGGAAAAAACATTATTTCGCAAATGTTTCATCCTCAGGAGCAGCAAATGTTTCATCCTCAGCATGCGGCCACCTCAGCGGCCGTGTGTCATCAGAAATGGCTACGCATGTCAGTGCTGACACGCGTGTCATAGGTTCGCCATCACTGGTTTAGAGCATATGCTGAACACATGTTCATAATAGAGCATAGATACTTGTGAGGTGATACACCCAACAGAAAAATGAATTCTTTAAAGTGACTAGGGGTAGAATAACAAGGTGCAACCACCTGAAACTGGACATTAGGGTAGACATTAAGAAAGTATTTCTAAATGTAGGGTTGATTAGATTTTGGAATAATTTTCTGGGAAATGTCACTAGGAATGCTCAAGAGTAAATTAGATCAATATAGATTGATATTTATGGCCACAGTGATGAGGTCAAGCCCACAGTAATACAGAGGAGCAAACTCTGTGCCCCTGAAGATGTTCCCCCCTCTATAACAACATCCACTTGATTTTACAAAACAACAAAAACAAAAGCATAGTCATATGTGATATTAACTTACAATAGAGGTTTCCCACAACAACAAGAATGCCTCTTAGTCCTGTTTTCTTTAAGCTAGCTTTTTAATTTAGAGGATAGATGTTTGATTCAGTGAAATGAGTGAAAATGGTGCTCACTTTACATTATAGTGGAATTATTTTGCAGCCAATGTGCTTATATTACCAAATTTTTATTTTGTTCAAAATCATCCTAAGCAGTACTTTGTCTCCTTAATGGTCCTAGTTACCAACTCAGGTTAGCGGTTTTTGATTAATTTTTATGGCAATTTTCAGTTATTTCTATTATTTTAAGTATCAACAATATTTTAAATTTAGCAGTGTATTGATGTTTGCTTTTTATTTTATTTATTTTATTCAAAATGGTTTGAGTGGCCATTGATTCTTTTGTGAATAATGCAAAGGTATTGGATAAAATTCCTGTGAATGGGGTTGATTTCCTTTTTAAAATGAATGTGAGGGCGGGCACTCTTTACTGGGATGTGAATTCTGTAGAGTAAATGTGAGAGCACTCCTGTGTGCCAGGAACTGTTCTCAATGTCCAACCATATATCCATAAAGTGGAACAACAATGTCTGTGCCTTTGTGTAACCTAATCTCAGTGAGAGGCATTAACAATAAATAGATAAACAAACAAGTAAGTATGTAAAATAGTTTCAGGAATGGAAAAGGATTGTTGAGAAAAATGAAACAAAGTGAAACCAAAAATCGAGTTGAGTCCAGGTTCTTTGTCTCTTGAATCAAAGAACAAGTTCCATGGACAAAGAGATGAATGAAAGTAAGGGTTTATTACAGAAAAGCTCCCAGCTGCAGGGAGGGGACCCAAGCAGGTTGCAGCAACAGTTCAGTAGTCTAAGGGTTTATACGTGCCCTGCTAACTTCCCAATGACTGGCTCAAAAAAATTTGGCCTTACAACACCCATACATTTTAAGCTTCAGGGCTCCCATCTATTTTCCCACCCTGTGTGTTCAGCCTGGGATCAGGGCCCTTTGTTCTTGTGATTTTACATGGGACAGGGTGTGGCTGACAAACTGGTTCCTTTCCACATCTGTAGTATCCAGCTGCATCTCCCCTTTACATTCCTCTCCCCTAGTTTCTTCCTTGACTGCCTAACTGCTTCTAACTCCTCCTTACCCTCCTCTTATTAGGAGTCCCTAACTGCTATTAGGGAAGAGGGATGGCACCCACTCTAACTACTTTCAGTTGGTAAGGGGTATTGTTGATGGCAACAGTTGTTAGGGATCCATTGGAGGTGGGCGATCTAGGGGATCATGGGAGATAGGGGCTGCCTTTAAGGGTTCCATTCCCATGACCATGTGCAGCTTGATGCATTCTAGGTGAGAGAGTATAAATTGAGTTAGACAATTGAGTATACAGGTGCCAAACAATAATGCTAGGAACAGGCAGGCCAGTGGTCCCCAAACAGGTTAAAGCTATAAGGGTAACGAGGGAAACATATCATGGATTTGGCCCAAATTTCAGGAGATAGAGAACAAGTTCTTTTAACCACACAGCCTGTTTAAGAATAGCCTGTGTTTGGGCAGGGGCGGAGGGGAAGATTGTGGCTGACAGGACAGCAGGGAGAGAGAGTATGACAGACTAAAGAAGCGAGAGGAGCATGTGCGGACATGTGTGGTGTATGTGTGGGAGAGTGAGGGACAGATAGATATCTCAGGAGTCCCAGGGACTGGCAGATGGGGCTCACCTAGATGGGGAGCCCTTGCTACCACAGGGGGCACCCCCACATCAGCTTGGCTTTGGCACAGAAAGTACACTATCTTGTAGAGGGGAGCAAAGGAGGCCAGGAGTGCTGCCACAACAACATCCCAACTGACCTCAAGCAGCACCCCCAGACCTGGTCAGGGAGCCGCTAGCCAGCCATAACCCACGTGGAACCACCACCATGCCCTGGCAGGGAGCAACTCGGTACCACAACATGGGTCCCAGATGTCTTCAGTGAGAGCGCATCAGAAAGACCTCTAGAGCTGAGCCTCCTAACCAGAGCCCAAACCCAGTGTCCCAGGATCCCATGCTACAGGTCCTCGCATTGTGAGTGCAAGCCACAGGTTCCTCACTCCCCACTCCATCCCTGATACCAATACAGAACCTCAGCCAGGTGTGTCCTACACCATGCCCAGACAGCCCTAGCCAGGTGAGCTCCCTGCCCCTTGCACAGACTGAGCACACTCCGCCACCAGCTTTGTGCTCTGCCTCCAGCTTAGGTAGAGCTCTCACAGGGCAAGCATCCCACCCCTTGCACAGACTGAATGCACTCGGCCACCAGCTTTGTGTTCTGCCACCAATTTAGGCCAAGCCTGTGCAAGATGAGCAACCCGCTTCTGGCACAGTCTGAGTGTATTCTGCCACCAGCTTTGCACTTCTCCTCCAGTTTAGGCAGAGCCTTTGCAGGGCAAGTACCCCACCGCTGGCACGGACTGTGTGCACCCCACTGCCAGCATAGGAAGAGCCCATGCAGGGCAAGTGCCCAGCCCCCAGCATAGACTAGTGTGCTCCATCAGCAGACAGAGCCCTTACTGGATGAGTGCCCCGCACCCCAACAAAGACAGAGTGTGCTCCACGGCCAGCACAGACAGAGCCTTTGGCTGGTGCACACGCTGCCCCCAGCACAGACAGAGCTGTCACACAGTGCACACCCTACCCACAGCCCAAGTCAAAGCTGCTGGTGAGAACTGGTGTGCCAAATCACAGGTCACAGGTCCATGCTGCAAGTGCACTGCCAGAAGGACCTAGGATAGAATCTTGCCTTAGGGGCTGGAGGAGCACAGTGAACTGCATGCCAGAGAGCTCTGGGCTCTCAAAGAGAGTTGCAACTAGGGGTACTGTGCACTCACCCCCACCAACCCTGAGAAATGGATAATTGAGGAACCGGAATTGTGGGAGAAGGGGATACAACTCAGAGCAGAGACAAAAAATGTGTGAAACTCAAGGCAGACCCAGCCCCCAGGGCTAGTGAGTCCATGACCATTAGATTGCAAGGGGCCTCAACAGCTCTGACACAAAGCAGGTAGCCCAAGACCAGAAAGAGACAGCAAAAATGGGTAGACAAAAAAAAAGGAAAGAAAGGGAGGAATCACCAGAAGAGAAAATAAATGAAACACAGGCATGAAATATGGCAGAAAAAGAATTCAGAATAAGGGTCATACAATTCATAAACTGGATGGATGAGAAAATGAACAACCTATGTAAGAATCAGGAAGACATAAAGAGTAATATAGCTACTATAAAAACCTCCATGGAATCTTTCAACAGTAGACTAGGAGAAGCGGAGGACTGAATTAGCAAATTAGAAGACAGGGAAGCAAAACGTACCCAATCTGAACTGCAATTTGAGAAAAAAATCAAAAGACAGGAGAAAATGAAATTGGAACACCAACTTACACCATTCACAAAAATAAACTCAAACTGGATAAAGGACTTAAACATAAGACAGGAAATCATAAAAATCTTAGAAGAAGCCAGGAGCAGCAAAATAACAGACATTTGTTTTAGCAATATCTTTACTGATACTGCTCCTATGGCAATGGAAACTAAGGAGAAAATAAACAAATGGGACTACATCAAAATAAAAAGCTTCTGCACAGCAAAAGAAACCATCAACAAAACAACAAGAAAGCCCACTGCTTGGGAGAACATATTTGCCGATGTTATATCCGATGAGGGTTTAATCTCCAAAATTTATAGGGAACTCATACAAGTTAACAAAAGGAAGATAAACAATAAAAAAATGGGCAAAGAACCTAAATAGATACCTAAAGAGGACATACAGAAAGCCAAGAGACATATGAAAACATGCTCAGTCACTAATCATCAGAGAGATGCAAAGCAAAACTACAATGAGATACCATCTCACACCTGTCCGAATGGCTATCATCAACAAATCAACAAATGACAAGTGCTATAGAAATTATTATTTTCCCATATGAATAAGTAAGTATCCCTTTGGTAAGCTGAGAAAAGGAGCCCTCATGCACTGCTGGTGGGAATGCAGACTGGTGCAGCCACTGTGGAAAACAGTATGGTGTTTCCTCAAAAAGTAAAAATGGAACTTCCATTTGACCCAGGAATCCCACTTCTAGGAATATTACCCAAGAAAACAGAAACACCAATCAGAAAGGATATATGCACCCCTATGTTCATAGCAGCACAATTTACCATAGCTAAAATTTGGAAACAACCTAAGTGCCCATCAGCAGATGAGTGGGTTAGACAACTGTGGTACATCTACAGTTTACACAATGGAATACTACACTGCTGTAAAAAAATTGAATGCTTAGCATTTGCAACAGCATGGATGGAACTGGAGAGCATTATGCTAAGCTAAATAAGTCAGTCAGAGAAAGATAAATATCACATGATCTCACTCATTTGTGGAATATAATGAACAACATAAACTGATGAGAAAAATAGAACAAGAGTCACTGAAGCATTGAACAGACTGTCCAAACTATGAGGGAAGGCGGGGGGTTTGGGGGTAAGAGATCAACCAAAGGACTTGTATGCATGCATATGAATGAGCATAGCCAATGGATACAGACTTGGGGGGTGCGCATGTGCTGGGGGTGGGGACGGCTGGGGAGGGGTCAATGTGGGATAAAGGAGACTTATGTAATACTTTTAACAATAAACAATTAAAAAAAAAGAATAGCCTGTGTTCAAAGAGCTGTTGATATATATATATATGTAGCAGGAGGAACTGGCAATAGCACAGACGCTACCCTGCTCAGCGAGGAGGTAGTCTAGGGCCATTCCATCTAGAACCATGTGAGCTAGGGAATATAGTGACCTCTGCATACTTTTGAAATTCAATCCTATATCTTAGCTATCTTGTGAAATAGAGATTGTTAGGTTAGCAAGGAAGACTGAGTTAAGAATGATCCCTGTGGTCATGCCTGCAAGGGCTGCCACTAGTGTTGTAATTCCTAGGGAAATCAGGGTTATGGGCTTGCACTTGGGCCTAACTAATGTCCCCAAGGAATGATGATCTTAATAAATCTGTAACTGGGTATTGTTTAGAATTGAAGACTGAGGATTCATTTATTTTATCTGTCCAATTGTGCAATAACCGGAGGATTTCTGAGTATATAGTCACTGCATTCCCAGGCAGAATTATTATTTCCCCATATGAATAAGTAAGTATCCTTTTGGTAAGCATAAAAGTCCTGAGGAATTGGGGATGGAAGTGTTGGGGAGCAAAGAAATAAAAAATCTGTCCAGGCCAGTTTGATTTTTGGTACTTGAGGGTATTCACAAAAAATTCACAGGGTCTGATTGAGTTATGAAACCATCAACTAAACTGATGGTATTTGACCCCTTGTTCAGTGAAGTTACAGGAATTAATATTCATTATAGTGCAATTTGTAGTGCCATTAATGGCAGACACAGGGGACCCATCACGTTCTCGTGTCTGTCGTCCTATTAGAAAAGGAGCAGATAGCTCATTGAGCAATTTTACAGCAATAACCCAGACCAGATCCTGTGATTATAGGTGCTGTCCACAGATAGGACAACCTAGTGATCAAAGGTGGTATGGGAATGAGGGAATTAGTGAAAGTAAGAGGTTGCCTAATCAGAATAAGATTAGCCATCTCCCTTCTTTCTAGGATCCTAAATTTCAGCAATATTGATTCTTGGCCTCTATAGGTTATGGAAGCATAGCCCAATTGGGCCATTAGTGGAACACTGAAATGCCAGTTTGGCTGTCAGCTCCCATTCAAGCATGGCTGGAATCTCCTTCTGAGCAGCCTTAATAATTTGGTATAGGGGACGGCTATCTCCCATACCCTAGCAACCATAGTCTGCAAAATCTTGTTATGCCCCCAAAGCCTCTCATCTGTTTCAGAGTGTGGGGCAGGGGAAAGGAATAAATAGGCTTGATTCTGTCCTCTCCCAGTGCCCTAGTTCTTTTAGTCTAAACTAGGCCCAGATATGTCACAGATGTCTGACAAAGTTGTGCCTTAGTTCTT
Source organism: Cnephaeus nilssonii (assembly GCF_951640355.1). Lineage (NCBI taxonomy): Eukaryota > Metazoa > Chordata > Mammalia > Chiroptera > Vespertilionidae > Cnephaeus > Cnephaeus nilssonii. The sequence goes on from NC_137074.1 coordinate 105,909,722, forward strand.
GAGACCTTATATCCTCTTTCTTCTGGGAAATTAAGTAAAGCTCTCATACTTTCTTGAGAAACTTCCTCTGAAGGAGCACAGAGCAGGATATCATCAACATATTTTATAACTTTGGTCTGCAGGTGGTCAAACTGACACAAATCCTGAGCCAATGCTTAGCCAAACAGATGAGGGCTATCCCCGAAGCCCTGGGGCAAAACAGTCCTAGTCATTTGTGTTGACTGGTCAGGAGGTCTTCGAATGCAAAGAGAAATTGAGAGTCAGAATATAAGGGTATGTAAAAGAAGATATCTTTAAGGTCCAATACTGTAAACCACTCAGTGTCTTCTGAAATCTGGGATTATAAGGCATAAAGATTGGGGACTACAGGATATACAAAGATTACTGCCTCATTTATTAAACTGAGGCTTTTGGACAAGCTCCCATTCTCCATTGGGCTTTTGGATTCCCAGAAAAGGAGTGCTACATGGACTATTACAGGGTTTCAACAAGCTTGTGTCTTTTAAGTTGTCTATTATAGCCTGTAATCCCTTCCTTGCCTCTGGCTTGAGGGGGTACTGTTTCTGATGTGGGAAGCAGGCTGAATCCCTGAAGTGTATCCAAGCAGGGATTGCCCCAACCACTCTGCAAACTTTCCCTTTGGTGGCCCATACCTCGAGATCAATCTCCGTCTCCAACAGGGGGAGACAGAGTACTCATTCTGGCATTTTACCTATGGTAGTTTCTGAAGGGGGCTAAGATGACTTGTCCTAGTAAGGGAGTTGGACTTTCTGGCATGATCAAGAAGGCATGTGAGAAAAACAGGTTGTCCCAATTGCAACTCAAAGGGTGTGAAAAACGCCTAGTTAGTGGCTTCTCAGACACATATCTTACAGTCGCTCTATGGGAGGAGCGGAGGCTGGGATTGGAGAGGAGGACAGAGAAGGTGGCTCCAGTGTCAAGGAGGAAGTCAATTTCTTTTCCCTCAACGGTCAGGGCTACCCAGGGCTTCTGTCTGGAGATGATCGACCGACCATGTCAGAGCCGGGTAGGACAGCCCTGGGACCCATCAATCCTGCTGTTGAAACATTTGGGATGGTGGATCCGTCTGCAGGAGCCTTCACCCCTTTGGTCAGTGATGCCCCTTGCAGATGAGACAAGGCTGGAGTAGCTTTATCTTTCCCTGAGGATAATCCCTTCGGATATGTCCCAGTTGGCCACAGCTATAGCATGTGGCAACAGGGGTTCTACAGCCTCAGGGACGCTGACTTCTGATATTTGCTTCCTGAAGTGCTGTGACTAGAGCCGCTTCCTTCCTCTTATCTCTTGCCTCCTTTTCTTCAGCCTCCCAATGGTCCCTATTATACTAGTAAAAGACCAAAGTGGCAACCTTCTCTATGGACTGATTGCCAATTTCTATAAACTTCTCCTAATATCTGGGGATGATTGAATAACAAATTTATCCTTTAAAATGAGTTGGCTCTCAAAGGAATCTAGGGACATGGAAGTGTATTTTGTCAATACACTGAGCCGCTCCATAAAGATTGAGGCATTTTCTTCCTTCCCTGGAATTATAGATGAGAGCTTGGAGTGATTTAGACTAGAGAACACAGACTTGGAAGTGCTTATGAACCCAATTCCTTAAGACAGTATCTGGATCCCAACCAGGATCCTAGGTAGGAACCACTTGCTTTCTGGTGGGGCAGTGGGCTTTTTCCTCCTCGCTCAGGTCTTCCCTCCAGTGAGTCATGCAATATTCATTACCAAAATTATAGGCAGCGTCTAAGGCCACCATTTTCTAGAAGGGTGGCAGGGTCTAGTCTAAAAATAGCAATACGTTCTTCCAAGACAGGTCAAATGTATGGGTTAAACCCTGGGAGACATCTAGTATTTATCAGGATCATCTGAGAACTTCCCTAGTTCTGTATTAATCTGTTTTAGGTCTTGCAGGGAGAAGGGGACCTGGATCCATGTAGGGCCATATGCTCTACCTGCCATAGCTTGAAGAGGGTAAAGTGATGCAGGAGTCAGTGTTGTGGACCCTCGGCCTTCTTTGGATAGAACTTCACAAATCAGGGGCCCTGGGTACAGTGAGCTTGAGGGTTCAAGGGGAGCCTGTAGGGAAGCCTGTACTCTCTCAGAAGCAGGTAGTTCCCAGGGACCCCCATGAGTCCAAGCAGCTAAAATTGGAAGATTAGGTTTACACTGCTGGCATAACTTCTGATTATCTCGCAGTGCAAAGAAGGCCTGTACATAAAGAACCTCTGACCACTTCCCCTCCCTCCTACAAAATAGGTCTAATTGAAAGATGGTGTTATAATTAATGCCTCCTTCTGGGGTGCTGGAAACCAATCAGTGTCACTAAAAGAGAGATGTTGACAGGAAGCCAGGAAGACTGGTCAACAACCTTAATTGCTCTAACCATTCACCCTTTAGTTGTTTACATTGTTAGCTGAAGCAGCCTCCACCTTTGTCCCACGTAAGTTTCTATTTATCTCCTGCCTAAGGGCTACATGTAAATTTCTGTTTATCTTGCCTAAGATGTTTTTCCCCAAAACCTCAATAAAAGGGATGGCAGGGCCAGAACAGTGAGTAGTTCTCCCACTAGAGTTGGACTACCATTTCCCCAAATTGAATTTCTTCAAGTCTCCTTTCATTTGTGTGCAGCCCTTCTCCAGAACTTGAACCCTGAACCGGAACCCTGAACCACGCGGGAAGTGGGAAAGGGATTCCTACACTGGGGGCCATGTATCTCCATTGTGGCAGAAAAACTGAAATCGGCTACGTGGGCAATCAGTCATGTCTATCTGATGGAGCTCTAGGGAAATGTCAATACCAAGGCTTGATTAAGCTTCCCTGGGTAGCAGTACTCCATGTGCATTGTCACACCTCGATTTTGTGATATCAATATTGTTATGACTTCACAGGGAAAGGACAATGGCAACTCCATATTGGTACTTCTCCAGATTCTGTTATATGTATTTCTTCCTTTGCCTGATATAAATCTGTATCTTTTCTCAGTAATAAACCAAAACTATTACTATAACGGTTAGCATCAGAAGTAAAGACAGTCTTGTGTAGACAGTGGTCACTCTAATGTCGCAGTAATATAACCTTCACAGATAGAGTATTGATCATCCATATATATAGCCATTAGTCACACATGACTATTGAGCTCTTGAAATATAGTTAGTGCCACTAAGAAAGTGACTTCCACCTTTTATTTAATTTTAACCAAATTAAAATTAAAAACAAAAACAGTGTAAAATTTTTATATTGATTGCAGGTTGAAATAATATTATTTGCATATGTTGGGTTAAATAAAATGTTATTAAAATTGAGTTAATTTGTGTGTGTGTGTTTTTTCGCGATAAGCTGAATAATAGCATCCAAAAATGTCTAGGTCCCAGGAACTTGTGAATGTTACTTTACATGGGAATGGACTTCACCAATGTAATTAAAATAAGAAACTTTTAAAAAATTATTTTAAATTAAATTTATTAGAGTGATATTGGTTAATAAGATTATATAGGTTTCAAGTGTATATTTATATGATACATGATGTGTATATTCCACTGTGTGCCTACTACCCAAAGTCATATCATCTTTTATCACCATATATTTGGCACCTTTTACCCCTTACTACACCTACTCCTTTCCCTCTGGTAACCACCACACTATTGTCTGTGTCTATCAGTTTCAATTTTATATCCCACATATGTGGGAAATCATATGGTTCTTAGCATTTATTCTGACTGACTTGTTTTGCTTAGCATGATATTTTCAAGGTCCATTCATGTTGTTACAAATGGCAGTATTTCATCTTTTCTTATGGCTGAGTAGTATTCCATAATATATATGTACCATATCTTCTTTAACCAATCTTCTATCGTAGGGCACTTCAGTTGTTTCAATGTTGGCCATTGTGGATAATGCTGCAATGAACATTATCTTTTCAAATAATGTTTTCACATTTTTTGGGGTAGATATCCAGGAGAGGGGTTGGTGCTGGGTTATATAGTAACTTTATTCTTAATTTTTTGAGGAACCTCTATACCCTCTTGCACAGTGCTGTACCATTTTGCATTCCTACCAGCAGTGAATGAGGGTTCCTTTTCTCCACACCTCTCTAACATTTATTACCTGTCTTGTTTGATAACAGCCATGCTAATAGGTGTGAGGTGGTATCTCATTGTAGTTTGATTTGCATTACAGCTAGTGAGTTTGATCATCTTTTCATATATATGTTGGTCATTTGTAAAATAAGAACCTTGAGATGGAAATAATATCCTGTATTATCCCAGTGGGCCTGTTATAATTGAAAGAGTCCATTATAAGAAAGCAGCAGGAGATCATAATGAGTAGTAAGAGATATGATCAAGGAAGCAAGAAGATAGACTGATGTGAGAGAGGAACCATGAGCCAAGGGATTCTAGTCCTCTAGAAGCTGAAAAGGCAAGGAAACAAATGCTTCCCTCAGAGCTTCTAGAAGGATCCATCCATGTCAATACCTTGATTTTAGCACTGTGAGACTCATCTAAGATGTTTAACCTCAAGAACAATTAAAAAAATGATGATTTGTTTTGTTTTAAGTCATTAAGTTTATGCTAGTGTATTAAAGCAGTAATAGTAAACTAATATAACTTCTCACTTTTTAAAATTTTGTTATTATAAAACTAGATGTCCGGTGCATGAATTTGTGCATGGGTGGGGTCCCTCAGCCTGGCTTGTGATCAAGACCTATCGGGGGGTGGCTAGCTGGGGGGATGGACCATGATAGGTTGGCTGGCCGGCAATGGGGGAGGGACTGCAGGAGGTTGGCCAGCCTCCCACCAGAGCCAATTGGGGGGGGCTGGCTAGCAGGGGTGGGGGCCATGGGATGTTGGCTGTGGGAATGCACTGACCACCAGGGGCAGCTCCTGCATTGAGATGTAATTTAAAATTACATCTATGGCTCACATTATATTCCTATTGGACAGTTCTGGCCTGCATATTATTTTACTCTATTGTAATAACATTTTTATTTTTTATAGGTTGATTAAATATTTCAGTGTAGAGCGGGAAACCAAGATGGCAGCATAGGTAAACACCTAAACTGCTGCCTGGCACAACAATTTCAAAACTACAACTAAAAGACAGAATGGACATCATCCAGAACCACAGGAAAGCTGGCTGAGTGGAAATTCTACAACTAGAAGGAAAGAAAACAGCTCACAGAAAATCAGAGGAGCTGCAAAGGACTGAGGTATGGAGACACACGCGCAGAGAGGAAGGGCGGCTAAGTGCCTGGCTGGCTTTCTCTGGTGGGAGAGGGAAGGAAACTCCCGACTGCAGTGAACCCCAGTTCCGGGTGAAAGCCCATGGACCCAGGCTCATACTGGGATAGTCTGGACTGTCAGGTAGAGAGAAAGGCACACGGAGACTCGGAGATTCGGGGAAACCGTGGCGGGCAGGGGTCTGGAGGCGCGCGTGCGCAGAGAAGACTGACTGCTGAGGTTGCTGCTAGCTCTCCCTAGCGGAAGGGAGTCAGAAGCTCCTGATTGCACTGAACCCCAGTTCCGACTGCACTGAACCCCAGTTCCAGGTGATCCTGGGGGAATCTGGACTGTTAGGCGGAAACTCAGGGGAGCCGCGGAAGTCAGAGGTCTGGAGGCGCGCACGCAAGGGCAGGGCTGACGGGAAGTCAAGACTGTCTGCTCAGCCCTGAGACTCAGCCCCATCCAAGCTGAGCACAGAGGCTTTTGCAATTTTGCAAGTCTGGTCCTATAAGGCTGTCTCCAGCACAGGTCTCCCGGCGAAGACACAGCTGATACACATAGCCAATTGGCCTGGAGGGCAATTCCTCCCAGTGATACTAACAACAATCAAGATTTAACTACAACAAGGCTGTACACACAGACCACAAAGGGGGTGCACCAATAGTGTCCACCTCAGGTGACTAGGAGGCCAACCCACTGGGCCATATAGGAAACCTAGCACACAAAGCTACCCTACCAACTCAGGGAAGCAGCGAAAATGTGGAGACAAAGTAACAGATCACAGACGAAAGAAATGGAGGGGAAAAAATGACTGGATAGAGAATTCAAAACCACAGTTATAAGGTTTTTCAAGTATTTCCTAGAAACGGTAAATAAATTTAGCCAGACCCTCGAGGATATGAAAAAGGACCAACTAGAAATTAAACATACACTGACTGAAATAAAAAATATTATACAGAGACCCAACAGCAGACTAGAGGAACGCAAGAATCAAGTCAAAGATTTGAAATACAAAGAAGCAAAAAACACTCAACCTGGAAAGCAAAAAGAAAAAAGAATCCAAAAAGTTGAAGATAGTGTAAGAAGACTCTGGGATAACTTCAAGCGTACCAACACCCGAATTATGGGGGTGCCAGAAGAAGAGAGAGAGCAAGATACTAAAAAGCTATTTGAAGAAATAATGACAGAAAACTTCCCCCACCTGGTCAAAGAAATAGACTTACAAGCCCAGGAAGCACACAGAACCCCAAACAAAAGGAATCCAAAGAGGACCACACCAAGACACATCATAATTAAAATGCCAAGAGCAAAAGACAAAGAGAGAATATTAAAAGCAGTAATAGAAAAACAGTTAATTACCTACAAGAGAGTACCCATACGATTGTCAGCTGATTTCTCAACAGAAACTATGCAGGCCAGATGGGAGTGGCAAGAAATATTCAAAGTGATGAATAGCAAGAACCTACAACCAAGATTACTCTACCCAGCAAAGTTATCATTCAGATTGGAAGGTCAGATAAAGAGCTTCACAAATAAGAAAAAGCTAAAGGAGTTCATCATCACCAAACCAGTATTATATGAAATGCTGAAAGGTATTCTTTAAGAAGAGGAAGAAGAAAAAAGTAAAGATAAAAATTATGAACAGCAAATACATATCTATCAACAAGTGAACCTAAAAATCAAGTGAATTAAAAATCTGAGGAACAGAATAAACTGGTGAATATAATAGAATCAAGGGCATAGAAAGGGAGAGGACTGATAATTCTCAGGGGGAAGGGGTATGGGAGGGTACAGGAAGAGACTGGACAAAAATCGTACACCTATGGATGAGGACAGTGGGGAGGGGGGAGGTAAGGCTAGAGGGTGGGGTGGGAACCGGGTGGAGAGGAGCTATGGGGGGGAAAAGAAACTATTGTAATAATCGGAATAATAAAGATTTATTAAATTAAAAAATATATTTCAGTGTAAATATTTCACTTATTCTTTCCATAAGAAAGTTTTCTTGATAGGTTTTAATCAATTGGTGATATTCAAATGCTTTGAATTTTTCTAGGTCCGTGGTCGGCAAACTGTGGCTCACGAGCCACATGCGGCTCTTTGGCCCCTTGAGTGTGGCTCTTCCACAAAATACCACGGCCTGGGTGAGTCTATATTGAAGAAGTGGCATTAGAAGAAGTTTAAGTTTAAAAAATTTGGCTCTCAAAAGAAATTTCAATCTTCGTACTGTTGATATTTGGCTCTGTTGACTAATGAGTTTGCCGACCACTGTTCCAGGTGATGTTAGGGCTAAAGAAGTATTGGACATACTCTAGTTCATGATGTGACAAGAGGAGGCCATATAGGAATTCATAAAACCCAAACATAAGGAGACTGATTGGTCATAGGCTTCATGAGGAATATAGGTTTGAGATGAGGCTTCAGTGATGGATTAATCTTCAATGGTGGATGGTGATTTGAAATAAGAACATCATGGAGCATGAAGAGTACACTGAATAGAAGTATAAAGGAGACAGAAAGTTAAAACACCATAGGTAAAAATAAAAAAATATATATTTAATTTCCTTGTTTATTACAACTAACCTAAAGTTGCTATCAAACTGTATTCTTCTGGGTAAAAGGGCTGATGCATGGGTGGGGGCATGAAAAACACACAAAATGCTTAAATATTTTCAATATTCTATTGACATTTTTAGATAAATTTTGGAAGAAAAATAAAAACAAATGAGGAAATTTTCACTACAGTGGACAAAGTGTCTGAGAAATTAAAACAGAAAATGAATTTAAATGAATACCAGTAGATGCCTACAATGGTAGAGTGCAGAAACCCAAAATCAAGAGAATAGCTTGATGAGACTGGAAATAGGGAGCTATGGAAGGTTTTTGAGGAATATATTTCAATATGTGTTTAGGAATATATAAATGATAAAAATGTGTTTAGGAAGATTCTTATAGAAATATTTTTCATGCTGGTTTAAAGAAATTGGGTGCTTAAGTGAAAAAACAATGAGCAAAGATATGTTAAAGGGTAAGGGTGGTAGATAAGCTAACCTAGAGAAACCCAAACCACGTAAAGCTTCTGTGTGTTTTTTTTTTAAGGAGAACTTTAATGTAGCATTTTAAAAGTTATTAAAATGACCTGGTGAGGTTCAGCTCTATTACTAATATTACAGTTGTAGCCATACTTTAAAATATGTTCTTATATTTCTAAGTGTGGGTAATAGTATAGAATAAAGGGTACTAGCTGTGGAATAAATATGGTTTGAATCAAACCCTGCCACTTACCTGGAAGTTACATCTCTTCAGTTAGCTTTCATTTCCTCATCTAAAAATGGGGTCATTAATCCTTTCACAAAATGTTACCTTGATGATTAAAGGAGAAATAATATATTTAAATATTCAGCATAGCACAATAAGGTTCAAGAGAATGTAAGAGTATTTTATTCATTTAAATCACATGAATCCAATTACACAGTGTCTGCAAAAACAGAGAGAGGATTTCCCGTTTTGGATTAAACTCATCTCCACTATCCCAGGAGAGGCCATAACTAAAATGCAAAGGGAATCAAAAGTAAATAATCATTTGCCTTTAATTTTATAAGGATGTAATCTCCAGAGGTTTAAGAGCAGCACCAATTTTGACTACAAGATTTTTGTCTTACTTGCTGACTTTAGAACCCAATCTCTGTTTAAATCTAACTTCAGTGTAGATGTTGTACAAGTTCATTTTCAAGTGTTTCCTAGACACACTAAAAAAATTTATTAAATCCTATGAGAATCAATATCAATACAGTCTCTGCATGACTAAATGTGACAATCAGCACACTGTATTCCAATATCCTTCACTATTGGTGATGAAGATGTGACCTCAGATTACATCTTGCAGTGTCTAATTAATGAGAAGCCATCCTATAGATGAGCAGGGTTGTGTTTTCTGCTATTCTTTTGTTACAAAGACTGTGATCATTAGGTGACTTATTATGTTGAATTGAACTGGGAAGATCCTCCTCCCCCACCACACCCGAAACACAAAGGTGAATAACTGCCTCACATTTGCCAGCAAATTCTTTATGATTTGGAATAAAATGGGCCTTGTCTAGGCAGATACACTGTTATATTATCTGATGTAGTCATTTTATTTCTTTTCATACTTTTTGTTGTGCTCTGTATGTACATAATATATGTATCTCTTGATTTGCTTTGTTAGAGACTGTAAATGAAAGTCCCAAAACCATCTTGAAAATCATGTAGTACAACAAGAGTTGGAAACGTTTTTTCTCTCCTCATCATCATTGTTGCTTTTAGGTGAATGAATGTATACTTTGTGCTGACTGCAAAAAAAAGCCATTAAAAAGCTGTTTCCAGCTAAAAGGTTTCAATACATAGGGGATTATATAACTTTCTTTATTTCCCCTCATCCCCCTTAGCAGAGACAGACATGGTTATAATAGCCAAATCAAAGAACATTTGTTTGAATGATTTGTAATCAGTACTGCTGTTGTCTATGGAAATTGTAATTTTACACTCTTAAAACCTTGTACCTGGGTTTGCTATCAATTTGAGCACAATTATTATAATGTTAACATTACACTGAGTGGCAAGATTATTATGATCTCTGAACACATAATAATCTGAATAATCTGGTCATTCAGCATATATATATATATATATATATATATATATATATATATATATACATATATATAATTACTCTTTTAATAATTACTCTTTTATTAGATAGGAGATATACATATATATATCTCCTATCTAATAAAAGAGTAATATGCAAATTGACCGTACATCTGCTACAACCACAAGCCACGCCCACCAGCCAATCAGGAGCGAATATGCAAATAAACACAACCAAGATGGCTGAGGCAACAGAGAGCAGGAGGGAGGCTTGGATTTCCCCGGCAATGGAGGAAGCCAAGTTTTCCGCCTGCCCTTGTTGGCCCAGGCCTCCACTCAATGCTACAAAGTTTCAATGATAGAAGATAAATAAATCCCAACAAAAATGATGGCAGCCACAGAGCTGGAGAGAGCAGGAGGCTTGAGTTGCCCCTGGAGAAGGAGGAAGCCAAGCTTTCCACCTGCCCTGGCTGGCCCAAGCCTCCGCTTAAGGCTACAAAGTTTCAGTTATAGAAGATAAATAAATCCCAACAGAAATGGCTGCCACAACAGAGTGAGCAGAAGGCTTGGCTCCACTCCAGGCTACAAAGTTTCAATTGTAGAAGATAAATAAATCCCAGATACCAGGGCCTCTGCTTGGGTCGCTGGGGGGTGTGGCCAGCCTGCAAACCACCATAGGGCCCTCGCCCAGGCCGCCCCACAACCCAAGGGAACCCCCGCTCTGATCCAGGACACCCTTCAGGGCAAACCAGCCATCCCCCACCAGTGCACCAGGTCGCTATCCTATCTAATAAAAGAGTAATATGCAGATTGACCATCACTCCAACACACAAGATGGCTGCCCCCATGTGGTCAAAGATCCTGCCCCCATGTGGACACAAGATAGCTGCCACAAGATGGCCAGCAGGAGAGGGCAGTTGGGAAGGACCAGGCCTGCAAGGGAGGGCAGTTGGGGACAATCAACCCTGCAGGGGAAGACAGTTAAGGGTGACCAGGCCGGCAGAGGAGGGAAGTTGGGGGTGACCGGGTCTGCAGGGAAGGGCAGTTTGGGGGGACCCAGGCCTGCAGGGGAGAGCAGTTGTGGGGGGACCAGGCCTGCAGGGGAGAGCAGTTGGGGGCAAACAGGCTGCCAGGGGAACAGTTAGGCATCAAACAGGCTGGCAGGGGAGTGGTTAGGGAGTGATCAGGCTGGCAGGCAGAAGCAGTTAGGGGCAATCAGGAAGGCAGGCAGGTGAGCAGTTGGGAGCCAGCAGTCCTGGATTGTCAGAGGGATCTCCGACTGCCCGTTTAGGCCCGATCCCACCAGGATAGGGCCTAAACGGGCAGTCAGACATCCCTCGAGGGGTCCCATATTTGAGAGGGTGCAGGCCAGGCTAAGGGACACCCCCCATGCACGAATTTCGTGCACAGGGCCTCTAGTGTGTGTAGAGGCCCTGTGCACGAAACTCGTGCATGGGCGTGGGGGTGGGAGTCCCTCAGCCTGGCCTGCATCCTCTCCAATCTGGGACCCCTGTGGGATCGGGCCTAAACCTGCAGTTGGACAACCCCCTCACAATGTGGGACTACTGGCTCCTAACCGCTCACCTGCCTGTCTGCTTGATCTCCCCTAACCACTCTGCCTGCTGGCCTGCTTGCACCCAACTACACACCCCCCCCCCCGCCAGCCTGATCACCCCCAACTGCCCTCCCCTCCTGGTCTGATCACCCATAACCGCTTCTGCCTCAGCCCTGCCACCATGGCTTTGTCCAGAAGGACATCTGGAAGGTCTCATGGTCTAATTAGCATATTACCCTTTTACTAATATAGATAGGATATGACATACTGCCATAACTATAACATATCTACCAGTATTACTCTATGAGAATACATACTTCATCTAATAGGAAGGCATCTAATACATTACAATGTATATGTTGTAAGTAGTAGGAAATACTGTATCCGTAGCAATAATATATACCCTGTGACTTCCCTTCCTGATCTGGGAATGGTTCCCCACTTCTTTTGACGTTTCCTGGCCACTAATGTATTTTTTTTGTCATTCAGTGTAACTTTATTTACTGTTTATTGCACATGATTTGAGGTCTTTAATTTCTAACCACCAAAGATTCAAAAGACTATTTTTTTCCATGAAGTTTAACATTAACATTAGTGAATTCGTGTATTCATGTGTTTTTATTGTAAACATTTGAATTATTCACATTGTCATAGATCTTGAACTCGTAAGCATGGACCATGCACAGGCTGGCAGCAAGCCAGGAAGCCACTCTGCAAGCAAACAGATACTCTGCATAAGGAGAAAAGTCATAGAATAACATTTAATTTCCAACCTGAGTCACCTCAGAATGTTATATATATTGACTTCTAAATTCATATAGTATTGGGAACTCAACTGCTTGGTTGGTGGCAGGGTTGACCTGGTTTTGAGAGGATTATTCCTTAAATAATTAAGGAAAGGAGGGCTCAATATTTCTTCTTGGTTGCTTGCTCCTCCCCAGCACCTTCATTTCTTCTCATCCTCAGCTTCTTGGGCATCTTCTCCTTCTCCTTCACCTCCTTCTTCCTCCTTTGCATCCTCAAATTCTTCCTTGGCACCTTCTTCCTCTTCCTCTCCTTCCTCTTCCTCAGCCTCTTCCTTCTCCTTTTCCTCCTCTTTAGCTTCTCCTTCAGAAGGGGGTTCATCCTTAGCTTCCTCGGCTTTTGCAGCCTCAATGGTCTCCTCCACCTCGATCTGCTCCTCCTGGACGTGGCTAGTGTATTAAGAAGGGAAGGAGTGAGCAGACATCAAGTAGGAGCTATTCTGGAAACCACCGTAGGCAGATCACCAAAGACCTGGGAACTCTGGTAGTAGTGGCTGGCTATGCTTCCCATGCTGGTGAACCTGAGCCGGTCTCCTCACCTTCTAAGAGTTTCCTGTAAGCTGCAATGTCAATATCCAAAACTATTTTCACATTGAAGAGGTCCTGGTATTCTTTTAAATATCCTTCCATTTCACTCTTTGTGGTTCTCATCTCATTTTCTAATTTGTTGATTGTGTCCTGCATAGCACTAACGTCAGAGTTCTGCTTATCCTCCAGCTCTTGCAGCTGCTTTCCCAGCGCTTTGTTCATGCCCCAGCTTGCTTCAATCTCCAGGGTCTTGGCCTTGAGCAGTTGCTGGCCCGCACCACATAGGTGCTCTTGGCAGTGCTCTCTGTCAGCATGGTGAAGCGGCTCTTGTGCCATTCTTCAGCATTCTGCATGTTCTTGGCAGCCAGCTTCTCATACTGGGTGTGGATGTCCTTGAGCATAGCGGAGTGCTCGGACTTGGAGAACATGTCCATCTCCATGGAGATCTGAGCATACTGAACATCTTCAGAAAAGCGCTTTTGTCCATCAGGCTTTTGATGCACTTTTCCAGCTCAGCGCTGGCAAGAGCCGCCTCATCTGCACCTTTGCTCACCTCCATCAGCCAGCCCTCTGCATCCTCATGGTTCAGCACCTCTTCCTGGTAGCTCGCCTGCAGGTTGTTCCCAGCCACTTCAGAGCCCCGGTGCCTCATAACTGCCCACTTCCCTCTCCTCTCCAGGGACAGGGTGCGGTGGGGCAAGGCACAGGCATTGCATTTTCATTAAAATGTTCAACCCTGGCCTGCTCCACCGGTGTCCTCAGGTGGCCCGGGGGCAGGCAGTGATCCCAGAGACCCTGGCCACCCCCGCCTACGGAACCCGCAGGCAAAGTCAGGCACTGACCACGCTACCTGCCCAGTCCCAATTGCACCCTGGACCCCGCGGGTGATGTCAGGTGCTATCCATGCTGCCTGCCAGGTCCCGATTGTCCCCTGGACCCCACAGACAGCGTCAGGTGGTGTCCATGCCGCCAGCCAGGTCCTAATTGCTGCTGTGACCCTGCGGGCAGCGTGAGGCGTGTCCATGCCACCTGCCCGGTCCCGATCGTCGCCTGGACCCCATAGGTAGTATCAGCCACTGTCCATGCCACCTTCCTGGTCCCAATCGCCACCAGGACCCTGCAGGCAGCGTCAGGTGCTGTCCATGCCACTTGCTAGGTCCCGATCATCTCCTGGACGCTGCGAGCAGCATCAGGCGCTGCCTGCTGAAACTGCCCAGTCCTGATCAAAGACTGGACCTCGCAGGTAAAGTCAGGCACTGTCTATGCCGCCTGCCTGGTCCCGATTGCCCCCTGGACCCCACGGCAGCGTCAGGCATTGTCCATGCCACTTGCCAGGTCCTGATCGCCCCCTGGACCCCCTGAGAAGCGTCAGACGATGCCTGCTGGAACTGCCCGGTCCGGATGGCCACCTGGACGCCACGGGTGACGTCAGGCGCTGTCCATGCCGCCTGCCCATCCGATCACTCCCTGGACCCCACGGGCAGCGTCTGGTGCTGTCCATGCCACCATGCTTGGTCCCGATGGCTTCCCGGTCCCGCAGGTGACATCAGGTGCTGTCCACTGGCCCTGCCCGGTCCCGATTACCACCTGGACCCCGCGGACAGTGTCAGGTGCTGCCTACCCAGCCTTCCCGGTCACTATCATGGCCTGGACCTTGTGGGTGCCATCAGGTGCTGCCCACCAGGCCTGCCGAGTCCATGGCGGCCTGGACCGTATGGTCTAAGTCAGGCAGCACTAGCTTGCCTCTCTTCTCCCCTGCCCCGCCTGCTTGCCTCCCTTCTCCCCCGCCCTGCCTGCTTGCTTCTCTTCTCCCCGCCCCGCCTGTTTGCCTCCCTTCTCCCCGCCCCACCCCCCCGCTTGCCTTCCTTCTCCCTGCCCTGCCTGCTTGCCTTCCTTCTCCCTGCCCTGCCTGCTTGCCTCCCTTCTCCCTGCCCCGCCTCCTTGCTTCCCTTCTCCCCACCCTACCTTCTTGCTTCTCCACAGCTTCAGCTTCGCTCCCTTCTACAGCTTGGCTTCTTTCTACACCCTGTTGATATGCAAATTAACCGCCATATTGGTTGGGTTAATTTGCATACTCACACTGATTTGCTGGTGGGCGTGGCTTGGGCGTAGTGAAGATGCGGTCAATTTGCATATTGCCCTTTTATTAGGTAGTGTGTGTGTGTGTGTATTAGAGGCCCAGTGCATGAATTTGTGCATGGGTGGGGTTTGGCCAGTCTGGTCAGGGGGAGGGGACATGGGGGATTGGCCAGCCTGCCTGCTGGTTGAACTCCTGGTCAAGGGGACAATTTGCATATTAGCCTTTTATTATATAGGATATACACTGAGTGACCAGCTTATTATGTGTTCAGAGATCATAATAATCTGGCCACTCAGTATATAATAAAAGAATGAATAAATACCATATTAATAAGTCTTTCAAATGTGAATACAATGTGATGATGAAAAATGCAATCTGAATAACAAATATCAAACACAAATAGTAGAAAAGAAACAAAGGAAAAAGAAAACATATGAAATTTAAAACACATGAACTGGAACAACCTACACTAAAGATGAAAGAGTATTATAAGTAAGTCATATTATCATATGACATTTTCCCTCTGAACAGCACAATTTCCTGGTAGAGAATCAGGTTAATGTATTTTTATCATCTCATTTTAGCACATTTCTTGAATATTAATACTAAAATAATAAAAAAGTTTACAAATCAATATATTTCTAATTGTGATGAACTTATTCAGCATAAGAAAAAATTTAACTTGGTTTGTCAGGCAACTGGTCTATTTTTACAGTTTCAAACTTTGCCCTGATTTAAGTTATTTGGTATAAACAAAACATTTGCATGGCACTTTCGAATTTACAGAATGCTTTCATCTAAATTCTTACTTTATCTTAGCAATAATCTTGTGAGGTAATGGATGAGGTGATCAGAGCCATTGCTTTCCAGGGGATAATGCAAAATTGATCACCATATACTCTCTTTCTCTGCCAAGTTGAGCCACTCTTTTTTCTAAAAGATAATACTTTCCTGGAAATGAACATTCATCATATTGGGACACTTACTGCCTTAGATTACTTCTCAGCAAGCAGTAGCCTTGACACATGCATTTCTCTTAAAATACAATAAAATAAATAAAACCTGTAAACTGGGTCTGCAGGAAGAGCTGAGTAGCAAAGGAACAAGAAATATTCCAATTGTGTGGATTTTTGGCAAGAAGTGAGATATGTTTATCTGCAAAGAAATGTCTAAATTAATACCTTATTGTTTTCAGATATTACGGATCCACTGAGTTTAGGAATGGTAGCGAGAGAAAAATACAATATCTTCAATCTTTCACAAAATGTGTTTATTCTATAATTTAAATATTTTTAAAATTAAGTTCTACAGTAAGAAAATTAGCAGTAGTTTAGAATTAGAGTAAGAGCTATATTGCTCTGACAGGATACTTTTTTTTCATGGAATTGGAATGCTGACCACAATACTCACACTCTAGAAAAATAAAACTGAAAGGACATTAATTGATTTGGTTGCATAAAGATTAGTGTGGGTGGGAAGGAATGGCGTGAATTTCATTTTGGTTTAGGTAAGCAAAATTGGTTATCTTAAAGCTCAGTTGTGGGCATAATTGTTGTTATTTTTACCTGCAATTTCATTTGGAATCAGGAAAAGTTGAAATAAATAGTTGTATAATCCCACACATACATGCATTTAAATTAATTACATAAACAAAGTAATTTTTTATTAACCTTAAAAGTGGGAATTAATTATTTTAGCTTTTTTCAAAACGACTTTCATAGCATTATAGAGAAAAATAATAATTCAGGCACAACAAGTAATCATACTTACAAAAATGTAAATAGTGTTATTTTTCCTTTTATAAAAATAATATAGTTTATTATTATTTCAAGAAATATTTAAAAAGTATAAAGAAGGTAAGTACATAAAAGTATAAAGAAAAAAGTAAATTACCAATAATACCACAGCATAGAAATAACTTTCAGTAACATTTTGTTATAATTCTTCCAAATTTTCTATGACTTCTACATTTTGCAATTTTCTTGTTGAATCATAAGCTTTAATATTCATAATGCAGTGCAGGGCAAAAGAAATAGAAACTAAAGAAGCAGAGGGAGGCCAGAAGATGTAGCAACATTTAAAGCCAAGACAAATTTTATGCTATAAATCAAGCAAGAGTTTAAAAGCAGTTGAAGGTATGGTACCATCTGCTCTTATTCCAGAAACAGAAAGCTTTATCTTGTGAATATAAAATGTCTGAGTGCATTTAAAGCTTAAGTTAAAGAAAAGCACAAAATTTTAAAGAGATATGCAAGAGGGATATAGTATTATATCACTTAGTATTTTTAAATTTATAAATCTAAGGCTTAGTAAATTGTTACCTAATTTTACTTTCCATCAAAATACTCAAGCTTAGAGTTCATCAGCATATCCAGGTGAAAGCATGTCTTTCACAAGACTGAAAATAATCTCCAACCTTATCATAAACTCCTAAGCAGTATTTAAGTTTATTCTTAGATATTTCCTTTTCTCTATTGTAGTCACCCAGTCCTTTCTTATATATATTGGGTTTTATCATGTTATGGAATTGTCTCATTTGCTAACCCTCAATCACCAGAGTGCCCACTCTGTTCCTGCTCCAGTTGCCTTTACCCACTACTCCTTCAGACATATTAGTAAGTGAACTAACTCTGCCCACTGAATGGGGACACATTAATTATGTGAGTTGAACAAGTCAACTAGCTCTCCCCTTCACCTTCTACAAAGTATAAAATTTTGTGTAGTCTAGAGGAGAATAATAGCATAGTGTGGTTACATAGCTGTTTCGATCTGTGGTTTTGCAACTGAGCAGATCATTGACTGATTCAGAGTATGAGGTCAAATATTGATCCTCTAGGATTACAGGTTATGACAAAGGCTAGATGTACTACTACAAAAACAAACAAACAAAAAAAGAGCTTCAGGGGATGATAGGATGTGGTAGCTAGTTTTATAATCAGTCAATTTACAGTGTAGAATGTCATAGAACTCTATCAGTCAACGATCAGAGTCTGCACTAAAGTCTTTGGACTTAATTTATAACCTGGGATTGTGGAAGGAGATAGCCTTATTTATATACTAGCAATTCCATGACTCAAATGTGTAGCAAAATTAATATTATACATGCAAATGGTACTAATGAAAGGAAAAATCATCTTTCTATTATCAGGAAGGCATCTTTTGTCACTGACACTTTTAAAACCTACTATTTACTGATATATCTGAGAACAGGATGGACTAATTGGAAGATGCTCTCAATCTAAAATTATTTAGTAGGTCTATTTATTTTGCATTACAAAATACTGTTAGCCCAATTTATAAAAGATAATTCATTCACAAATAATTCTTCTGCTCTGAATAAAATGTGTCCCGTCCTCCTTTTTGAAGTTAAACCCTTTCCTTACACCTTTATTCCAATACTACCTACATCCTTATAGGCTCTGTTCCATTATCCTCTTCCCTTTGTAACTTTAATCTTTTCCTATTCATTTGCCATTTACTCTACCTATAAACACATCAGATTCCCTTTCCTAACTTTAAGATAGAATGCTTGACAGTCATTGCCTGATCTTTCTTATGGCTAATGAATTCCTCTATCTTTACGACCTGGCACTGCACTGTTTTGTCCTCTGAAGGTCACTAATGTTTTATTATAAATTTATTATATAAATTTTAATAATACCTTTTAAAAGCCTTAAAAAGAAACAAACTCTATTTTTTAATCCTCACTCTAGGATATATTTATTGATTTGAGAGAGATGAGAGAGAGAGGGAGAAACATGTATGTGAGAGAGAAACATTTATTGGTTGCCTCCTGTAAGCAACCCAACCAGGAATTGAACTCTCAACCTAGACATGTGCCCTGACTGGAATTGAACCAGCAATCTTTTGGTGTATGGGACAACACTCCAAAGGATTGAGCCACTCAGCCAGGGCAAAACAAACTCTCTTTTTAACCAAAAAATTCACTTCTATGAATGTACCCTATGAAAAAAAAATAAGATTTTGTTTACACATTTAGCTTTCAGGATGTTTAGTATAGCATCTTCAGTAATATAAAATTGGAAGGGGAAAATGGTAGTATGCTCAGCTATGTAGATAAACCAAGAGATCAATAGGGAAGCTACTGTTTCTAATGAGAAACTTGACCAAACTTGTTGAATACAAGATCAGCTAACAAAAATCAATAGCTTTCTTATATGGCAATAATAATAACTAACTAGAAAATACAGTAGACAATAAAATATTTACAATAGCAAATTAACCTATAATAAAATGATGAGTCAGATATTTGTGGGCAAATAATTTGAAGGAATATAAATTGATCACAACTTACCCTCAAATAATAAAACATAATATAATTATAGCTGCAATACTGGACAGATAGATAAAAAAACAGAATTAGAGGATTTAGAAATATACTTATATGGGAATTAATATGTAACACAAACCAATGGGAAGAGAATTATTTATTTAGAAGTTAATATTGGAAAAACAGGTATACTATATAGGAAGGACAGTTTGAATCCTTTTATTCCATCTTTCACCAAGGTATACACTTTATGAATAAAAGACCTAAATGTGAAAAAAGAAAATTATAAAATGAATAGAAGAAAATACCCTATTTTCTATAAATACTCTATTCTTCTATAAAAAAATATTTTATAAAAGCTTACAAAAGAACAAATCATAAAAAAGAAAAAAATAGTTGATTTAACTCAAATTAAAGATCTTTGTTTAATGTAAGACACCTTAAACAAAAGTAACAGATGGTTGTTGATAGGAAAATGATAGTAATAATGTATAAAAACACCAACAGGTAAATACATAAAAAATACAAAGAATTGTCTGTAAAGAACAAATTTAGTCCAAAAATGGGCAAAAGGTATGAATTGGCAAGTCATAAAATAAGAACACTAAATGGATAACAATATAAATATAAAAATATGTTTTAATTAAACAGTAACAAAAAAAGACACATTTGTAATATTTTCAACAATGAAATAAATTGAAAAAAAAAATACAAATTGCAATAATGGCAAAATGCCATTTTGCGGAGAAACCAAGATGGTGGCATAGGTAAACACCTGAACTTGCTGCCTTGCACAACCATTTCTAAACTACAACTAAAAGACAAAACGGACATCATCCAGAACCACAGGAAGGTTGGCTGAGTGGAAATTCTACAACTAGAAGGGAAGAGAAAAGCACACTGAGACTCAGAGGAGGTGTGGATGTAAAGTGCCGAGGTACGGAGGCATGCATGTGGAAAGGGCTGGCAACTGAGGACACTGTTGTCTTTTTAAATCGGGAGGGAGACTGAACTCCAGTTCTGGGCGAGAATCTGGGGACCCAGGCTCATACAGGGGGAAACTGGACTGTCTGGTATCGGGTCAGAACATGAGGACAGCTTTTTCTCAGAGGTGCCTGCAGCGATTACTGTGGGACACTGAGACCCGGGGGCCTCTTAGGGCAGGGCTGAAGGTTAGCCATTGCTGTTTGCTCTGCCCTGTTGATTCCCTGAGACCCCGCCCCACCCAATTTTCAACCCAACCCAGCTGTGCGCAGAGGCTTTTGTATATGAATGGCCTGGCCCTTTGCAATCTAAAATTACCTAACAAACTGCAACTAGGTCAGAGAGCCCCAGAACTTCCAAAAGAAGGCCCAAGGCTCCACAGCAGCCTGCATTGCTTCACAGCTGGGCCTCATCTTGGCACCTCCAAAACCCAAACAAAGAAGAGGAATCTTTAGATTTCTCCATAGTTCCTGTTGGGTGGCCTCAGGCAGAGGCTAAATTTGCACCTGCTTGGAGATCCAAGAGCCAGTGTACACAGTGGTCAGAGTGGGACCATCCAGATTACAACTCCTCAGATCTATAAGGGACATACTCAGGGGGCAGACACAGTGAGCACCAAAGCCCCACTGAAGCAATTCCTGCCCCATAAGGGTGTCTCTAGCACAGAAGTTCTCCCATCGTACACACAACTGATCCTCACAGCCAATTGGCCTGGAGGTCAATTCCTCCCAGTGATACCAACAACAATCAAGGCTTAACTACAACAATAGTGTGCACACAGCCTACAAAGGGGTGCACCAAGAGTGTCCACCTCAGGTAATTGGGGAGGCTGAGACACTGGGCCTTATAGGACAGCTAGCACACAAAGCCACTCTATCAACACAGGGAAGCAGCCAAAATGCGGAGACAAAGAAACAGGTCACAAATGACAGAAATGGAGGAAAGCAAACTACTGGATATAGAGTTCAAAACCACGGTTATAAGGTTTTTCAAGAATCTTCTAGAAACTGCCAATAAAATTAGTGAGACCCTCAAGAATATGAAAAAGGGCCAACTAGAAATTAAGCATATACTGACTTAAATAAAGAATAATATACAGAGATCCAACAGCAGACTAGAGGATCGCAAGAATCAAGTCAAAGATTTGAAATACAAAGAAGCAAAAAACACCCAACCGGAAAAACAAAAAGATAAAAAATCCAAAAACTTGAAGGTAGTGTAAGAAGCCTCTGGGACAACTTCAAGCGTACCAACATCCGAATTATGGGGGTGCCAGAGAAGAGAAACAGCAAGATATTGAAAACCTATTTTGAAGAAATAATGACAGAAAACTTCCCCTACCTGGTGAAAGAAATAGACTTACAAGTACAGGAAATGCAGAGAACCCCAAACAAAAGAAGTCCAAAGAGGACCACACCAAAACACATCATAATTAAAATGCCAAGAGCAAAAGACAAAGAGAGAATATTAAAAGCAGCAAGAGAAAAACAGTTATTTACCTACAAGGGAGTACCCATGCGTATGTCAGCTGATTTCTCAACAGAAACTATGCAGGCCAGAAGGGAGTGACAAGAAATATTCAAAGTGATGAATAGCAAGAACTTACAACCAAGATTACTCTACCCAGCAAAGCTATCATTCAGAATTGAAGGTCAGGTAAAGAGCTTCACATATAAGAAAAAGCTAAAGGAGTTCATCACCGCCAAACCAGTGTTATATGAAATGCTGAAGGGTATTCTGTAAGAAGAGGAAGAAGAAGAAAAAGGTAAAGATAAAAATTATGAACAACAAATACATATCTATCAACAAGTGAATCTAAAAATCAAGTGAATAAAAAATCTGATGAACAGAATAAACTGGTGAATATAATAGAATCAGGGGCATATAAAGGCAGTGGACTGACAATTCTTGGGTGGAAGGGGGTGGAGGGGGTGCCAGAAGAGACTGGACAAAAATCGTACACCTATGAATGAGGACAGTGGAGGGGGTAAGGGCAAAGGGTGGTGTGGGAACCGGGTAGAGGGGAGCTATGGGGGGAAAAAGAGGAACAACTGTAATAATCTGAACAATGAAGATTTAATTTAAAAAAAATGCCACTTTGCAACTATCAATTTGTAAAACTTAAAAAATTAAATAATATTAATAATTTTTATGTACAGAAATAGGGACCTTCCTATATCACTGGTTCAACTGTTCTAGAGTGCAATCTGGATAGATTTAGTGGTATTGCAACAATCTGCAATGTGCAATGCCATTCACGGGTATATACTTTTGCATAGATCCTTAAAGGGACATATAGGAATATGTTCAGCCCAAAATGGCTTTTGGAAAAAGGAAATTAGAGCCAAATTCAATTATCTCTGACTCCAGGAATAAATAAGTAAATAGAGATGAATGAATACTATAGAATACTACAGAGTCATTAAAAGACATTAACTGTATATACATACAACCATATATATATAGCTGTAAAACAATGATGCTGAGATAAGGTCCAAGAATAGAATCTTTAACAATATGCCATTTATATCAATTAATAACTATTCTATAACGATGAATATATGTCTTAGGATATATAACAAATATTGGAGTAAGTCCATTGGGGAAAGGAGGTAGTAATAAGATTAGGTATATAATAAAAATTAAAATTAAAAAGATGAATTGGGCAGTTATTGGTTGGGATAATGAGCTAAGAATAGAGGAGTGTGATAAACTTAATTTTCTAGTTGAGGTGCAGTATCTATACTAATAAAAGGGTAATATGCTAATTAGACCAAATAGACCAGACATCTTTTGGATGTCTTTCTGGACAAAGCCACAGTGGGGGGAGTCGAGTCAGAGGCAGTTAGGGGTGATCAGGCCAGCAGGGGAGAGTGGTTAGGGGCAATCAGGCCAGTAGGCAGAGGGGGTTAGGGGTTATCACGCTGGCAGGCAGCAGTTAGGGGCGATCAGACAGGCAGGCAGAGGTTGTTAGGGGAGATCAGGCCAGGAGGCAGGTGAGCGGTTAGGAGCCAGCAGTCCTGGATTGTGAGAGCGATGTCTGACTGTGGGATCGGGCCTAAACCAGCAGTCAGACATCCCCTGTGGGGTCCCAGATTGGAGAGGGTGCAGGCCAGGCTGTGGAACCCCTCCCCCCATGCACGAATTTCATGCACTGGGCCTCTAGTCTATAAAATAAAAGCCTAAGTGACCATTACAGTGGAACTACCAGAGGACTGGTTGCTATGATGCTCACTGGCCACCAGGGGGCAGATGCTCAATGCAGGAGCTGCCCCCTGGTGGTCAGTGTGCTCCCACAGGGGTAGCATTGCTCAGCCAGAATCTGGGATCACAGCTGGTGAGCTCAGCACCCATGGAAGGAGCCTCTCCCAACTCTGCAGCAGCAGGTGCAGTGGACCAGGATAAGTGCAAGTGGTGCGGTGCCCGGCCCTAATTCGGGCTCCTCCCTGGCTGCCTGCTGCTTGGTACGCTGCCACATCCCCCAAGGTGTCTCAGACTGCGAGAGAGATGTCCAATTGCTGGCTTAGTCCCCATTCCTGTCTGGCAGTTGGACATCCCCTGAGGGGTCCCAGACTGTGAGAGGGCTCAGGCTGGGCTGAGGGACTCTCTCCCCGATGCATGAATTTTGTGCACTGGGCCTCTAGTAATAAAGAATTTGGCTAATCCTTGAAGCTGGTTTCTAAAAGGTAACCTTAAAATTCTTGGAGTTTCCCAAGTGATAGGAGAGCATATTATTCAGGGAAGGAGCCTGGATAACTTATACTAATGAGATGACTTAGAATCAGGGCTGGACAAGTCAGAAACATCAACCATGTGTTTAAGGTTAGGACTTTGAGCCTTGTGCAATAAGCCTGACTTCCTAGGGTGGAAGGGGGCAAGAGATGAAGTTAAACTCCATGACCAATCATTCAATCAATCATGCCTATGTAATGAAATTCCAAATAAACTTCCGTGTTCAGCAATAACCTGTGCATTGTCACACACTGATGTACTGGGAGGGTAATGTGTTCTTGAGGGTCACAGAGATTCTTGTTTGGAGCACTTCCAGATTTGGTTCTAGGCATCGCTCCCTTTTCCAGGTTCTGATTTGTATTTTTTCTCTATAATAAAATTGTAAAAAATTGTAAACCCTTTCCTGAGTTCTGTAAGATATTCTAGGAATTATAGAACCTGAAGAGTTAGTTGGAACTCACAAATTTGTAGCCAGCAGGTCAAAAGTGTGGGTGGTGGGAAAGCCCCAAACTGTGGCTGGTGTCTGAAATGGAGGCATTCATGTGGATTACTGTAACCTTCACCTGTGAAGTTTTGCCTAACTTGAGTTCTTGGAGACAAAAGTCATCACAGGTGTACACAACAACAATAAACCCACCTAAAATTTAACAGCAAGATATTGATTAAATAAACAGAATACTTTGATTCATTCAGCATTAAGAAGATGCATATATAATGTTATAAAAGAACTAGAGGCCCGGTGTATGAAAACTCATGCACTGGAGGGGTGTCCCTCAGCCCGGGGTGCCCCCACTCACAGTCAAGGACGGGAGGCGACACGATGATCAGGGGAAGGCATCACCGCATCACACCTCTGCTGCTGCTACTGCCAGCAGCACAAGCCTTGGCCAGCCCTGGTTATCTGAGCCTCGGGTCGGCCCTGGGTGGCTGGGCAGCTGCCATCCGAAGCTTGCCTGCGTCTCAGGCATCATTTGGGCAGCCACCATTCGAGGTTTCCTGCACCTCAGGCCAGCCCTGGGTGGCTGGAGGGCTGAGGGGACTGGGGGACTCTGGAGGCAGGCGTGCAGCAAGACCTGCCTCCCTGGTGGGGCTGAGGGGACTGTGCGCCGCCATCTTGTGGCTGTGGGCACCGCTATCTTTGAGGGTGGGGCAGTCAATTAGCATATTCCCTTCTTATTGGCTGTGAGCGTTGCCATCTTTGTGGGTGTGGCAGTAATTAACATATTCCCTCCTTATTGGCTGTGGGTGCCGCCATCTTTGCGATGAAGTGAGGGTCAATTAGCATATTCACCTCTTTATTAGATAGGATGATTCTTCTTTATCCTTATTGAGATATTATGAACACAACATATGTGAGTTTATTGTGTATAACATGATGATTTGATTCACACATTTATTGCCAAATAACTACCACAATAAGGTTAGTTAACATCTCTAGTCCTCATATGGTTACCATTTTTGTTTTGTGTTGGTAACATTTTTAAGATTTACTCTCTGAACAACTTTCAAGTATTATCCTATATAATAAAAGGCTAATATGCAAATTGACTGGTTGCTATGATGTGCACTGACCACCAGGGGGCAGATGCTCATTGGAGGAGCTGACCCCTGGTGGTCAGTGCTCTCCCACAGGAGGAGCACTGTTCAGCCAGAAGCTGGGCTCATGGCTGGCAAGCACAGCGGTGGGGGCAGGAGCTTCTCTCGCCTCTGTGGCAGTGCTAAGGATGCCTGACTGCCAGTTTAGGCCCACTCCCAAGGTGTCAGTTGGACATCCCCTGAGGACTCCCAGACTGCAAGAGGGCGCAGGCCAGGCTGAGGGATGCCCCCCCGAGTGCACAAATTTCATTCACCCGGTCTCTAGTGTAATATAATGTTTTTAATTATAGTCACCATGCTATACATTAGATTCCCAGAACTTATTCATCTTACAGCTAGAACTTTGTACCCTTTGACCAACACATCCCTGTTTTCCCCACTTCTCATCTCTGGCAACCACCATTTTATTCTTTATTTCTTTAAGTTTGGCTTTTTTAGATTCCACATATAAGTGACATAATACAATATTTTTGTTTCTCTGTT
The DNA here is from genome assembly GCF_951640355.1 of Cnephaeus nilssonii. Lineage (NCBI taxonomy): Eukaryota > Metazoa > Chordata > Mammalia > Chiroptera > Vespertilionidae > Cnephaeus > Cnephaeus nilssonii. Next base: position 105,935,637 of record NC_137074.1, read on the forward strand.
TAACCTATTTCAGTTAGCATGACACCCTCAAGGTCCATCCATTTTCTTCTTTTTATGGCTGAATAATATTCCATTTCATATAGTAGTACATAACATTTTCTTTATTCATTTGTTGATGGACACTTAGGTTGTTTCCATGTCTTGGCTATTGTAAATAATGCTGCAAGTGTTTATATCTCTTCAAGATAGTGATTTTATTTCTTACAGATATATATCCAGAAGAAGAATTGCTGTGTCATCTGGTAGTTCCATTTATAATTTTTTTTGAGGAACGTCCAAACTATTTTCCACAGTGGCTACACCAATTTACAATCCCAACAACAGTGTACAAAGGTTTTTCTTTCTCCATGTCCTCACCAACACTAGTTGTCTCTTATCTTTTCAATAATAGCCATTCTAACAGGTGTGAGGGGGATATCTCACTGTGGTTTTGATTTACATTTCCCCGAGGATTAGTGATATTGATCATCTTTTCATGTAATAGTGTATCTTCTTTGGAAAAATTTCTATTCAAGTACTTTGCCCATTTTGGTTTTGTTTAAATATTTTTACTGATTTTAGAGGAAAAAGGGAGAGGGAGAGACAGAGAGAAACATCAATGATTAGAGAGAATCATTGATTGGCTGCCTCCTGCAAGCCTCACACTGGGGACTGAGCTGGAAACCCAGGCATGTGTCCTGACCGGGACCCGAACAATGCCCTCCTGGTTAATAGGTCAATGTTCTAACACTAAGCCACGCTGGCTGGGCACTTTGCTCATTTTGTAATCATATTACTTTTTGCTATTGATCTATATGAGTTCCTTATATATTTTGGATCTTAGTCCCTTATCAGATAGATAGTTTCCAAATATTTTCTCCTATTTTGTAGCTGCCTTTTTAGATAAATATGATGATACTTTAAAATGATATTCTAAATATATTGTGACAAAAAAAAAACAGGATGAAATAGTGTTGTTAAGTCCATTTTGTTGAAAAAACACACATGTATCTCTTGATCATAGGTCATGAAATTATTTTTCCTTCTTTTTTCTATTTTCTATTTTTTTATTCAATAAATGTGTAGCATTTTTCTAAGAAGAATAGAATGAAATTCTCTGCATTTTAGGAGTACATTATGATAGGAAAACCTTTCATTATTTTTCCTATTTTGAAACACTTTTCTTCCCATATGCGGAGCATCTATATACATAAAGAGGTAATATGCAAATTAGCTGGGATGCCGTAATAGTCACGACCACTCAGGAGAAAGCTGTGTGTGCAGGTGGGTGGGAGGAGAATGTTGTGCGGTGAGGCAAGCCATTGATGGTGCAGGCCCGCAGAAAGCAGGGCCCGCAGAGAGCAGGGCAGAGCAGGCCTGCAGAGAGCAGGGAGCAGGGCCTGCCTGCCAGCTGCAGCGAGCAGGCAGGCCCACAGAGAGCAGAGAACAGGGCCTATTCGCAAAGAACAGGGACTGCCTGCAAGCGCTTCAGTGGTGAGCAGGTCTGCAGAGAACAGGGCCTGCCAGCCGGGGCATGCCAGCAGTTCCGCCCCTGCATGTGAGCTGCAGAGGAAACACCTTTTCTGACCTCATTGGATAAGCTCCCAGTATGCCACTCACAGTGCTCTTGGTAACTTGAGTAATAAGAATCCAAGAAGGTGATCTAGGGTTTTTCCACCTCACTCTTGGAGGAAAAAACGCAGGTCCACTGCTGGAGGTGCTAAGAAATGTCATATCCTGCCCTAGATGGTTTGGCTCAGTGGTAGAGCCTCGGCCTGCCGACCGCAGGGTCCAGGTTTGATTCTGGTCAAGGGCATGTACCTAGGTTGCAGGCTCCTCCCTGGCCAGGGCCCAGGTTAGGGCTCATGCAGGAGACAACCAATTAAAGTGTCCCTCTCACATTGATGTGTCTCTCTGTCTTTCCCTCTCTCTTCCACGCTCTCTAAAAATCAATGGAATAATATCCTCAGGTGAGGAAAGAAAGAAAGAAGAAAGAAAGGAAGAAAGAAAGGAAGAAAGAAAGGAAGAAAGAAAGAAAGAAAGAAAGAAAGAAAGAAAGAAAGAAAGAAAGAAAGAAAGAAAGAAAGAAAGAAGGAAAGGTCATATCCTATGAAAGAGACATCTTGAAAATGCCTAAAGAAAGTTGTCATTTTTTTGTGGTGAAGGGACTGGAGTCCATGTTAATGAAAACACCTTGGCCGCTGTGGCAGCTGGCAGTGGCAGCAGCAGTGAGGTGATGGGGGCAGTGCCTTCCCCTGATCAGCCCTGTTGCCTCCTGCAGAGACAGGCCAGACTGCGGCTTAGGCCCGCTCCCCACTGAGAGCGGGCCTAAGCCGTCAGTAGGACATCCCCTGAGGGCTCCCAGATTGGAAAGAGTGCAGGTTGGGCTCAAGGACACCCCCCCCCCCATGCACAAATTTCATGCACCGGGCCTCTAGTTACTAATAGCATGTCTCACAAGACCTGGTAGTGAGCTCTGGACTACCCTGATTTGTAGTTGGTTATAGCTCAGAATCAGATCCTGGCTTGCTTGTCTTTTTACCGGCATGCCTGACTCCTTACATGTTTCTCAACAATTAGCATTTTGTTTCTTTGCTTTTTCAGGGACCTACATAGCACTTAGAGCTCCTATTTTCTATGCTCTCTAGCAGTGTTGGTGAGCATATCTCAAACAGTGTAAAAGAGCCTTCAGAAAAAGTGCAATCTATCCAGATCCCCCCACCCACCCCAGAGTAAAATATAATCCCAGAGAGTCTCTAGAAATGGAACTACCATGTAACTCAGCATGAAAAGAATAGTGTGGACATTCAGGCATACCTTGTGACATCATCCCAAGTGATGCGGGGTAAGGGTCCCAACTTGTTTGTTCTACTATTGGTATACTATTCCCATTTAGACACTATCACTCTGTAGAGAGGAAAAAAAAGCAAACATTTATGACATAAATATGGAGTCATTTTTCCTCTGTATTTTTTTTACCTTAAAGATAAACTTATCTCTTAAAGAATCATCCTCACTAATAACCATATGTAGGCTAATTATACCTCTTATTTTGTGAATATTTTCATTGCCTGATATATTAACATATTTTCACACAGTTTTCATATGATGGTATTCTATGGTCTTAAACTATCAGGTTTTAAGAATTCTTTGGCAGGTAATTTTTTTGAATCACATTGTTGAAAGGATTCCATAGAACTCCTATTATACTGCTTATATGATTTAACTTAATTAGACAAACATATGTACCTCTTTTCTTATCTCTAAGACATCACTTTTAAAAGAAATTGTGTGAGAATATACAGGAGTGGGCTTGTGTTGTAATTTGGAATTCAGGACCCTGTTTTTGTCCTTTGTTTTAACAAATTGCAGCAGTATCACAATTTTTTTAATAAGAAAATTACCTTGGCACAACTTTCCCATTGGCATTTTGCCTTTTTTTGATTAATAAGCTGAGGATCACATCAGTGAATTAGAAGACAGGGTAGAAAAAAATCACCCAATCAGAGAACCAAAAAAAACCAAAAAACAAACAAAACAAAAAAAACACTGAAAAACAGGAGGATAGCTTAAGGCGACTGTTAGACAACATAAAACATAAAAATATTTGCAATTTTTTGATAAAAACTCTTAGTAAAGTCGGAATAGAAGAATCATATGTCAACACAGTAAAGGCCATATATGACAAACCTACAGCAAACATCATACTTAATGGGCAAAAACCAAAACCATTTCCCCTAAAAGCAGGAACAAGACATGAATATCTGCTTTCACCACTCCTATCCAGCATAGTACTGGAAGTCCTAGCCACAGCAATTAGACAAGAAGAAATAAAAGGCATCCAAATTGGTGGGGAAAAAAGAGGACATATGTAATACTTTCAACAATAGAGATTTAAAAAATAAAAACAAACAAAAATAAAGCCTATTTCACTGCATTTCTCTCTTACTTACTCAAAGACTTTACTCCTGAATTGTGCTTTCTCTCTCCTAAATTATCAATTTGCCCTCTGTAGGAAGTGGTTATAGGGTTAAGCCTCAGACTGACCTGCTGGCAAAGTCACAAACAAGTCCCAAGCTTGGAAGGGCGCAGTACTCTAAGCATAATTAAGCTTGATTCTGTAACTGATCCCTAGATCTTTCCTGGGTAGCTAGTGGGCTGTGGGAGGGGCAGCAAGTGCTGCCAAAACAAGTGAAACTTACAAGAACATTATCAATTGCCTTGTTTGTCCCTGATTATAAATAAAGCCTCAGCTTCGCAGTCTGGATCGGTTCTGTGGCCTCAGCCTGGCACAGAAAGATCCACCCAGGCTCCCAGCTTCATGAATCTATTTCTGCCTCTTGTTTTCTTTATTTCTATTATTTTCTCAATCCCTGGCCGCCTCCATTTAGAACTGGTTCGTTCATCTCTCTTTCCACGCGGGACGTGGAAAAGGAAGATCCCCACCATGTCTGATCCCCACCGCATCAGGCCCCTGCACCCTCACTAAAGGTTAAATTCTCATTATTTTGCAAACACATGGCACTGTCTCCCATTAAACTCACATCGCTTTCCAGTCATGGCCCCTTTCTGTATCCCCCTCTCTTTACTAAAAATCTTCTTGAAAAGATTGTCTAAATCCTCTATCCTATACTTTCTATTCACTCTTAAACATTATTTTATTGTGCAATATAGCACATGTAAAACACTGCAGAAAACATAATTTAGATGAAGGATGTATATTGATAGTTAATAGGTGACCACTCCTGTAATCATCACCTAAGTTAAAAATAAGGACATGGCCACATCCCAGCAGTTTCTTATCATGTTCCTTTTTCTTCTCCCAATACATAACAATTACCTTAACTTTTATGGTAATTGTTTTCTTGCTTTTATATATATATAGTTTAACTATTAATGTAGGCACCTATAAATACTACTTTGTTTTGCTTAGTTTTGAACATGTAATTAATACATGAAATTGCATAGCAGGTTCTCTTATATATTATTTTTATCTCAATATTATAAGAGCCACCTGTCTTACTGTTTATACTTCTAGTTTTTTTTTAATTTGTATTCCTGTGCATATGACTATAACACAATTTATTCTACCTAGATTCTATATACTTATGTTCTTTACTGTGTTTTTTTAATGCTATTGCATCAATCTTGCTTTTGTCTTCATTATGGCCGCAAACAGCTCTGTTCAAGGTTTCAGGTTGCCAAAGCCAATGAATAATTTCTATCCTTATTTTACTGAATCATATTGGCTTCATTTGACATAACATAATTTATCAGCTTCCTTTTTGGAGCAGTTTCTTCTTTTGGCTCCAGAGATTTAATTCCATCAATTTTTTTTTTCTATCCTATGGTTGCTTTTTATCAGTGATTTTGCAGGCTTCTCCTCATAATATAAATTTTTAAGTGCTGGAATGCACCAGGATTTAGTCCTTGGATATTTTTCCTTTTATTCATACTCATGCTTAATCTCACACAAGCTGTGGCTTTAAATATCATTCATAAGACCTCCCAAATTTATTTCTCCAGCCTGAGTCTCTCACCTAAATATCTTACTCTGCTAATTAAATGATTCCACTGTAGAAAATACCTAAAATTGAACTCTTTTCTTCCTCTCCCCCTTATCCTGCTTCATTCTCAACTTGGAAAATAGTAACTACATTCTTTTGAATGCTTAGATAATAGCCATGTTATCATCCTTGACTTTTGTCTTTCCCTTACTCATATTAAAATATAATTTTCCAAATTAAAAGGTGTGGCTCTCGTGCAAGTATCAAATGAATGTGTGTCAAAGGTATATGTGAGGGAACCAGTAAGAAGTATTTATAAGAAAGTTAAATGAGAAATATTAGGGAATATTGGTGAATTAGATATAAGATTGAGTAATATCTCACAGAGCAACAAACTATAACTTCCAAGGCTATGTTTTTCACTAGAAAAAAATATTTCAGTTCTACTAAACAGAAGTCTACAAGTTAACATGTAACTTCACTGAGCCTGGTACCTTGAATCCAGACAGAATGCACAAATCTACATAACATTTAGGTGGGATTTTGCTCCCATAAAACATTGAAGTCACATACCATCTACTTATTTACTTATTTAAAATTTTTACATAATTTTTCTTAACAATTAACATACAATCCACCAATAAATGCTGCTGACTCTAAAAATATTTTCAAGATTCAAACACTTCTTCTCATTGTCTTAGCTACCAACCTGGTCTAGCTCATAATCATCTCTTGCCCAGATATTTTCAATTGCTCCTGAACTGGTCTCTCTGCTTCTGCCCTTGTCTTTCTACATTTATTGTTTGTTTGTTTTTCATACTAAAAGTGAGTGATCCTAATATGTTCAAAACATCCTTAGGGTTTCTCAACTCAGAATAAAATTGAGACTTTACCTTAGTCTACAATACATGAGCTTCTTTTTATGGCTAATTTCATCATCTTAGCTTTAACTGGCAGTTGGAAGTACTCTGCTGATTACTCACTGAACAAGAAGTTTGAATTAATTTCTTCACTGCAATTATTTCTGCATTATTTTGGAAACTTCTTAAATAGCATTACTGTTAATAATTATGTAAGTGCAAGGCTGAGCAAAAGTAGGCATGCAGTTGTGAGTATGTGAAACATAATAGTTTATTCTTATATTAGTTATTAACTACTATATTCTTTTCCATGCAAATAACTGTAAACCTACTTTTGCCTACCCCTGTATAAACAAGTTCCACAAATCATAGATATTTTGTAGCCCAATTATTATATATACTAGAGGCCCTTCATGCACAGGGGGCGGGAGGGGGAGAGGTGTCCCTCAGCCCAGCCTGCACCCTCTCCAATCTGGGACACCTCAAGGGATGTCTGACTGCCCGTTTAGGCCCGATCCCACCGATTGGGCCTAAATGGGCAGTTGGACATCCCTCTTCCAATCCAGGACTGCTGGCTCCTAACTGCTCACCTGCCTGCCTGCCTGATTGCCCCTAACCACTTCTGCCTGGCAGCCTAATATCCCCTAACCACACCTCTGCCAGCCTAATTGCCACCTAACTGCTCCCATGCTGGTCCGATTGTCCTTAACTGCCCTCCCCTACCACCTGATCACCCCTAAGTGCCCTCCCCTGATGGCCCAGTCACCCCTAACTTCCCTCCCTTGCCAGCCTGGTCGCCCCTAACTACTCTCCCCTGCCGGCCCAATTGCCCCCAACTGCCCTCCCCTGCTGGCATGGTCACCCCTAACTGCCCTCCCCTGCAGGCCCGTTCACCCACAACTGCCCTCCCTTGCAGGCCTGGTCACCCCCACTGCCCTCCCCTGCAGGCCTGGTCCCCCCCAATTGCCCTCCCCTGCAGGTCTGGGTTCCCCCCAACTGCCCTCCCCTACAGGCCTGATTCCCCACAACTGCCCTCCCCTGCTGGCCTAATTGCCCACAACTACCCTCCTCTGCTGGCCATCTTCTGGATGCCATCTTGTGTCCACATGGGGGCGGCCATATTGTGTGTTGGAGTGATGGTCAATTTGCATATTACTCTTTATTAGATAGGAGATATATCTTCTATCTAATAAAGAGTAATATGCAAATTGACCATCACTCCGCTACACCCACCAGTCACGCCCACCAGCCACGCCCACCAGTCAATCAGAGCAAGTATGCAAATTAACTCCAACCAAGATGGCTGCGGCCATAGAGAGCAGGAGGGAGGCTTGGGTTTCCCTAGAAATGGAGGAAGCCAACCTTTCCACACACCCTGGCGGGCCCAGGCCTCCACTCAAGGGTACAAAGTTTCAATCATAGAAGGTAAATAAATTCCAACAGAAATGTCAGCAGCCACGAAGCTGGAAAAGCAGGAGGCTAGGGTTGCCCTGGGGGATGGAGGAAGCCAAGCTTCTGCAGCCCTGGCCGGCTCAGGCCTTCACTCCAGGCTACAGAGTTTCAATTAAAGAAGATACATAAATTCCAACAGAAATGGCTGCCACCAGGGAGTGAGCAGGAGGCTTGGCTCCCCTCCAGGCTACAAAGTTTCAATTGTAGAAGATAAATAAATTCCAGATATGAGGGTCTCCGCTTGGGTCGTTGTGGGGCATGGCTAGCCTGCAAACCACCACAGGCCCCTCGCCCAGGCCACCCCACACCCCAAGGGAACCCCCACCCTGATCCGGGACACCCTTCAGGAAAAACCAGCTGGCCCCCACCCATGCACCAGGCCTCTATCCTATCTAATAAAAGAGTAATATGCAGATTGACCATCACTCCAACACACAAGATGGCTGCCCCATATGGTCAAAGATCCTGCCCCCATGTGGACACAAGATGGCCACCACAAGATGGCCAGCAGGGGAGGACAGTTGGGAGGGACCAGGCCTGCAAGGGAGGACAATTGTGGGTGATCAGGAAAGCAGGGGAGGGCAGTTGAGAGGGACCAGGCCTGCAAAGGAGGGCAGTTGGGGGCGATAAACCCTGCAGGGGAGGGCAGTTAGGGGTGACCAGGCTGGTAGAGGAGGGAAGTTGGGGGCAAACAGGCTGGCAGGGGAGCAGTTAGACATCAATCAGGCTGGCATGGGAGTGGTTAGGGGGTGATCAGTCTGGCAGGCAGAAGCGGTTAGGGGCAATCAGAAAGGCAGGCAGGCGAACAGTTGGGAGCCAGCAGTCCTGGATTGTGAGAGGGATGTCCAACTGCCCATTTAACAGGCAATTGGACATCCCTTGAGGGGTCCCAGATTGGAGCTAGCCAAAGTAGACCCATCCATCACTCCAAAGACGCACATCATGCCATCTTAACAACCTCAGCTAAAAAATGTTTTTTTCTTCATTTGATCTGGCAGATAATTCCTGGTGGAGAATCTGATTGGCCTAAATTGAATTCCGTGCCTCTCTCTATGCAACAGTGAGTACAGAAAAATGGGACAACCCCTTGTAAACCCCAAGTTGAGATCAAGAGCCCCACATGAGAGCAGGGTTTTGTTTACCAAAATAAATGGAAAGGGTTGCTGGGTAACTCATAACTATAGATTCCCTTGCATTTTACTGTGAATTTCCCCAACATTTTTTTCTCACATACTAGTATACTAGTATACTTTTCAATACATAACAGCTACCATCTAGACTCTGAAATATACACATCTTTTCTCTGGTTTTCAAATTCTGCATTTATTCCCAAGTTTGGGATTTCTCCAGTTTATCTGCATTTGTCCTATGGTCAGGACATGGGTCCTTTGGTATGGCCAACCATGCTATTATCCAAACTCCCTTTCAGAATCTGTTACCTGTAACACAACATTCATGATACCAGGGTTCCTAACTGTCTTTTTGTCCTCAAAGAATGCCATCACTCCTCCATCTTTTTTTTTTATTGTTTAAAGTATTACATATGTCTCCCTTTACCCCAATTGACCCACCACCTGGCCATTCCCACCCCTGAGGGAAAGCTCCCAGTACCACAGTTTCTGTGTCCATTGGTTATGATAATATACATGCATAAAAGGCTTTTGGTTGATCTCTAATCCCCCTTCCCCTGTCTTCTCTCTGAGGTTGGACAGTCTGTTCAGTGCCACCTTGTATCTATATCTAGTTTAGTAAATCAATTTATGTTGATCATTATATACCACATATGGGTGAGAACATGTGATATTTATCTTTCACCAACTGGCTTATTTCCCTTAGCATAATGCTCTCCAGTTCCATCCATGCTGTTGCAAATGGTAAAAGTTCCTTATTTTTTAGAGCAGCATAGTATGCCATTGTGTAGATGTACCAACTTTTTTAATCTACTCATCTGCTGATGGGCACTTGGGCTGTTTTCAAATAGTTGCTATTGTAAATTGTGCTGCTATGAACACAGGAGTGCATATATCCTTTCTGATTGGTGTTTCTGTTTTCTTGGAATATATTCCTAGAAGTGGTATTACTGGGTCAAATGGAACTTCCATTTTTAAGTTTTTGAGGAAATGCCATACTGTTCTCCACAGTGGCTGCACCAGTCTGCATTCCCACCAGCAGTGCACAAGGGTTCCTTTTTCTCCACAGCTTCACCAGCACTTGTCTTTTGTTGATTTGTTCTTGATAGCCATTCTGACAGGTGTAAGATGGTACCTCATTGTTGTTTTGATTTGCATCTCTCAGATGATTAGTGACTTTGAGCATGTTTTCATATGCCTCTCAGCCTTCTGTACGTCCTCTTTTGAAAACTGTCTCTTGAGGTCCTTTGCCCATTTTTTGATTAGATTTTTAACTTCCTTTTGTTAAGTTGTATGAGTTCCCTGTAAATGTTGGATATTAAACCCTTAATAGAGATATCATTGGCAAATATGTTCTCCCATGCAGTGGGCTTTCTTGTTGTTTTGTTGATGATTTCTTTTGCTGTGCAGAAGCTTTTTATTTTGATGTAGTCCCATTTGTTTATTTTCTCCTTAGTTTTCATTGCCCTTGGAGCTGTAACGGTAAAGATACTGCTATAACATGTGTCTGATATTTTGCTCCCTATGGAATCTTCTAAGATTTTTATGGTTTCCCATTTACATTTAAGTCCCTTAACCATGTAGAGTTTGTTTTTGTGTATGGTGTAAGTTGGTGATCTAGTTTCATTTTCTTGCATGTGTCTGACCAAATTTCCCAGTGCTATTTATTGAAGAGACTGTCTTGATTCCATTGTATGCTCTTGCCTCCTTTGTCAAATATTAATTGAGCATAATGGCTTAGGTCGATTTCTGGGTTCTCTATTTGGTTCCATTGGTCTGTATGTCTGTTATTGTGCCAGGACCAGGCAGTTTTTTGAGAACCGTGGCTTGGTAATATAGATTGATATATGGTATTGTGATCCCTCCAACTTTATTCTTCTTTGTCAGGATTACTGTGGCTATTTGGGGTCTTTTTTTATTCCAGATGAATTTTTGGAGAGTTTGTTCTAGGTCTGTGAAATAGGTCTTTGGTATTTTAATTGGGAGTGCATTAATTCTATAAATTGCTTTGGGTAGTGTGGACATTTTAATGACATTGATTCTACCAATCCATGAACACAGTTTGTTCTTCCACTTGTTTATGTCTTCCTGTATGTCTTTTTTCAATGTCATGTAGTTTTCTGAGTACAAGTGTTTTACCTCCTGAGTAAGTTTATTCCAAGGTATCTTAATTTTTTTGTTGCAATGGTGAATGGGATTGTTTTTATAGTTTCTCTCTCTGTGAGTTCATTATTGGTGTATAAAAAAGCCATAGATTTCTGGGTGTTAACTTTGTATCCTGCTATATTGCCAAATTCATTTATTAGCTCTAGTAGTTTTTTGATGGAGTCTTGAGGCTTTTCTATGTACAATATCATATCATCTGCCAATACTGACAACTTTACTTCCTCTTTTCCAATTTGGATGCCTTTTATTTCTTCTTCTTGTCTGATTTCTATGGCTAGCACTTCTAATACTATGTCGAACAGGAGTGGTGAAACTGGGCAACCCTGTCTTGTTCCTGTTCTTAGGTGAAATGGTTTTAGCTTTTGCCCATTGAGTATGATGTTGGCTGTAGGTTTGTCATATACAGTTTTTATTATGTTGAGGTATGATCCCTCTGTTCCTATTTTGCTGAGAGTCTTTATCAAGAAAGGGTGTTGGATTTTGTCAAGTGCTTTTTTTGCATTGATTGATAGGATTATGTAATTTTTATCTCTCAGTTTGTTTATGTGATGTATCACATTTATTAACTTGTGGATATTGTACCATCCTTGCATATCCAGAATAAATCTCACTTGGTCATGGTGTATGATCTTTCTAATATAATGCTGGATCTGATTTGCTAGAATTTTGTTGAGGATTTTATCATCTATGTTCATCAAGGATATTGGCCTGTAGTTCTCTTTCTCTGTGCTGTCTTTATCTGGTTTTGGGATTAGGGTAATGCTGTCTTCATAGAAAGAGCTTGGAAATATTCCTTCCTCTTAAATTTTTTGGAATAGTCTAAGAAAGATAGGTTTTAGTTCTTCTTTGAATACTTGGCAGAACTGCAAGCCATCCAGACCAGGGCTTCTGTTGGCTGGAAGATTTTTTTTACTGCTTCAATTTCTTCAGTAGTTATGGGCCTATTCAGGTTTTTTATTCATCCTGATTGTGTTTGAAAGGTTGTATTTTTCTAGGACTATGTCCATTTCATCTAGGTTGTCCAGTTTGTTGGAATAGAGTTGTTCATATCATTTTTTTCATAATCCTTTTTATTTCTGTGGGGTAGGGTGTCACTTAACCTCTTTCATTTCTGATTTTGGTCATTTGGGTCCTCTCTCCTTGCTTCTTGGTGAGCCTGGCTAGAGGTTCATCTATCTTGTTTATCATTTCAAAGAACCAGCTCTTGGTTTTATTGATCTTTTTTATTGTTTTCTTGGTCTCTATGCCGATTATTTCCATGGTGATCTCTATTATTTCCTTCCTTCTGCTTACTCTGGGCTTTTCTTATTGATCTCTTCCTAATTTTTTTTGAGTTGTATGGTTAGATAATTTTATTACCATTTTTTCTTGTTTTTTGAGGTAGGCCTGTAGAGCTATGAACTTCCCTCTCAAGACTGCTTTCACTGTGTCCCATAGATTTTGGATTGTTGTGTTTTCATTGTTGTTTATTACCAGGATGCTTTTAATTTATTCTTTCATCTCTTTGGTAACCCAATCATTGTTTAATGTCATGCTACTTTTCCTCCAAATGTTTCATATTGTTTCATTGTTTTTATTGTCGTTGATTTCTAATTTTATGCCATTGTGATCTAAAAGATGCTTGATATTATTTCTATCTTCTTGAATTTGAAGAGACTTTGCTTATGTCTCAATATGTAGTCTATCTTTGAAAATGTACCATGTGCACTTGAGAAGAATGTATATTCGGTAGCTTTGGGGTGAAATGTCCTGAAAATGTCAATTAATTCCATCTGATGTAGAGATTCATTTAGGATTGATGTTTCTTTGCTGATTTTTTGTTTAGGGGATTTATCCAGTGGTGTCAATGGGGTAATAAAGTCCCATAATATGCTATATTGCTATCAATCTCTCCCTTGATATCTTCATGAAGTTTTTTTTTTTTTAAATGTATTTGAGTGCTCCTGTAATGGTTGTGTATATGTTTACCAGAGTTATATCCTCCTGTTGAATTGTTCCCTTTAGTATTATGAAGTGGCCTTCCTTATCTCTTGTTATGGCCTTCTCTTTGATGTCTAATTTGTCAGCTGTAAGTATTGCTCCCCAGCTTTCTTTTCATTTCTATCATACTGAATTTTTTTTTCATCCCTGTACTATCAGTCAGTGTGAGTCCTTTGTTCTGAGGTGGATCTCTTGTAGACAGCAGATATATGGGTCATGTTTTCTTATCCATTCAGCTACCCTATGTCTTTTGATTGGAGCATTTAATCCATTTATGTTTAAGGTTATTATTGATTGGCATTCTTTGTCGCCATTTTTATTCTTTATGCTTGTGTTCCTTCTTCCCTTCCTATTTCTTCTTTTTACAGCAGTCCTTTTAACATTTCTTGCATTGCTGGCTTGGTGGTAATAAGCTCCCTTAGCCCGTTTTTATCTGTGAAGCTCCTGATCTCACCTTCAATTTTGAATGATAACCTTGCTAAGTATAGTATTCTTGGATTCAGTCCCTTGCTTCACATTACTTTGTATATTCCGTTTCATTCCCTTCTGGCCTGATGTGTTTCTGTTGACAAATCAGTTGATAGTCTAATGGGAGATCCCTTATAGGTAACTTTCTGTCTCTCTCTGGTAGCCTTTAAGATTCTTACTTTGTTGTTGCTGTTTGCCAATTTAATTATGATGTGTCTTGGTGTGGGTCTTTTTGGGTTCATCTTGTTTGGGGCTCTGTGAGCTTTTTTGACTTGTGTGAGTTTTTTCTTCTCAATATCAGGGAAGTTTTCTGTCATTATTTGTTCAAACAGGTTTTCTATTTCTTTCTCCGTTACCTCTCTTTCTGGCACACTTATTATGCAGATGTTATTTTGTTTTGTGTTGTCCCAAAGCTCCCTTAGACTCTCCTTCTGTTTTGTTTTGTATTTTTCCCCCAGTTATTGCTCTGCTTGGGTGTTTTTTCCTACTTTGTCTTCTAGCTCATTGACTCGGTCCTCAGCTTCTTCTAGTCTACTGTTGATTCTTTCTAGTATGTACTTTATTGCAGCTATGTCATTATTCATATCTTCTGGGTTCTTCTTCATTTCCTCTTGATTCTTACACATGTTGTTGAATTTGTCTCCCATCCTTTTCAGCACACTTATGGCCATTGCTCTGAATTCTTTCTCTGACAAATTGCTTGCCTCCATTTTGTTTACTTCTTCTTCTGATGATTCTTCCTTTTCTTTTGTATGGGGGCTGTTTCTCTGTCTCCCCACTTTTGATCCTCTCTAGGTGTCTGGTTATGTGGGTCACTCTCTGCCACATTGACCAAAAGGCACAAAATACAACTTGCCCAGACACAAAAGAGAGGGAACAAAACACGAATGTATTCACAACACCAATAACCCCAACACTGGTGACCACCAGAGAAAAGAGAATTGGGGGAAAGAAAAGAGCCCAAAAATGATATTGAGAAAAGGAAAAATGGTAAGAGAGAAAAAAAAAAAAGAAAAAAGAAGAAAAAAATATAAGAAAAAAATATATGGGGAGAAAACTCCACAAAACCAACAATTCAACCAAAAACTGCAAAGAACAAACACACAGAAAAAAGGAGGGGAGATGAATCTGAAGAGACAGAGCTTATTTCCAGAAGGTAAGGTAAAGGAATTGAATTAATGGGGGAATGGCCACGATTCAGTATAGAGGAGGTAGAAAGAGAATGAGTTTATGAGAAGAAAAGTAAGAAAACAAAATACTCAATAAAAGTATAATAATAAATAATAATAAATTTAAAAATAATAATATATATGTATTAACATATATATGTATATAATTTTCCCCTTTCTTTATTCTATCTATCTATATATTCATCTATTTTTGGAAAAGGAGAATAGAGAGCAAATAGGCCTGAGTTTGGTGAGTATAAATAATTAAGGTATCAGTAGAAGAAGAAAAGAAGCGAGGAGAGGAAAAACAAATACATGAAGTAAAAAACAAAAACAAAAAAACAAACTAACAAACAAACAAACAATAACAAGAAGAAAAAAATGGCTAGCAAAGAACGAGAAAAGAGAAGGATGCATGGACTTGGAGCAGGGGAGAGGGAATTAGATAAATGACCAAGCCAACAGAAACTATGTAATAGTAATGTGTCAATAAAGCAGATAAAGATCAATTTTTAACAAGGAGTTAAAAGAAAGGAGAGAGAAAAACTCAAGCAGGAACAAGAGAAGAGAAGGGATGAAAAAGGGGGAAGTGAGAAACAAAGGGTTGGCATAAAGAAAAAATGAGTTAGAATAAAATAATGATAAAAAATAAATATAAAAATAAAATGTAGAACACTAATAAAAAAATAAAAAATGAAAGGTTAATAATAATAATAATAAATAAAATAATAAAAAAATAAAGAAAAGAGAAAACAATTAGTTTCTTAAGTAACAGATAAAAAATAAAAAAGTGAAGTAGTGAAGTGTCATTCCCTTCAGCTGAGTTTTAATGTCCCATGGGAGCTGGTTTAAGACCCCTCTCTACTCTTCTGTCTGCCACCTCTCAGTTTCCTGTTAGGTAGTCAGCACCGTGTTGAAGTTCCCAGCAATCCACCGCTCCTCTGTGTCAGATTCCACAGCCTTGGTTTCAGCCAGGTGGGATCCATCTGCCCGCTTTGTTTTTCTGCCTGCTTTCAAGCATATTTACACAAGTGTCTATTTCTGACATGGCCTCTGTATTAGTTTCCAGAACCAAATGGCTCCTTAATCCACTCCCTGAGGGATCCCTGGGGATATTTCAAACCTTTGTTTTCCTGCTGAGCTCTAGGCTGGGTGCAGCTGTGTTGCTAGGAGGGGCCTGGTCTTCAGGAGAAAAATGTCTGATCAGGGTTGAGGGGATTGAACCATCCCTGAGGGGGCTTCCTGGTCAGCTCTCCCTATTTTACTCCCCAGCTTCCACAAAACCACCTTTCCGTGCACTGCAGCCATGGTGAGTGTTTATAATTGAAAGATCCTATGCTCTGGGTTTAGCAAGTAAAAGCAAGGACAATATAAAGACAGAGCACCCGCACCACTGAGTGTCTCATCTCTCTCCCCCTGGCAATGTGCTGCCAGTGCAGAACTTCAGGCTGCCTTTCTGGGCGCAGCCTCCCACAGCTATGGACTTAGATGTACAGTCCCTGGCTGCCAATAGCCCTGTGGACCCCCTTCCATAGTCGAGCACTACACATGTCCCCAAGGTATATGGAGTTGGTGCAGTGCCATCTCCCTCTGAAACTCTAGTCCTGGCTGCAAGCATTTCTCCCTCCAGCCCAGATGCCCAACCCCACCAGTCTCCAGGCAACCTCTGACCTTTCTGTCCATGAATTGTCTCGCCAGCTGTGTTTAATTCACCAATTCCGGGTGGATGTTATTCTATTCAGCTCTTTCCTCTATCTGCTCTGTGAGAAAGTGCAGGACTCATCCATCTATTAAGCCACCACCTTGTCTCCCCCTGGAAAAACTCCTTAGGCACCCGCAGCTGGGAAGCTGGAGTCTCGGTGTTCGTGGGTTTGCAGCCAAGGCAGCAGGTCACTGGTTGGTGTGCTATAGGGTCCTGGGTGGTGTTCGAGGTCTCCTCAGGTGGAGGTGAGGCTGGCCTCCCAGTCACAGCCGCTCTGCCCTTCAAGATGGCATGTTCTCTGTGGCATAGCCGGCTGCCCTGAGAGTGATTATAGTGGTAGTAGAGGCTGCCTGGCCAGGGGAGCCTGATCTGCCAGCCCCCAACAGTCCTGTGGAATATAACTGTCCCTCACTCACACATACTCTCTTCCTCACTGCTGTCCTGTCAGCCACCATGTTCAATCTCCCACACCTCCATCTTTTTAACAGACGCTCCTCAGATGGTGGGCTGTTGATACCCCACTCATCACATTCTAATAGATATGCAGCCTCTGTGGAAAAGGAGTTCAGGTATGGCCGGTGTAGCTCAGTGGTTGAGTTTTGACCCATGAAACAAGAGGTTATGGGTTTGATTCCTGGTCAAGGCAAATGTTCAGGTTGTGGGCTCTATTCCCAGTAGAGAAGTGTGCACAGAAGTGTGCAGGCAGCAGCTGATTGATGATTCTTCCTTATCATTGATGTTTCTTACTCTCCCTCTCCCTTCCTCTCTCTCTAAAAATCAATACAAAATATATTTTTAAAAGGTGTTCAGTGTTAAATGAGATTATGCACACAAGGAGCTGATCACAGCATTCAGCATATAGAAGTACTCAATAAATGATGCTTTTGTTATTGCAACTCATTATTATTCTATCACTATCATTATCATCATTTTCTGGTATATCTTGACATTGGTTTGACTTAGGTCATGTGGTCATCCTGTGGTAGGAAGGAAGGGAGATGCAGTCACACTCCCTCTCAATCAAACCTAGAGAATGATTTACCTCAAGTTGAATGAGCTCCATTTCCATAAGAAGAAATAACCAGCATCAGGTATACAAGATCCGCATATATCCACTGCAGTACCTTTACCAACTACTTGACCCACTTCTTGAATATTATACATATCTATATAATATATTTTTATTTTATACAGTAATTTAAAATTAATTTACATATATATATATATATATATATATATATATATATATATATATATATATATGTATATGTATATATATGGGTTTTCTGGCTAAAAATCCTTACACTTGTACAAATTTGTAAAAATATTTTTATGTCAAAATTTGAAGCTCTGGATAACTGACCTCAGTTGGGTTAGAGACACAACTGAGAATATTAATGATATTTGTAATACTATAAAATTATTAGATTTCAAGGCTTGTTAGGATTAAAATGTGTGTTTACAAGTTTACAAGCTTTATCTGAATTGTACAGTTATATGTCATTTGAGGAGCATACATTCTGAGATGCATTCATCATTGTACAGACAGATGAGAGTGAACTTACACAGACCTAGATGGTATAACGTACTACACACCTAGGCTGTATGGTATAACTTTTTGCTCCTAGGCTACAAGCATGTACACTATGTTATGTACAAAATCAATCACAAGAGATAATTAGTGCAATCAAGAAACTCAGTAAACACGAGATGTATGAAACTGTGGTAGGAAGGAAGGGAGATGCAGTCACACTCTCTCTCAATCAAACCTACTGTATAAAATAAAAATATATTATATAGATATGTATAATATTCAAGAAGTGGGCCAAGTAGTTGGTAAAGCAGGTTAACAGAACACTTTTATAGTAAACTTTTTTTATAAGTAGAAAGAGTACACTTTTAAATAGTGATATAAAATTATAGTATGGTAAGTACATAAACCAATAGCACTGTCATTTATTATCATTATCAGGTACTATGTACTATATATAATTATATGTGCTATACTTTATACAACTGATAAAGTAGTGGTTTTGTTTACACCAGCATCTCCACAATTATGTGAGTAATGCATTGTTCTAGGACCTTATGATGGCTATGACATCACTAGGTGATAGGATTTTTTCAGCTCCCCTGTAATCTAATGGGGCCTCACTGTCTGTATATGCAGTCTGATGTTGACCAAAATATCATTATGTGGCACATGACTGTTTGTCAAAATATTGTTATTTAAAAGCTAATTAAGAAATTATTTCAGATAGTAATATTGGTTTGACTTATTTAAAATGCAATACTCTTTATAGGTAAAATGAATATAGGTAATATGATATATATATTCTATTGTCTGTTACCGATTTTATTTTAATTGTTACTTAGACCGTGCTACTACAAGGAAGAAGGGGGGAAAAAAACAACAGTATTGTGAAGATATCTGCTCTAAGCATAATAAAACAGGTGTACCTTAATAGGTCTACCAGGAATATTTTAGCTGTTAAGCATCTTTTAAATACTACTGCTGAGAAACCATGTTTTCGTAACAAGGTTGGTGAGTATTAGAACTGTGATAATTCTTTCTGGGATTACTATAATTTACAAAAACAATAAAAACCTGCTAAAAAGCATTTATGTATTTTTAAATGTTGTAATTGAGGGATCCTACTGATATTTGTGGTGAAAGATTTGCCCAAGGCTACATAACCCTGCTTGTACAGTGCCAGGACTGCAATCTGTTTTATGACAAAACAGATTCATTTATCTCCAAATAAATAAATTACTTTTGTGAACATTTAGAAACATTTGCATAATTAGGCTGTACAATCTTAGCAGCCTTTTTCATAATAATTAAACTAATCTAATCTTGGACAGGGTAAACAGACTTACTAGGATGAGAGCAGCCTTCAGGCAAGGAACTTACCGAATTCTGCAGGAACTGTAAGGCTGATGATGTCTGTTAATTATTCAGAGCTTTTACTCCCTAGTAATAGCAGTGTTTGTATTGCCTGAAGCTCAGAGAGCAACTCCCAGGCACATAAAATTAAACTCTTCTTTTTTTTTGACATTCTCTTAAAAAAAATAAAAGAAGATACTGCAAAATGATTATATGCTTTCTACAAGGAGGCCGTTAGCTTTCCAATGATGGATCCTGGATCTGCATACAATTGGCCATTCTTTAGTCATGTGATCTGGATTATCCTTAGATCTGGAGTCTTTCAGACTATACACAGATACTCAGAGCTTAATTAAAGAGCAGCAAAATGAATGACTACCTTTCAGTTCTTGGAACTTAAGGATCCCCAAGTTTGAAAAAAGACACTAGTAAATTCATTTTTAAAGAAACTGTGTTTTTATAATTAACAAAAGGGGAAATATTAAATATATATATAAAATAGAAATGAATGTTTTATAAAATTTCAGTTTTTTTATAAGCAGTCTATCGAACACTTTGGCTCATGTAGCGGTTTTAATATTGACTTAGTGGAAGGAACCGCTATCTGTCTGGTTATAATTATTACATTTACCTTAAAACACAAAGCTTAAAACAATCTAGCAGCCCAGCCAATGTGGCTCAGTGGTTGAGTGTCGACCCATGAATAAGGAGTAGGTGGTTTGATTCCAGGTCATGACACATGCCTGGGTTGTGAACTCAAACCTCAGTAGGGAGCATGCAGGAGACAGCCAATCAATGATTCTCTCTCATCATTGATGTTTCTATCTCTTTCCCTCTTCCTTTCTTTCTCTGAAATCTATAAAAACGTATTTAAAAAAACAACAACAATCTGGCAAACAGATAGATGAATTTCACTAAGTTAATTGACAAAATGTTTATGTAATTAGTTATTATATCTCTCATTGCAAATGAAAAGTACAGGTTTTTCAAAAGAAAACTAATAATTGATGTTTTCAAAACCAAGTCCTAAGAACCCTAGTGAACAAAGAATGTATAAGTTGAATAAATGTTCATTGGGTTCAGAGGTGACATTTAATGCATTTATTCTTATTCATATGAAATGTTAAACAAATGTGGTTGCAGTAACATGAGTCATCAGAAAAGTGATGGTATTATCTGTTCTTTGCATATTATCACTCATTTTATTTATAACATTCATTTATGCATATTATATTTTATTTCACTTGTATTTAGATGGGTTTGTAGGATAATTATTTAATCTTGAAATGTTCAAACCTCACAATGCATTAAGACATTACAAACTGCTATCTCCATGGAAGGAGATTGGTGATGTTATAAGCATGGGACATTTGAGAATGACAATCAGGAACTAGAAATGAAAGATTTAAAAAAGTATGTAAAATCTTGGGGAGGAGCATGGGAAAGATAAGGCAAAAGAAGCAATTCATGTCTTAAAGAAGCTTTCCTACCATGAAAGTGAACATAATAGTTTCTGTTCAGTCTTTTGTAAATTACATTTAAAAATATATATTTTTTTAATTGATTTCAGAGAGGAAGGAAGAGGGATAGAGATAGAAACATCAATGATGAGAGAGAATCACTGATTGGCTGTCTCCTACACACCCCTACTGGGCATTGAGCTTGCAAACCTGGCATGTGTCCTGACCAGGAATCAAACAGTGACCTACTGGATCTATGGTCTATGCTCAATCATTGAGCCACGCCGGCTGAGCTAAATTACATTTTTGATAACTTGGAAGTTCATTAAGTATTTATTTAAAATTTTGGCTTCTACATTTATCCATGAAATATAGTTTTAACTAAAATCTTCTATTGTGTTTAAAGTTTATAAAATCTCTCATATACTCTGCTACATTTTCCCTTTTGCCACTTTTAGAATTTCCCTTTTGCTACTTTTAGAAATCACAGACATAACAGAGAAGACAACCTATAGTCTTTCTTTCTTTTAATTAAATGACTATTTAGATAAAACTAAGATTAAACTTGCAAGTAATTATAATTATTATTTTCTTTTTTTTACAATTGAGATTTTGTTGTGCTCTTAAAAACACTAATTTTCTACCTTGTTTTAACAGCAGTAGCAGATGCCTTTTTTATTTATTTATTTATTCTTGGAACTTGATTTCAGAGAGAAAGGGAGAGGGAGAGAGATAGAAACATCAGTGATGAGAGAGAATCATTGATTGGCTGCCTTCTGCCTGCCCACCACTGGGGATCTAGCCCACAACCTGGGCATGTGCCTTGATTGGGAATTGAACCGGACCTCCTGGTTCATAGGTATATGCTCAAAGACTTAGCCACACCAGCAGGGAGCAGATGCCTTTAATTAAAAAATATATATTACATTTTTTTCAAAAGTTAAGGTAATTGAGGCATAAAGAAATTAGTTTTCCTGCCTTTGTTACAGAAGAGAAATGGGAACAGGACCCAGATCTACTTAATTCCAAAGCCTAGCTTCCCCAATTTACTGTCATACTTATTGAAGGGGACTTTAGCCATCTTTTAAAAATTGTTTTATAGTCTAACAGTGCTTATTATAATAGATATCTCAAAGTTTTATTGTTCATAAGTCCTATTGGTAAAAAAATTTGGGCAGAATAATACATTCCTGACGTATATCCTACCTAATAATAGAGTAATACACAAATTGACTGCACCTTCGCTATGCCCAAGCCACGCCCACCAGCCAATCAGGGTGAATATGCAAATTAACCCAACCAAGATGGCGGTTAATTTGCATATCAAGACAGCGTAGGAAGAAGCCAAGCGCTGTAGAAGGGAGCTAAGCTGCAGAGAAGGGAGGGAAGCAGGCAGGGCTGGCGGAGAAGGGAGGCAAGCTGGCGCTGCCTGACTTAGCCCTGATGGTCCAGGCCGCCATGGACCCGGCAGGCCTGGTGGGCAGCACCTGATGTCACCCACAAGGTCCAGGACACGATAATGACCGGGCAGACTCAGCAGGCAGCACCTGACGCTGTCCGCGGGGTCCAGGCAGTAATCAGGATCGGGCAGGCCCAGCGGACAGCGCCTGACATCACCTGTGGGACCAGGAAGCCATCGGGACTAAGCATGGCAGCTGTCTGCGGGGTCCAGGGGGTGATCCGGAGGGGCAGGCAGCATGGACAGAGCCTGATGTCACCCGTGGGGTCCAGGTGGCGATCGGGACTGGGCTGGCCTGGCCTGGCAAATAGCACCTGACGTCATCCAGCTGAGTCCAGGTGGCGATTGGGACTGGGCAGTTCCAGCAGGCATTGCTTGACACTGCTCGCGGGGTCCAGGAGGTGATGGGGACCTGGAAAGTGGCATGGACAGTGCCTGATGCTGCCCATGGGATCCAGGGGGCAATCGGGACTGGGCAGGCGGCATGGACAGCACCTGACGCTGCCCACAGGGTCCAGGGGTCAATTGGGACCGGGTAGGCAGCATGGACAGTGCCTGACATCACCTGCGGGGTCCAGGCAGTGATCGAGACTGGGCAGGCGGCATGGACAGCGCCTGACGCTGCCTGCGGGGTCCAGGGTGCCATCAGGACCAGGCAGGCAGCATGGGCAGTGCCTGATGTCACCCGCGGGGTCCAGGCGGCGATCGGGACTGGGCTGGCCCTGCAGATGGCGCCTGACGTCGCCCGCGGAGTCCAGTCTTTGATCGTGACCAGGCAGTTTCAGCAGGCAGCGCCTGACGCTGCTCAAGGGGTCCAGGGGGAGATCAGGACCTGGCAAGTGGCATGGACTGCACCTGACGCTGCCCATGGGGTCCAGGGTGCTATCGGGACCAGGCAGGCAGCATGGACAGCACCTGACGCTACCCGCGGGGTCCAGGAGGAGATCGGGGCTGGGCAGGAGGCATGAACAGCACCTGACGTTGTCTGTGGGGTCCAGGGGACGATTGGGACCTGGCAGGCGGCATGGATAGCGCCTGATGTCACCCACGGGGTGCAGGCGGCTATCGATAGAGACTAGGCAGTTCTAGCAGGCAGCGCCTGATGCTGTCTGTTGGATCCAGGGAGCTATCTGGACCAGGAAGGCAGCATGGACAGCGCCTGACACTGCCCGCGGGGTCCAGGCAGCGATCAGGACCTGGCAGGCAGCAAGGATAGCAACTGATGTCACCCGCGGGGTCCAGGGTGCAATTGGGACTGGGCAGGTAGCGTGGTCAGTGCCTGACTTTGCCTGCGGGCTCTGTAGGTGGGGGTGGCCAGGGTCTCTGGGATCACTGTCTGCCCCGGGCCACCTGAGGACACCGGTGGAGCAGGCCAGGGTTGAACATTTTAATGAAAATGCGATTCCTGTGCCCTGCCCCACCACGCCCTGTCCCTGGAGAGGAGAGGGAAGTGGACATTTAGGAGGCACCGGGGCTCTCAAGTGGCTGGAAACAACCTGCAGGCGAGCTACCAGGAAGAGGTGCTGAACCATGAGGATGCAGAGGGCTGGCTGGAGGTGAGCAAAGGTGCAGATGAGGTGGCTCTTGCCAGCACTGAGCTGGAAAAGTGAATCGAAAGCCTGATGGACAAAATCGCCTTTCTGAAGAAGGTGCATGTCCAGTATGCTCAGATCTCCATGGAAATGGACGTGTTCTCCAAGTCCAACCTCTCCACTATGCTCAAGGACATCCGCACCCAGTATGAGAAGCTGGCTGCCAAGAACATGCAGAATGCTGAAGAATGGTACAAGAGCCGCTTCACCATGCTGACAGAGAGCACTGCCAAGAGCACCTACGTGGTGCGGGCCAGCAACTGCTCAAGGCCAAGACCCTGGAGATTGAAGCAAGCTGGGGCATGAACAAAGCGCTGGGAAAGCAGCTGCAAGAACTGGAGGATAAGCAGAACTACGACGTTAGTGCTATGCAGGACACAATCAACAAATTAGAAAATGAGATGAGAACCACAAAGAGTGAAATGGCAGGATATTTAAAAGAATACCAGGACCTCTTCAATGTGAAAATAGTTTTGGATATTGACATTGCAGCTTACAGGAAACTCTTGGAAGGTGAGGAGACCGGCTCAGTTTCACCAGCATGGGAAGCATAGCCAGCCGCTACTACCAGAGTTCCCAGGTCTTTGGTGATCTGCCTACGGAGGTTTACAGAATAGCTCCTACTTGATGTCTGCTCACTCTTTCCCTTCTTAATACACCAGCCACGTCCAGGAGGAGCAGATCGAGGTGGAGGAGACCATTGAGGCTGCAAAAGCCGAGGAAGCTAAGGATGAACCCCCTTCTGAAGGAGAAGCTAAAGAGGAGGAAAAGGAGAAGGAAGAGGCTGAGGAAGAGGAAGGAGAGGAAGAGAAAGAAGGTGCCAAGGAATAATTTGAGGATGCAAAGGAGGAAGAAGGAGGTGAAGGTGAAGGAGAAGATGCCCAAGAAGCTGAGGATGAGAAGAAAGATTTAGGTGCTGGGGAGGAGCAAGCAACCAAGAAGAAATATTGAGCCCTCCTTTCCTTAATTATTTCAGGAATAATCCTCCCAAAACCAGGTCAACCTCTCCACCAACCAAGCAGTTGAGTTCCCAATACTATATGAATTAAGAAGTCAATATATATAACATTCTGAGGTGACTCAGGTTGGACATTAAATGTTATGCTATGACTTTTCTCCTTATGCAGAGTATCTGTTTGCTTGCAGAGTGGCTTCCTGGCTTGCTGCCAGCCTGTGCATGGTCCACACTTATGAGTTCAGGATCTATTACAATGTGAGTAATTCAAATGTTTACAATAAAAACACATGAATACACAAATTCATGAATGTTAATGTTAAATTTCATGAAAAAATAATCCTTTGAATCTTTGGTGGTTAGAAATTAAAGACCTCAAATCATGTGCAATAAACAGTAAATAAAGTTACACTGAATGACAAAAAAAAATACATTAGTGGCCAGGAAACGTCAAAAGAAGTGGGGAACCATTCCCAGATCAGGAAGGGAAGTCACAGGGTATATATTATTGCTATGAATACATTATTTCCTACTACTTACAACATATACAATGTAATGTATTAGATGCCTTCCTATTGGATGAAGTATGCATTCTCATAGAGTAATACTGGTATATATGTTATAGTTATGGCAGTATGTCATATCCTACCTATATTAGTAAAAGGGTAATATGCTAATTAGACCATGAGACCTTCCAGATGTCCTTCTGGACAAAGCCATGGTGGCGGGGCTGAGGCAGAAGCGGTTATGGGTGATCAGACCAGGAGGGGAGGGCAGTTGGGGGTGATCAGGCTGGCGGGAGGGGGGTGTAGTTGGGTGCAAGCAGGCCAGCAGGCAGAGTGGTTAGGGGAGATCAAGCAGACAGGCAGGTGAGCAGTTAGGAGCCAGTAGTCCCACATTACGAGGGGGTTGTCCAACTGCAGGTTTAGGCCCGATCCCACAGGGGTCCCAGATTGGAGAGGATGCAGGCCAGGCTGAGGGACCACCCCCTCCCCATGCACGAATTTCGTGCACTGGGCCACTAGTATATATATATTTTTAATTAGATGCATGTACTACTATCACTAAATAGAATTAATAATACATACTTAATTTGAAGAACTAGAATTTCAAGATTCCTTTGAAAAAAAGGAGACACAAAATGTATATCTCCACCTCCCAAATTAAGAACATATATATGGGCTACTGAATGAGGAGACAACTCTTTTTGGGTTTCCCGTGATTTGCACATTATATTGATACCATTGTAATGAACCCAGTTATTAGTAACTGGGAAGAAGCAAAGGGAAGGCCAAGTAGTATGAACATGCCATTTGATAAAACATATAAACTCCCCTAGACAATGGAGTTCTCTCTCTTGCTTGCACTGACTCCTGACTTGTGGGACACTCATGCTCCTGCTCTCTTGCATCTGGCCACATGACCCACAACCTTGTGGACAACACAAAATGGACTAAAATGAGCCTAATTCTACACCAGACCCAGCTCCACCATGGAACAGAAATGCTGGATATGGCTTTGCTTCTAGCTCTGCTGAATCCCCAGTTGCACCTCTTCCAGGACTGGATTAAGGGGAATGGGACTTTGCAATCTGAGGGATGTAATTCCACACAGATAAAACTTTCTACCATAGCTCATCTTCTCATGGGGGCCTCCAGAAATTCTTATTCCAGCAGTACCCTAAGAACCCACTTCCACTAGCAACTAAGAAGTACCATCCATACATTTCTCAGATAACAGATGGTGGCCCAGATGGGACTGGAGATTAGGAGGATTAAAACGTGGAAGCTATTCATCTGCTCCAGCCCACTTCAGCCTCCAGGTCAGCACTAGGAGGATGAAGCAGTAAAGGAGGGGGAAGTTGACCAAGACCCTGGGAAGTCTGGTGAGAAATGGAATTTAACTTCCCTATTCTGGGAATTTTATACTAATTCCCTAGTGGGCAAT
This sequence comes from Cnephaeus nilssonii, assembly GCF_951640355.1. Taxonomy (NCBI): domain Eukaryota; kingdom Metazoa; phylum Chordata; class Mammalia; order Chiroptera; family Vespertilionidae; genus Cnephaeus; species Cnephaeus nilssonii. The sequence goes on from NC_137074.1 coordinate 105,962,350, forward strand.
CTGCTTTCCTAATTCTCTAATGGGCAATTAGTTGAAAAGCATTAGTTGAGAAGCAGTAACATTTGTATGAAATATGTCACAAGCAAGATGGCTGCTAAAGTGGCTTTAATGACAACTTCTGCCCTTAACAAAATGGCGGCCAAAAGTGGAGTAGCAATATTGTGGCTTCCTAATACCCCAAAAGGGCAATTTGCTTTCTTTTGCTACCTCTGACACTGCAGTTCTAGACCCAAGACTGGATTCATGGGGGTGGAGCATCCAGCTGCCTTCTCAGCCAGGGCTGGGACAGGGCATAGTTGCAACTGCTGTGCCCCATGAAATGGCAGGACTGACCCCCGTGCTCCTTTAGTGCTACCCCCACAGCCGTTGAAACTGAGAATCCGCCTGTGGGATGAAAGGGAGGTGCGCACGCCAAGTGTCAATTTCGTGAGTTCTGTGCCTGGCCCCAGAGGCTTTGGAAACGCTCCAGGCTCACAGATTCGCCCTACTTTCTTGGCTCCTCACCTCCACGCTGACAGCAGGTTGTCCTCGGCCCACATATGGAAGGTGCTAAGTAAGCCCCACACACTTGGGGTAGAGGCGCATCAGGGTGCTGGCTGAGGCCACGGCAATGGGCATAGAGCTTTGCCTCCTGCTAGGTCCCAGCCAAAGCATCCATCGGACTTCCTGGCTGTGCTGGGAAGGGTGGAGGGATTCTGATTAGAGACTCCATCATAGATAATCTCTCCCTGGCGCACAGAAAAACGGATGCAGGCACCACCACCTCTATACTTGTCAATAAGCTGCAGAAGCCACACTATTGCTACTCTGCTTTGGGCCGCCATTTTGCTTAAGGGCAGAAGATGTCCTTAAAGCCACTTTAGCAGCCATCTTGCTGGAGGGCAGAAGTCCTGCTCCTGGCAGCCTTCTCGCTTGTGACATATTTCATACAAATGTTACTACTTCTCAACTAATCCTTTTTCCACAGGTATAGCTAGTAGAAAAAGGCTTCAAGTGTACAAGTGCTCAGAGAAATAAAAGCTTTTTGTTACCTGAATTTAGAAACTAACTAAAAGCAGAATTTAAACCCAGGACCTGGGGTGTTTAGTTCCAGCCAGTCAAATTAACAGGGAATGCTGTTCCCTACTTAAGAGAAGCTGTCTCACACTACCAACCCTCTTAAGGGATCACAGCTATTAGAAAAAAACAAACAATAAGACAGTGATAGCTTACTGGCCCAGCTGTTAGAGGCCAGTTGAAAGGCCAGACTTGGTCTACTCAAGGTAGACAGGGAAGAATGCCTCCAATAAGGCATTCAGAATCATCTATGTGGAGTTAAAGGCCCCACACTTGGACAATTGTATTACCATTTCAAGAAGAGCCTCTGCGTCGGGTGTGGGCAGAAACTTTAGACTGTTGGCAAGTGTCAATTCCCCTTGTTGGCTTAGAATGGATGTCTGTCATCCCATGGTGGTTAAGGTGCCACAAACCCCTCTGATTCTGGTCTATGATTGAAAGTTAAGGGAGCTTAGATGTCCTTCATGCCTCCCTCAACTTTTAGGTTTTTCTCCATTAAATAAACAATAATACAATTTCCATTCCTCAAGAGTGACCACTCTGACATGGAATTTTATTCCAGGATTTTAAAAAGGAATTGTCTGCCTTTGTAGTATAAATATCTGGTCTCCAGAATGCTTATCTGATTTATCAATTGGAATGCAGATTCTGAAAAAAATAGATCTTATCTGAACCAAAGCTACCTAAGCCAATCAGTTTAATTCAGTTCACCTGTGGTTTACTAAATCAATGAGTTTTGCTATATACCTGTCTTCATGGGAATATGTCTCTTAAAGTGTCAGTGTATTTACCAGTAAAGAAGCCTATGTTTCTAAAAGTTATGGAATGTGTTTGCCTACCTAGCAAATGCTAATTATTCACTTTTATCTTTTCTCCCTTACCTTATTCCCTCCAGAATTTGGCAGATCTTAATGAGTGGGTCATGGCAATACATTTATTTGCATAAATTAAATTAGACTAGTTCCAAACTAAGTGGTCTTATTAACCAAGATTTTGACTAGAATGCCACGTCTAAGACAGATATGCCTGAATTCTGCATGTCACCAGAAAACCTTAAAGAATTGAGAGTGACTTTCAAAGACAATCAAAAGCCACTTGAAGAAATGGCTAATACCTTGCTTTGTCACATAGGTCATGGAAACCTTCCCAGGGAAGGAACAAAGGTTGTTCCTCTGAAAGATGGCAAGAAAGGAAACTCAAGACATTTTTGTGGACCTCAATGACTTGAGGACTTGACCCAATCCTACAGGTATTGCAGGAAACTGTGGCCTTAGCATCTCCACCCTCAGGGGATGACTGCTCACTAAAGCTCAATCTGAATATTTCTTGTGAATGAGATTCCAGCCAAGCAAATTTGAGAAAGCCTGTGTGGTCAATTTGATCAATTGCTACTCTTATTGTGTTTATACAAATGATCAAGCCAAAGTAAAACTGGTCTTAATACAGTCTTTTGGAACATAAGGGTAGTCTTAGAGAGAAAAAAGAAATTGTGTTTCAATGGAAACCACAATGTCCAATTGTGGGTATTAAACTTCAGTGTAGTTAACTGTCTTCAATGCTTTGTTTTAAGGCTGTGTCTATAAATGGCATACCGATCTCAGCACCTGATAATATTTCCAGAAATGTTCTCACTGCAGACAAGATTGTCATTGCTTGATTTCATTCCAGCAAAGTCCTTGCCTTTGGAAATCTTTGCAACTGGTTTATGATTTGCTGTATGCATTAACGTTAGTGTTTTGTTCCCTCCTGTTTTCATAGAATGCATGCCTATGTCCATATTTACCTGATTGCTTGCTCACACAATATAGGCCTCACATTAGAAATCATCTGCATCACCGTTTTCTGAAAATGAGACTCAATGGCTTGGATTCATGGTTGAGTCAATGAAATATGGACAGTCTAATGGCTCCCTTTGAAATTATTTCCCTTTTCTGCCCAAATGGTTCAGACAGAAGAGGCCCATAGCTTCTCATAGAGGCAATCTTAAAATGTTTCCTGTAGCTTAATTTTGATTAAGTATGGTGGACAAAAGGACTTTTGACAAGTGTGACACATCTGCCTCCAGAAAAGCCACTCTTCCAACAACTTAATTTGCTACACTGTTAGTTAATCTTTCCCTTTATCACAAGGGGTTTTACCTCTCACTAGACCTTTAGTTGTTATAAGTCTCCTCAGTTTTGAATTATGCCTTTTAACCTTCTTGTCAAGTTTGTCATTTCTAGAATACAACAAGAATGACAGATTGTCCAGTGCATCATTCTCATGGACATCACCCATGTCACCTTCCAGGGACACCAGACTGATATGGACTTTGCAGAATCCCTATTCCCTGCATACATACTTATTTCCCTTTTTGTCTCTCCCTTTCTCTGTAAGACAAGGAGAACCTCTAAGCCTTGGAATAGTCAGATCTATGCCCCTTGACAGCAGGAAGCAGTTACAGGAAGACAGAGACCTTTGTCATTTCTCCTTTGTAGGATAACAGTTTCTTTTTTCTTATGTGGGAATGAGATAATTGTAATTAAACCCAGTTTTTAATAGCAGAAAAGGAGCAAAGAGAAAGCCAAATAGTATGGGCATGCCATCTGTGTAGTTTTGCCAGGCAGCTGTAATTGAGATGCATGCCCAGGAAAGTTGAGTGAAATAGGATGGTCAGTCACACCTGGGAACAGGTCATTGGCCAGAGTAGGCATGGCCACTGCAAAAGTGGGAAGATAGGAGGTATTTAATCTCCTAAACAAAGGAGTATTCTCTCTCGATTGTGCTTAACTCCTGACCTGCAGGACTCTCACACTCCTGCTCTCTTGTATGTACCCACATGGCCCACAGCCATGTGGACCCTACAAAATGGACTGATGGACTGCAACTAGCCTAATTTTATACCATCCCCAGCTCCATATGGAACAGAAATTCAGGACATTGGCTTTGCTTCTAGTTCTGCTGAATTCCCAGTTGTACCTCTTCCAGGACTGGATTGAGGGAAATGGGACTTTACAACCCAGGGGATGCAATTTCATGTAAATAAAGTGTTTACCACATCTCATACTCTCATGGGGTCCTCCATAAGTTCTTATTCCAGCGGTAGCCCAAGAACTCCACTCCCACTAGCAATGGAGAAATACTATCCATGCATTTCTCCTATAACAGAGAGGAATTGGCTGTCTTTTGTTGTGGACTATCTTTTCATGGATGCTTCTATAGTAAATTACTTTGGAACACAGGTTTGTTGCTGTCCAGTATAAGAAACTGTTTACTTCTAGGCAAAAGGTCAGGCAGTTTTACTTATCTATACTAATAAAAGGGTTACATGCAAATTGGTCAGGACGCCCTCACAGTAATGACGGAACAGCAGGCTGCTTGGGGTGACAAGGCTGGCAGGGGGAATAGTGAGGGATGACCAAACAACTGAACAGCAGGTTGCATGGGGCGACCAGGCAAGCATGGGGGACAGGCAGTGAGGGGTGATCAGGCCAGCAGGCAGAGGTGGTTAGGGGTGATCAGGCTGGCAGAGGGGCAGTTAAGCGCAATAAGGCAGGCAGGCAGGCAAGTGAACAGTTAGGAGCCAGCAGTCCTGATTGTGAAAGGGATGTCCAACTGCCCGTTTAGGCCCAATCCCGGGGACACCCGGCAGTTGAACATCCCCCGAGGGGTCCCAGATTGGAGAGGGTGCAGGGTGGGCTGAAGGGACGCCCCTCCCTGTGCACGAATTTCATGCACCGGGCCTCTAGTTGTAATTGTAAAAGACTAGAGTTCCTTAAGAGTGACCCAAACCCACTAAATATGCAATCTCTCCTTGGAATGCTCAGTATTGCACCTGTGGGACGAGAGGAGCAGGAGGGTACCCATGTAAACATGAAGCTTATGCTGCCTTACCAGCTGTACCTTAAGTAATAAAATCCATTTTTTTTCTGAACCAGGAGTCTGATGTCTACTGCCAATATCTTCAAAACCTTTTGATATGACCCAAGAACCAATAAAGTTTTATATTGCTAATTAATTGGGCTTAAAGATTGATAGTTACAAAGTTCACAGGAACTAACTAAATTTGAGTCCAAGAGCATATACAAAATTCTTATAAATAACACCAAAAAGCATATTTATTTATTTAATTACTAGAGGCCCAGTGCACGGATTTGTGCACATTGAAAAGAAATTAATTAGAAGAAATAATTAGAAGAAATATTTTAGGTCAGGAGTTAAGCATTATTCGCCCTTTCTCTATAATAGAAGTGTCAACCAAATTCATGATTGACAATGACAGATGCGTGTAATTGGCACCAGTGAGAGCTTTATATATATAGATAAACTTGCTTAATTATACCTGCTTTTTGTACTATTTTTTTTTCTTTTTTTAAATTTTATTTTATTGTTTAAGGTATTGCATATATGTCCTTATCTCCCCATTGTCCCCCAATGCCCCACTCATGCCCTCACCCCCATGTTGTCTGTGTCAATTGGTTAGGCATATATGCATGCATACAAGTCCTTTGATTAATCCAGTGATGGCGAACCTATGACACGCGTGCCAGCACTGACACGCGTAGCCATTTCTGATGACACATTTGTGAAATAATGTTTTTCCTCAAAGTGACACACTACCCCAGTTATGCTCAGTTTTTTGGTGAAGTTTGACACACCAAGCTCAAAAGGTTGCCCATCACTGGATTGATCTCTCCCCCTTACCCCATCCTCCCTTACCTTCCCTATGAGGTTTGATGGTCTAAAAGATGTTTCCCTGTCTCTGGATCTGTTTTTGTTTATGAGTTTATGTTGTTCATTATTTTCCATAAGTGAGTAATATGATATTTATCATTCTCTGACTGGCTTATTTCGCTTAGCATAATGCTCTCTAGTTTCATCCATGCTGTTGCAAATGGTAAGAACTCCTTTTTTTTTTACCGCAGTGTAATATTCCATTGTGTAGATGTACCACAGTTTTTAAATCCACTCATCTGCTGATGGGCACTTAGGCAGCTTCCAAATCTTAGCTATTGTAAATTGTGCCGCTATGAACATAGGGGTGCATATATCCTTTCTGATAGGTGTTTCTAGTTACTTGGTATATATTCCTAGAGGTGGGATCACTAGGTCAAATGGGAGTTCCATTTTTAGTTTTCTGAGGAAACTCCATACTGTTCTCCACAGTGGCTGCACCAGTCTGCATTCCCACCAGCAGTGCACGAGGGTTCCTTTTTCTCCACATCCTCACCAGCACTTGTCATTTGTTGATTTGTTAATGATAGCCATTCTGAGAGGTATGAGATGTACCTCATTGTCATTTTGATTTGCATCTCTCGGATGATTAGTGACTTTGAGCATGTTTTCATATGTCTCTTGGCCTTCCTTCTGTCTTCTTTCAAAAAGTATCTATTTGGGTTTGTTGCCCATTTTTTGATTGGGTTGTTTGTCTTCCTTTTGTTAAGTTGTATGAGTTCTTGTAAATGTAGGAGATTAAACCCTTATCGGTGACAATATTGGCAAATATGGTCTCCCATGCAGAGGGCCTTCTTGTTGTTTTGTTGATGGTTTCCTTTGCTGTGCAAAGCTTTTTATTTTGATGTAGTCCCATTTGTTTATTTTCTCTTTAGTTTCCATTGCCTTAGGAGCTGTATTGGTTAAGAAATTGTTTTGGCATATGTCTGAGATTTTGCTGCCTGTAGATTCCTCTAGTATTTTTATGGTTTCCTGTCTTATGTTTAAGTCCTTTATCCATTTTTAAAAAATATATCTTATTGATTTTTTTACATAGAGGAAGGAAGAGGAATAGGGAGTTAGAAAAATCAATGAGAGAGAAACATTGATCAGCTGCCTCCTGCACACCCCCTACTGGGGATGTGCCTGCAACCAAGGTACATGCCCTTGACTGGAATCGAACCTAGGACCTTTGAGTCCGCAGGTTGATGTTCTATCCACTGAGCCAAACTGGTTAGAGCTCCTTTATCCATTTTGAGTTTATTTTTATGTATGTTGTAAGTTGGTGGTCTAGTTTCATTTTTTTTGCCTGTATTTATCCAATTTTCCCAACACCATTTATTAAAGAGAATGTCCTGACTCCATTGTATGTTCTTGCCTCCTTTGTCAAATATTAATAGAGCATAGCGATTTGGATCGATTTCTGGGTTCTCTATTCTATTTCATTGATCTATGCGTCTGTTCTTGTGCCAGTACCAGGCATTTTTTAGAACAGTGGCTTTGTAAAACAGCTTAATATATGGTATTGAGATCCCACCTACTTACTTCTTCTTTCTCAGGATTGCTGCAGCTATTCAGGGTCTTTTTTTATTCTAGATGAATTTTTTGAGAGTTTTTTCTAGGTCTGTGAAAAATGCCATCGGTATCTTAATGGAGAGGGCATTGAATCTATAGATTGCTTTGGGTAGTATGGACATTTTAATGATGTTGATTCTACCAATCCATGAACACGGTATGTTCTTCCATCTGTTTATGTCTTCCTCTATCTCTTTTTCAATGTCCTTTAGTTTTCTGAGTACAGGTCTTTTACCTCCTTACTTACGTTTGTTCTTAGGTATCTTAATTTTTTTGGTGCGATGGTAAATAGGATTTTTTTTTTTTAGCCTCTCTTTCTGTAAGTTCACTTTTGGTGTATAGAAATGCCATAGATTTCTTGGCGTTAATTTTGTATCCAGCTACATTGCCGAATTCATTTATTAAGTCTAATGATTTTTTGATGGAGTCTTTAGGGTTTTCTATGTACAGTATCATGTCATCTGTGAATAAGGACAGTTTTATTTCTTCTTTTCCAATTTGGATGCTTTTTATTTCTTCTTCTTTTCTGATTGCAATGGCTAGTCCTTCCAGTACTATGTTGAACAGGAGTGGTGAGAGTGGGTAGTCCTGTCTTGTTCCTTTTCTTAGGGGAAATGCTTTTAATTTTTGCCCATTGAGTATGATATTGGCTGTGGGTTTGTCATATAAGGCTTTTATTATGTTGTGGTATGATCCTTCTATTCCCACCTTGATGAGAGTTTTTATCAAGAAAGGGTGTTGGATTTTGTCAAATGCTTTTTCTGCATCAATTGATATAACTATGTGATTTTTTTTATCTCTCAATTTGTTTAATGTGATGTATGAGGTTTATTCATTTGTGGATATTGTACCATCCTTGCATCTGAGGATAAATCCTACTTGGTCATGGTGTATGATCATTCTAATGTAATGCTGAATCTGATTTGCTAGAATTTTGTTGAGGATTTTAGCATCTATGTTCATCAAGGATATTGGCCTGTAATTCTCTTTCATTGTGTTGTCTTTATCTGGTTTTGGTATTAAGGTAATGTTAGCTTCATAGAGTGAACTTGGAAGTATTCCTTCCTCTTGAATTTTTGGAATAGTTTGAGGAGGATATGTTTTAGTTCTTCCTTGAATGTTTGGTAAAACTCTCCTATGGAAGAAATTGTTGGCTGGAAGTTTTTTGATGACTGCTTCAATTTCTTCCATAGTTATTGGCCTATTGAGATATTTAGATTCTTCCTGATTGAGTTTTGGAAGGTTGTACTTTCTAGGAATGTGTCCATTTCCTCCAGGTTGTCTAGTTTAATGGAATAGAGTTGTTCACAGTATTTTTTTAACAATCCTTTGTATTTCGGTGGGGTCTATTGTTATTTCACCTCTTTCATTACAGATTTTGTTTATTTATGTCCTCTCTATTTGCTTCTTGGTGAGCCTTTCTAGAAATTCATCAATCTTGTTTATCCTTTCAAAGACCAGCTCTTGGATTCATTGATCTTTTGTATTTTTTTGTTTGTTTGTTTTGGTCTCTATGTCATTTATTTCTGCTTTGATCTTTATTATCTCCTTACTTTTGCTCATTCTGGGCTTTTCTTGTTGTTCTCTTTCTAATTCTTTAAGTTATAGAGTTAGATAATTTACTACTATTTTTTTTTGTAGGCCTGTAGAACTATAAACTCTGAACTTCCCTCTCAGGACTGCCTTCATTGTATCCCATAGATTTTGGATTGTTGTGTTTTCATTGTCATTCGTTTACAGGATGTTTTTAATTTATTCTATGATCTCTTTGGTAACCCAATCATTGTTTAATAACATGCTATTCAGCTCCCAAGTGTTTGAATTTTTTATTGTTTTTTATTGTAGTTTATTTCTAATATTATGCCACTGTGGTCTGAGAAGATGCTTGATATGATTTCAATCTTCTTGAATTTGGAGAGACTTTACTTGTGACCCAATATGTGGTCTACATTTGAAAATGTCCCATGTGCACTTGAGACGAACATATATTCCATGGCTTTGGGGTAAAATGTTCTGAAGATGTCAATTATGTCTATCTGGTTTACTGAGTCATTTAGGATTGCTGTTTCTTTGCTGACTTTTGGTCTAGAGGATTTATCTAGTGATCTCAGTGGTGTATTAAAGTTCCATACTATGATTGTATTGTTGTCAATCTCTCCCTTGATATCTTCCAGGAGTTTCTTTATGTATTTGGGTGCTCCTGCTTTGGGTGCATATATGTTTATCAGGGTTATATCCCCTTGTTGTATCAATCCCTTTAGTATTATGAAGTGGCCTTCCTTATCTCTTGTTATGGCCGTCATTGTGAGATCTATTTTGTCAGATATAAGTATTGCTACCCCAGGTTTTTATCCATCTCCATTTGCCTGAAAGATATGTTTCCATCCCTTCACTTTCAGTCTGTGTGAGTCCCTTGTTCTGAGGTGGGTCTCTTGTAGACAGCGTATGTATAAGTCATGTTTTTTAATCCATTTATTCACTCGATGTCTTTTGATTGGAGCACTTAGTGCATTTACCTTTAAAGTTATTATTGATAGGTACTTGTTTGTTGCCATTTTTATTTTTTGTGCCTGTGTTTCTTTTTCCCTTTTTATTTCTTCTTTTTATACCAATCCCTTTAGCATTTCTTGCATTCCTGACTTGGTAATGATAAACTCCCTTAGCCTTTTTTTTTTCTGTGAAGTTACTTATTTCCCCTTCAATTTTGAATGATAGCCTTGCTGGATAGAGTATTCATGGATTCAGTCCCTTGCTTTGTAAATTTCCTTCCATTCCTGTCTGGCCTGATGTTTTTCTGTTGAGAAATCATTTGATAATCTAATAGGACATCCCTTGTACATAACTTTCTGTCTCTCTCTTGCAGCTTTTAAGATTCTCTCTTTGTCCTGAACATTTGCCATCATAATTATGATGTGTCTTGGTGTTGGTCTTTTCGGGTTCATATTGTTTGGGACTCTCTGTGCTTGTGTGACTTTTTTCTTCCCCACATTGGGGAAGTTTTCTGATATTATTTCTTCAAATTGGTTTTCTAATCCTTGTCTCTCTTCCTGTTATTCTTGCAACCCCATTATTTGTATATTGCCTTGTTTCATGTTGTCCCAGAGCTCTCTTAGGCTCTCCTCCTGTCTTTTAAATTCTTTCTCCAATTGTAGTTCAGTTTGAGTGTTTTACTTCCCTGTCTTCTAATTCACTAATTTAGTTGTCCGCTCCTCGCAGTTTACTGTTGAAACTTTCCATGTGTGTTTTTTTTTTTTATTGCAGCTATATCACTCTTTATTTCTTCTTGATTCTTACATAAGTTTTTGATTTTTTTTTTATCCATCAGGTTTATGAACTCTATGACCCTTATTCTGAATTCCTTTTCTGGCACATTGGGTACCTCTGTTTCACTTAGCTGCTTTTATGGATGTTCCTCCTTTTCTTTCTTTTGAGGGTTTCTTGTCTACCCATTTTTGTTCTTACCGGAGTACCTAGGTGTCAAGTTATGCAGGGGCTGCTCCTTGGGTGGCAATGGCTCAGCTCCTTGGGTGGCGGCTGCTTCTCAGTTGGCAGCGGCTCCTCTGGTGGGCACTGTTCACAGCAGTGGAGGCTTCTCTGGTTGGTTGGGGTAGGCTGCTCATGCAGCTGCTGCTCCTCAGGTGGGGGTGGGCTGCTCATGTGGCTATTGCTCCACAAATGGGTGCAGGATGCTCACAGGGATGCTGCTTCTCCTGGGGGTGGGCTGCGCGTGGCTGCTGCTCCACAGACTGGGGTTGGGTGCTCATGGGGCTGCTGCTCCTCAGATAGGGGTGGGCTGCTCATGCAGCTGCTGCTCCTTGGATGGGGTGGGCAGCTCATGAGCTGCTGCTCCTCGGACAGGGCTGGGCTGCTTGCGGGGACTGCCTCTCCTTGGATGGAGGCGGACTGCTTGCGAGGCTGTTGCTCCTTGGACAGGGACAGGTTGCTCGCAGGGCTGCTGACCCTCATACGGGGTTGGGTTGCACACATAGCTGCTGCTCCTCAGATGGGGGTGGGTTGCTCGTGCAGCTGCTGCTCCTCAAACAGGGGCAGGCTGTTTGTGAGGCTGCTGCTCCTCAGATGTTGGCAAGCTGCACACGCGGCAGGTGCTCCTCAGATATGTGTGGGCTGTGCAGGGCTGCCGCTCCTCGGACATGGGTGGGCTGCTTGTGCAGATGCTGCTCCTTGAATGGGGGTGGGCTGCTCACACAGAGACCTGCTTTCTGATTTAGCTAAACTTTTTTCAGCCCAGTGAAGCACCCAACTTCTCTTTTAGGTAATTGTCAGCAACACAGCAGTAAATATCAACACAAAGCAGATTATTACTGTAGATCACACAGGGAGAACAAAGGGTGAAATATTTAACTGTAGCAGTGTTGTACTATATTCTGTGCAGTGAGAAAACCTGAAGCCATTTTCAAGGTCCACCATTTCTTACTTCTTTTCAGTCGGGTCAAGATTCTAAATTTTCTAAATCTCTGTTTTCTGGCTAATGAAAAGAAAATAGAATTCTACCAAATCTCCTATCTACCTACTCCAGGACATCTGTGAGGAACAAATGAGATGAGGCAGGTGAAAATGCTTCAGAGACATTTGGTTAAAGTGTAAAATGTTTGCACCTGGCTATAAAGCAAGTCGTGTTCCTGGGCTGAAGAAACTCCAAGGAGGCTAGTCACTAGCTCAGCTTTGTTACGTGATGTCATTACTCAGTGCCCACAGCCACCATTTCCAGGCTGGGCTGGGCTGTGGACCGTATTTTGTGCCATGGAGTCTCGGCAGCATTGGTTGTGATTTGGTGAGCAATTGTACAGGTGTGGTGGTGGATCCTGTGTCTCACTTGGGGGAAGCCTAATGTTGCTTTGTGGGCACCAATTCCATGGTGCCATTTCTCTGTAAATGGCCACTGCTTGTCATGGCAGCTCCTATGTTGAGCATCTGCCCTCTGATGATTAATGTGTATCCGGTTGGAGGGACATTTAGCATTTTAACCTTTTATATGTATTGATTATTTTTTTTAATTTAAATTTTTAAATTTGTTATTGTTGAGAGCATTTCAGATGCTCCCATTCCCCCCCTTTGCCCTCTTCAACCTGGCTCCTGCCCCATCCCAGGTCTTCACTGCACTATTGTTTGTGTCAATCAATGGACTATGCATTTAAATGAACAAAGAAAATAACCCTGTGAAAATAACATAAGTGTAAATATGAAACTGAGTCCTTGTTAGAAAGGTGGGTCTGGATTTATTTATTTATTATAAAAATTTTTATTTTAATTTGTTCTGAAATATGTATTTTCTTTTAAATCAAATATCTTTTTTTAAAAAATATATGTTATTGATTTTTTACAGAGAGGAAGGGAGAGGGATAGAGAGCTAGAAACAGCAATGAGAGAGAAACATCGACCAGCTGCCTCCTGCACACCCCCTACTGGGGATGTGCCCGCAACCAAGGTACATGCTCTTGACCGGAATCGAACCTGGGACCTTTCAGTCCGAAGGCCGACGCTCTATCCACTGAGCCAAACCGGTTTCGGCTTAATCAAATATCTTGAAGTAAATCTCAGCCTTTAGTTTTATTTTAAAAACTGCTGAATTTTAGTATTGTTTAAAAATGAAATTCTGAGTGAATTAATGATAAAGTGGAAATTCAGGAATAGAACTGCCTTCAGTCATAACCTATTCCAGGACTCAAACCAAATCATCAGGGCACCATGACATTTAGGACCTTTTCTCTGTAAGTACTTCCTTATCAAGGTCCACTATTTAGAGACCATAGCCTCAGGCTAATATATTTCCACATCTAAGTTAAAAAGAACCGAGAAAGTGCCACATCCCAGTAGCTCCCACATAATAACCAGAATTCATTCTTCTTCAATGAATTTGACTATTTCATCCATCTTTGATCACTGTGGGAATTTTATTTTTATAAGCATCGTCATATAGCGTTCTTACTGGCCAGGTCTATGCCACATGCTCTGTGCCATATAAATGACTAGTTGCCAAAAGAAATGTTGGATTCTGTTACTAGAAAAAGAGTAAGTGCATTATAGGATGGACAAAAATAATAAAACATTCTCTATCTACTTTGTACTATGCTTTCATAGTTATCCTGTTGTCATTATCATCCCCACCTCACAGATGAAAAACTAAAACCCACCAAGTGATGTGGCTAGGACTAAAACACAGGTCTCCTCTCTCTTAACTTGTTGCTGTTCCCCTCAACTAGATTGGGTTGCATACTAGGATACAAATTTATTAGTCTGAAAATGAATAACTCCCTCCTCACCCCCCAAAAGAAACTGAGTGAAAATGTCTGATCCAAACCAAATATCCTACATAATAAAGAGGTAATATGCAAATTGACCATCATTCCAACACACAAGATGGCCACCCCCATGTGGTCAAAGATGGCCACCCCCATGTGGACACAAGATGGCTGCCACAAGATGGCCTGCAGGGGAGGGCAATTGGGGGCAACCAGGCCTGCAGGGGAGGGCAGTTAGGGGTGGCCAGGCTTGCAGGGGTGAGCAGTTGGGCAGTTGGGGGTGATGAGACCTGAAGGGGAGGACAGTTGGGTGGGGCAGGCCTGCAGGGGAGGGCAGTTAGGGGTAACCAGGCTGGCAAGGGAGGGCATTTGGGGGTGACCAGGCCAGCAGGGGAGGGCAGTTTGGGGAAATTGGCCCAGCAGGGGAACTGTTAGGCATTGATCAGGCTGGCAGGGTAGTGGTTAGGGAGTGATCAGGCTGGCAGGCAAGCAGGTGAGCAGTTGGGAGCCAGCAGTCCTGGATTGTGAGAGGGATGTCCCAGATTGGAGACAGTGCAGGCTGGGCTGAGGGACACCCCCCCCACCCCTGCACGAATTTCGTGCACCGGGCCTCTAGTTAATTAAAAACATTTCAATTACTTTTTACCTTAAAGATGAATAATAAATATGTCATATTTTCTTCCTGTAACCCAAAGGGTTATCTTGTATACACTTTGGTTCTACACCTTATTTGAAAACCACTAAAATGCAAGTGTGCCATTCATCAGATCAGTTTTTATACTTAGATTCATTACCTTTCCTTCCTTCCTTCCTTCCTTTCTTTCTTTCTTTCTTTCTTTCTTTCTTTCTTTCTTTCTTTCTTTCTTTCTTTCTTTCTTTCTTTCTTCTTTCTTTCTTTCTTTCTTTCTTCATTCTTTCTTTCCTTTCTTTCTTTTACCACATGAAATACATTTTAAGTTCCTTTCATTCTTTTGAGACTCCAAGACTTACAGGATAGTCTTAACTATGGCAAGGTAACAGAAGTCAAGATATCCCCTCACCCCTTCACCCCCAGCCCCACCCTGCTTCTCTTGGTGTTTCTTCCATGGCTAAGTTTTCTCTGTGCCACTAGATCTTGTTGGACAGCTTCCACCTCCCTAGCTCCATCTCCTGGCAGAGAGACCCTCCCACTTCCAGCCCTGTAGCCATCTCTTAATCTGCTTCTACATTCTGAAACACTTTCTTCACATTTCCCTCCAGCACTAGAGCTCCAGGGACATTTCACAATCGCAAATCTCTGGGTGGCTTTCCAGCTTGTGTTAACATTCCTTCATGTTAAAGTAGTTTGTATAAAACTTAGATAGGTTTCAGTTTCTCTGACTGATCCTTGAGTGATAAAGCAGGGTATATTAATTACAGGCTATTCCATACTTAGCAGGTCTGTTTATCTATCTGTGAAGAGAACATGACCAGCTGAGTAGAAGATTAAACATTTTAATAATGTTGAAATGAGTGGATAAAACAAATTAGTCTCTACTCAGATGACTAAACTTGCTTAATTGAGTAACCAAAAAGCTTATGCAGTGATCTGCTTTAAGGTAAGGTCCCACTTTGACTCCAAGCCAGGTAGGTCTTCTGAAATTTCTCCAACATCAAACCCTATTTCCCTAAGATGGAAAGGTGCCAAGATTTCACTTCCCTCACATAACCTAAGAACAGGCCAATTTTGGAACAACATGACCCAAGATTATTTTGTAAAAAACACAGGAACTATCTCATTTATGTAAACTAAGGAAGGCAAGCCAGGAGTGAGGGAAACAGAAAATAATTGAGAAGTAAGTCACCATAATACTGAATAAAGAATGAAGGTTATATTGCTGGATAAACCAAGTAGCTGCACCCTATTATTTTACATAATACAGCAGAGCATATTATCAGAGAATCCCATAGAGGACTCTCAATTAAAAAAAGAAACTCATTCAGATAAACACTGAATACTATAGATGTAACTACAGATCTCTGGAATTGAATCACCCCTGTTAAATTTCTTCCTAGGCTCATGGTCAAGGCAATTTATGGTTGTGTGACAAAAGTCTCCTGTGATCTTCATTAAAATCAGGATAAGGTAATGGCATATTGAATGCGTGAGGGTCAAGTTTGCTTTCACATCATGGTAATGCTCTTGAGTACATTCATCCTGACATTTTATTTGAGGGCCTTCTCTGTGCAAATCAGCATCCTGTGTGATAGAAATATAACTGCTGTAGCAGATGTGTTATATTTTGCTCTCTTAAGAGGATCATTGTTCTACCAGGGCAAATTACCTTGTAATTTGTGTCTTGCTTTTGAATCAGCAGCATCTCTGAAAATGCCAATATTTTCATTGTTTCAAAGTCACAACATTATATCTTGTAGCAGTTAGACAAAATTAGCACTATGGCTTGGTGAACATTTCAGAATTTATTTTGATTTTAGAGTCTTTTTAGAGAGATATTTTCAAATTATCTCTAGCTTTTAGCAATATAAAAAATATTTCTTCTTATGGGTAAAAGCTTCCAACCATAACATTATTCTCCTTTGATGCTTGATTTATTGAAGAATATCCTAGGAAATTGGCAGTCTGGCTGAATTATAAAACATATTAACCAATGCCTCTGCCTTCTAATAGGTTATTCTTAAGATGAACCTACATTTCTGTCCCTACTAATTGAGTGCACAAGTTATATTAGTTCATTTACAAACCTATACCTGTCTGTTATGCTCTTATAATAATTATAAAAGATAGTTAAACATTATATAAATTTTAAAAATACATTTCAAAACACTTGCTGCTATAAAACACTAATTGGAATGTCCTGAAAAAACTTCAGAAATATGAATTGCTAAAAGATTGACTTTGGAATAAGCTATATTGATGACAAGATTATTTTGTCAAGGGGAGGATACATGGATTATAAAAATCTAAAAGGAATCTAGACTCTAATTTTTTAAAAAAGTATATTCAAATTCTTACTTTTAAAGTAGTGTAAAGTTTCACAAAATTCATACACTCAGGAAAGAGCTTGGTTCTAAATCAAACAATTGGTGAATAAAGGTATATTTGTAACTTTAAAAACATAATAATATTAGTGGTGCAAAAAACACACTTATCTAAAAGGTTGTTTATACAAAATTCAAGTGTGATTTTACCTATTCTGACAACTGCCAACACCCCTCATGGAATCATCAAATGAACTTTTTTTTAAAATATATTTTTATTGATTTTTACAGAGAGGAAGGGAGAGGGAGAGAGAGTTAGAAACATTGACGAGTGAGAAACATCTATCAGCTACCTCCTGCACACCTCCTACTGGGGATTTGCCCGCAACCAAGGTACATGCCCTTGACTTGAATCGAACCTGGGACCCTTCAGTCCGCAGGTCAACGCTCTATTCACTGAGCCAAACCAGTTAGGGCTCAAATGAACTTTTTAAAAAGTCTTAGTTTTTACAAGGTTTCCTCATACCAGTTCACTTTAAAGAAATGAAAGTGTTGGCCCTGGCCAGTGTGACTCAGTTGGTTGGGCGTTGACCTGTGCATTAAAGGGTGCTGGTTTGATTTCCTGTCAGAGAACATACTTAGGTTGCGGGCTTGATCCCTAGTAAGGGGTGTGACAATCGATGTTTCACTTTCACATCTTGTTTCTTTCTTTCTCTCCTTTTCCTTTCCTCCTCCTCTAAAATTTTTTTAGGTGTTAAAAAGAAAGAAATGTAAGTCTTGGAAAAAAAGTTCATGAATACAGCATACTAATCAAAATGCACCTCTTGGCACTTTTCCTGTGGTCACCCAAGGGAAAATATGTCTCCACAGCAAGCATAAAAATTTTTCCTGTCTTTCAAGCAAAATACCAATGTAATTGATATGTACTACTAATCAGATGTGTATAACACATGATAATATCTTTTCCTCTGTGAATAGGAGTGATATGCTTCAGTGGTTAACACAGCATGCATGAGGCTACCCTCTTTATATGCACAGAGGTGTTCAAGTAATACATTTGAAAACCAGCACGGGGAACTCTATCCATATGTGATTAAATAATTGAAGCAATTGCCATGTGAGTTGCTGGCTACCACATCTGTATATTTCTCCAGGCTATAATCAGTACCAGATGTTCTACCAGATGATGGTTTATGATGCCACAAACATTTCTGACAATCCTAATGGGAATGCGAGGCTCGTGTTAACTTTATCCTGCAGTATGAGAGTGAGAACCAAGAGGAAACAGCATGGTAACCAAAGAGACACTCTTCTAAAGAGCTCCACCCATTCTTGCCATATTAATAGATACCCAAGAAGAAATAAGTGCACAGTCTCCTCCTCCTCCCTAGACATAGAAGTTGCTAGACTTAATAAAATCCTCTAATACCATACTCTTCTGCAAATTCTTTACAATTGAATTGCCCATTACATTAGCCATTGGTGAATATCCTAAAGATTTTGCTTAAGCATATTGCTTATTTTACTTAAGTGCTCTTAATTTTACAGTGTATATTTGAGTAACTGCAGAGGGTTACTGTACTTTTCACTCAGAATGCACTTCTCTAACTTTATTAAATTCTATGTCTATATTTTTAAAGTAAACAAGTGACCTACATGTTGATATCATTGAAAGTAACTTCTTTTTGTAAAATACTTTTTAAAAATAATTCATTTTATAAATATTTATTGAGTACTCTCATGTACCAGACTGTGTTATAGGCCTTGAGGATACAATGACAAATTAAACAGATAAAAATCTCTCTCTCCACACAGTTAAAATTAAAGCAAGAGAGGTCACATTCTCCTGGGGGAGCTTATATTAAAGAAGTGCATTCTAATGATCTATTATAAAATTAACACCTATGTATGGAAGAGAACCAAGAAAATGAGATGTGACTGAGGGTGACAAGGGTTTCTCCCTGCATAGGAGGTTAAACTGGCTCTTCAATGCAGTGGCCTCAGAATCCAGAATGAGATTGACAGCTGTGTTTTTGGCCTGTTGACTTATTATCAGTACTGAAGGAAAGGTATAGCTGCTGTCAATGACAATTTGCTCAGGTACTTCTTCAAGGAGTCTAAGTCCTCCACAGGGGCCAGAGTCCCCTGAGGCTAGAGACATGTGTGGGCCTTGGTAATGCAATGACAAGCAGCCCCAGCCTGGGGTAACTCTAGGGAGTGAGAAAGACCCTGACAACCTCCTCAGATCTTAGCTAGTGCCAGGTGTTCCCTCTCCCCAGAGCTTAAATGAGATTGACTGACCTGACTTAGACATTGAGTAGACATGTCAGTCCTTCCCTTGTCCAACTCCAATAAGTTTCCTGGCTCCAGTTCCTCTGTGCTCAGGATGAATTTTCCCCACAAATCCCAGGAAAGGGAAGCCTCTGGCTGGCCAGAAGCTGTAAGCCTTACCTGGGTTCTAGTATCCAGGGAAAGCAGGAATATCTGAAGGCAGTAGTGAGCTGGGCTTGGAATTTCTTTAGTGTCTGGGGTGCAGAGTGTGTACCAGGCTTGATTGTTGGCAGTGGGTCTTTAGTGATGAGCCCTGGCAGGCCCTGTGTGGTTCTGTTGAAGATAAGTCATGAGACTGTTTGAATGCTCCTCAATGTTATAGAGTGGCAAGGTCTGACTAATTTAGAGTAACCCAGGGCTGGGAAGTGACCAGAGCTGTAAGTAGGAAGATGTGCTTCCGTAAATAGGAGAGACATTTCAAAGAGTACTTGGTAGAGAATGGGTTAATGACTGGTGTAATGAGTCAGATGGTTTAGAGTTAAAATGAAGACAAATTTCAGCAGCTCAACCCCAATTAGATCATGCAGAGCACTAGAGAACCTGTTCCTAGGCTAGAGGAGTTCATGATTCTCAGTTACTTCAAAATGTATACTCCACAACCTAAAGGGCAAGTCACGAAGAGTAGATGACTTCCTAATACCCTTTACCCCTTTGGATTCCCTCCTTTTGAAGCATTAATCAATTTACTTATTACCTTGTTATTGGGAACATATGGCATAGGAGTGGGATTCAGAGGAATAGGGGCTGCTTCTACCTGTGACAGAGCCTGGAGCTATGGGCTGTCTGAGGCCAGAACCAGGAGGTTGAGCATCTCTAGATTTCCCATCTGTAAAGCAGAGTAGCAAGCTGGGGAGAAAGGGGGCCTGCTCTGGGCTTGCAGTTTATGGTACTGTTCCAACTAGTCTAATGCTCAGGCAACTCTTACCTGACCAAAGTCACCATGGAATTCCCCTGGGTTAGCAAGAAGTTGCTATACCTTCTTCCTTGTTCTCCTCCATCCAGCTCCATTAGAGAGGAAAGGTTTAATACTTTCTGAAACTGTAGTGTTTTACACTACTGAGAAAAACAAGGGATATCCATATTTATGGAGAAAAAACCCCAATAAAATAGAGTCATGTTTTTTAGAGAGTTTTTCCTAATCTTACTAGCTAGAGATAGATCTTCTTAATAGTTTGACATCCTTTTTAATTTTATCTCTGTATATTTTTCATTGTTTAAACCTTAATGAATACACAATTTCATAATATACTTTTAAAATTTATCATTATCATATAAGTATTTTCCATGTTACTAAAAGCACTGCATTTTCAGCATTTTGATAATTGATTATATTTCATATACCAAGACTTACTTACAAATTCACCCATTGTTGGAAATTTATGTCACTTCCAATTTTCCTACTTTGAGTGCTATTGCAACAAGTATACTTATATTTCAGAGATGTTCAAGACATATACAGGGTGTCCCGCACAAAAAATTAAAAATTAAAAAAATAGAAAAATAATTATAGAATAAGGATATAAGGCAAGAAAATAGTTGCCCTGGCCATTGTGGCTCAGTCGTTGGAGCATCAGCTCATGCATCAAAGTTTCTTGGGTTTGACTCCTGGTCAAGGGCACATATCTGGGTTGCAGGTTCGATCCCTGGCCCCAGGGTGTGTACAGGTGGCAACCAGTTGATCTGTCTCTCACATCAGTGTTTCTTTCTCTCTCTCCCTTTCTTTCTCCCTCCTTCCCTTCCCATCTCTCTAAAAAATAATCAATGGAAAATATCATTGGGTGAGTATAAAAAAAGAAAGAAAGAAAGAAAATAGTGTTTTGTTCAGCTATACAATGTGTTTGTATTTAAAGCTCAGTGTTAATACAAGAGTCAAAAATTAAAAAAGTGTATAGTTTATCAAGTAAACTAGTCACAATAAGCTAAGGTTAATTTATTATTGAATAAAGGAGAATATTTTTATAAATGTGTTGTAGCCTTAGTATACAGTGTTTATAAATTCTGAAATAGTGTACAGTAATGTCTTTACATTTATTCACTACTCATTCACTGACTCAGAGCAATTTCTAGTCCTGTAAGCTCCATTCATGGTACATATCCCATATATGTGTGCCATTTTCTATGCTGTATTTTTGTACCTTTTATGCTGTATTTTTACTGTACATTTTGTGGTTAGATGCATAAATACTTATCTTTGTGCCATGATTGCCTACAGTATTCAGTATTGTAATGTGCTATATGGTTTGTAGCCTAGGAGCAATAGTTTATACCATCTAGCCTAGGCACATAATAGGCTATATCATTTAGGTTTGTGTAAGTGTACCCTATGATGTTTGCTTTGTAACAATATCTGCTAATGACAAATTTCTCAGAACATATTATTAGAGAGTGGGAATTTTTGAGCATGCTTCCTCCTTGTCAACTTGGCCATAAATCCCAGCTGTAACTAACAAAATAGCCTTACAGAATAGATCATTGTCAGTTTTCTTGAGAACTGGATGTCAGTAAGTCTTACAAGATAGATCACTGTCAACTTTCCTGTAATGGGATGCAGTTACTTACTCCACCAGGCACCAGGACCCCCATATAAATGACATGTTGACTTTACCTAAGAAAAACTACTTTGTTTAAATTGTTTTAAAATTGTTTGCTCTGCAAAAACAGGAGGTAGTGAATGGGTATAAATACGGTTGGACACAAAGGGTCGGGGCTGCTCTTGGGGCTGCGTGGAGAGAGCAGTCAGCTGACTGGTTATTAAAAAGGTTCCCTAAATTTTAATTTGGTCTGGACTCCAGAGGTCGTTTACTCATGTTTACTCCACAACATTTGGAGGCCCCAGCGAGATAACCAGACTTTGCCTGGTCCTGTGACCGGAGCTCACCGGGGTCCCCGGACTCTCTGACCTAGGGGGAGATCTCTGAGACACATTCCTCAGCCCCGGGACTGGTAGAGGTTGGAAACCCCGCCTGCTAAATTTCCTGATTGTCTCTGATCGGAGTCACCTGGACCTGGTTCTTACCGGTAAGAAACTTATTTCTGGTTCTGTTCTGTGGGCGCCCCTGAGGTCTCCGGAAGGCTGGATGCGACGCTATTTCCGAGACCAAATCCCCACGCACGATGGTGCCCAGCGATCCTCAGTTGGTTGTCTTTGTCTTTTGTTAGTCTGTGTTATTGTGGTCTTGTCTAGTTCATGTTCCTCTGTCTGTACTCCCCTGCAATGTTTTTAGAAAATTTTCAGGAATTCAAGCAGCGAGCAGATGACTATGGAGCCTCCATTAATGCTTTTGATTTACAGAAATTTTGTTAGTGGGAATGGCCAACTTTCCCATATCCCAGTGAGTGGAAGGGGGAGCTTGATCACCTCTCCAGGAGTAAAAAACTCAGGCTGTTTGGTGTATAAATGTAAGTGTAAGAGTCTGTGTGAAGTGAAAGCTACTTTGTGCTGTCTGGCTATACACATGAGAGTATTTGTTATCTCTTTCTATTGTTTAATTTGTTTAAAGATAGGGCAGACCTCCTGTGATGGTCTACGAACGTCTTAAGCAGCGCTGCTGAGTTATTTTTCTCAGAAATGTTTGCTCTCTACCACAGTGGGAGGGAATCGGCCCATTTAGCTAATAAAAATTTCTCTCTCTATTTGTATGTTTGTATAAGTAAGGGTTTCAGTTTGCTGATTTGTGAATTTGCTGTATTAAATTGAAATTTTAAAGTCCTAAGGTTAATTTAAAGGTATAAATTTGTGACATTTCAAAGAACAAAGAACTTTTATTTATGGCTTTCTTATCTCTTTTGGTGGTCAGAGACTTCCAGGGGCAGGGCTTACAGCTCCGCAGGGCAGAGAGATTTACAAGCCCTGTCCCTGCCTATAACATCATAGTCCAACATTTGTTTGACTTGCTGTTTTCAGTTATTAGGATGCTCATAGAGGACATAACCTGGTCTTTCCCATCCTCTCTCATCCTGATTCTGATAGCATCTGTAACTGGATTAAAGATCTTTTCTTTCAGGAGGCCATCCAGGCTTTCAGTTCACAAGAAATCTCCCTACACACCCTTATCCTCCTCCCCATCTTTCCAGGCTGACTAAGAGTCATTTTTCTCCAGGTCAAGAGCCTTTGAAAGGGAGGACTGCTACAGCGGTAGTCTGTAGTTTTCTCTGAAACTCCCACTGTTTCTATTTCTCCATCTGTAGAAATTGTCTTCCTCTGACTCACAGTTGGAAAGGGAGACAAGCAACTGGACTGGGGGATGGGACAGGGTGGGGAGAGGGTGGTCGGAGAAATCAAGAGTGGTAAAAGATGAGGATTTAAGATCCTCTAGGAGTCTAGGGGCTTAGAGTAAAAATCTATGATGGAAAACAACGGTTACAGATTTGAATAAGAAAAAAGTATCCTTAAATGTAAAAAGCCTGGTTATACAGGATCTCAGACCGCTTGCTTTATTTCCCCTGCTAAGGACAGAGTAAATGGTTAATGCAGAAGAGGGGGGGAGGTGTCAGCAGTTAATTATAAAGCTGGGAGAGATAGGTTTTTGTTTATTTTTACTGGCTGCAGACCGCTCTGCTGGCATAGGTGTCTTATCAGAACTTCTAGCTGCCCTGGTGACTTAAAACTGGTTGCTAGGCAGACTCAGCCCCCAAGAGCCAGGTGAAAAAAGGGGATAAGGGGGGCTGGATGCCCGAGCTGCTTACAGTGGCCCTGGAAGAAGCCGCAGCAGCGAGAAAAGTGGTGGACAGCAGACATTTACCTGACATTAGAGCTGCCCCGCTGCCGTCCAGTGAGTAATGAGCATTTACAACAAGCAATGCAAGACTTAGGCCTTTGGCTTGCTGGATGCAGCAGTTAAACCAGAAGCCAGTGACTGCTACTAGTCTCCCTGCAGCCCCAGGAATAGAGCAGCAGGCCCGGGATTGGTAAAAACAGCAGATAGAGCTAGTGGAAGCTCCCTGTTTGCGAATGTACTGAAAGGGTTCAGTACCTGCTGCTGCTGGAAGAGGAGGGGCTGAGATCCCTTCCAGTGCACTCCCTTGGGAGAGGCCTGGTCGCTGCTCTGCCACAAAGGGGACTGGCGGGAAGGCAAGGGGCCTAATACCCAAGCCACTGCCACAGAAGCGCTTTGCAATATGCAAAGACCCTGTTTCTAACTGCAACTCTGGCTGTTTTAGACTGGCAGCTTAAAGTCAAAGGGCAAAGAAAAGGCACTTTCCCTGGACCAGGGACCCTTCAGGACTTTGAGATTCTCCAAGAGAGGAGGAGTCTGACTGAGGGATGGCAGAGACCCTGTTTGGTTGGAAGGACCTAAGGCCACATGTTAAACTTATAAATTACGGCTTTCTAGACAGATGTCCAAGCCCAGGTATGTAGGTGTTAAGCTGCCTGTTTACAACAAAACAACTTTCTCCCGTGCCAAAATAAAATTTAGGGAAATTAGACAGGCTGTGTTTGTGGCTAGAAAGAAGAACTGGCCACCATGCACAGCCCTGACAGTGACCTGCAGAAAACTGTATAGTTTTAGATAATACCTGCGACTTCATGGACATGACTCCAGAAAGACAAGGACAATTTTACTTTGTGTGGGAAGGTCAAGAATAGACCTTAGTCACCTCCCTAAGATATTTGTATAGCCCTGCCATGTGTCATATATGGTAGCCGAAGATTTGGCTACCTAAGGTGGCCACAGTGCCAATATTGTACTTCATTGTGTTAATAATATTGCATTAACCTTACAGATTTGAATGCAGTTGCCAAAAGGGCAGGTGCCCAAATTGGCAAGGAAAATACCCATCTGGTTTTAGTCTCTATGGAAAGACAGTTGGCAGCCTATATACTGTCTTACAGGCCTGTGTGACCATGCCCATGTCAGGTATGGCAAAAACCTCAACTTTAGGAAACTGGGGAAGGCCTGTTTGGAACAGAGGGAAGTAGTGAGTATCAGCCCTTTGTTACAGGAATTACAGACCCCGTGATGTCCTGTGACATGTGAGACCTTGTAAAGCAATAAAGCTCTCAAAGGGCATGTCACCCCTCCCAGAGACCATATAAAATTTTAAGGACAAGTTAAGTAGGGGAACCCTATTACAAGGACAGCTATAATTGTATACTTGAATATAGACACATTTTGAATTTCTCCTTGTCATTTAAAGACAGTTATATTACTCTGAAGAATCCATAGAAAGGACTAACAAGGAAAATCAGAAGATCTTAAATTGTCAGTATATTTTTCTCCTTATATAATTCCTCTGAAATTTGGCAATGCTTAATAAATCATGGCAATACGTTTCTCTGCATAAATTCAATAAGACCGGTTTCTAATAGTGGTTTTATTGACCAGAAACTTTGACTGGAGTGTCATGTTTTAAAGAGCCCTGTCTGAACTCTGAAGACTTGAAGCCAATAAGAGTGCCACGGAGAAAGCCTGGTATCCTGCTTGGGAGCCCTGAAAATGGCTGGTGCTGGAGCATCAGGCCCATGTCCTACAATCACTGGCGATTGGTCAGAGTAGAAGGGGAGCAATAAGGACGACTCTGTGTCCCTGCAGAACCCCACACACTCTAGGCCATGAGGCGTAGGAGGGCTACTGAGATGGGCCTTAAAACCTAGGGCGTGGGCCCAGGTGGAGTCGCTGCAGGTGAGGGTTTCACCTAACTCAGCACATACTACAGGCAGGCCTGACGGCAGCTGGATGGCTTGGCTTCCCAGCCCTATGGGGCACAATAAGATTCAATCATGAAATTCCGGCAAAGGTAGTCAGTTACCATTCTTGTGTTTATGCAAACAATCAGGCCAAATTAAATACAACAGGTAAATTAGTCTTTATCTGGCTCTTTTGATAAACATAGAGGTAATTTTGAGGAGAAAAATTCTATTTCAATAGAGGTCATTAAAACTTAAAATTTTCCTTTCCCTTCCACGGGATCATTTGTTACAGTTTATCTCTGCTAGGTCACAAGCCCACCTCCTTCTGTACCCAGGCCTCATCGTCCCTGTGACAGACAGCAAGGATCTCTTGGCTCTGAAAAAAAACTTCGTCCCTCCTCAGCACAAAACAGCTACAGAAGTAATTCACCGTCCATTTTCCCTAAAACAAATCAGAGCCAGGATCCTTGAGGTAATATATTAGGCAGTTAGACAGACATGAGCAGAGCAAGGACGATGGGCCAACTTGCGCTACCAGATGTAACTAAGTATTTAAGACAAGGGGCATAGCCAAAGAGGTATTCACCCAAAGTCTCAGCCCTTAGAAAAGGCCAGTAGCTTATTTGACCAAAAGACTTGACCCCTTTGCATTTGGGTGACATGCTTGCCTCCAGGCAGTAGCAGCCACAGGTATGCTTATCAAAAAAGCAAGTAAGTTAACCCTAGGGCAGTAACTAATCCTAACTGCCCCACATGAGGTCCAGGTTTTACTCCAGAACACACTAGAGCACTGGATGTCAAACACTCGAGTCACACAGTTTCAGGCTCTCTGGTGGACAAAGAAAAATCAGTAACAATTTATACTGATAGCAGGTACGCAGTTACAAGGTAAGGGTTCTCCACAGAAGCAAGAGGGAACCGGGCCACAGATGAAGCAGCCCGGGAGGCTGCCCTAAAACCAGTGGGGCCTCTACAGATTCTAGTGACTCTTCCAGATCCTGTCTACCCAATCTAGAAAAGCTGAAATCCATAACCAATCTTTACTCAAGTTCTTACAGGCTTTACAGTCTACCCAGAAAGCAGTCCAGAAGCATGTCTGATCCGGTCCATCCTTCCACCCTGGTAACTCTGACTGACTCCTACCTGGAAAGGACTACCCCCACAGCAGTCAAGGTCGACGGGATCCCGACATAGCTTCATTACACCCAGCTTAAGATAGCCCAGGCAAAATAGAGAGTCCAGGACTTTTCGGACCCTCTAAAAATTAGTCCTGGCCCTCATTCCGGGCCCTTATCTTATAACAACGACCCAAAAGAGTCAATGATTTGACTCATGTACATAAAACCAGTGGGAAATGTTAGAGAGTGGGGATTTTTGAGCATGATTACTCCTTGTCAACTTGGCCATAAATCCCAGCTGCAACTAACAAAATAGCCTTACAGGATAGATCATTGTCAGTTTTCTTGAGAACAAGATGTCAGTAAGTCTTACAAGATAGATCACTGTCAACTTTCCTGTAACGGGATGCAGTTACTTACTCCACCAGGCGCCAGGACCCCATATAAATGACATCTTGACTTTACCTAAGAAAAACCACTTTGTTTAAATTGTTTTAAAATTATTTGCTCTGCAAAAACAGGAGGTAGTGAATGGGTATAAATACGGTCGGACACAAAGGGTCGGGGCTGCTCTCAGGGCTGCGTGGAGAGAGCAGTCAGCCGGCCAGTTATTAAAAAGGTTCCCTAAATTTTAATTTGGTCTGGACTCCAGTGGTCATTTACTCGTGTTCACTCCACAACAATATCCTGGTTACTAAGCAATGCATGACTGTACTGTTTTTAACTGTATAATCAGGTACCCAAATACTAAGTTGCTAAAACAATAAAATAAAGTCTCATGTTGTTGTGTGTTGGCGAGGCATTTCTTCCAGTCTGGGATGGCTACATTGGAATTGGATAATCTAGGGCCTCAAATGGAAAGGCTAGGATGCTGGGATTTTTCTCTCCATGGGGTCTCTCATCTTCCAGTAGGCTGGCCTGGGCTTTTTGAGATGGTGGCAGAAGGCTTTCTAGCAGCCAAAAATGGCAATCCCAATAAATAAACATTATTCATGTGTCTCCTAATAATACTCCATTGATCAGAGCAAGTTACAAAGCCAAGCTTAGATGAAAGATAGAAGAAAAGACTCTACCACCTGATGGGAGAAGCTTCCAAATCACACTTCAAAGGGCATATAGAAGGAGAGAAAAAATTGTGGTCATTTGCTGGGGTGTTTCTCAACGTCTAGAAGAGTTCAGGAATCTGGAGAAGGTCTGTGAATAAATTAATAAAGAGACTAGATATGAAATATAAATTTGGAAGGCATTTTGGGGAGCCAGAGGAGATCTAGCTTCAGTAACCAAGTTTTCTGAATCTCTGGACCCCTAGCTTTTATTAACACAAATTTCCCTTAAGCAAAGCAGATATACATATCAAAGGTAAGGTTTGGTATACAGTAGGCATTGTCAGGTTGGGGGAACTGCCTTTGGCTGTTCCAGTAGCAGGCAATAATATATGCAGATTTTTCAAGTTTGGGGAAATGCTTTCGGCTATTCTAGCAGCAGGTAATATTATTCAGCCCTGCTGAATATAGAAGCCCATCAACCTTTTGAGGACTTCTTGCATTTATTATGACATGCTGGAATTAACCTCCAGCAGTCATTTTATTTATTTATTTTTTACAATTTGCGACAAAAAACCATGAAAAAATAAAGCTAATGAATACAAACTAACTTACTAATTTCAGGCATGACTAGCACAAAACTGTGAAATATCTATCTCCTTTATTTATATAAATTTAATATGACTTATATAAACTATATCAATTACTATCAGTAGTTCATTCAGAGAAAATAAACTGCATTTAAGAATCACCTCATTCATATGAATGTCCATGCTAATTCAAATGTTAATACGATGCCTGTGGGTTCCTCCAAGAGCAGAATTTGACCCACTGTGTATGCCACTTAACTGCCTTTATTTACATTATAAATTATCACATTTTATTATGTCTACTCCTATACCATTTTCATTATAGTTTATTATTTTAATATAATATGTAAAAAATTAGCAATTAAATTACTACATTATTCATACAACCTAAAGTGTTTGACTACAATTTTTTGAAGCAGAAATATTTGTAATTGACTAAATTTCTATGTCTGTATGTATGTATGTATGTATTCATTTAATTGTGCATGATATTTTCTTGGTGTTGATGTCGTCAGAAATCCTGTTTTAATTCTATTAATTTCTTATAAGCATAACTAAGTTATATTTAGAACATCATTTAAGTTCTTGTTTAGATTATCAGATTTGAAGATGTTTTTCCCAAAGAGTCCCTGTACTTCATTGAAATTCAATTATCTCCAATTGGTTTTCTTAATTTGTTATTTTATATAACTGTTTGGAATTTCTACCACATATTCATCAAAAAGTAATATGCTCATCATTACTCATAAGTTAGTTTGTATACATATATATTGGAAGTGCTTGTGAGGCAAAGAACTTGTTTTTTATGTCATTACATTTCTTATAGTGTCAGTCAATCTAATTAGTGACTAGAATAGTATCTGATATTATTATTTCTTTAGGGCTGCAGTTATAGAGCTCCACAAACTGGGTGGCTTAAGATAACAGGAATGTATTGCTTTGTAGTTCGCTGCTTTATTGTCACATGACAATCTGTGTGTTTGTGTGTATGTGTGTGTGTGTGTCTGTGTGTGTGTGTGTCTTCATATTGCTTTCTTACAAAAACACAGTCATCTAGTATACCAGTATGATTTCATCTTAACTGATTATGTCTGAAATGTCCCTATGACCAAATAAGGTCACATTCTGAGGTACTCAGTGTTAGGACCTCAACATATTTTTTTGAGGTCACAAATTCAACTCATAAATGTAAGTAAATAAAGAATATTTGTGGAATAATAAATAAACATGGAATTTTGCTAGATAATGTTTTTTCATGCATTTCTACTAAGTCTACAAAAGAAGTTTTGGCTAAGTTAGGTGAATGAGGAAACAACATTATCAGAAAAATAAAATAATTTATGAGGTTCAACTCTTTTAAAAGGCCTATAGAAAAATGTTCTACCTCATTAGTAGAAAAAATATATACATTCATAGCATTATCATAGGGGTAAGAAATTGTACTCCACAACATGAGGGGTGAGAAACAGCACGTGCCTTTATTTCCTTTGCAATTCCAGTTTTAATTTCTTAAGGAAATTTGTTGTGATTTTTCCTCATGGGTCATATTGCTCTACTATCATGGTTTATCAACCACCATGTATTTTACTTTGGAAAAAAAAAAAACTTGCTAAAATTGTGATTTTACATATCTTTGTATTAATATTTGATTATTGCTTTCACCAGTAGGCCTTAAGTTCCAAGACAATTATTTCTATTCTTATTCTTCTTTATTTCATCAGCATTTTGCATAGCACTTGATAGTAGGTGCTTGATAATAATTTGTTGATAAATTAGTAAAGGAATTGGTGGGATGTATGTAGGAAATATTTGCATTGTATTTTTATAAAGGATTTACATGTTTTTATATTATATATAAACTAGAGGCCCGGTGCACGAAATTTGTGCACTGGGGGAGGGTGGTGCTCAGCCCGGCCTGCACTCTCTTGCTGTCCAGGACCCTTCACTCCTCACTGCTTGCCTGCTCACTGCTCCTTACCGTTCAGCTTACTGCTCCTTAGTGCTGCTGCGGAGGCTGGAGAGGCTCCTGCCTCCACTGCTGCCCTCGCCAGGGGTAAGCTCAGCTTCTGGAGAGTGGTACTCCTCTGTGGGAGTGCACTGACCACCAGGGGGCAGCTCATGCATTGAGCATCTGCCCCCTTGTGGTCAGTGAGCATCATAGCGACCAGTCGTTCTGGTTGTTTTGCCATAATGGTTGCTTAGACTTTTATTATATAGACTAGGGACCCGGTGCATGAAATTTGTGCACTGGGAGGGGTCCTTCAGACTGGCCTGCCCCCTCTCACATACTGGGAACCCTCAGGGGATGTCCTACTGATGACGTAGGCCCACTTCCTTTGTGGGAGGCGACCAGGCTGATCAGGGGAAGGCACCAGCCCCATCACCCCACTGCTGCAGCCACTGCCAGCCACTGCAGCCACCAAGGTGTTTTCGTCAACATGGACTCCAGTCCCTTCACCATGAAAAAATAACAACTTTCTTTAGGCATTTTCAAGATGTGTCTTTCATAGGATATGACATTTCTTTCTTTATTTTTGTTATCCTCACCTGAGGTTATGTTTCCATTGATTTTTAGAGTGTGGAAAAGAGAGGGAGAGACAGAGAGAAACATCAATGTGAGAGGAATACTTTGATTGGTTGCCTCCTGCCTGAGCCCTGACCTGGGCCCCAGCCAGGGAGAAGCCTGCAACCTAGGTACATGCCCTTGATCAGAATAGAACCCGGACCCTGTGGTTGGCAGGCCTAGGCATTATCCACTGAGCCAAACCAGCTAGGGCAGTTTTGACATTTCTTAGCCCTCCAGCAGCGGACCTTCGTTTTTTTCTCCAGGAGTGTGGTGAAAAAACCCTAGACCATCTTTTTGGATTTTTATACCCAAGTTACTAAGAATATTACTAGTGGCATACAGGGAGCTTAGCCAATGAGCGGTCAGAAAAGGTGTTTCCTCTGTTGTTCACACCAATTGCCGCTGGCCTCCAATCTCCGGCTCTGCCCCTGCCAAGGCCTAAAGCTTCGGGGCCTGGGCAGGGGACCCCCAGCTCCCTCTGATCACTGGCTCTGCCCCTGCGTAGGAGCCCCCTGGCTCAGGCCCTTCCTAGGTTGCTCAGGGCCCACTCAGGGCCTTCCTCGGAGTGACCTGGGTGCTGAGAAAGTTCCCAGGACCCAGGCTGCTGGGCGCCTCCGTATGCAAATTAACTGCCATCTTTGTTGGGTTAATTTGCATACTCACTCTGATTGGCTGTGGGTGTAGCAGAGGTATGGTCAATTTACATGTTTGTCTATTATTAGGTAAGATTATATACTTTAAAATATTTATTTAATGTTGTTAAAGAAATCATAAACAAGGTTCCAAGGCCAATGTTTATTTACAAAGGTGAACAAGCAGTTTACCAGTAATCAGTTGTCTATAGCCATTTAGTATATTAATTACAATTTGTAGTTATGTATTCATTGTATAAGCTCTTTCTCTTGGAAGATGAACTTAACTTATATTGCTAAATTTTGTATATATGTTTTATATTAGTTTTAAATTTATGTTAAGTTGTCTCTTCTAGATTTAGTTTAATTTAGTGTTTTCTGTATACCCTGAAATTAAAATAGTGTCTATTTTAAACACACACACACACACACACACACACACACACACACACACGCACACACACACCCCGGAGCCAGAATGACACTAATTATTCCTCTTCACATCCAAATATATCACACTCTCTTTAGGATTTATGAAATCACTTTCCTAATCTATGCTGTTAAAAATGAATTCACTTGTTCTGATATTTTAGAGAATGTCTAATTATTTAATTATCGCTGTTATGTGAATAAAGCTATGATAAATTCCCTTCCTAATGTCACCATGCTTTTCCTTAGGGATAAGACTTATTTGAATGTATAGCAAGTTCACACACACACGCATGCACACTCACACATACTCACACATCATAGTGATATAATGCTACAGAGCTATTGTAATTAAAACTATTGAGAATATGTTGTTGTATTTCAAACTCATCTTCTTCTGACAATGATATAAAATGGTGATGTGTGTATGTCAGTGAGAGACCCAGCAAATGTTATCTTTTAGTCATTTTCCTGAGATCATGCAAGAGTCCCTGGTTGGGCTCTTGTGGGAATAGAAATACTGCACTCTTGGCTTGACATCACTGCCATTTTCAAATATTACCATGGTGATCACCTATCCACCATCACTAACCCTTCTCAAAACAGCTCAATTTGAGATTCAAGTTTCACATTTCCAAGGTTATGGGAGGGTAATTATTTCACTACTCAAGGGAAGAAGATTTAGGAGATAAATAGCTCTTCATTAAATCTTAATGGATTCTGGTCTTTTTGGGCCACAGAAATCCAAATATTAAAGTGATTAAATTCAAAAAAGTAAAACATGACTGGGAATAGGAAAAAATCAATATTTAGTAGTATAATCATAAATATTTTTCTCTAGTGAGAAAATCTTGCATAAAGTAAAAATATGTTATGTCAATAATTCATGACTTAAAATAATTTTCATGTGAAACAAATGCATGGAAATGTTTGTGTATATATTGAATAAAAATGCCTATAAAAAAGAGGGATTTTATAAACTGAACTGGCATGGGAAGAAGCATTGCCATATTTTATAGACATACTTTTTTTCTATGACTCTAAATTAAAATATTATTATAAAACAAAGGATTTTCATTGTACATTTGTTTTTTTACAAAGAATTGTTTTTTAATATATTGTTGAGGCTTAAGATAATGCAGTTGAAAATAAATATTAAAGAGCAAATATTTCAAAGTATACTTGATTTTATGGAATGTCATGGGATAGTTGAGTATTAAAGATATTTGAAGAGTATTTAAAATACAAAAATTAGCTCTTTACACCATGCTTCCCAAGTATAGTACAAGAGAGTGCATTATGCATTTAGCTGTCCAAACCACAACTCTACTGGAAGACACCTTGAAATGCTATAACATTTTTGGCTAAAAATGTTTTGCTTGCCTATACTGTATTTTACTTAGGTTTTTTTCCACTACAGGACAAGCATTTTTAAAATATATTTTATTGATTTTTTTACAGAGAGGAAGGGAGAAGGATAGAGAGTTAGAAACATCGATGAGAGAGAAACATCGATTCAGCTGCCTCCTGCACACTCATGCCCTTGACTGGAATTGAACCTGGGACCCTTCGGTCCACAGGCTGACACTCTATCCACTGACCCAAATCAGTCAGGGCAGGACAAACATTTTAAACCACACTGCATTCTTTCTAAAGAGGTTTTAACTTTTTTTTCTGTTCCCTTTTATCTGTGTTGCCTCTGAAAAAAAGAAGTCCATTAAAGATTTTAAAAGATAATTAAAGATGCATGGAAGGTTAACTCCTATATGTGACAGGGGATATGCAGTTCAATATTAGTTATTTAATTTTGACCTGTCTGAGATCCTATGGTCATATGACTTAGGGAAGACAAGGATGAATTCAATCATAATATTTTCCAAGAGGAAAGACAATGTATTTTTATTCCATTTCTCCCTTTCTTGGTCTTTAATATTTCCCACTCTGTATTAATTACTGGTAGTTGTAACAGTCTTTTTATTTCTTCTTCTTTTTTTTTTGGCTTAGTGGAAGGAAAATTAGTGAGAATTGATTGTTGGAAGGTTCACTGATTAATTAAAATTATTCATCCATAAACCTCTGGAGAGGTGAAATGGGAAGGTTAAGAGATTCAAAGTGGCTGCAGTCTACAATGCTTTTTTGCTTATTATTAATATTACTTAGGTAATCCATTAAAATTTCATCTAAGCTATTCTAGATTGCACACCTCTCAGAAAATACAGACTGAAAAGTGGGCAATCACAAACAATAGCTCCACTACCAACAAAGTCTTGTAAGTCATAGAAACACTCAATGGATATTAGGATTTCAAAAGCTAGGTCCAAGAGTCTACCTGCCATCTGCAAATCTGAGGAGGTCATAGTCCAAAGTAGGACAGCCAACAACTAAAAAAGAACAAGTCCTGGTGAACCCACTATTTGGATGCTCCTCATCCTGTGTCCGCCTAGACTTTCTGGTGGCCTGCTCTCACTGAATTTAGCTCTATGTTGCTCACTGAAGTCCCTTCCCCTGATCCCTGGTCCCCCAATTTCATGGTCTTATTGGAGGTACATTCAAAATTCCAATCAGTTTTTAAGCAAAGTAATTTATAAATCTATCCAAATGCTACAAGTTTGAATATATGTATGTGTGAGAGAGTTTGTGGGTAGGAACTTGCCTTATGTAACAAAAGACCCATAAAGTTGTTTATTTTCAAATTCTTTTAAAAATATTAAAGTACAGTTGACACTCAATATTATACTAGTTTCATATGTACAACATAGTGATTAAACATTGATATATCTTAAGATGTGATCACCACATCTTAAGAAATTTATTCTGCTCCATTGGCACAGCCAGTTCAAAAGAAAGCCAGCTTTTAAAACAATGTGTTTTCTCTACTCTAAATTTACTATCTATAAATTGTTTAAAAACTTTTGTTGCTAGTATATCATATCATCACTATGTACACCTTAAATATCTTACACCTTTGTCAATCATTTCTCAATTAAGGTGAATAAAACTTTGTTGCTATTTGTTTGAATGGCAATAAACGTTTGAGGGCAAATCAGTGTTATGTTAGAAATATAAATGGGTAAGGGGATTCTGAGTAAATAAGCCAAAAAATCACCCATCTCACAGCTTCTTACTTTAAGTTCTTCTAATCTCACCAAAATTTATTTCTCACTGAGGCAAAGTTCTCCAGTAACACTTGGGACAACTATCCTTCATGTGGTAGCTCAATGAACTGTGGCTCTTCCCCAAGTGATGTGGCAGGGGTGAGACAGAGTGAAAACTGGGCAGAGGACTTTTATTGGTCCAGCCTGGCAGTCCATGTGGCGCTTCCATTCACATGTTGTACAGAACCATTGGCTGCAGGCCCCACCTCACAGCCACAGTCTGGGGCCCTGAAAGAAATTTAGAACTGGCATTGGGAAGTACTAGATGAGTATCTGGAGAAGAGCAGGAGAGTAGATGAGGAAGTGGAGAAATCCTGAGCCACAGAAATGTGTTTCTTTTTCACATCAACTCTTACTGAGAAATTCTCTGTAGCATGGGGCCTATAGTGAGACAAAGAAGGCTTCCTGAGAAAGGGAGGGCGGCATGTGCACTGTGCTCCAGTTTATAGGGAAAGGAAAATGGCATGGCAGAAGTTTGAAGGATACCCAAATTTTGGCCTTTGAGATTAAAGAAAAAACAATCTACCAAACAAGACAGTGAATACCATATAAAAAACTGTGAGAAGAGTACTCACATTATTCATTTAGTTAGTGTGCATTAGTGGCTACTGCCAGGTCTCCTGAGCAGAAAGATTTACTAAAATAACTTTTTAGTTTTATTGTGTGAAAAGAACTCTACCAACTACCCCAATTAACTGCCAAAACATGTTAATAACTATGTCATAATAGACCATCATGTAAATGAGCTTTAAAAAGTAAAATCTGAAGAGCAATCTTGCCATTAATTTATCTGAACAAATTATAATGTAGGAATAGTAGCAAGTCTCACAGCAGGTGAAAACTGAGAAAAACCATGCTTTTGCAGAAAAGCAAAACATTTTAGATATGACATCAAAATTTTGGAAGAAAGACAGATTTTCCTCCTTTGCAAGGGAGAGTATTTTAAGTTTGTTATTTTTGTTACAATCACATTATTATTGAAGTAATTATAAACCTATCAAACAGCTATGGAAAGAGAGATTCAAAATAACAGTGGACTGACATACTCCTGGGACGAAACTAGAAATAGGACTAAAATACAGTAAAACCACCCTGAAAAATCAATTGAGGACTAGCTGTAGAGAAATCTGAAACAAGGATGAACAGTGGAGAATGCATAGAGACTGGTACAAAGTGTGGAGCTGTAAAAGGGCTAGCCAGGCTCCCACAGACAGCAGATGAAGTCCCAGAAGGACATCTCAGATGGGGGGGGGGCAGTTCCCACTGAGAACTCTAGAGTCTAAACCACAAGCTGTGCTCCCCAGGCCAGAGCACAGAACTGATAAAGGTTCCCACATAGCACCTGGAAAGGAAAAGCAGCAGGACTGCTCTCTGTCAGCAAGAGACAGTTGGAAATGCAGGCACCCTCATAAAGGGCCAACACAAAACATTGCATGTGTAGCCACTCACCTTGGGCTCTGGCAGAGGGAATGCAGAGTGGATTGGAGTTGTGTGAGGATAATTCAAGACTGGGGGCTCTGGGGCTGGAGCTTGGAGGGCAGCCACCCCAGATTCAAGTGCTGAGTCATTCCCTCTCACTGTGGAGGACATCTTTCTCCCATGGACTATTACTAATGAGGTCTTTTTTTTTTTCTGGAGGAAAAGCAATTGCCCCACCCATTTGGAAGCCCTCTAGCCCCAACCTGAGGTTGATAGCCTGAGGCTAATCAAGGTTGATAACAATCAGACTGCAGGCAGAGGAAGATCTCTGAAGGATTTGAGTCTTTGCCTGATCTTCTTCTAGAACTGAGGCTAGGAAAAGTATACCCTAGTGTACATCCTGGTCCTTTCCAAAGGCATCCACCCCCAGCAGAGGGAGCCACAAACTGTGGATTGCTGATAGCTCCAAATGTTAATCAGGGCAAGTCACAAACAGCATCTGAAATTAGCCTGCAAGAGAATGGAAGTCATAGCAGATCTACCTAATACACAGACAAAAACCTAAACAGGGAGCCAAATTGGTAAGACAAAAGAACAACCCCAAAATGAAAGAACAAAATAATTCTCCAGAAGAGCTAAATGAAATGGATAAGAAATTTATCATAATTAGAGTTCAGAATAATGATGACAAAGTTGCTCAACAGCGTGAGGAAAGATATAGCAACTATGAAGAATGACATAGCATTAATAATGAACACAATGGAAGGGATACACAACACATTAGGGGAAGCCAAGGATCAGGTCAGTGAATTAAAAGATAGGGTAGAAAAAAAATCACTTAATCATAGAACCAGAAAACAAACAACACACAATTAAAAAATAGGAGTATGGCTTAAGGGGGCTGTGGGACAACATGAAACATAACAATATTTGCATAATAGGAGTCCCAGAAGGGGAAGAAAGTGAAGAAGGAATAGAGACCAGGTTTGAAGAAACAATGGCAAAAAAACTTCCCTAACCTGGCAAAGGAAAGAGTCACACAAAGCCAGGAAGCACAGAGAGTCCCAAGCAAAAAGAACTCAAACAGGTGTGTGCCCAGAAACATTATAATTAAAATGTCAAAAATTAAAGAAAAAGAGAGAATCTTATACATAGCAGGAGAAAATCAATTTGTTATATACAAAGGAGCTCCCATAAGGCTTCCAGCTGATTTTTCACCAGAAACTATACATTCCAGAAGGAAATGTCATGAAGTACTCAAGGTTATGAAAAACAAGGATCAGAGACTAAGATTACTATATTCAGCAATGGTATCCTTCAAAAATAAATGGTGAAATAAAGAGCTTCCCAGACAAAAGAAGGCTAAAGGGGTTTATCACCAAATACCAGCACTGCCACAAATGCTAAAGGACTGCTGTAATGAGAAGAAGAAACACAGAGAGAGACAGAAACAAATGCATACAGAATAAAATGGCAATAAATAAGTACCTATCAATAATAACCTTAAGTGTAAATGCTCAAATCAAAACACATAGCGTAGCAGAATGAATACAAAAACATGGCCCAACTATTTGCTGTCTACAAGAGACCCACCACAGAGCAAAAGATACACACAGGATATAGTGAAGGGATGGAAAAAAAAAAAGTCCATGCAAATAGAAATGAAAAAAAAAAAAAAGCTGGGATAGCAATACTCATATCTGAAAAAATAGACTTCAAAATGAAGGCCATCACAAGAGACAACAAAGGTCACTAGATAATACTCAAGGGATCAATCCAACAAGAGCATATAACCCTGGTAAACATATCTGCACCCAACAAAGGAGCAAATAAATATATAAAAGAAATTTTAGAGCACTTTCAGGGAGAGATCAATAGCAAAACAATCATAGTAGGGGACTTTTTTTTTTAATCCTCATGTGAGGATATTCTTCCATTGTTTTTTAGAGAGAATGGAAGAGAGAGGGAAAGACAGAGAGAAATATTGATGCCAGAGAAACATCAATTGGTTGCGTCCTGCACGAGCCCTGACCAGGGCCCAGGCCAGGGAGGAACCTGCAACTGAGGTACGTGCCCTTGACCAGAATCGAACCCGGGATGCTTTGGTCTGCAAGCCGATGCTCTACCCACTGAGTAAAATGGGCTAGGGCCATAGTAGGGGACTTTAACACCCTGGTGACTTCACTGGATAGATATTCCAGAAAAAAATATTAACAAGAAAACAGAGACTCTAAATGATGCACTGGATCAGTTGTATTTAATTGAAATTTATAAAACATTTCACCCCAAAGCTGCAGAATATACCGTATTTTCCGGCGTATAAGACGACTTTTTAACCCAGGAAAATCTTCTCAAAAGTCGGGGGTTGTCTTATACACCAGGTGTCATCTTATAGGGTGGGTATATCCCAAACTCTATATTTAAACTGGAAAAGTTGGGGGTTGTCTTATACGCCCAGTCATTTTATACCCCGGAAAATATGGTATATTCTTCTCAAGTGCACATGGGTAATTCTCAAAGATAGGCCACATGTTAGGACACAAAACAAGTCACTACTAGTTCAAGAAATTAAAATAATATCAAGCATTTCCTCAGATCACAATGGAATGAAATTAGAAATCAACTACAGTAAACACACTCAAAAACATTCAGTCACATGGAGGCTAAATAACATGTTATTAAACAATGAATGAGTTACCAATTAGATCAAGAAGGAAAATGAAAACTTCCAGGAAACAAATGAAAATGAACACACAACTATCCAAAATCTATGGGACACAGAGAAAGCAGTCCTGAGAGGTAAGTTCATAGCACTACAGGCCTACCTCAAAAAAAACAATAAAAATTAATAATAAACTATTTAACCCTACAAATTAAAGATATAGAAAGAAAACAACAAGAAAATCCCAGAGTAAGTAGAAGGAAGGAAATAATAAAGTTTAGACCAGAAATAAATGACATAAAGGCTAAAAAAAAAAAAAAAATCAATGAAACCAATAGTTGATTTGTTGGAAAAATAATGAAGATTGATGAATCGTTAGTCAGGTTCATTACTAAACAAAGAAAGGACCCAAATAAATAAAATCAGGAAAAAAAAAGTGGACAACTGAGACAACAGAAATACAAAGGATTGTAAGAACATACTATGAACAACTATTTGCCAACAAGCTGGAAAATGCGGATGAAATGGACAAATTCTTAAAAAAGTACCATCTCCCAAAACTTAATTAGGAAGAATCAGAAAACATGAATAGGCTAAAAACAACTGAGGAAATAGAAGTAGTAATAAAAAATAAAAAAAATCCCAAAAAACAAAACACTCCCACCTTCAAACAAAAAAATAATTTAAATTAAAATAAATAACTAAACACACACACACACAACAAAACAACTCCCAGCAAACAAAAGCCCTGGTCTGAACAACCCCATATGGGAGTTCTACCAAACTTTCAAGGAGCAACTAACGTCTATCATCCTCAAACTATTTCAAAAAGCCCATGAGGAAGAAACACTTCCAAGCTCTTTGTATGAGGCCAGTATTATCCTAATTCCAAAATGGGTAAAAACACTAAAAAAAAAAAACAGAACTACGGGCCAGTATCTCTGATAAATGTAGATGCTAAGAACCTCAACAAAATATTAGCGAATTAGATCAAGCAATCCTATATAATAAAAGGGTAATATCCTATATAATAAAAGGGTAATATGCAAATTGACCATCACTCCAAAACACAAGATGGCCGCCCCCATGTGGACACAAGATGGCCACCACAAGATGGCGAGCAGAGGAAGGCAGTTGTGGGCAATCAGGCCAGCAGGGAAGAGCAGTTGGGAGAGACCAGGCCTGCAGGGGAAGGCAGTTGGGGGGGCCAGGCCTGCAGGGGAAGGCCATTGGGAGGGACAAGGCCTGCAGGGGAGGGCAGTTGGGGGCAACCAGGCCAGCAGGGGAGAGCAGTTAGGGGTGACCTGGCAAGCAGGGGAGGGCAGTTAGGGGAGGGAAGTTAGGGGTAACCTACCACCAGGGGAGGGCAGTTGGGGGCTACCTGGCCTGCAGGGGAGGACAGTTAGCGGCCCCCAGGCTGGCAGGGGAAGGAAGATAAGGGTGACCTACTACCAGGGGAGGGCTATTGGGGGCGATCAGGCCTTCAGGGGGGGACAGTTAGGGGTGACCAGGCCTGCAAGGGAGGGCAGTTAGGTGCTATCAGGCTGGCAGGGGAGTGGTTAGGATGTGATCATGCTGGCAGGCAGAAGCGGTTAGGGGCAATCAGGCAGGTTGACAGACGAGCGGTTGGAAGCCAGCAGTTCTGGATTGTGAGCCGGATGTCTAACTGCCCAGTGGGATCGGGCCTAAATGGGCAGTCCCTCAAGGGGTCCCAAATTGGAGAGGATGGAGGCTGGCCTGAGGGACACCCCCCCCCCGTGCATGAATTTTGTGCACCAGGCCTCTAGTATATTAAAAATATTATACAATATGACCAAGAGGGATTTATTCCATGGATGCAAGGCAGGTATAATATTTGTAAATCTATAAACATGACACATCACATAAACAAACTGAAAGACAAAAATCACATGATCATATCAATAGATGTAGAAAAAGCATTGGACAAAATCCAACACCCACTTTTGATAAAAACTCTCAGCAAACGGGTAATAGAGGATCATAACTCAACATAATAAAGGCCATAAATGTTGAATCTACAGTGAACATCATACTCAATGTGCAAAAACTAAAACCATTTCCCCTAAGAAGAGGAACAAAACAGGGATGTTTGCTTTCACCTCTCTTATTCAACATAGTTCTGGAAGTCCTTGCCACAGCAATTAGACAAGAAGCAAAAATAAAAGATATCCAAATTGGAAAGGATGAAATAAAACTCTCATTATTTGCAGATTACATGATATTATACATGGCAAACCCTAAAGATTCCACCAAAAAAGCAACTAGATTTTATAAATGACTTTGGCAATGTAGCAGAATATAAAATTAACATCCAGAAATCAATGGTATTTTTATACATTGATAATGAATTGTCAGAAAGAGAAATTAAACTAACAATGCTATTTACCATTGTGAAAACAAATTTAGATACTTAGGAGTAAACTTAACTGAGGAGGTAAAAGACTTGTACTCAGAAAACTGCCAGACATTGAAAAAGAGGTAGTGGAAGATATAAACAAGTGGAGTAATATACTATATTTACAGATTGGTAGAATTAACATGATTAAAATGTCCCAACGACACAAAGCAATCTATAGATTCAATGCAATCCTTATTAAAATCCAACAGCATATTTCACAGATCTAGAATAAATACTCCAAAGACTTATATAGAACCAAAAAAGACCTGGAAAATCCATAGCAATCTTGAGAAAGAAGTACAAAGTTGGAGGGATCACAATACCAGATATCAAGTTATACTACAAATCCACTGTTACAAAACAGCCTGGTACTGGCACAAGAACAGGCATATAGATAAATGGAACAGAACAGAGAACCCAGAAATGAATGCAAGGCATTATGCCTAATTAATATTTGAAAAAATGAGGCAAAAATATACAAGAAAGTCTCTTCAATAAGTGGTGTTGGGAAAATTGGACAGTTACATGCAAAACAATAAAATTAGACCACCAACTTATACCATGTAAAAGAATACATTTAAAATGGATAAAAGACTTAAATGTAAATCAGGAAACCATAAAAATCCTATAAGAAACCATAAGCAGCAAAATCTAAGACATCTCTGATATCATTTTTTTAATAGAGTCAGATTCTAAGGCAAAGAAAAATAAGGAAAAAATAAACAAATGGAACTACACAAAAATAAAAAGCTGCTGCTTATCAAAAGAAACCATC
Source organism: Cnephaeus nilssonii (assembly GCF_951640355.1). Taxonomy (NCBI): domain Eukaryota; kingdom Metazoa; phylum Chordata; class Mammalia; order Chiroptera; family Vespertilionidae; genus Cnephaeus; species Cnephaeus nilssonii. The sequence goes on from NC_137074.1 coordinate 106,004,661, forward strand.
AACAAAAGAAAAGGGAGCCCACTGTATGGGAGCACTTATTTGGCAATGATATATCTGATAAAGATTTAATATACAAAATATATAAGGAACTCATAAAACTTAACAAAAGGAAGACAAACAATCCAATTAAAAATGGGCAAAGGTCCTAAATAGATATTTCTCCAACATGGACATACAGATGGCCAAGAGGCATATGAAAAATGTTTAAAGTCACTGATCATCAGAGAGATGTAAATTAAAATGTCAATGAGGTATCACCTCACACCTGTCAGAATGTCTGCCATCAACCAAGGAACAAAAGACAAGTGCTGGTGATGATGTGAAGAAAAGGGAATCCTAGGACACTGCTGGTGGGAAGGTAGACTGGTGCAGCCATTATGGAAAACAGTAGTTTCCATAATGGCTGCACCAATTTCAAAAATTTAAATATGGAACTGCTATTTGACCCAGTGATGCCACTTCTGGGAATATATCCTAAGAATACTTAAACAACAATCAGAAAGAATGTATGCACTCTGATGTTCATAGCAGCAAAATTTACAATAGCTAAGATCTGGAAACAGCCCAAGTGCCCATCAGTAGATGAGTGGATAAAAAAGCTTTGGTACATTTATACCATGGAATACTGTGCAGCAGTAAAAAGGAAGAATATCTTACCCTTTGAGACAGCCTGGAGGGACCTGGAGAGTATTATGCTAAGTGAAATAAGCCAGTCAGAGGAAGACGAGTATCACATGATCTCACTCATATATGGAATCTAATGAACAAAATAAATATAGAGATATAGAAGCATAAAACAAGCTGTGGAATCTCAGAAGGAAGGCAGGAGAGGGTGGACATGTGTGAGGAGATAAACCAAAAAACTTCTATGCATAAATGCATAACCCATGGACACACAATAGGGTGGTGAAGGCCTGAAGTGGATGGGCTAAAAGGGGTCAATTGGGGGAAAGGAAAACATATGTAATACTTTCAACAATAAAGATTTATTTATTTTTTTTTAAAAAAGAGGGGGGGGGGAAAACCTTGGAAGGCTGTGCTATGTTTTGTTTTTTAATGCTGACTAAATAGATCAGATTCTCATTTTATTTTCATGAAGAAATTATTTCCAGATTCAATAAGACAGAGAAGGTGTTAAACTTGCGATTGAATGGGGATTCATAAACTCTTTTATTTTTGTTTTTGATGTCACTATAATTTACAACTGTAAGATGTAGGCTATATTATTTCCTAGGAAGGGAGCCTGATGCAGTGTACAGTGACAGGCAAAGGCTCACATTCAGATGCACACTTTTTACCTGTGAATTTGGTTTGCTACTTTTTACCTCATGGAGCCACATGACCTAAAATTGGTATTAAGACAAGCTATGGCTCTTGACATATGGTAAGTATTTATTGTACCTATTACTTTTAATTTTCTCTGGAATATTTTCTCTTAGCTTTTACCATTGTAACTGGTTATTCATATTTTCTTGAATTTTATTGACTTTATTCTTGAGGGAAAATCCTGTATTTTTAAAGTGAGCTATTATATTATATTAAAAAGCATTAGAAAATACTCTAAAGGGGAATATATTTGGAAACAAGAATAGTCTAAATAAAAAGAAACTGAAAACTCTGGAAGCAGGTGGTAGTTTTAAGTTTTGTGTCTAGCGAAATCAAGTTTTTTAAAAATGTAATTAGCCATTTGTGAGAAAGCTGCAGATAGAAGAAAAGCTCTATACTCTGAAAGTTAGTTCTCCATGGAAGTATATATAAAAATAAAATAAAATAAACCTACCAGAGTTATTTAAAAAAGGAAGAAGCTCATTAACTTTATTTGCCCTTTCTGACCTGGGTCAGAGAGATAGAGAAGTAGAAAAGCACAAAAAAATCCTAAGTCACAGAAAGTCATTACTTTATTTTTAAGAAAATATCAATGGAGATTTTAGTATGATGAGCTTCTGTAGGATATTGCTTTCATTTTTATTGCAATAAATAAAAATTTGGAGAAAAGGCTTACTGCCAGGGTTCTTGTCCCAGCATTACAAAGGATTCAGCATTCTGGAGAAAGGAGCTGATGCAAAGATTCAAGAAGGAGTCCAAAGACAAAAGATAATTTTGAAAGGCATTGGGGATAAGAGGATCTTCAGCTAAAGGATCTAGAAGACTACCACTTGTCTAAGGACCCAGTGCTATTTATTAACACAATTTGTCCTAAGACAAGGTGGAGATATACACTTCAAAGGGTAAGGTTTCAAAGGGTAGAATTTACAGAAGCATTGTCAGATTGGGGAATAGCCTACAGCTGTTCAGGTGTTTGGCCAACAGGAGGCAATAAAATGCCCTGAGCTGTCTGGCAGCAGAGAATCCTATTCAAGTTTGGGGAAAGTGCCTTTAGCCATTCCAACAGGTAATTACATTTGACTCAACCCTTGTTGAGGCCCACAAGCTTCACCGACCTTTTGGTGAAACTTGTAATTATGACATGCTGGAATTGGTTCCCGGCAACTTACTAATAATGTCATCCAGCCCAACCTCATGTGTACATAAGTGTTAATATCTTTTGTTAAAGAAATTACCCCAAACTTATGAATAAAGCAAAGGATGACTGAATGACTTTTCATTGTCATTTTTTAACATACTCACTAGAGAATTATTTAATTTTATAGGAGAATGCAGTTGTATTGATTTAAGCACTTGCTATTTAATCATTTTTTTACTGTTTTCCATTTACACATTAACTTGTATGTTTCTGGCTGATAGAAAGATGATGCCAAATGTAGCTTAATTTTTCTATAGGACATTAAGCAATTATATATATATATATATATATATATATATATATATATATATATATATTAGCAAATCCATTGCAACATTATTTGACTGGCTGATTATTGTTATAATTAATTATTCTGATACATTAAAAAATAGTAAGTTTGTATTCAAGGGACTACTGCCCTGGAGTTTTGCAGTAGGTGAGAGAGGTTTTGGACTCAACTCTGAATATCACAAGGAAAAGTGGGAATTTATAGACCAGGAGCAGGGTAAGGGAGTCAGTGGATGGAAAATTACTAAGAGGCAATATCAAGGCTGAGGAGATTCTCTGTAAACTAACCTAACAGGATTTTTACTGAAGGCAAGTCTGGGGCATCAGTTATCACCTGGGGGTTGTGGAAGATAACTTTGATCAGATATTAAGGGTGATTAGCTACTAAAGGTGGCAGTTGCTTATAAACTGACTCAGCAATATTCTTACTACAACCAGGTGATGCAAACAAGATAAGATTGGACACTGAAGGTCAAGAGAGAGGTCTAGAAGGCTTAGGAACTTGGCTAGAAATAGATCAAGGACAGAGTATTTGTCATTATATAAATCTGTTTCTCAACATTTCCTTTGAACTAAGCTCTCCATCTTACTGGTTCCTTCATTAATCAATTAATAAAACTATTTGGTATGTATTCATTTTATATTTATATGAGATTAATGTTTTGATTTTTTAAAAAATATATACTTTAACCCCTTAATGATGAGCTCATTCTTTTATTATTATTATTAAATTTTATTGGGGTGACATTGGTCAACATGAACAATAGGTTTCATGTGTGGATTTCTAAATTACAAAATCTGTATATATCACCATGTGTCCACCACCCAAAATCAAGTCTTCTCCTGTTACCTCATATTAGGACCCTCTTCTCCCCCCACCCCCCAGGCAACCACCACACTGCTGTTTGTGGTCATAAGTTTCAGTTTTATATCCCACATATGAGTGAAATTGTATGGTTCTTAGCTTTTTCTGTCTGACTTATTTCACTCAGCTTAATATTTTCAAGGTCCATCCATGTTGTTGTAAATGACACTATTTTATCCTTTCTTATGGCTGAGTAATAATCCATTGTGTTTATGAACCACATATTCTTTATCCAGTTCTCTATCGCAAGCCACTTTGGGTGTTTCCATGTCTTGGTCACCGTGAATAATGCTGCAATGAACATAGGGGTGCATACGTCTTTATGCATAAATAATTTAGAGTTTTTTAGGTATATACTCAGGAGAGGAGATGCTGGGTTGTATGGTAGCTTTATTATTATTATTTTTTTAAGGAATTGCCAGACTGCTTTCCATAGTGGTTATACCAGTCTACATTCCCACAAGTAGTGAATGAGGGATCCCTTTTTTTCCACAACCTCTCCAACATTTGTTATTGTTTGTCTTGATGATAATGGACATTTTAACAGGTATAAGGAGGTATCTCATTGTAGTTTGAATTGGCATTTCCCTAATTGCCAGTGAGGTTGAACATATTTTCATATATCTATTGGCTGTATGTCTTCTTGGGAGAGGTATATTTTCAGGTCCTCTGCCCACTTTTTGATTGGATTGTTTATTTATTTTGTGTTAAGTTTTACAAGTTCTTTATATATTTTGGAAATTAAAACTTTGTCGGAGCTACTTTTTGCAAATATCATCTTCCATCCAGTTAGTTGCCTGTTTTGTTTTCCATTTATTTTGCTGTGCAGAAGCTCTTCAGTTTGATATAGTCCCATTCATTTATTTTTGCCTTTACCTCCCTGGCCTTTGTGGTCAAGTCTATAAAATGTTCTCTACCACCCAGGTCCATAAGTTTGGTACCTATATTTTCTTCTATGTAACTTATAGTTTCAGGACTTATATTTAATTATTTAATCCATTTTGAATGAATTTTTGTACATAGGGACAAACTGTAATCCAGTTTCATTCATTTGCATGTAGCTTTCCAGTTTTTCCAGCCCTATTTATTGAAGAGACTATCTTCTGTGCATTTCTGGCTCCATTGTCGAAAATTATCTGTCTATATACGTGTGGTTTTATAGCTGGGCTCTCTATTCTGTTCCATTGATCTGTGTGTCTCTGCTAATGCCATGCTGTTTTGATTACTGTAGCTCTATAGTATAATTTCAAGTCAGGTAGCGTGATACTTCCAGCTTTGTTCTTTCTTTTCAGGATTGCTTTGGCTATTTTGGGTATTTTTTGGTTCCATACAAATTTGATGATTTCTCATTCTATTATTTTAAAAAATGACATTGGGATTTTGATGGGGATTTTCTTAAATCTGTATATTGCTTTGGGTAATATGGCCTGTTTAACTCTGTTGATTCTTCCAATCCATGAACATGATATGTTTTTCCAAGTCATTATGTATTTTTTAATCTCTTTTAATAATGCTTTCTCATTTTCAGTATTTTAGGTCTTTCACATTCTTTGTTAAGTTTATTTCTAGGTATTTTATTCTTTTGGATGCTATTACAAAATGAATTGTTGTTGTTGTTTTTTTCCATTTCTTTTTCTGAAGTTTTGTTGTTGGTATATAGGAAGGCAATGGATTTTTTAAAAATATATATTTTATTGATTTTTTACAGAGAGAAAGGGAGAGGGATAGAGAGTTAGAAACATCAATGAGAGAGAAATATTGATTAGCTGCTTCCTGCACACTCCCTACTGGGTATGTGCCCACAACCAAGGTACATGCCCCTGACCGGAATTGAATCTGGGACCCTTGAGCCCGCAGGCCAACGCTCTATCCACTGAGCAACATTGTTTTTTAATCCTGCAATTTGACTGTATTTGTTTACTGTTTCTAGTAGTTTGTGTGTTTTTTTTGGTAGAGTGTTTAGGGATTTCTATATACAGCATCATGTTGTCTGCAAAAAGTGACAGTTTGACTTCTTCCTTCCCTATTTGGGTGCCTTTTATTTCTCTTTTCTTATTGCTCTGGCTAGGACTTCCAGTACTATGTTGAATAAGAGTGGTGAGAGTGGACATCCTTGTCTTGTTCCTGATCTTAGGGGAAAAGCTTTTATTTTTTAACATTGAGTCTGATATTGGCTGAGGGTTTATCATATATGGCCTTTATTATATTGAAGTACTTTCCTTCTATTCCTATTTTACTGAGTGCTTTAATCATAAATGAATGTTTTATCTTATCAAATGCTTTTTCTGCATCTATTAACAAGATTATGTTATTTTTATCCTTTCTTTTGTTAATGTGGTGTATTATGTTGATTGATTTGCTAATGTTGAACCATCCTTGTGCCCCTGTAATAAATCCCACTTGATCATGATGTATTATTTTTTGGATATACTGTTGTATTTGACTAGCTAGTATTTTGTTTAGGATTTTTGAATCTGTATTCATCAGGCATATTGGTTTGGTTTCTCTTTTCTGTATTATCTTTGCCAGGTTTTGGAATCAGGATTATATTGGCCTTGTAGAATGTGTTGGGAAGTATTGCCTCTTCTTCAATTTTTTAGAAGAGTTTGTAAAGAATAGGTTTTAATTCTTCCTTGTATGTTGGTAGAATTCACTGATGAGGCCATCTGGTCCTGGACTTTTGTTTTTTGGGGAGGTTTTTGATGGTTGTTTCAATTTCCTTACTCCTGACCAGTCTAGTTAGATTTTCCAATTCTTCATGATTTAGTCTAGAAGTTTATATATTTCTAGGAACTTATCCATTTCTTCTAGGTTATTGAATTTGGTGGCATAGAGTCATTTATAACATTCTAGTATATCTGTGATGTCTGTGGTGACTTCTCCTCTCTCATTTCTGATTTTGTTTATATGGGTATTTTCTCTTTTTTTCCTTAGTGAGTCTAGCCAGGGATTTGTCAATTTTATTAATCTTTTCAAATAACAAGCTCTTTGTTTTATTTAATTTTTTGTATAGTCTTTTTGTTCTCTATTTCATTTAGTTCTGCTCTAATTTTTATTATTTCCTTTTTTTTTGCTAAATTTGGGTTGCTTTTGTTCTTCTTTTTCTAGTATTTTAAGTTGTGATATTAGATTGTGTACTTGGAATTTCTCTTGTTTCTTGAGATAATCCTGTAATGATATAAACTTCCCTCTTATTACTGCTTTCGCCGCATCCTATAGATTTTGATATGTTGTATTATCATTCTCATTTGTCTCTCTATATCCTTTGATCTCATCTTTTATTTCTTCTTTGACCAGTCATTTTTTAGTAGTATGTTGTTTAGTCTCCACATATTTGTAGGTGTTTTTTTTTTTTTTATTACCTCCTTTTTGCAGTGGATTTCTAATTTCAAGGCATTGATTGTGGTCAGAAAATATGCTTGGTATAATTTCAATCTTTTTAAATTTGTTGATGCTTTTTCTGTAACCCAACATATGGTCTATCCTTGAGAATGTTCCATGTGTACTGGAGAAGAATGTATAATCTGATGTTCTGAGATAGAATGTTCTATAAATATCAATGATATTCATTTGGTCTAGTATTTCAATTAAGGCCAATATTTCTTTATTGATTTTCTGTTTGGCTGATCAGTCTAGAGCTGGCAATGGAGTATTAAGGTCTCCAACTATAATTGTGTTTTGATCTGTTTCTCCCTTTTGTTCTGTGAGGAGCTGTTTAATATATTTCAGTGCTCCCTGGTTGGATGCAAATATATTAAGAAGTGTTTTATTTTCTTGATATAGTATTCCTTTTATCATTATAAAGTGTCCATCTTTGTCTCTTGTTATCTTGAGATCTATTTTGTCAGATATAAGTATTGCCACACCTGATTATTTTGTGTGGATGTTATTTGCTTGGAGAATCATTTTCTACCCTTTTACTTTAAATCTATCTTTGTCTTTGCTGTTTAGATGTGTCTCTTAAAGGCAGGATATGGTTGGGTTTTGTTTTTATCCACTCTGCTATTCTGTGCCTTTTTACTGGTGAATTTACATTTAGGGTAATTATTGATGTATGAGGATTTCCTATAGCCATATTTTCTTTTGTTTTCTGGTAACTCTGTGCCGCCATTGGTTCTTTTCCTTTATACTTCTGTCTGTTGTTTTTGTTTGGTGGTATTCCATACATCTTTCCTCTGCTTCCTCTTTTTTAAAACTATATGTCTTCTTTTGGGAATTTGTGTGTGTGGCTGCCATTAGTTTTATAAAAAATGAAGTTTTCCCTCTTTTGAGTGCATCTGATCTTCATCTTCCTTTGCAAGTTCATACCTTCCCCCCTTCCATTTGTATGTTTTTATTGTCACAAATTATCCCTATTTATGCTGCAAGTGTTTTGGCAAACCTACTCGTAGTGTTGTGATCTTATGTTCTTTGTTTCAGGTAGAATAACTCTCTTGAGTATTTCCTGCAGTGGAGATTTTCTAATGATAAGATTCCTCAGCTTCTGTATGTCTGGGAATGATTTTATTTCTCCTGCATATCTACACTAATAAAAGAGAAACATGCAAATTGACCATCCCTCCACTATGCCCACCAGCCAATCAGGAGAAAGTATGCAAACTAACCCAACAAAGATGGCAGCAGCCATGGAGCTGGAGCAAGCAGGAGGCTTGGGTTGCCCTGGTGATGGAGGAAGCCAAGCTTTCCTCTTGCCCTGGCCTCCACTCCAGGAGGGACTGGAGAAAAGAAAAAAAAAAGGAAGGGCTGGGAGCCTGGGTTGCCAGGGGGCATGGCCAACCTGGAAACAGCCCTCAGCCCCTCACCCAGGCTGGCCAGGCACCCCAGCAGGGAACCCCACCCTGAAGGTGGTGTGGCCAGCCTGAAAACAGCCCCCAGCTCCTCACCCAGGCTGGCCACGCTCCCAGGGGGTGAGGGTCCCCGGTGGGGGTCCTGGCCAGCCTGCAAACAGACATCAGCCCCTCACCCAGTCTGGCCAGACACCCCATCGGGGACCCCTGCCCTGAAGGAGGTGTGGCCAGCTTAAAAACAGCCCTCAGCCTCTTACCCAGGCTGGCCATGCCCCCATGAAGTAAGATTCTCCACTGGGGGTATGGCCAGCCTGAAAACCACCACAGGCTGCCTCATGCCCCAAGGAAACCCCCACCCTGATCCAGGCCACCCTTCAGGGCAAACCAGCTGGCCCCCACCCATGCACCAGGCCTCTATTTATACTAATAAAAGGATAATATGCTAATTAGACTGGGAGACCTTCCAGGAGACCTTCTGTACATTCTTCTGGACAAAGTTATCGTGGTGGGGCTGAGGTAGAGGCAGTTAGAGGCCAAGAGGGGAGGGCAGTTGTGGGTGATCAGGCCAAGATGGGACGGCAATTATGGGTGATCAGGCCAGTAGGGGGGCATTGGGAGTGATCAGGCTGGCAGGGGGGCAGTTGGGGGTGAGCAGACCAGCAGAGGGGCTAGTTGGGGGCTAGCAGGTCATCAGTGGGGGTCAGTTGAGGGTGATCAGGACAGCAGGGAGGTAGTTGGGGGCGAGAAGGCCAGTGGGGAGGGAAGATGAGGGCAAGCAGGCCAGCAGGGGGGGCAGTTGGGGGCAAGTACACTGGCACGGGAGGCAGTTGGGGGTGATCAGGCTGGCAGGGGGCATTTGGGGGCAAGCAGGCCAGCGGCGGGGACCAGTCGGGGGCAAGCAGGCTATCAAACAGAGTGGTTAGGGGCAATCAGGCAGGCAGTCAGGTGAGGGGTTAGGAGCCTGCAGTCCCGGATTGCGAGAGGGATGTCTGACTGACGGTTTAGGCCCGTTCCCTGTAAACTCGCAGTAGGACATCCTTTCTGGGGTCCCAGATTGGAGAGGGTGCAGACTGGGCTGAGGCACCCCCCCACTGCTATGCATGAATTTCGTGCACCAGGCTACTAGTTTAAAGGATAATTTTGCTGGGTATATTATGTGTGGCTGGTAATTTCTCTCTTTCAGACATTTGAATATTTGGTTCCACTCTCTTCTGGCTTGTAGAGTTTTTATTGAAAAGTTGGGTGAAATTATGATGGGTTTTTCTTTGTGGATACTTTCTTATTTTCCCTGGATGCTTTGAGGATTTTTTCTTTGTCCCTAATTTTTGACAGTTTCATTACCAAGTGTCTTGGAGGGGGCCTTCCTTTTTGGATTGAGGTAACTAGGTGTTCTGCTTGCTTCTTGGAGTCAAGGATCTAGTTCTTTTCATAGATTTGGAAAGTTCTCATTCACTATTTTTTTAAATAGACTTTGTATTCCATAGTCCCTCTCTTCCTCCTCCATTATGTCTATGATTATGTTGTTAATTTTTTTTGATGGAATTAGAGAGGTCTCCTAGAACTCTTTCATATTTCTTTATTCTCGGGTCTCTCTCTTCTTCCCTCTGCATCATTTCTTGATTCCTATGTTTGATATCACTAGTTATTTCCTCTAACTTGTTGGTTCTGTTTTCTATGCTCACTCTTAATTTCTTTAATGGTATACTTTATTTCTAGGAGTTCTGATTGATTCCTTTTTAAATTTTCCATTTCTTTGGAGAAATACTCATTTTGTTCATTGATTTGTTTTCTGAGTGCACTGAATTGCCTGTCTGTATTTTCTCCCATCTCATTGAGTATTTTCAGAACTGCAATCTTAAAATCTCTGTCATTCATATCACATAATTCCATGTGTTCCAGCCTATTTTCTGGGGATTTTTCATTTTCTTTCTGGTCATTGTTGTTGTGGTGGTTGTTTATGGTGTTCACTGTTCTCCTTTGTTTTCCCATTTATCTCTGAGGAGGTCTTTTTACTCTGTTCCAGTAGATAGCGAACAAGATTTTTACCCTCTGAAGCCTAACAGTTTTGAGCCTCTGTGGCTTCCACAGGGCTGCATTGCCTCTGTTGCTTGGAGGTAAGGTTTTTTTCCCTCCTCACCTTAATGATAACCTGTGACCTACAAGGGTCCAGCCCAGGCACTGCTCCTATTGTTCAGTCACAGAGGGAAACTATTTTTCTATTGCAACAGCTCTTGGTTTACAGAGAAAACACTCCTGGAGACAACTCCAAGGGCAACGGGATGCGAGTTATGGGAATCTAGTCAGTGGCAGGGTTCTGTGATTTACTTTCTTTGTCTGCAACTCAGACCCTATTCATAGCATGCCCTGTGGTTTGGACACTCTCTCACTTATTGTGTGCATGACCACAGAACTCTAAAGGACAGTGTCCTCTCTTACCGCTAGCTGGTCACTGCTTGCCCTTAGCCAGCCAGCTACCTGATAGACTGCCTCCCTGCTGCTCTCTGTTCCTCCCAACCGGCTGGGGAAAGTGCCTGGCACCACTGAGGGAAGTGCCGGCTACCTCGAATTCCCAGGCACACTACAGATGCACTATGCTGTGTCAGGGCCAACCTGACAGGTTGAACCAGGCTGAGGTAGGGAGGTGGGATTTGAGAAAAGAAAGGAAGACAGGACAGCGGGATTCGGGAGGTCCATGAACTCTCGGGGAGCTCTGGCAATCTTTATTAGCAGTACAGTGCTTTTTATACATAAGACACTAAGCAGGGAATCAATCAAAAGGAAAACATTCTTTGTTTCTCATTGACTACTGGAGGGATAAGTTGAAGGACAGGTTTCTTGTTACAATAAATCTCACTAACTGGAATACATATTTCTTGGTAAGCCATGAAAGTAGCTCTTATCCTACTGATAGCAGTCATATAAACAAACCCTGGGAAAGCTTTGTAGGCAGGGGCTGCTCTCGTTATACTGATTAGTTGCCATCCAAACAGGCCTGGGAAATCTGTGTGGGTAGGGTGCCAGCCTTGCTAGCCTCTACAGGTGCAAGGACCGTGTCAACTTACATCTGGCTCCCACAATGCTGTAGCCTTGTTGGTGCTTCCCTCCCTTTTCATCTCCCCGCTTATTCTGAGGAGCCCACCTTAGTTATTTCAGTATGCAGGTCCCTCAGACATGCATCTGTGTTGAGCAGGGACTACTTTGTTGAATTATAGGTGCTTAACTTGTTGAAATGTTAGGGGGCAAAGAAAGATTGCGCCCTTATGCCACCGTTCCTCTGACGTCACTCCCTCTGAGCTCATTCCTATGTGAAGGTTTTTGAATTATAACTTTTGAAGTTGGGAAGAGATAAAGTTCTTCCACAGTACACTGATCCAACTCTATGATATTAGTCAGTTTTTTAACTGATCCGAGCAATATATATCTATATCTATATCTATATCTATCTCTATAGATAGATAGATAGATAGATAGATAGATAGATAGATAGATAGATATCTACATATATATATATATATATTAGAGGCCTGGTGCATGAAATTCATGCACAGGACGGGGGAGTGTCCCTCAGCTCAGCCTGCACCGTCTCTAATCTGGAATCCCTCTCACAATCTAGGACTGCTGGCTCCCAACCGCTCACCTGTCTGCCTGCCTGATTGCCCCTAACTGCTTCTGCCTGCCAGCCTGATCACCCCCTAACTGCCCTCTCCTGCCAGCCTGGTCACCCCTAACTGGCCTCCACTGCCAGCCTGGTCGCCCCTTACTGTCCTCCCCTGCTGGCCTGGTCACCCCTAACTGCCCTCCCTTGCCAGCCTGGTTGCCTCTAACTGCCCTCTTCTGAAGACCTAGTCCCCCCTCAACTGCCCTCCCCTGCAGGCCTTGTCCCTCCCATTTGCCCTCCCCTGCAAACCTGGTCCCCCCAACTGCCCTCCCCTGCAGGCCTGGTTGCCCCTAACTGCCCTCCCCTGGAGGCCTGATTGCCCCTAACTGCCCTCCTTGCAGGCCTGGTCCTTCCCAACTGCCCTCCCCTGCTGGCATGATCACCCACAACTTCCCTCCCCTGCTGGCCATCTTGTGGTGGCCATCTTTTGTCCACATGGGGGCAGCCATATTTGACCACATGGGGGCGGCCATCTTGTGTGTTGGAGTGATGGTCAATTTGTATATTACCCTTTTATTAGATGGGATATATATATATATATATATATATATATATATATATAGTATATTAAGTAATAGAAATACAAGATAATGAAGGGATACTTAATTCTCTTGGTGGTATTTCATAGAAAGTTGTAAGCTTGCCAAGGTCTAAGAAATAAATAAATTCCATAAGAAGAAGGTAAGAAGAAAATTGGGGACAGAGGAAGCCATTTATGAAAGGGAACTATAAATCTCCTGTAGGGTACTGTAAGTAAGTGTTTCTGAAGTGTACATTACAAAAGGGAAGTGTTGAGATGTTAGGCTAGAAAGGTAGGCAAGGAATAGATTTTTGAGAGTTTGTATTATTACAAGGCAGGTTGGACTTTTGTTTAGTAGGTCATAGAGTTCTGAAGAGTAGAATGAGATCTGCATGTTCAAAAATTACCCTGATACACTGCATTTGAGCGTTATATCATTAGAATTAAGGATTCTAGACAAATTTTATCCATCAAAACAGGACAGTTGAGGAAATGTCTAGGCAGTGGCAATAGAGATGAAGACAAAGACTTTAGCATGTATCTAAGAGATAAAATTGGAGAGACTTAATTTAAATTGGATATTGGGAATAAACGTTGTTTAGGATGACTCACAGGATACTTTCTTATGCTTGTTCCTTACCAACTGAGGTAGAAAAGAACATTAGCAAAATACAATTGTGGTGGTAGGAAGCAGGGGTAAGAGATGGTGTGCAGGAGTGATAGTAATTGGTAAAATGTTCACCTTGTTGACTTTAAGAGGTGGGTGTCTAGTAGGCAATTGGATCTTTAAATTCAATATTCAGGCAGATAAATTCCACAAGGTAATGGAAAAGCCTAAGTCACAGGCATAACTATAACTGATAATAGTACATATTACTATAAGGTATAAGTACTGATGGCTCTATCTTAACAACCAAACCCAAGATAGTATAGGCAAAGTCAGAAGATAACCCTTTGCAATTACTAGTACACAGGTTAACGAAGTCCCTGGGGATTTCTTCTTTTAATTGATCAGATCTTCCTTTAAAAAATAAGACTGTAAATATTTAATCACTGAAAATTAGTCTCCTTCTAATGTATTTACTGTTTCCTAGTTTTTAAAACTTTTTATTTTGAAATACTTTTAGTCTTTCATAAATCTATGCAAATAATACAGGTAATTCTTATAGACCTTTCATCAGGCTTCCCTCAATTATGTCATACTAGAGGCCCAGTGCATGAAATTTGTGCCCGGGGGGGGGGGGGGTGTGTGTCCCTCAGCCCAGCCTACACCCTCTCCAATCTTGGACCCCTTGAGGGATGTCCGACGGCCCATTTAGACCCGATCCCACCAGGCAGTTGGACATCCCTCTCACAATCCAGGTCTGCTGCCTGCCAGCCTGATCAACCCCTAACCACTCTGCTGCCAGCCTGATTGACGCCTAACTGCTCCCCTGCCAGCCTGATTGCCCCTAACTGCCCTCCCCTGCCAGCCTGGTCACTCCCAACTGCCCTCACCTGAATGCCTGAGTCCTGCCCAACTGTCCTCCCCTGCAGGCCTGGTTGCCCTCAACTGCCCTCCCCTGCCAGCCCCCCCCCCCAACTGCCCTCCTCTGCATGCCTGGTTGCCCACAGCTACCCTCCCCTGCAGGCCTGGTCCCTCCCAACTGCCCTCCCCTGCTGGTCATCTTGTGGTGGCCATCTTGTGTCCACATGGGGGCGGCCATCTTTGACCACATGGGGGCGGCCATCTTGTGTGTTGGAGTGATGGTCAATTTGTATATTACCTCTTTATTATATAGGATTAGAATTATCAAAATAAGAAAACTGATATTAATATAACATTATTACCAAATTATAGACCTTAAATTCCATCACATTTCCCATGCACTCATTGTTTTGTTCTTTTAGTGTATAGTCCTAGGAAATTTTAGCACACTTATGGATTCTTGTAACCACTACCATAGTCAGGATGCAGAATAGTTCTACCACCCCCAAAACTCTCTTCTATAAATTTAGTCATTCATTCCCCACTCCATTCCCTAGCAGTGATCTTTTCTACATATTTATAGTTTTGTCTTTCTGAGAATATTATATAAATGGAATCATACAGTAGGGAATATTTTGAGAAGGACTTCCTTCACTCAGCCTATTTCCTTTGAGATTCATCCAAGTTGTTATGGGTATCAGTAGCCAACCCTTTTTAATTAAACTCACTTGCAAAGCCTGTCTCTGGCATACAATTACTTTGAGGTTTTGAACACTCTAGTTAGCAATGATTAATAAATGGTAATGCTTCATTTATCTCTCTAAGGTTGAAATATGACCATAATATATTCACATGCACAAAGCCATGGGAATCACCCATGGAGGTAGCTTAAATTTACTAGCTGAATGCCTCACCTAGAATCAAACAGAAGCCAGAATAGTGCATGGGTGCATCCAATTATCAGAATGTAGATACCTCTGAGGTGATGACAGATCAGAATGTGAATTTCTCCTGGCTACATGAAGCAAGGGCTTACAGCACACCAAATGATGAGATTTGAATTACAGAGTCTGGCAAGCAAGTGCATACATGTGATAGGGCATCTGTCCATATGGACTGAGATTGGAGCATCACCGTGCCTCTGTAGTTGCTGGTCTTCCCAGAAAAACTGGCAGAAGCCTGTGAATAGTACCTGTGCTCGGTCTGCAACTTGAAAGGAATCTATGTGGGATTTTCTTGAGTTGTACATGAGGACTTTATTTACATTTCATTTCAAGTAACTCATTTGTACTTTATTTTCCTGCTATTCATGCAATTGATGGTGATTAGGATAAAATATTACTTTTAAACCATACAGCTTCAAATAATTATCTCCCATACATAATTTAATCTTCAAAGACATTGAAATTCTTATAATTATTAAAAGTTTTTTTTTTACTTCACCTGACCTATCAGGTCCTGGATTACAGGAATAAGTAAGCTTTTTAATTTAGTAGAGAGGTGGTTGTTTTTTGTTTTGTTTTTTCAGAGAACCAATTTGCATGAGGTTTATTAACCTCACAGGTTCAGATTTTTTTTTATATATTTGACAAAAATAAAACTTTAAAACAACTAGCATCCAATAAATATAACTAAATTGTAAAATAATTACATGGGTAGTGGGAATTCACCTACACATGGACACCATCATGACAGTTACTTATGCCTCTGATGATTTACAGTGGCTGTTGATGGCTGAAACCCTTCCAAGTAGCAGAAACAAGAGACAATTTTCTGTGCATAGACTTCTATATACATAGAATTTCCCAAGTTTCATGGTCCTCAGGTAGATGTAAAAATTCCTTAACATTATTATAAACCTTTGAACTAAAAACCATATCCAGTTGTGTTTAATCTGATACTTAATAGCAGATTGTATTAGCAGTGTGAAAGGCGAGGTGTGGAGGGGACATTTAGTTCATTTAATGATAGCAAGTTTGCTAAAATGCAGTTCATTTAATGATAGCAAGTTGGTTAAAATTTCATATTTTAAAATCTGTTGTTGGAAATATGTTCAGATGTGCTAGAAGTACTAAAGTAGATACAATCTGATACGCTCTCAGGAAAGCAAACAAATAAACAAAAATGCTGGGTCCTGAGCACAGCTGTTTGTTGAGGGCATTAAATTTTTACAGTCTTTCTCATAGGCCAGTATGCTTTTATGCATTGATTTATATTTTAATTATGACATGAACATTTCAGTTCCTCGGAAATTAGATAAAATTACAATTTAGACCCAGGATAAAAGGTGGAGGGGATTAGCATTTTGCAGCATTAATTAGCTTCCTTACCCTTGCTTATTTCTGATCAAATGGAGGATGCTTAGTGCAGCTGCAAACAGGGCTATGAGTATCCTTCAATTGTACGATGTGACATTGATGTTCCTAATCCATGTAAATTCAATTGATTTGCCTTGATTTTAAAAGTATGGTTTTTAAAACACTGGTTAATTTTAGATCGCTAGGATCAACAATGAAGAAAGGAATTTATTAGATATAAAATTTAACATTGAAAGGACTCCCATTGAAAGAATGGTTTGAAAACCTCCTAGAGAATGTACAATTATGTAAACTTCCTCCCATTTCGGTACTCCAATTCCTCCTAACATTTCACTGTATTGCATCTTCATTATGATTCAAAGTTGCCAAAAGAAACTGGTAACTTTAGCAGACAGGCATTTCACTTTAAAATAATTGCTTTTATTGTTTTCCAGAGCACACTTCAATCTTCCTCAACCAGCTCCTCCTTGACCCCATGCCTACCCCTGTAGCTACTGCTCTGTTCTGCTCAGCCTGTGTATTTTCTCCACTGTCATCTCCTGGCACTAGGTTTCTCACTTTCCCTTTCCACATGGCTGCTTGGTTTGCAGAAGATGCTTTCTTACAGATGTGTTCCCTCTGCTGACAAACAATTACTCCTGTTTTCCCCAGCGGGAGGCCATTAGGACATCATCACGGGTTCTGCTAAGTCATCTCACAATCACAGTTTTGTGCAATCACCTCTCATCTGAGACTCTCTGGGCATATGCCATGCAGGGAAACTAGCAGTCACAAGCAGCAGCTGCTCCAAGCATATTATTTGTTATTTTGGTCCAGAAGTGTAATAGATAATGTGTCTGAGGGTCTCATTGGATGCTTTACTGGCATCATTTGCAGCAAACTTGAGAAAGACTGAATGAAAGTTATCATGTGCTAGTGCAGGGGGAAAAGAGGCATTTTCATATTTCCATAGCAATTATGCACAATGGTTTAGATGATACAATAGGCATCTTATAAAGTTATTCTGTTTGGGCATACTTACACAGTTCTGAACTTTGAAAGAGTAAATTGCCAGCTATTAGTTATTTTCATGGAACATGGTTAACCAGTTATATGTTTATTTTTATTTTAATCTCACAAATCCAGCTATTTGAATACACATACTGAAGACCTAGCTAATACATATTATTTTTAAATCAATAATTACACATGCAACTGTACACTTGTGATTATTTTTTAGGTTGTTCTGACAGCTCTACCTATTCAATCTTCTTGTTTTAATATGCAACATCTCACAGGGGTTTCAGTAAATCTAAGCTCACCAATTAGTATATCATGAAATAAGTGGATTTTGGAATAATGCCACATTAACACTCGGATTGTCTTTTATTGATTTTTGGGCGTAGTTTACTGCAGCACTAGGGTGCAATGTGTCTTCATGTAAAATCAAACAATGTGCTAACAAGCAAAGCTTTCCACAGAGGCCTGCAAGGCAAATGAGGAAGGGGACACCATTTTCCCTGGAGAAATTTCAACATTTCATTTGTTTCTGTCATTGGTTTGCACAAGTTTATTAACCTCACACCCTCAAAGCTCCAAAATAAAATGGCATCAATATAGGCTCATTGAAGTGAAATCCAGTCAAGATTAGTGTGAACATCTGAATTACAGGTTCTTCGGAAGAAACAGTTTTATTTTTGTCCAGGACACACAGGTAATTGAACTAAGCACTGAACACAGTGTCCAAGTCTGGCACAACATAGGCACTCAATAAATGCTTATTTAATTGAACTCAATTGCATCTAAGATTTGTATAGAAGTCCTACTTTAATGAGCAGGTGAAAATCATCTGTAATTGGAAAAAACACAGTTTCAGCCACAACAACAAAAGCTCTTCTTAAATTTTAACTAGCCGCTTGCACTTGGAAAAATGCTCCCAGAGTACTGAATTCGGTGTGTTCCCTTAAGTAGCTGGAGAAACATTCTGATTCAATGTGGCTTGAGTTGTTAAACCAGTGTTCCTTGCCTTATTATTTTCTTCTACTGATAGGAAAAAAGAGAAACTGAAGACCTAGTTTTTCTCTTCCTGTGGATTTTCACAAATTCCAAAATTGGACAAGAGAATGTGGACTATTCTCAATTTTATCCCCATTCTTTATTGCCTCTACTCAAAAGATTTTTAAAAATAAAGAAAAGCAGAGTTCCCATTGAATTGGCCAAGTGGTATCAATTACATAAAAATTCAGATGCTCTAGTCCTGTCTTGGTGCTTCTTATCTCAACTGTCAAAGACATCCAATTTCTGAATCCAGTGTATTTGAAAGACAGAAAGAGAAGGAGAGTAGGAGAGAGGGAGGGGAAGAGAGAGAGAAAGAGGGAGGGAGAGAGAGAGAGAGAGAGAGAGAGAGAGAGAGAGAGAGAGAGAGAGAGAATGCACATTGTATACCTGGAGAGAATAAAGTCTTAAAACTCACTTTACATGTGAGTGTAAAGACTGACCTGTTCCTTGTTAGTCTCAATTAACTTATTGTAAATTATTCAATTCAATAAATATTTGTTGAAGTTCAAGACAATCTATTAGTTGCTACAGCTGGATACAAAATGGAGGAAGATAGTGTATCTGCCTTTATAGGTGCCTCAGGAAAGAAAGGGGTGAAATCATTGTAGTAGACAACTACATAAAAGAAATCATTCTACAAATTACTGCACAAGAGTTAAAAGTCAGATGGACCTGCATTTAATCCCATATGAACTCACTATGACCCTGATCATGCCACTTAACTCCTTAAACCTCAATGTTCATATCTGAAAAAGTAGGCTCAATACTGATGATAGGCTTAGTAGAAAGATTGAAGTACATGGTGTAGTACCTGTTAAAGCTACAAAAGGGGGAAGGGGAATTATTAAATGGTCTGAATTAAGGTTTTCTCCAAAAAGATGGTAATAAGGTTGGCCTTGAAATATAACAGAATATCACCAGCTTTACCTTGCTGAGGTGGTTCAACGGACGTCCATGAGCAAGGACATCCATGCTATGGTTACATGCAGAGTTGTCATCATTAATGCCTAGCAGATTGTTGGTCTGACCATCAACCTCAGTGGTGTATTGAGAGCAAAGGGAAGACAGAGTCTCAGTAGAGGGAACTAGTGGAACTTAAGAGAAATCCGTGTCAAGCCAGAACACCCTACTGGATACTTGCACAGTACAAGACAAGGGAAAAGTTTATTCTTGATTAGAGTAATGCATTAGTGGTCCAAAGAGATTCACATCAGGGGAAGAGAGAAAAGAGTACCAGTGGGGAAGTATAAAGAAAAGATAAGAGGCTGTTGCAACTGTTGAATCAGAGAAGGACAGAGGAAGACAGAATGGCTTTCAGACCTATCCTTCTTGGGAATTGAGAACTAATAGCAACAAAGGAGGAAACACACTTATTATTCTGTCTGAATTCTTTCTTGGTCAGCTGTATTTTTAATTTGGGGCGCTACAAGCAAAGGAAAGGAAAATCAGTCATCTCCATAGCAGCTGCCTGGAATTTTGTTTGGAGCAGAAATGAAATTGTCATCCACTACTAGGCTTCGGGTTAGGAGAATCATAATGTAGTTTACAGTTTGGAAGCACAGTATATTCCTCAGAGTTTGGGAATGCAGTCTATTCTACACAGTTGGTATAAGACCAATGAAAAAGAAAAAAAAATGGAGCAAGTGGTAAAATCTCAAGGGAAAGCAAATGAGAGTTTGGGAGATAAGTCTGAAAATACAATCAGAGGTAAAATTGCTAAGAACATTGCATATTAGGCAGAGGAGGTATCTCTAGTTCAATGTAAAAAGGAATCTCTTGGATATTATTGAGAGGCATAGGGAAATAATCAGAGCCATGCTTTCTAAAAATGTACCAGAAGAAAGGGAAAATGAAAAACTAGAGGCAGAGAAATCAGTTAGAAGCCTGATCTAAATCAGTGATGAAATAACAGATGTATGGAGTAGAACACAGGAGTTTATAGCTGGTTAGAGGGATGAGGAAGGAAGGAAAGAGTCATGTAATAAGTGACTATAGCAAGTATAAGCAGTCCCTGAACTCAGATAGACTTAATGGCATTATGATCTTGAAAAGTTATATAATTTTTCTGTATCTCATTTATGATTAGCTATAAAACTGATATTAATAGTACCTACCCAATAGGATTGCTGAAAGGATTAAATAGGCAAATACATGTAAATTGCTTTGAAAAGCATCTGATATATAGTAAGTACCACATAATTCAGAGATATTTGGAGAACTTTGAACTTCTTGAGAAACTGATGTATGTGGTGGTGCCATAAACTGAGAAAAGGAATATGGGATGAGAGCATATTTGGGGGTAGAGAAGAGGATAAATCAGAAATCAAAGTTTTCAAATTCTATCCTTCATCACAACAGGTGTGGTGTAGGTAGCCCTATCCATTAGCCAGTCTGTGAGGGAAAGCTGATGACAAAGTGCTAGATGGAATAAGATAAAACCCTCCTAGGGAGAGGTGTTAGGGTTAGACTTTGAAAGGGGAAAGATCACTTCACTCTCATAAAGAATGTAGTTATGGAGATGTTTTAATCAGGAAGTTGAAGGAATTACTTTGAGTAATGTTAGTAATGAAATAAATTTAGGATTTTTAAAAGCACGAAGAACCTGGAGCAGTGGCTGGCAATCTACAGAGGGTGAGAAATTTGAAAATAATAGTTATTTACCTAGTGATAAAGATAAGAAATGCAAAGTCACTTGCCTGTGAAATCTTTTTACAAAATGTCATTTCAGACTTCATTTTCCAGGAGTTCCAAAATTTATATATATTATGTCAACAATGAAACACTAAGCATTTCTCAGATGAATGCTAGCAACACCAGTTAGCCAAGTATTGAAAATAATTTTGAGTTGTTGAGAGGTATCTGATGTGCCTGTGTGGGACCGAAAAGGTATATGCATATGTGTGTGTGTGTGTGTGTGTGTGTGTGTGTGTGTGTGTGTGTGTGTTGTAGGTAGGGTGTGATCATATAAAGTGACACCATTCTAAGAGTTTAATTCACTTTGAGCTATTTTGAGTTTCACTGGGTAATGCCTAGCAGTTTTTTAATATTAGGCTAAATAAATTACCAAACAAGTTATAAATTAATCAATTGAATTTTACAAATGAAAAAAAATTGATTTTACAATAATCTATTGTCTACCATGAGACACAAGGTCTTACAAATTTAACCCCTGTGGACTATCTTTTCCTATTAATATAAGAAATAGAATAGGGAAGATGGAGACATTGTGGCTTTCCCTATGTACATTAATCAAGGACCAAAAAGGAAATATAGGATCAGTTCCATGTCACTGTGGTTATTAGCACATAAAATAACTTTGGATTTTAGCCTGATTCATCATTCAGGATGGCTTTTAGTATCCTACAGAGACAGCACTGTTCATTTGAAGGTGTTTTCCATCTATTTTACATGCATAATTGCTCAGCAACTGGTGGGTTTGGTTTAATATGAATAGTCTTTTTTTATTATTAAATCTTTATTGTTGAAAGTATTACATACTAGTACATTTTCTTTGATTACAAAATCTTCATTATTAACCTGTATGCCTAGTATGTTTTCTTTATCCTCCATTGACCCCTTTTAGACTGCCCTGCTCTGAGCCTCAGGCCTTCACCACCCTATTGTCTATGCATGGGTTACGCATATATGCATACAAGTTCTTTGGTTGACCTCTTCCCACCCACCAACCCTCCCCTGCCTTTCCTCTGAGATTCCACAGTCTGTTCTATGCTTCTATGTCTGTGGATCTATTTTGTTCATTAGTTTATTTTGTACATTAGATTCCACATATGAGTGAGGTTATGTAATACTGATCTTTCTCTGACTAGCTTATTTTGCTTAGCATAATACTTTCCAGGTCACTTCATGCTGTCTCAAAGGATAAGAGATTATTATTTTTTACTGCTGCGTAGTTTATTCCATGTGTATATGTACTGCAATTTTTTTTTTATCAACTCATCTACTGATGGGCACTTGGGTTGTTTCCAGACCTCAGCTATTGTAAATTGTGCTGCTATAAACATAGGGGTTCATACATATTTTCTGATTGGTGTTTCAGATTTCTAAAGATTTATTCCTAAAGTGGGATAACTGGGTCAAATGGCAGTTCCATATTTAATTTTTTGAGGAAACTCCATACCGTTTTCCATAGTGGCTGCATCAGTTTACATTCCCATCAGCAGTGTACTAGGATTCCCTTTTCTCGACATCCTTACCAACATTTGTCATTTGTTGATGGCAGCCATTCTGACAGGTGTGAGGTGATAACTCATTGTCATTTTAATTTGCATCTCTCTGATGATCAGTGACTGAGCATTTTTTCATATGTCTCTTGGCCATCTGCATGTCCACTTTGGAGAAGCGTCTATTTAGGTCCTTTGCTCAATTTTTAATTGTATTGTCTTCATTTTGTTAAGTTGTATGAGTTCCTTATACATTTTGGATATTAACCCTTTATGAAATAGATCATTGCCAAATATGTTCTCCTATGCAGTGGGTTCCCTTTTCATTTTGTTGATGATTTCCTTTGCTGTGCAGAAGGTTTTTATTTTAATGTAGTCCCATATGTTCATTTTCTCCTTAGAGTCTTTTACCTTAGATATGTATCCATAAACATATTGCTTCGACAGATATCTGAGATTTTGCTGCCTATAGTTTCTTCTGGGATTTTTATGCTCTCATGACTTACATTTAAGTCTTCTATCCATTTTGTGTATGATGTAAGTTGGTGGTCTAGTTTCATTCTTTTGCATGTAACGGCACAATTTTTCCGGCACCATTTATAGAAGAGACTGTCTTGATTCCATTGTATTTTAGTGCCTCATTTGTCCAATATAAATTGAGCACAATGTCTTGGGTCAATTTCTGGGGTATCTGTCTGTTCCAATGATCTATATGCCTGTTCTTGTGAAAGTACCAGGCTGTTTTGAGTACAGTGGCTTTATAGTATAACTTGATATCTGGTATTATGATCCCTCAAACTTTGTTCTTCTTTCTCAAGATAGATATGTCTTTTCCCAGTCTTCTTTGGTTACATATAAATTTTTGTAGTATTTATTCTTGATCTGTGAAATATGCTGTTGGTATTTTAATAGGGATTGCATTGAATCTATATAGAATGCTTTGGGTAGTATGAACATTTTAATGATATTAAATCTACCAATCAATGAATACTGTGTATTCTTCCACTAGTTTATATCTTCCTCTATCTCTTCTTTTCATTGTCTTTTAGCTTTCTGAGCACAAGACTTTTACCTCCTACGTTAAGTTTATTCCTGAGTATATTAGTTTTTTTGTTGCAATGGTAATGGGATTGTTTGTTTAGTTTCTCTTCCTGATAATTCATTAATGGTATATAAAAATGCCATTGATTTCTGCATCTTAATTTTGTATCCTGCTACATTGCTGAATTCATTTATTAAATCTAGTAGTTTTTGGTGGAGTCATTAGCATATTCTATGTACAATATCATGTCATTTGCAAATAATAAGTTTTACTTCCTCCTTTCCAATTTGGATGCCTTTTATTACTTCTGTTGTCTGATTGCTGTGGCAAGGACTTCCAGCACTATCCTATATAACCCTACATAATCCTATATAATAAAGGGGTAATATGCAAATTGACCATCACTCCAACACACAAGGTGGCCGCCTCTATATGGTCAAAGATGGCTGCCCCCATGTGGACACAAGATGGCCGCCACAAGATGGCCAACAGGGGAAGGCAGTTGTGGGCAATCAGGCCAGCAGAGGAGGGCAGTTGGGGGGGACCCAGGCCTGCAGGAGAGGGCAGCTGGGGGGGACCAGGTCTGCAGGGGAGGGCAGTTGGGGGAAACCAGGCCTGCAGAGGAGAGCAGTTAGGGGTGACCAGGTTGGCAAGGAAGGGCATTTAGGGGTGACCAGGCCAGCAGGGGTGGGCAGTTAGGGGCAACCAGGCCTTCATGGGTGGACAGTTGGGGGGGACCCAAGCCTGTAGGGGAGGGCAGTTGGGGACAACCAGGCCAACAGGGGAGAGCAGGGGAGGGCAGTTGAGGGAAACCAGGCCTTTAGGGGAGGGCAGTTGGGGACAACCAGGCCAGCAGGGGAGAGCAGGTAGGGGCAACCAGGCCGGCAGAGGAGGGCAGTTGGGGGTGACCAGGCCTGCAGGGGAGGGCAGTTGGGGTGGGACCAGGCCTATAGGGTAGGGCAGTTGGGAGGGACCAGGCCTGCAGGGGAGGGCAGTTGGGGGTGACCAGGCCTGCAGGGGAGGGCAGTTGGGGTGGGACCAGGCCTGTAGGGTAGGGCAGTTGGGAGGGACCAGGCCTGCAGGGGAGGGCAGTTAGGGGTGATCAGGCTGGCAGTGGAGGGCAGTTAAGGTCAATTGGGACAGCAGGGGAGGGCAGTTAAGGGTGATTAGGTTGGCAGGGGAGAGCAGTTAGGGGTAATCAGGCTGGCAGGGGAGCAGTTATGCGTCGATCAGGCTGTCAGGGGATTGGTTAGGGGTTGATCAGGCTGGCAGGCAGAAGCAGTTAGGGGCAATCAGGCAGGCAGGCAAGCAGGCGAGTGGTTGGGAGCCAGCAGTCCTGGATTGTGAGAGGGATGTCCCAGATTGGAGAGTGTGTAGGCTGGGCTGAAGGAAGCCCCCCCACCAACAATGCACGAATTTCATGCACAGGGCCTCTAGTGTTGAATAAGAGTGGTGAAAGTGGACATCCCTGGCTTGTTCCTGTTCTTAGGGGAAATAGTTTTGCTTATTTCCCATTGAGTATGATGTTCACTGTAGGTTTGTCATTTATGGCCTTTATTTTGTTGAGATATGATTCCTCTATTCCCACCTTGCTGAGAGTTTTTATCAAAAATTGGTTTAGACTTTTGTCAAATGCTTTTTCTGCATCAATTTATATGATCATGTGATTTTTGTCTTTCAATATGTATATGTGATGTGTCATGTTTATTTATATGCAAATATTGTACCAGCCTTGCATCAATGGAGTAAATCCCACTTGGTCATAATGTATGATCTTTCAAATATATTGCTGGATCCAATTTGCTAATATTTTGTTGAGAATTTTAGCATCTATGTTAATCAGGGATATCCTCTCTAATAAAATGGTAATATGCAAATTAACCATCACTCCGCTACATAAGCCACGCCCACCAGCCAAGCCACGCCCACCAGCCAATCAGGGCGACTATGCAAATTAACCCCAATCCAAGATGGCTACAGCCACAGAGAGCAAGGTTTCCCAGGTAACAGAGGAAGCCAAGCTTTCCATAGCCGTTGCAGGCCTAAGCCTCCACTCAAGCTACAAAGTTTCAATTATAGAAGGTAAACAAATCCAAACAAATGGCGGCAGAATGGAGCTTGAGAGAGCAGGCCAGGGTTGCCGGCGGCAACAGGGGAAGCAAAGCTTTAAAGCACACCCTGGCCGGGCCCACCTGCTTAAGGCTACAAAGTTTCAATTGTAGAGGTTAATTAACTGCCACAGAAATGGCTGCCGGAGCCCCAGGCTTGGCTGGGCTCCAGGCTACAAAGTTTCAATTGTAGAAGGAAAATGAATTCCAGATATCAGGGCCTCCCCTTGGGTTGCCAGGGGGCGTGGCTGGCCTGCAAACCACCACAGGCCCCTCGCTCAGGCCGCCCCACACCCCAAGGGAACCCCCACCCTTATCTGTGACACCCTTCAGGGCAAACCAGCTGGCCCCCACCCGTGCACCAGGCCTCTATCCTATCTAATAAAAGAGTAATATACAGCTTGATCATCACTGCAACACACAATATAGCTGCCCCCATGTGGTCAAAGATCCTGCCCCCATGTGGACACAAGATGGCCAGCAGGGGAGGGCAGTTGGGAGGCACCCGGCCTGCAAGGGAGGGCAGTTGTGAGGGACCAGGCCTGCAAGGGAGGGCAGTTGAGAGGGACCAGGCTTGCAAGGGAGGGCAGTTGGAGGTGATCAACCCTGCAGGAGAGGGCAGTTAGGGGTGACCAGGCTGGCAGAGGAGGGAAGTTGGGGGCAAACAGGCTGGCAGGGGAGCAGTTAAGCATCAACCAGGCTGGCATGGGAGTGGTTAGGGGGTGATCAGGCTGGCAGGCAGAAGCGGTTAGGGGCAATCAGGAAGGCAGGCAGGCAAGCATTTGGGAGCCAGCAGTCCTGGATTGTGAGAGGGATGTCCGACTGCCCGTTTAGGCCCGATCTTGGTGGGCCTAAACGGGCAGTCGGACATCCCTCCAGGAGTCCCAGATTGGAGAGGGTACAGGCTGGGCTGAGGGACAACCCCCTGCCGTGCACGAATTTCGTGCACCGGGCTTCTAGTTTGCCTATAATTATCTTTCTTTGTAGTGTCTTTATCTGGTTTAGTAATTAGGATAATATTGGCTTCATAAGAAGAGCTTGGAACTGTTCCTTCCTGTTGGATTTTTAGAGGAGTTTAGGTTTTAGTTCTTCTTTGAATGATTGATAAACCTCCCCAGTGAAGCCATCCTGACCAGGGCTTTGTTTGCTGGGAGGTTTTTTATTTTTGCTTCCATTTCCTCAGTTGTTATGGCCTATTCAGATTTTCTGATTCTTTCTGATTCAGTTTTGGGAGATGGTATTTTTCTAGAAATTTGTCCATTTCATCCACATTATCTACTCATTCGCAGATAGTTGTTCATAGTATTTTTTTACTATCATTTGTATTTTTATGGAATTAGTTGTTTCTTCTCTGCTTTTGTTTCTGATTTTATTTATTTGGGTCTTCTCTCTTTGTTTCTTGATGAGTCTGCTAACAATTCATCAATTTTGTTTATTTCTTTTAAAAAATAGCTATTGGTTTCATTGATATTTTTTTGGCCTCTACATCATTTATTTCTGCTCTAATCTTTACTACTATTCCCTTCCTTCTACTTATTCTGGGGTTTTCTTGTTATTATCCTTCTAGTTCTTTAAGTTGAAGGGTTAAATAATTGATTATTAAATTTTTTTATTTTTTTATTTTTTTTGTGGTAGGCATATAGTGCTATGAACTTACCTCTCAGGACTGATTTCACTGTCCCATAGATTTTCCATAGTTGTGTGTTCATGTGTATTTGTTCCCAGGAAGTTTTTTTTTATTTTTTTCTTGACCTAATTGGTAACCCATTTATTGTTCAATAACATGCTATTTAGCCTACATGTGTTTTGATATTTTTGAGTGTTTTTACTGTAGTTGACTTCTAATTTCATTCCATTGTGATCTGAGGAGATGCTTGATATGACTGCACTCTTCTTGAACTAGGAGAGACTAGTTTTGTGTCCAAACATGTGGCCTATCTTTTAAAATTACCCATGTACACTTGATAAGAATGTATATTATGAAGCTTTGGGGTGAAATG
Source organism: Cnephaeus nilssonii (assembly GCF_951640355.1). Lineage (NCBI taxonomy): Eukaryota > Metazoa > Chordata > Mammalia > Chiroptera > Vespertilionidae > Cnephaeus > Cnephaeus nilssonii. Next base: position 106,032,457 of record NC_137074.1, read on the forward strand.
TTCTATAAATGTCAATGAAATCCATCTGCTCCAGTGCATCATTTAGTGTCTCTATCTCCTTGTTATTTTTTTTTTTTCTGGAATATCTATCCAATGTAATCAGTGGGGTGTTAAAATCCCCTACTATGACTGTTTTGCTGTCAATCTCTCCCTTAAAATGCTCTATAATTTTTTATAAACTATATTTAGCTGCTCTTATGTTGGGGGCATATACATTTACCAGGGTTATATCCTCTTGTTGGATCAATCCCTTTAGTGTTATATAGTGACCTTTGTTGTATCTTGTGATGGCCTTCATTTTGAATTTTATCAGATACTAGAGGCCTGGTGCCTGAAAATTCATGCACTGGAGGGGGGGTTCCCTCAGCCCAGCCTTCCCCCTCTCACAGTCCGGGAGCCCTCAGGGGTGGGAGGCAACCCGGCGATCAGGGGAAGGCAACACCCCATCACACCTCTGCTGCTGCCACTGCCAGCAGTGCAAGCCTCGGCTGGCCCTGGTTACCTGAGCCTTGGGCAGCCCTGGGTGGCTGGGCAGCCAACATCCGAGGCTTGCCTGTGCCTCGGCCTGGCCCTGGGCAGCTGTAGGGCTGAGGGGACTGGGGGACTCCAGAGGCAGGAACGCAGCCCCAGCGGGGCTGAGGAGACTGGGTGCCACCATCTTTGAGGGCATGGCAGTCAATTAACATATTCCCTCCTTTTTGGCTGTGGGCGCCGCCATCTTTGAGGGTGGGGCAGTCAATTAGGATATTCCCTCCTTACTGGCTGTGGACGCTGCCATCTTTACGACGGCATGAGGGTCAATTAGCATATTCCCTCTTTATTACATAGGATGAGTAGTTCTATCCCAGCTTTTATTTTTGTTTCATTTGCATGGAAAAAAATTTCCATCCCTTCACTCTCATCCTGTGTGTGTCTTTTGTTCTTAGATGGGTCTCTTGTAGACAGCATATAATTGGGTCATGGTTTTGTATCCATTCAGCTACCCTATGTGTTTTGAATGTAGCATTTAATACATTTACATTTAAAGTTATTATTTATAGATATTTATTGCCATTTTTATTCTGTATGCCTATGTTTCTATCTCTCTCTGTTCCTTTTTCTCATTAAGCAGTCCCTTTAGCATTTCTTGTAGTGCTGGTTTGGTGGTGATAAAATTATTTAGCTTTCTTTTTTTTGGCAGGGTGGGGAAGCTCTTTATTTCACAATTTATTTTGAATGATAGTCTTGCTGGATAGAGTAATCTTCATTTCTGATCATTGCTTTTCATTACCTTGAATATTTAATTCCATTCCTTTCTGGCCTGTAGAATTAATGATGAGAAATCAGCTGATAGCCATATGAGAGCTCCTTTGTAGGTAACAAATTTATTTTCTTTTGTTGCCTTTAAGATTCTCTTTTTCTTTAATTTTTGGCATTTTAATTATGATGTGTCTGGGCATGTGCCAATTTGGGTTCTTCTTGCTTGGGACTCTCTATATCTCTTGAAATTGTGTGACTCTTTTCTTCACCAGGTTAGGGAAGTATTTTGCCATGATTTCTTTAAACAAGATCTCTATCCCTTTCTTCACTTTCTTCTTCTGGTACTCTTATTATATTAATATTGTTACATTTCATGTTGTCCCACAGCTCCCTTAATGTGTACTCCTGTTTTTTAATTGTTTGGGTGTTTTTTGTTTGTTTGTTTCATTTTGTGTTTTTCTTGTGTTTTTTTGTATCCTAATTGAGTAATTTTTTTCTACCTGTCTTCTAATTCAGCAGTCACCAACCTTTTGGACCTTATGAACAACCAATGGTCTACAGACCACTGGTTGAAGACCACTGTTCTAATTCACGGATCTGATCCTCAGCTCCCCCTATTATTTTGAGTATTCCTTTCAATGTGTTCTTTATTAGTGCTGTGTCATTCTTTATTTCTGACTGGTCTTTTTTCATAGTTACTATATCTTTTCTCATGCTGATGAGCATCATTGCCATCATTATTCTGAACTCTAATTCTGATAAATTTCTTATCTCCATTTCATTGAGCTCTTCTTCTGTAGAATTCTCATGTTCTTTCATTTGGATGTTTTTGTTGTTGTTGTTTTGTTTCCCCGTTTTGGCTGCCTGTTTTGGTTTGTGTCTATGTATTTGGTAATTCTGCTATGACTACTAATCTCTAGTGCAGGACGATATCAGACACTGTTTCTGACTAGCCCTGAGTACCCTGTTTGGAGCTATCAGGAATCCAAAGATTGTGGTTCCCTCTGTTGGGTCTGGTTATCTTTGGAAAAGACCAAAATGTTAACCAGGGTATGCTTTTCCTATCCCTGGGCCCAGGAGGAGATCAGGCAAATACTCAAAGCCTCCAGAGACCTCCTTCTGCCTGCAGTTTGATTGTATTCAGGCTTTATTAGCCTCAGACTATTGACCATATGGTGGGGAGAGAGATCTTCCAACAGGGTGGGGCAACTGCCTTCCCACAGGCAAAAACCATCTGGATAGTAAATGTCCAGGAGAGAAAGTTTCCTCTGCTACATAAACAAATGATTTTTTTCACAGGAAACTGGGGTGGCTGCCCTCTGGGATCCAAATCCAGAGCCACCAGCCCTGGTTTCTCCTCACAAAGCTCCAGTCCACTCTTCACTCCTCTGTCAGAACCCAAGGTGAGTGGCTGCACATGAAATTTTGTGTGTTGGTCCTTTAAGAGAGGGCCTGCATTTCTAGCCATCTCTGGCTTACAGACAGCAACCTGCTGCTTTTCACAGCTATATGTTATGTGGACACCTTTATCATTTCTGGTGCTCTGGGCTGTGGAGCCCATCTTGGGGATGAGACCCCAGAGCTGTCACTGCAAACCTCCACAATTGAGATATTGCTCCAGGACTTCAGCTGCTGTCTGTGGGAGCCTGGAAAACAAACACCTCCACACTTCCTACTAGTCTCTATGAAGTCTCCACTTTCCTTTCTTGGTTATAAGGGTTCTCTCCACCTTGTTTTCAGTTGATTTTTCAGGATGGTTTTTCTGTATTTCCAGTTTAGTCCTGGGAGAGTGTCAATGAAGCTTCCTCTTACTCCACCACCATTTTTCAGTATGAACAGTCCCTCGGGCATCAGATTTTTATTTTTTTTCAATTTCAGTGGTGTCAGGAGCAGTTCTGGATTGGTGAATAGCACTGTGCCCAGCAATCTTCCAAATCCACTGGGTCCATCAATGGATGTAAATGATTCATTTTAGTGACTTGATATTTCACTATAGGAAGGTAAAGTGCCAGCTAGTTTTAAAAATAATCCTCTTCAACTTTTTGTAAACCCATCATAGGGAAGGGGAAAGCAAGGTTTGTTAGAAGCAACTTAGACTCATTAAAAATCTTTAACGTGCCCTGGCCAGTGTGGGTCAGTCAGTTGAGTGTTGTCCCATGCACTGAGAAATTACTGGTTTAACTCTTGATCAGGGTACATGCCCAAGTTGTGGGCTCCATCCCTGGTGAGAGGCATGCAGGAGGTGACTAATTGATGTTCCTTTCTCCCTCTCTTTTCCTCTCTCTCTAAAATAAATAATTTTTTTTTAAAAAATTCTGTAATATAATTCTCTACCTAGCAATACTACTTGGATACCAATGGTTAAGGTTATATGAACTCTGTGGAGTAATAACACTGATCCACTAGAATAATAACCACAATTATTTATTGAGTACTATGTGCCTGAGTATCTTCTAACCCTCACAGCAATCCTTCATGTTATATGCAATTATTTCCATATTATAGTTGAGAAAACTGTATCTGTAGAAGACAACTTCCAGAAATCACACATTTAAATTCATTTCTGTCTAATTATAATGTATTAGTTTGTCTCTCAATAGAAAATGATGAAATAAAGGCTTGTGGTTCCAGTTTTTCACACTAGAGACAATTCATCCTTCATGGAAAATTGTTTCTTCCTCTATATTATGCTTAGGGGATGTAAGACCTCTGGTAGGAAACCTGAACATTTTACAACTATCGTAACAAAAATAGGCACAAAAGCCTAACCCTTATTAGATTTCTTTCTGACCATATCATTGTGATATTCCTCAGAAATTAGAAACACAAGAAATTTAGTTTAGAAGAAGATATTTAAGACTAGGATAAACTATTTGTATGCATTTTATCTACCCAATGCCTTTACTTAAATTCAGGAGTCATGTTTTCTGCTGTTATTGAATTTACCATCATGCTTGGCAGTGAGAGAGTTTTTTTGGTAAATTTTAAGAATATCTGATTCCTTAACTCTACTTCTTCCAATATGTACACTTGTAGATCACTTACTAGTGACTTATATATGTCCCAGCTGTGAGATCAATTTAAGTCTTTGCCAGATGGAATCTACATTGCTTAGGTTAATGATTTGATGGTCTAATAGCTATTCATACTTTTTGATCTAGCTTCTATCATGCTACAACTGTGTGCTTGATTCTAGAAACCAGACTGCTGCCTTGTTTACTGTGTACATATCCCCTTCTTGTTCACCTAGGCATCACTGACATTTTGGTCCTGTTTCTCCCTGACCAGCTTGCTTCTGCAATCCTCCTGTAGACTAGTCTTCCAGCTTCAAACTTCATACTAGGTTTTCAGATACCTATGGCAGACATTTATAATGCTCACATCCCACCTACCTAAACCTCCATAAATCTCCTCCCACACACTTTCCTGATGATAAGCCCTGTCTAAAGACTTACTGTTGGCTCTGCTCAGAGAGTATGTCCTACTCTGCTAAATTATTTTTCATCTTGGACTCTTTTTTAAAAATTTCCCTGTCTGAGGGTATGTTTTTTATTGATTTTAGAGAGAGAGAAACATTCAGGTGAGACAGAAATATTGATTGGTTGTCTACCCTACATGTCCCAACTGGGATCAAACCCACAACCCAGTATGGGCTCTGGCTAGGAATCAAACTGCCAACCTTTTGGTGCACAGGACAATGCTCAACCAACTGAGCCACCTGGCCAGGGACATCTCTGACTCTCGATCTGAGATGAAACATCTAACCTGAGCTTTAATTTGACATGAATTCTAATAAAAAGATAATGTCTCAATTTAGAGGTTTGTCTATTACAATATTGGATTATGTTTTTCTTTTAAGGAAGCTAATTGCCCTTTTCTTTTTAATAGCAAAATTATAGACAAACACGTGTCTACTCTTCCCCCTTTCTTAAAGAGAGAAAACTAAGGGAGAGGCAACAATGACTATTTCAGATCTCTCATGCATGTATGTGTACAATGAACACAGACAACATAAGAGTCTCAATTAATAGGCTCTTAGAGTATTTCTGTGTACTTAACATAGGGTAACACAGTGAGACCATCAACATTATGTAACCTGAAAACAGAAGGGAATCCTTCAAAAATTAATTCAAAATTAATGAATAACCCAATCAACAACCAAATAACAAGTATTTATTGAGTATTTTCAGTTAATATACTATACTAGGGGTGGGCCATATGTAGACCTGTTCTTCACTGTCAAAGGACTCACCAATTTAAAGCTTTGGTAGTTCATGTGAAACACATAACATTCTGTTGGTTAGTGCCCTAACATAAGGCAGAATGAGGAGAATAGCAAGGAATTACTCCCTTTTGAAGATAGGCCATATAGGAAAAGGTCACCTTAATTGCCACACCTAGAATTCATGTCTGACATCTAGTGGTCACGCTAGGAATTTTAGCACAGGATACCAGACAATGGCTTGGTAAAGGACACACTGAAGATTTGAGGTAGCTGAAGTGAAAATGCATTCTCCCTGGCTTCTTTTCTCACAGTCCTGAACATGCTGTATGAATATTCTTTATTACACTACATTTTCTAAATATGATCATTATTCTAAAGAAATCATTTAATGTTAACTTTCATTTAATTATATTCTAATCAGGGTATGAGGATATGAAGAAAAGCAAAACTTTAAGTTGTCTGAGTTTAATGACTGTTTTATGTAACATTATCCTATTGAAAAGATAAATCCATACTGATTTATTTTGACTATTGTTTATTATTTTCCTTATTAAAAAAAAAAGTAACTTACCTCATAGGGGTATGTATCTACCTATTAAGCAGTGAAAATAATTATAAGTTATAGGCTTGCTTTGATAATGTAAGAATTCATATTATGTAAATAATTTTGTACAGTGCTTGGAACATAATACTAGTAGATATTCAATTGGTATTTGTTATTATTATTTTTTTATTTTGAGCTTCATGATAATAAGTATTATATAGTTTTTAATCCATGCACATTAGTAGCCCTATTATCTTTGATAAATATCATTTCCTCCAAATATTAAGATCCACCTATTTAGTGAATTCAAATGTAATATGTGATATTTAATGATCATAGAGATTTAAAGTTGAAGAAATAATCCCAATCTCTAATATAGCACTCCCATCCTATCTAATAAAAGAGTAATATGTAAATTGACCATACCTCTGCTATACCCAAAAGCCACACCCACCAGCCAATCAGGAGCAAGTATGCAAATTAACCCAACCAAGATGGCTGCAGCCACAGAGAGAGAGCAGAAGGCTTGGGTTTCCCCGGCAATGGAGGAAGCCAAGCTTTCAGCCTCTCCTGGCCTGCCTTGGCCTCCGCTTAAAGCTACAAAGTTTCAATTATAGAAGATAAATAAATCCCAACAAAAATGGTGGCAGCCATGGAGCTGAAGAGAGCAGGAGGCTTGAGTTGCCCCCGGAGATGGAGGAAGCCAAGTTTCCGCAGCACTGGCCTGCATTGGCCTCCACTTAAGGGTACAAAGTTTCAATTATAGAAGGTAAATAAATCCCAACAAAAATGGCTGCGGCCATGGAGCGAGCAGGAGGCTTGGCTCTGCTCAAGGCCACAAAGTTTCAATTATAGAAGATAAATAAATCCCACATACCAGGGCCTCCCCTTGGGTCACTGGGGAGTGTGGCTGGCCTTCAAACCACCACAGGCCCCTTGCCCAGGCCACCCCATGCCCCAAGGGAGCCCCCACCCTTATCCGGGACACCCTTCAGGGCAAACCAGCTGGCCCCCACCCATCCACCAGGCCTCTATCCTATCTAATAAAAGAGTAATATGCAAATTAACCATCACTCTAACACACAAGATGGCTGCCCCCATGTGGTCAAAGATGACTGCCCCCATGTGGACACAAGATGGCCACCACAAGATAGCCAGCAGGGGAGGGCAGTTGGGAAGGACCAGGCCTTCAAGGGAGCACAGTTGGGGGCGATGAAGCCTGCAGGGGAGGGCAATTAGGGGTGACCAGGCCAGCAGAGGAGGGAAGTTGGGGGCGACTGGGCCTGCAGTGAAGGGCAGTAATGGGGGACCCAGGCCTGCAGGGGAGAGCAGTTAGGGGTAACCAGGCCTGCAGGGGAGGGCAGTTAGGGGTGACCAGGCCTGCAGGGGAGGGCAGTTAGGGGCAAACAGGCTGGCAGGGGAGCAGTTAGGCATCAATCAGACTGGCAGGGGAGTGTTTAGGTGGTGATCACACTGGCAGGCAGAAGCAATTAGGGGCAATCAGGAAGGCAGCCAGGTGAGCAGTTGGGAGCCAGCAGTCCTGGATTGTGAGAGGGATGTCCACCTGCCTGTTTAGGCCCGATCCCACCATATATAATAATTTGTGTTGGTTGCATATATATTATATGCTTATACCAAATCAATTTAATTAATTCCTCTTTGAGATCTTAATAGCAGGAGGCAAAGGATAATGGAAAAAATGGTAGAGCTATTAAAAGCTCTGTTTCCTCCCTCATTTTTCAGACTTAGGCCTTTATGTTCCAGAAACTGGTATCAGGAAGGCATACCTGGCTGAGGATGGGCCCTGATGGCAGGGGAAGTTGAGTGATCAGCTGAGGAATATAAGTAATAAACTTGGAAACAGTGTTTTCTATGAATGGGAGAAAATGGAACATATTACTGAGTCCAAAAATCTGAGGGTAAAATATCAAAAAGAGAGTAAGCCTCCCCATCTTCCCAATGACATGGGGCAGGCCCATACACCACAGAGTTTGGGCATGGCTATAAATTTATATATGCATCCACAAATTTAATATTGAGTTTTTAATGTACACATTTAAAATATGCATATCTCTATGTAATTGTTTTCTGAGAACCAAGCAAAGGGCTGACTAGCAAAGGCATATATATTCTCACAAGTGGGGTGGGGAGGGGCAATGCTAATGGAACATAAGCAACTATATGAGAATGACCAATCCAGGTCTTGACAGAAAATTCTACATAGATTTGGAACTCTAATTATAAATCATCCACCAAATGTCTATACTGAAAACAAAGAATAGAGAAAAACAAAGACTAGTGTAAAATTATATGAGGATATGATCAGAGTAAGGGCAGAACTACATTGTTTCTTGTCTCTCTCTGAATCTAATTTTTTTTTCATCCATCGCAACTATCTGTATGAAAAGATATGGAAGTTTCCCAACTCATGCTGTTGCCTCCTTTCTCGCATGTTCTTCTGCAGCTCTGTGTGACCCCTTTGAAACCAACATCAAAATAAATATTGTGTATATTTTCCTTATAGAATGCATTTTTATCACTCAATAGTGCACTCCTCACTTTTTCTCCAAACTAATGGAAAATTATTGAGAAGACTAGTAATGCTCCTTGGGTCTCGCTGGGTGTATCCACAGGTACTGCCTTTGATCCATATATCTGTCCTTTGGGAAGCCTGTCACAGTGCAAGTGAACAGGGGAAGCTCAGTGCCAAAAACACTGTTTGGGGACCTGCACATTGTGAATGTCCTGCCAACCATGCGGGCCTTGTGAAGTAGAGCATGGGGAACTGTAAGGTCCACACCTAGCATGATAACAGGTGGGGAACACTGAAGAAAAGTTTGGAGTGTGCATCTTCCAGGAGGAGACAGCATGAAATGCCTTATTCTCCCCCTTTGGAGGGGCATTTCCTATTTCTAAAAGACAAAAGTAGAAATAATAATAGTGACAAAAACAAAGCTATACTTTACCCACCTCTGACATTTTTCTTTGTGCTTCAAATTAAAAAATGTTTCATTTGATCTAAGAATAAAAGTCCATGGCCATTTCATAGAAAAATACAATAAACTCACTGGTAAGGATTAGCTATACTGGCTAATAAAGGGTGTTTACTTTTTAAAAAATTTCATTTGTCTTCCACTGCTTACTACATCAGATAGAAAAAGGCAGTCAGTTATGCTAGTGCAGCATTATTGAAACAGTATTCACACCCCATTCCAATAGATGGTTCACACACTTTACTTCCTGTTAAAAACTTAATTAAATTGCATGATTTGTTAGCTCGTGTTAGATGTGGAGAAAAGCAGTCTGGAAAACTATGCATTCTGTGTAAGACCAAGCCAGCTGCTTCAAAGGAAGGACTTTTGGTCTTGTGTAAATTCTACAAACTACTGAATTGCTAACAGGCTCTTTGTTGTATGTTCTTATACTCTTCTTACGAAACTCCACATCGCTTGAAAAACACACACAGTATTTTAAAGGAAGAAAAGGCAGTGTGTATTCTGTTAAACAAATCAACATAGTCAATAATGATATTTTCCTGTGATATCCAGCAGATCCTGCTACATTTCTATAACAATTAGCCTAAAAAAGTATTTTGCAACATAATCCACCTCTAATTTTTCTTTCTCTGAAACCAACTGTCAAGTTTATTTTTTTCCATACTTTCAAACAAATGCATATCTTTCTAGTATTGCTTTAAAGAGCACAATCTTAAGTTAAGCTTTCCACATTCTTTCTGATTTATGGTTGTATTAAACTCAAGCAAATTCACTCGTTGAAATCAACCTGGGGGGGAAAAAAACAAAAAACAAAAAACCTGATCTATAATTTAAGATTATTTAACTGTTTACTGGCAAATAATTAGATAGCATAATTATTGACTAAACCTCAATCTTCATTGTTTTTAAATACTCTTACATATTATATTGTGGGTAAGAATAGAGAAAGAAGAGAAAAATAGCAGAAGGCACCAGACAACTGAGACATTCTGCAACTCTTAAATTGCATGTGTAAGTTAAAATGCCTTTGAAAAGATTGAGAGAAATCTGAATAGCAAAATTGTCTAAGATGTTTCATATTTGTGGAAAGCCACACACTTATGTGTATGGGCATGCACACACACATATCCCACACTTCTTGAAATGAATTCATCAGGGAGCTTCTCCTTAATTTAGGCCCAAGCTTGAAAAAAAAATCAGTTGTTCTTTCTTTTTCTTGATACTATTATATCAAAACAGTCTCCAGGCATTAGTCAGTATTTATTAGCTTTAAGGCCATAGATAATGATCCCATTCAATCAGAGCACATGAATAATTCAAGTCCCAACTTCACATAATTTCTAGCTCTACTTTTAAAACCAGTAGAAGAACCATTTGTATCCTTTATTTATTTTTGGTGACAAAAGAGGTAGTGTTTTTGTTTGTTTGTTTTTGTGTGTTGTGTGTGTGTGTGTGTGTGTGTTTTCCAGGAAAGAGAGCCTCTTGGCTCTTTCATTTCAAACTGATCAAAGATGAGCCCAAAATAGCATGTATTTGTATGTAAATATGAAAAGGCCTGATGCTCCAAGGGTGATATTTCAGTTGCCTTTCTGGATCATTTATATGTAAACTTGTTGAGGGTCTTTTAATAACTGTGAATGGTTTAATATCATTTTACACACTACTGCTTGGAAACAATTATGATGTCTGCAAGACCATTGAAGCTGTCATTTTGGGGGTCATTTCTGAAATGTGCAATCTGAAAAGTACATTTGAAAGAGGATAGACTCTAGACTCTTTTAAGCACTAAAGAGAATTTGAAATAATTTAATCGTAAATGCTATTTCTCATTTATAACATAAACAATGAAAGTCAATTGAAAAGAGCACCATTTTTTTCTCAAAGTCAGCTCTGTCCTATACAACTTTCTGCAATGAAGGATATGTTTTTATTTATACTGTCCAATATCGAAGCCAATAGGCATGTGTGCCTATTGAACACTTGAAATAACTCTCATGTTCTTAATATATTATCATTTAAAAAGTCTTATTATTAAAGTAGAGGTCCAGTGCATGAAATTTGTGCACAGGTAGGATCCCTAGCTGCTGCCTGCAGGGGCCTTCCTTCATTCTGTACCACCCCCTGGTGGTCAGCACATGTCATAGCGAGTGATCAAACTCCCAGTGGGTCCAACTCCCGAGGGATACTTTGCATATTAAGCTTTTATATATATATAGATAAGTCTCATGTTCTTATAGATTATCAAGATATTTGTGATTAATCCATTATGTATTTTCTTTTGCTAATTCATTTGGAAAAATTGGGAGTGAAATAATGTCCCAATTGCTGCTTTTGGTAATATGTATTATAATGAATGGTATGTGATACAACCATTAGAATGAATCAAGAAGCAATAGATAAATTAAATGAGAGAAAGCTGTTATTCATATCTCAATAGCTCAGAATAAGCAAAAATGTCTCATCAATTTAGAGGACCTTGACAAGAAACTTTATTTGGGATGTATACCCTAAGAAAATATCTGGTCTTCAATAAGTTAATTAGCATTTTTTTAAAAAATGTAAAATGACTAAATTTCAGGAATTGTAGGAGTGATAATTGACACTTTTATTTATTGTACTCTTTTAGTGGGTTTTGGCTCACTCCTAGGCAGAATATTCTGAAGAAGAAGAGGAATCAGTAAAGTGAAAATTAAAGGATAAGTGTCAGTAAAATTGATTGATTTGTCTCTCAAGTTTATTTCAAGTTCATAAACAACTACTATATGCATTGTCTCAATCAGCTGTCCATAGAAGGAAGGTTATTATCAAATACCAAGATCCAGATGCATTTATTAACTTCCAGGTACAGTCCAAATGCATGTTTGTGCATTCATATTGGTGATTAATTAAGGGCCACTTGGGAGAATTTTAAGCTCTTGAACTGGATTAGTGAAAGTAATCAAAGGACCAATTGAGTTTTGTAAATTGAGTTTTACAAGATAGGGTGTGGACTTTGAAAAGGACTTAAAAAATAAGACATCATTGATGTCTTCATCACAGCCTTAAAATGAGGGCTGTCATTAGAGGATTTGAGAAGAATCATCAACCAAATGTTGGCATATTTACATAGTAGCTGAAATGTGATTTATTGTACCAATAATTAGTGTTAAAACCCCAGAAGCAACACCTGTGGCACTTTATGATTAGAAGTTAAGTTTTAGATGAAAGATTCCTTTCCCTATAATAGTGGCTAATTTAGGAAGTATCTCATTGCTATTCTTTAGAAGCATTACTAAATGTTTTTATAAGCTTACATTAGTGAATTTCTAAGTTGGATAATTAAAGAGTTGTTAGACACAGTACAATGTTTATGCATATTTTCTACTATAGATTTGTTAAGAAGTAGCATTTATAGAGTTTCAATTTTAATATGGTTTTCAATAATTTTGAGTTTTAATTTCTTTTTTCTTAATTCTTTATTGTTTAAAGTATTACATATACTATTACATAAGTCTCCTTTTTCCCCCGTTGACCTCTCCCCAGCCACCCTCACCCACCAGCACATGTTCCCACCCTCCTATTGTCTGTTTCCATTGGTCATGCTCATATGCATGGATACAAGTCCTTTGGTTGATATCTCAACCCCTCCTGCCTTTCCTCTAAGGTTTGACAGTCTGTTCCATGCTTTCCTGTCTCGATCTATTTTTGTTCGTCAGTTTACTTTGTTCATTATATTCCAAAAATGAGTGAGGTCATGTGATATTTATATTTCTCCAACTGGCTTATTTTGCTTAGCATAATGTTCTCCAGGCCCATCCATGCTGTTATGAATGGTAAGATTTCTTTCTTTTTACAGCAGCATAGTATTTCATTGTGTAGATTTACCATCAGGTTTTCATCCACTCATCTGCAGATGGGCATGTAGGATGTTTCCAATTCTTAGCTATTGCAAATTGTGCTGCTATGAACATAGGGGTGCATATTGTTCTTTCTGATTGGTGTTCCGATTTCTTGAGATATATTCTTAAAAGTCAGATTACTGGGTCAAATGGGAGTTCCATTTTTAATTTTCTGAGGAAACTCCATACTATTTACCACAGTGGTTGCATCAGTCTGCATTCCCACCAGCAGAGCATGAGGGTTCCTTTTTCTCCACATCCTCACCAGCACTTCTCCTTGATTGATTTGCTGATGATAGCCATTCTGACAGCTGTAAGATGGTATCTCACTGTCATTTTGATTTGCATCTGTCAGATGATTACTGACTTCAAGCATTTTTTATATGTCTTTTGGCCTTCTGTATGTCCACTTTTGAAAAGTGTCTATTTAGGTTGTTTGCTCATTTTTTTGATTGGATTGTTTATCTTCCTTTTGTTAAGATATGTGAGTTCCCCACAAATATTGGAGATTAGGCCCTTATCAGATATAACATTGGAAAATATGTTCTCCCATACAGTGGGCTTTCTTGTTGTTTTCTTGATGGTTTCTTTTACTATGCATAAACTTTTTATTTTGATGTAGTCCCATTTGTTTATTTTCACCTTAGTTTCCATTGTCTGAGGAGCTGAATCAGTATAGATATTGTTATGACATATGTCTAATATTTTGCTGCCTATGGATTCTTTTAAGATTTTTATGGTTTCCCATCTTATGTTTAAGTCCCTTTTCCATTTTGAGTTTATTATTGTGTATGGTGTAAGTTGGTGGTCTAGTTTCATTTTTTTTTTTTGCATGTATCTGTCCAATTTTCCCAACACCGTTTATTGAAGTGACTGTCTTGACTCCATTGTATGCTCTTGCCTCTTTTGTCAAATATTAATTGAGCATAATGGCTTGGGTCGATTTATGGGTTCTCTGTTCTGTTCCATTTGCCTATATTTCTATTCTGTTCTAGTACCAGGTAGTTTTGAGGACAGTAGTTTAGTAATATAGCTTGATATCTTGTATTGTGATCCCTTCAACTTTGTTCTTCTTTCTCAAGATTGCTGTGGATATTGGGGGTCTTTTTATTTTATTTTATTCCAGATGAATTTTGGTAGAGTTTGTTCTAGATCTGTGAAATATGCTATTGGTATTTTTATGGGGATTGGATTCAATCTAAAGGTTGCTTTGGATATTGTGGGCATTTTAATGATGTCGATTCTACCAATCCATGAACACGATATATTCTTCTATTTGTTTATGTCTTCCTCTATCTCTTTTTTTCAATGCCCCATAGTTTTCTGAGTACAGGTCTTTTACCTCCTTAGTTAAGTTTATTCCTAGGTATATTATTTTTTTGTTGCAATGGTAAATGGAATTGTTTTTTGTTGTTGTTGTTGTTTCTCTTTCTGTGAGCTCATTATCCTCTCTAATAAAATGGTAATATGCAAATTAACCATCACTCCGCTACGTAAGCCACGCCCACCAGCCAAGCCACGCCCACCAGCCAATCAGGGCAAGTATGCAAATTAACCCCATCCAAGATGGCTACAGCCACAGAGAGCAAGGTTTCCCAGGTAACAGAGCAAGCCAAGCTTTCCACAGCCGTTGCAGGCCTAAGCCTCCACTCAAGCTACAAAGTTTCAATGATAGAAGGTAAACAAATTCAAACAAATGGCGGCAGAATGGAGCTTGAGAGAGCAGGCCAGGGTTGCCGCCAGAAACAGGGGAAGCAAAGCTTTCCGCACACCCTGGCCGGGCCCACCCGCTTAAGGCTACAAAGTTTCAATTATAACCCCAACACAAATGGCTGCTGGCCGCGGAGGGAGCCCCAGGCTTGGCTCCGCTCCAGGCTACAAAGTTTCAATTGTAGAAGGAAAATAAATTCCAGATACCAGGGCCTCAGCTTGCATTGCCAGGGGGCGTGGCTGGCCTGCAAACCACCACAGGCCCCTCGCTCAGGCCGCCCCACGCCCCAAGGGAACCCCACACTGATCAGGGACACCCTTCAGGGCAAACCAGCTGGCCCCCACCCCTGTACCAGGCCTCTATCCTATCTAATAAAAGAGTACTATGCAGATTGATCATCACTGCAACACACAATATAGCTGCCCCCATGTGGTCAAAGATCCTGCCCCCATGTGGACACAAGATGGCCACCACAAGATGGCCAGCAGGGGGGGGGCAGTTGGGAGGCACCCGGCCTGCAAGGAAGGGCAGTTGGAGGTGATCAACCCTGCAGGAGAGGGCAGTTAGGGGTAACCAGGCCGGCAGAGGAGGGAAGTTGGGGGCAAACAGGCTGGCAGCAGAGTGGTTAGGGGCAATCAGGAAGGCAGGCAGGCAAGCAGTTGGGAGCCAACAGTCCTGGATTGTGAGAGGAATGTCCGACTGCCCGTTTAGGCCCGATCCTGGTGGGATCGGGCCTAAACGGGCAGTCGGACATCCCTCCAGGCGTCCCAGATTGGAGAGGGTACAGGGTGGGCTGAGGGACAACCCCCCGCCATGCACGAATTTCATGCACTGGGCTTCTAGTTGGTATATAAAAAAGCCATAGATTTCTGGGTGTTAACTTAGTATCCTGCTACATTGCCAAATTCATTTATTAAATCTGTAGGTATGGAGTTTTTAGGGTTTCCTATGCACAATATCATGTCATCTGCAAATAATGACAGTTTACTTCTTCTTTTCCAGTTTGTATGCCTTCTATTTCTTCTTGTTTAATCGCTATGGCTAGCACTTCCAGTACTATGTGGAACAGGAGTGGTGAGAGTGGGCACCCTGGCTTGTTCCTGTTCTTAAGGAAAATGGTTTTAGTTTTTGACCATTAAATATGATGTTGGCTGTAGGCTTGTCATAGAAGGCTTTTGTTATGTTGCAGTATTGTCCCTTTTGTTATGTTGCAGTAAGTTCCCTGAGAGTTTTCATTAAGAAGTGGTGTTGAATTTTGTCAAATACTTTTTCTGCATTTATTTATATGATTATGTGATTTTTATCTCTCAATTTGTTTATGTGATGTATCATGTTTATTGATTTTCAAATATTTTACTATCCTTGCATCCCCAAAATAAATCCCACTTAGTCTTGCTATATGATCTTTCTGATGTAATGCTGGATCCGATTTGCAAGAATTTTGTTGAGGATTTTGGCATCTATGTTCATGAGGGATTTGGCTTGTAAATCTATTCTTCGTGTTGTCTTTATCTGGTTTTTGGATTAGGGTAATAGTGGATTATAGAAAGAGCTTGGACGTGTTCCTTCTTGAATTTTTTGTTATAGTCTGAGGAAGATAGGTTTTAGATCTTCTTTCAATGATTGGTAAAGCTCCCGTGTGAAGCTATTTTGCCCAGGGCTTTTGTTTGCTGGAAGTTTTTTTTATTACTTCTTCAATTTCCTCCATAGTTATCAGCCTATTCATATTTTTTTATTCTACCTGAGTGAGTTTTGGAAGGTCATATTTTTATAGGAATATGTCAATTTGTTCTAGTTTGACCAGTTTGTTGGAATAGAGGTGTTCATCGTATTTGTTTTTATAATCCTTTATATTTCTGTGGGTTTTGTTGTTATTTTGCCTCTTTCATTTCTGATTATGTCTACTTGGTTCCTCTCTCTTTGCTTCTTGGTGAGCCTGGCTAGAGGTACATCAATCTTGTTTATCCTTTCAAAGAACCAGCACTTGGTTTTATTGATCTTTTGTATTGTTTATTTGTTTTCGTTTTTGTTTTTTTGGGTCTCCATTTCATTTATTTCTGCTCTGGTCATTATTATCTCCTTCCTTCTACACTACTCACTCTGGGCTTTTCTTGTTGCTCTCTTTATAATTCTTTAAGTTGTAGAGTTATATACTTTATTACCAATTTTTCTTTCTTCCTTCCTTTCTTCCTTCCTTCCTTCCTTCCTTCCTTCCTTCCTTCCTTCCTTCCTTTCTTTCTTTCTTTCTTTCTTTCTTTCTTTCTTTCTTTCTTCTTCTTTCTTTCTTTCTTTCTTTCTTTCTTTCTCCTTCCTTCCTTCCTTCCTTCCTTCCTTCCTTCCTTCCTTCCTTCCTTCCTTCCATCCTTCCTTTCTTCCTTCTTTTCTTCTTTCTTTCTTTCTTTCTTTCTTTCTTTCTTTCTTTCTTTCTTCTTTCTTTCTTCTACTTTCTTTTTTTTTTTTTTTTGAGATGGGCCTGTAATGCTATGAACTCCCTCTCAGGGCTGCTTTCACTATGTCCCGTAGGTTTTGTATTGTTGTGATTTCATTGTCATTTGTTTACAGGATGCTTATTTATTTCTTTTTTTTTCTTATTTTTTAAATTTCTTATTTGATCCCTCTGGTAATCCAATCATTGTTTAATAACATGATTTTTATTCTGCAAGTGTTTTAATTTTTTTTGTTTTTATTGTAGTTTATATCTAATATTATGCCAATGTGATCTGAGAAGATGCTTGATATGATTTCAATCTTCTTGAATTTGATGAGACTTTGCCTGTGTTCCAATATGTGGTCTATCTTTGAAAATGTCCCATGTGCACTTAAGAAGAATGTATATTCTGTAGCTTTGAGGTGAAATTTCCTGAAGATGTCAATTAAGTCTATCTGATTTAGTGAGTTGTTTAGGACTGCTGTTTCTTTGCTGATTTTTTTTCTAGATGTTTATCCAATGATTTCAATGAATCATTAATGTCCCCTACTATGATTGTATTACTGTCAATCTCTCTTTTGATATCTTCCAGAAGTTTTTTTTTTTTTTTAATGTATTTGGGTTGGGTGCTCCTGCATTGGGTGCATATATGTTCATTAGAGTTATATCCTCTTGTTGTACCAATCCCTTTAGCATTATGAAGTGGCCTTCCTTATCTCATGTTTTGGCCTTCACTTACAGGTCTATTTTGTCAGATATAAGTATTGCTACCCCAGATATTTTTATTCATTTCCCTTTGCCTGAAAATCATTTTTCCATCCCTTCACTTTCAGTCTGTGTGAGTCCTTGCTCTGAGGTGGGTCTCTTGTAGACTGCATATATATGAGTCATGTTTTCTTACCCATTCAGCCACACTATGTCTTTTGATTGGAGCATTTAGTTCATTTTTGTTTACTCTAATTATTTATAGGTACTTGTTTGTAACCATTTCTATTTTTTATGCCTGTGTTCCTTCTTCCCTTTCTATTTCTTCTTTTTACAACAATCCTTTAGCCTTTCTTGAATTACTGGCTTGTTAGTGACAAAGTCCCTTAATTTTTTTTGTTTGTTGTTATTGTTTTTTGTTTGTTTGTTTGTTTTTTGTTTGTTTGTGTTTTGCCTGTGAAGCTCTTGATTTCCCCTTCAGTTTTGAATTATAACCTTGCTGGATAGAGTATTCTTGGATTCAGTCCCTTCCTTTGCATCACTTTGTATACTTCATTAAATTCCCATCTGACCTGATGTGTTTCTGTTGAGAAATCATTTTATAATCTAACTAGAGGCCTGGTGCACAAAATTCGTGCATGGAGGGAGTGGGTGTCCTTCAGCCCAGCCTGCACCCTCTCCAATCTGGAACCCCTTGACAGATGTCTGACTGCCCGTTTAGGCCTGATCTCAGTGGGCCTAAACGGGCATTCAGACATCCCTCTCACAATCCAGGACTGCTGGCTCCCAACTGCTCACCTGCCTGCCTGCCTTCCTGATTTCCCCTAACTGCTTTTGCCTGCCAGCCTGATCACTCCCTACCCACTCCCCTTCCAGCCTGATTGATGCCTAACTGCTCCCCTGCCAGCCTGTTTGCACCTAACTGCCCTCCCCTGCAGGCCTGGTCACCCCTAACTGCCCTCCCCTGCAGGCCTGGTCCTCCCAACTGCTCTCCACTGCAGGCCTGGGTCCCCCACCCAACTGCCCTCCCCTGCTGGCCATTTGTGGTGGCCATCTTTTGTCCACATGGGGGCAGGATCTTTTACCACATGGGGGCAGCCATCTTGTGTGTTGGAGTGATGTTAAATTTGCATATTACTCTTTTATTAGAAAGGATAGAGGCCTGGTGGATGGGTGGGGGCCAGCTGGTTTGCCCTGAAGGGTGTCCCAGATCAGGGTTGGGGTTCCCTTGGGGCGTGAGGTGGCCTGGGCGAGGGGCCTGTGGTGGTTTGCAGGCCGGCCACACCCCCGGCAACCCAAGCAGAGGCCCTGGTATCTGGAATTTATTTATCTTCTACAATTGAATCTTTGTAGCCTGGAGGGGAGCCAAGCCTCCTGCTTGCTCCATGGTGGTAGCCATTTCTGTTGGGATTTATATATCTTCTATAATTGAAACTTTGTAGCCTGGAGCGGAGGAGGCCAATGCAGGCCAGGGCTTCAGAGGCTTGGCTTCCTCCATTGCTGGTGACAACCCTAGCCTCCCGCTCTTTCCAGCTCCGTGGCTGCTGCAATTTCTGTTTGGATCTATCATTGAAACTTTGTAGCCTTGAGTGGAGGCCTAGGCTGGCAAGGTCAGGTGGAAAGCTTGTAGTCCCCCATTGCTGGGGAAACCTAAGCCTCCCTCCTGCTCTCTGTGGCTGCAGACATCTTGGTTGGGTTTATTTGCATATTTGTTCCTGATTGGCTGGTGGGCGTGGCTGGTGGGTGTAGTGGAGGTATGGTCAATTTGCATATTACCCTTTTATTAGATAGGACGGGAGATCCTTTGTAGGTAACTCTCTCTCTTTCAGTCTTTAAGATTCTATCTTTGTCGTTAACATTTGCCATTGTAATTATGACGTGTTTTGGGGTTGTTCTTTTTTGGTTCATCTTGTTTGCACGGCTGTGTGCTTGTGTGACTCTTTTCTTCCCCGAATCAGGGAAGTTTTCTTTCATTATTTCTTCAAATATGTTTTGTAACCCTTGCTCCTCTTCTTGTCCTTCTATCCCTCCTATTATATGTATGTTACTTTATTTCATGTTGTCCCAAAGCTCCCTTAGGCTTTCCTCCTGCTTTCTAATGTTTTTCTCAAATTGCTGCTCAGATTGGGTGTGTTTTTTTGCCCTATCTTGTAGTTCACTAATTTGGTCCTCCACTTCTTCTAGTCTACTGTTAAAACCTTCCATTGTGTTTTCATTGTAGCTATATCATTTTTTATTTCTTCTTGATTCTTACATAAGTTGATTTTCACATCTATCCAGTTTATGAACTGTATGACTCTTACTCTGAATTCTTTTTCTGACATCTTGCATACCTCTGTTTCATTTATTTATTTTTATTTTATTTTATTTTTTTTTTTGGTAGATTCATCCTTATTTTTCCTTGGGAGGTTGTTTCTTTGTATCCCCATTTTTGTAGTCTCTTTCTGGCCTGGGGCAACCTGCTTGAGGTTTGAGAGGTTGAAGACCCTATCAGGGCAATGGTCCAGATATTTTTAGCCCAGAGATTGGGTCTGCCTTTGAGTCTCACCTTTATTGTCTCTTCTCTGAGTTATATCCCCTTCTCCCAGGGATCTGGTCCCTCAGTTGTCTGCTTCAGATGCTGGAGGTGGTGGGAGCACATGCACAGTTCCTCTGGTGTATGACTCCTTGTGAAGACCTAGAATCCTCTGGCAATTAATTCGCTGTGCAGCCATGACACACATGGCAGGGTGGCATCCTATGTTCCTCTTAAAGCACACTTGCAGTGTGGTCCTGTGGCCCCTGGCTGGACACACCTGTTTGCTCCAGGTCACCTTGGCGGTGGTATGTGCTTGGTTGCTCTAGGTAGCCCCTGCAGGACTGTCCCTGGTCAACATTTGTCTTCTTGTCATTCTGTGAAGGTCATTTTCTGATGCAAAACTAATAGTTCTGATTAAGCTCAGAGGCCCTTTTGAAAATTGGTTGTGTATTATGTATTTTCTCAGAAAAAAAATAATTTTACAGGGTTCAAAGACCTTAAGTGCAGGTATGTTTAAAGTATGACTTTCAGGGGGTTTTGCCAAGAAAGATAATATTATGATGATTTTTATAGGAACAAAATATAGTTGGCATATCAGATTTCTAGGGTTGTCATAAAAAATTACCAAACAGTTGATGACTTAGAAAAAACAGAAATTTATTCTCTTATAGTTCAGGAGGCCAGAAGTTTACAATTGAATAATCTGCACAGTTGGGCATCTCTCCAAAGGTTATAGAAAACTTTCTGGCCTCTTGAGGCTTCTGGTGGCTCCAGGTGTTTCTTGTGGCTGTATCACTCCAATTTCTACCTCTGTCTTTTCAGAGGTAGAAACTGGAGTGATACAGGCCTTTTTCTCTATCTTACTGTTTTCTCTTTTGTCTTTTATAAGGACACTTACCATTGGATTTAGGGCCCACCCAGGTATCTTAGGATTATCTCATCTCAAAATATTTTACATAATTACATTTGCAAAGACCATTTTTCTAAATAAAGTCACATTCACAGTTTCCAGGAATTCAGATGTGAACATTTTGGGGGTAGGCCACCATTCAACTAGTCAGTAAGGCCTTTTTTTTTTTACTTCAATGCATGACATAACTGTTTCAGAAATTGCCTCAAAATACTACTACTTAGAATGTAATTAATGTAATTAATTCAAAACAAGTGATAGAATCAAACCTGGGAAAGAAAAATATAGACCTAAATATAAGGCAGTGTGTGTTGTAGTTAAGGGTACTAACATGAACATTAGACTGAGTCCCCATTACAGTTTCATTCATATGCTATGTGACTGAGGATGAGCTGTGAACCTCTTCAATTTTCACTTTTCTCATTGGTAAAATAATATGACTATCTTCTTGACAGGGTAATAAAAAAATATGTCACAAATGTAACACAGTGTTTTGTATAAAGTAAGCAGTATACACTACCCTGAAGTAGCCTTTTATGTTACTTAGACATAGTTGTCTATCTTTCTATTTATATATCTATCTACCTATCCATGCATCTATACATCTACCATTCATTTATTCATCTGCCTGTTTGTTATACTAAAAATGAGTATAAGTAAGAATGGATCAAATTCTCAGAAATAAGGAGGATTTCTTTCTTATACATCATCTTCATGAGCAACAAAATTAGCATTCTATTAGCCTACTGAAACCCTAAAATATCCATTAATTTATTCACCATTTATTGGGCATTATTATTTCAGGGCCTGAGATAAAAACAAGAGATCAATAGAAATTTGGACAATTCAGCTGTCAAACGATTTACATACTATTCAGGGTGACAAATAAGTTGTACAAAAATTGTAATAGAGCATAACTGGTGCTTTAAATAAAGATCAGGAAATCATGGGAACTGAAGGAAATGCGGGGAGCATGAAATTTAGAAGGAAAATGAAGAGGCATGTCAAAAGACTTTTCCCCAAAATGGAGCATAATCCTATATAATAAAAGCCTAATATGCTAAGTGTCCGGTCGTCTGGTTGGCCATTCAACCAAAGTGCAATATGCTAATGATATTCTAAGGCCGCTCAACCGCTTGCTATGACATGCACTAACCACCAGGGGGTAGACAGTCAACCAGTTGCTATGACATGCACTGACCACCAGAGGGCAGTCAGTCGACACTTCAACCAGTCGCTATGATATGCAGTGACCACCAGGGGACAGATGCTCTGACTGGTAGGTTAGCTTGCTGATGGGGTCCAGCTGATCAGAACTGAGCGAAATGGGCCGGACACACCCTGGAACCCTCCTGCATCCCTCCCCGCTCTGATCGTGCACTGGTAAGATCTCTTGGCGTAGACTGTGCCCTCTCACATTTGGCCCGATGGCTGAATGACCGGTTGCCATGATGCGCACTGACCTCCAGGGGGCATATGCCCAATGTAGGATCTGCCCCCTGGTGGGTATTGCGCTCCCACAGGGGGAGCACTGCTCAGCCACAAGCCGGGCTCATGGTTGGTGAGTGCAGTGGTGGTGATGGGAGCCTCTCCAGCCTCCATGGGAGTGCTAAGGATGTCTGACTGACAGCTTAGGCCTGCTCCCCACAGGGAATGGGCCTAAGCTGTCAGTCAGCCATCTCCCGAGGGCTCCCAGTCTGTGAGAGGTCGCAGGCTGGGCTGAGGGACCCCTCTGAGTGCACAAATTCCATGCACCAGGCCTCTAGTATAATAAAAAGAGGTCCAGAAGTCATGGAGAAGTTAGGGGAATGAATCCCATCTTTGCCACTAATGAGATGCTCCTTAAACTCTCAGTATCCTCATCTATAAAATGAGGTTAATATCTCTATTATTGGATGTGTCTGGGAATTAATTACATAATGCACTTTGAACAATACCTAGCAAAGAATATATAAATATTATTCATTTCATTGTTACTCTTATAACCATTAATCAATTTCCCAATGCATAGAAGTTCAAAAAGGCATATTTTTTTTTACCCTGGATAACAATTTTCATTTCAGAATCAGCTCATCAAAGAAGTCATCTGTATCTGTACCACCCTTTCTTGCCTAATTTCCCATACACTATGAGAGTAGCATATAAGTGTTGAAATACCCATTTCTGTTTTCTTCTCCACTATGCTATAATCTTCTTCTAAGCTGGAAAAATATCAATATATGCTGTTCTACCATATATATAATAAAGGTCTGTCAGTTAGGCAGTTAATGTTTCCTGAACTGTTAAGATTTCAGGAACATACTTTCTGGGTCCTTACTGCCCCCCACCCCCCGCCAAAAAAAAAAAATCAGATAGGCCATGAAACTGTATTAATACCACTCAAAAAATTCTATTTAGATAACATTATATCAGAAGTTTAGGACCAAGTACCTTTACTATAATTTTGTTAGTTTTCTTCTGCTGTGCAATAAATTTCTATAAATGTAGTGATTTAAAATAGTTTATATTTGTTATATCCCACAGTTGGGGTATGACTAAGCTGGGGTCCCATGAGGGTCCCATGAGGTTGGAATCAAGGTGCAGGTTGGGTTTGTAGTCTTGTCAAAACAACTGAGAAAGGATATACTTCCAGGCTCACTCCAGTTGTTGGCAGAATTCCTTTCTTTGCAGCTTTAAGATTCATGGCAGTTTGCTTCTTCAAATGCAGCAATGCAGATGGCACCTCTAGAGCAACTTTACTAACAAAGTGGAGTCTTAAATTATGTAAGGCAATCATAAGAATGACATCTCACGACCTTGCCCATATATCATAACATAATAATGGCAGTGACAACTCATAATCTTCTCCACATTCTATTGGTTAAAAGCAAGTCCTTCCCTAGCCAGTTTGACTCAGTGGCCTGCAGACTGAAAGGTCATGGCTTTGATTCTGGTCAAGGGCATATGCCCAGGTTGCAAACTCAGTCCCCAGTAGGGGGCATTCAGAAGGCAGCCGATCAATGATTCTAATTATTGATGTTTCTCTCTCTCTCTCTCCTTTCCTCTCTGAAATCAAAGGGTAAACACCAGGAAGTAGGGATCACTGGGACCACCTTAAAGTCTGTCCTCCACAGTAATGTTAATGGTGCCCAAGTTCTGTGTTTCAGACTTGGAGCAAAGCATCCTTAATCTTTTATTTATTGGTGCCTTTGTTGAAGACTCAGGATTACATCGATAATAATAAAGAACTAATATGCTAATGGTCAGGATGCCCTCATGTGTAACAACTGATCAGCAGGAGGCTACTTGTGCAACAGGTGCCTGTGGGGGGGGGGGGGGGACTTACAGCTTTGGGGACTTGTGTGAGGCTGCGTCCCATCCCCCAGCCAGCACCCCGCATCCCTCCCTGACCACTGCGACTCCAAGTCAGCGAGGGCCACCTCCAGGCTGCAGACCCAGGTCCTTCACCCCCACCCTAAGCCCAAGAGCTCCGTGCCGGGCAGGGGTACCCGGGGAGCTGGAAACGCGGTGCGAGGGGTCGGCACAACCCCAGAAGGGGCGGTGTGGAGGGGTTCTGTTTACACTGCCACTTTCCCTGCTTCCGCCCTGGCCCGCACATCCCTCCCCGCTCCCTTCGGCAGCTGGACCCCAGCCTACGTGCATGCTGGGCAGGCCCAACTGCACCAGGGAGTGAGCCATGGTGATAGGGACAGCCACTTCCTGGGATGGGATGGCCACTATCTGGGATGGGATGGCTGGAATGTGGCTATTCAAGAGGGCGAGGAGGCCCGTGGGCCACGCGCAGCCCTCGGGCAGCAGGGGCGGCTGGCCAAGCCTGAGTCTAGCTTCAGTGGGGCCAGTGGAAGCCTGAGGCCACCCCAGCCCCTGCGAGTCCCAGGCCTGATGGTGGCTCAGCAGTGGGTGGCAGGCAGCATTTCCATGCACGGTGCCCGGAGGTGGCTGCGAGGGGCACAGGGCCTTGCTGCAAGCTGCTGTGCAACCACTGCCGCTGCTGCTTGGCAGGAGCCTGGCAGCCTGGAGCTGGAGTGGGCATGCACAGAAGGCCGAGCCCATGAGCTCAGAGTGCCCTGCCCTGCCCCAGCCAGGCCCCCACTCCCGCCTCTGCAGCCTGGTTGGGGACCCCGCACAGGGCGGGGGAGGAGGCTCATGTCTGCCGGTGCCCTAGGCTGCACCCCACCTGCCAGGCTGGCAGGGACCAGAGCGTCGCAGGCGAGTTGCTCCTGCCTGGGTGGTGGAACAGGGAGGAGGGTACTGGGTGCAGGGAGGGGACCTCAGCTGTGGTTCTCCCAGCACAGGGAAGGGGCCCTGCCTGGGCACAGTGGGGAGCTTAGGAAGTCTGGCTGAGTAGGCACTGGTTCATAGCAACTCTTACTCTGCCATCTTCCTCCAGCTTTCCAAGCTAGCCCCCCTGCCCCACCTGCCTGGGGGAATGGGCTCTGGGCGACCTCCCTGAGCACAGACTTTGGGCCTGGAGACCTCAAGGAAGAGTGCCCGGCTGGGCTGATGCTGGGTCCAGTGCAGAACTGCCAGGGCAGATCTGCTTCAGTGTCTCCGTGAAGTTTGCAACTGACCCAAGGAGGAAACAGAGAGGGGAGAGGCTGGGAGGTGTGAATTCCCAGCGCTTTAGCCACTTGAAAACAGCCCCACTTGGAATGCGAGGTGGCTGTAAGTTCAACTGAGAAGTGAGGGGGCTGAACCCCACTGTTGCTGGGCTCCGGTCGGTCTGAGGCCCGAGCGTCCACCACAAGAAGGAAAAAACGGAGGGAGGGGCCCGGAGGAAGGGAGGACAATCAAAGGAAATGTGTCTAGACTTTCCCCAGCCCTCTCCCTCTTTCCACTGCCTACAAAAGCCCCAGGCCCGGCCACAGTTCTGTCTTCACTCTTTAGTCCCCTGTTCTCCAACCACAGAGGAAAGAAATAAGGAGGGAGTCCATGATGCCTCCAGAAAGTATCTATATACCTGATCAGCCAGTCGCCTCCCACAGAGGGAGGACAGACTACAGCTTAGGCCCGCTCTGCTGGGGCAGGCCAGGCTGAGGGACCCACCCAGTGCTCTAGTCATAATAATAATCCTATATAATAAAAGCCTAATATGCTAAGTGTCTGGTCATCCAGTCAGCCATTCAACCAATCAAAGCATAATATGCTAATGATATGCTAAGACTGCTCAACCACTCACTATGATGTGCACTGACCACCACGGGGCAGACAGTCAACTGGTCGACCAGTCGCTATTATGTGCACTGACCACCAGGAGGCAGATGCTCTGACTGATAGGATAGCTTGCTGCTGGGGTTTGGCTGATCAGGACTGTGTGAGACAGGCCAGGCATGCCCTGGAGCACCTCCCAAGGTCCCTCCCTGGCTGGCCAACCTCCTGAGTCTCTCCCTGGCTCCAATCATGCACCGCTGGGGTCCCTCAACCTGGCCTGAACCCTCTTGCAATCCAGGACCCCTTGAGGGATGTTGGAGAGCCAGTTTTGGCCCAATCCCACAGGCCAAGCTGAGGGACCCCACTGGTGCATGAATTCATGCACCGGGCCTCTAGTAGATATAATAATACTACCTGCATTAAGAAGAAGAAAACAGAATGTGAAAATGAATTCAAAACATTTTCTCCTAATATAATTTTCTGTAATAAAAAATCATGTAATTTTGAGGTATGCTATTCTGTGAAATTGTGTTAGTTGATATAATATGGTAGAGCTATCATTAAGAAGATCATTTATCACACTAGAGGAGTTATATTGTGCATTATAAATTACTATAATAATATACTGCACCTGATAGTAATTAATTTTAGTGCTGTCTGATTTATCATAATATTGAACCAATTTGTATTTGAAGAGAGACAAATAGAAGTTCATTTTCTTGGTTTTCTGAGATATGGTGAACACAGATGCTCAATAATAATTATTAGAATTGATAGTTACTGCATTTTACGGGTTTTGTAGTTAAATTTCTTAACTTTTTTATTTTTTATTACTTTTAAATTCATCTTTATTGTTGAAAGTATTATAGATGTACCTTCTTTGCCCACATTGATCTCCCCATTCCCCTATCCCCGGGCCTACTGCACTACTGTCTATCTATGGGTTATGCATATATCCATATAAGTTCTTTTGTTTATCTCTTCCTACCTCCCCCCCCCCCCCACCCGCTTCCCTCTGAAATTCATCAGTCTGTTGCATGCTTCCATGTCTCAGGAACTATTTTGTTCATCAGTTAATTTTGTTCATTACATTCCCCATATAAGTGAGATCATCTGATACTTGTCTTTCTCTCACTGGCTTATTTCACTTAGTATAATACTCTCCAGGTCTGTTATTAAATAGATTTGGTAGTTAAAATTCTTAACTTATTTTTTTAAACATTTGGCTTATATTTTTTCTTCATGAAGGTGATTTGAAAGCTAACTTAGATTGTGATTTCTGTCTAGATTGTCACATTGACTGCCTGGATTATTCAGTCAGTCTGGTTGCCTGAGTAAACGGCCTTTTTTCTCATCAGTACCCCTTGAAGGTCTCTTTTAAACCTACAGGTTAATGGAAGAAGGCCTTCTTCCTAGAGTGAGGAGGACTTTGCTGGTAGTTGTGTCTTCCTCATGGAACCTCTGAGTCAGGGCTCAATTCAAATGACTTCAGGAATCATGGAGAAGAAGTTACAAAATGAAGAAGTTATGATGTCAGTGAATACTGTTAAGCAAATACCACAACCTCACAAGGCAAATGATGTCCAATAAGCCATGAGGAGGAAAGCACCTATGGCTTCAAGACTTCAGTAGTTTAATTATCTATGAAGACATTAATCTTTTGTTGTTGTTGTTGTTAATCCGCACCTGAGGATATTTTTCCATTGAGTTTAAGAGAGAATGGAAGGGAAGGGTGAAGAGAAGGAGAGAAAGAGAGAGAGATCAATTGGTTGCCTCCCTCACATGCACTCCCTGACCTGGGCCCATGATTGAACCTGAAATCCAGGTATGTGCCCTTGACCAGGAATCAAAACCGAAATCCACACTGGCCAGGGCTAAGATTAATTTTGATAAACATTTAAGCTCCAATATTTCCTTATATATTTTATATTTTGTGAATAAAATGAGTATATGCTAAGTTAATCAATTCTACATTCAATGATAATTTCCCAATCCATATTTTAAAATCCATATTTTCACATACTTAGTTACTTGAAAAATGATGCCAGTATCTAATTATTAGTCCCATCTTGGCAATTTGGGCTGTTGTTGTTATTGAATGATTACTGCTGAATGACTTCAGATCATATTGAGTAACTGAGGTAGTGAAAACATTCTGTGGTATCCTCTGCTGTTCATGAGTGAGCACCTATTGTATACATTGGAGATAAAACAATCCTAATATATAAAAACCCAGGGTCAGTAACAACAGAAGGTTCCACTGACCGGAAGTCAGTCTTGCAGTCAGTGCTGGGTTGCCATGGTGACCCAGCACTGACTGCCACTGCTGCAGGCACGGCGACACAGCACTGACTGCTGAGGAGGCTGTGGATCAGGCCCAGAGAGAGGCCTGGAGAGAGAAGCAGAGTCTGATCCATAGCCTCCATGGCAGCTGTTGATCAGCCATTGCCTCTCTCTTTCTCTACGGGCCTGGCCAGCAGCTGCACCTCTCTTTCTCTCCGGGCCTCCACAAGGGCTGCTGATCAGCGCTGCCTTTCTGATCAGGCCTGAGATCGGCCCAGAGATGCTGACTAGCATAGAAACTGACCAATCAGAACCAAATCTGGGTGAACTGTGAGGAGCCAATGACTGCCTAGGAGGCGGAGCTTTTGACGCTGACTGGCATAGAAACCGACCAATCAGAACCTAATCTGGGTGAACTGCGAAGGCAGAACCTAAGTTGGGGGCTCAGGAGGGGTTTTAAGGGCAACAGATGTTTGGTGTAATGTGTAAGAAAGCGGTTCAATTTTTTAAGGACCAGTTTGGCAGTATAATGCATATGGATGGCTATCAGTCCAAAGACAGGGATTATGTATTTTTGTCTGCCAAGAGCATCTCCTCTTGCTGAAAAAGGCTTTCCCCCCCACTTTAGCAATCCTATCCTATATAATCTATCTATACTAATAAAACAGTAATATGCTAATTAGACCAGGTCGACCAGCCATCTTCCGGATGTCCAACTTCCTTCTGGACAAAGCTGTGGTGATGGGTGCTGAGGCAGAGAGGGCAGTTGGGGGTGAAATCAGGCCACAGGGGAGAGTCATTCGAGGCAAGGTCAGGCTGGCAGGGGAGGGCAGTTGGGGGAGAGATCAGACTGGCAGGGGAGGGCCATTGTGGGTGAGATCAGGCCGGCAGGGGAGGGCAGTGGGGGCAACCAGGCCAGCAGGAGAGGGCCGTTGGGGGCGAGTTCAGGCTGGCAGGGGAGGGCAGTTAGGGGCAATCAGGCAGGCAGAGGCAGTTAGGGGCTATCAGGCAGGCAGGCAGAGAGCTTAGGGGCGATCAGGCAGGCAGGCAGAGGGGTTAGGGGCAATCAGGCAGGCAGACAGAGGCAGTTAGGGGCAATCAGTCTGGCAGGCAGGTGAGCAGTTAGGAGACAGCAGTCCCAAATTCTGAGAGGGGTGTCCAACTGCCTATGGAATCCAGCCTAAACTGGCAGTTGGACATCCCCCAAGGGTCCCCAATTGGAGAGGGTGCAGGCTGGGCTGAGGGAACTCCCCCTCTCCATGTATTAGGCCACTAGTCCTATATAATAAAGAGCTAATATGCTAATTAGACCAAACAACAGAACGACCGTCCAGACAACCTTGGGGCCGAGGCTGCAAGGGGCTGCGAGGGCCAGCCATGGCTGTGAGGGCTGGCCAAGATAGCCAGGGCTGCGAGGGCCGAGCCCCTTGCACGAATTTTGTGCATTGGGCCTCTAGTGTATAAGATGAAGTTCTCGCCTTCGTCAAGCTTATTAGTAAAATGGGGAGTGATGGGGCAGACAAAAAACAAACAAATATGTAACATGTCAAGTAGTGAGGGTGCTATGTTAAATACAAAGTATTAGTTATTGCTGCTATAAAAAGCTCCCATTGGCTGGGTGGCTTATTAGCACAAACGTATTTGTCACAGTTCTGGAGGCTGTCCAAGATTAGGGTGCCTGCATGGTCTGGTTCTGGTGAGGGTCACTTCTGAGTTACAGATTGCCAAGTTTTCATTTTATGTTCAAGTAGAGGAAAGAAAGCTAGCTAGCTAGCCCACCTCTTTTTATAAGGGTACTAATCCATTTTATGAGAGCACTACTCTCATGACCTAATTACCTTCTGAAGGTCCCACTTCCAAATACCATTACATTGGGAATTCTTTTGTTAAAGTGATTATACAAGGTAGCCATTAGATAGAAATGGCTCTAATGCCTTGGTCTCTGATGCAAGTAATCAAAAATATAAATCAGATTCAATGAACTCAAATCCAAGAAAATAAAACTTAAGAGCAACAATCACAAACAGCCAACTAGGTCTTCCCAAATAAGGCAAGTGCGTAAGTCAGCCAATTAATATCCTTGCTTTGCTTCCAAGTCTTGTGTACTAAAAATCCTCTCCCCCAGTTCCTGTGGGTGGAGCCCTCCTAACCACTTCTGGTTTGGCACCACTCAATTCTAATTGCTGTATGCTTTAATAAACTATTAGAAATTTTAATGCACCTCAGTTTATCTTTTAACAGATTTCAACATATGAATTTGGGTGAGGACATGAACTTTCAGTCCATAATACAAAATATGAGGTTAAGAAATTTAATCATGAAGTAACTTTAGGGTTATGACAGTGATTCTCAACTGAAGGCAATTTTGTCCCTTGAGTGCTATTTAACAACATCTGTAGATATTTTTTGGTTTTCACAATTGGGAAGGTGCTACGGATAACTAGTGGGTAGAGTTCCAATGGTGCTGCCAAATATCCTGCAATGCACAGGAAGCCCTGTCCTCTCAACAAATAATTATTTGACCCAAAGTGTGTAAAAATTGAGAAATCTGGTTTAGAGGTCAAGTGAGAGGATAATTGGTCAGTACACCAAACAGTATGAGGGAATGGAGCATTCACATAGCTTGGAGAAGAGCATTTAGGCCAACAGTCTCATTTCCCAGAATGCCTATGATGCCTGTTTACTAGTATAGCCAGCCAATTGACAGAACTCTGGTAAGACTCGGAAGGTGGAAAGGAGAGGCAGTTATTCTCCAGAGGCAGTAGCCACCAGGTGTTCACAGTTGCAGACTGAGGGATTTGGTGGCAATTTAGTTGTCACATCTTGAAGCATGACATGTCTTAAGCATGACAACTAAATGTATCATCTAATCCTGAACTGGATCCTATATTGGAGGGACATAAATTGCTCTTAATTCAACTGGGGCTCCTCTTAACTGGAATTCCTTCCAAATTACCACCTCCTAAAAAGACCTTTCTTTTCACTGGGATACTAAATTCAGACTTTTTTTTTCAATAAAGCAACTTGGAATACTATTATTGTGACTATGTATGTCAATAATGGCAATAACAGAAGTAAATGACCTTTATAAAGTTAGATACAATCTCTTTTTATTCTTACAAAAATATTCTGGAGTCCAGAGATGAGAATTATCTTTGAGTTACTATGGCAAGTATAGCTAGAATCTGAATCCAAAAACGACTTCTAGACTCAGATTTTTATATCCATTCCATTATATTTCTTAACCTTATACATTCACTCACTCATCAAATAGCTATGGAATACCTACTAGTATAATAAGCTAAGCACTGTGCTACCACTGCCTGCAATAGCATACTATGTATTTATTTTAACATGTAATATGGATTGATAATCTATTAATATATAGCAATAGAAACATCATATGGCATCTTGTATTTTCCTCTTCACTCATTATAATAGGAAAACACCAGCATTTTGTGAGGTTTCAAATGGGAATTCCATTTTCAGAAATGTGTCCACTTTAAACATTAATAAAAAGGAGTAGAAACTCTTCTACTGCCCATGTACACAAGTCCATTAGCTCTTTCACTTTATCACATGACTTTTACTTAAGTTTCACACTGCAAGAAAAAAAGGTATCTCACTTCTAATAAAAATGGTTCACTTCTTTAATTAGCTTACTTCTTTGATGATCAGTCTCCTGATTCCTATTCTAAGATTGATTCACTGAAATTATCTACC
Organism: Cnephaeus nilssonii; assembly: GCF_951640355.1. Lineage (NCBI taxonomy): Eukaryota > Metazoa > Chordata > Mammalia > Chiroptera > Vespertilionidae > Cnephaeus > Cnephaeus nilssonii. Next base: position 106,064,768 of record NC_137074.1, read on the forward strand.
AGTAAATTATTCTCATTAAAATTATTCAGAAAGTCATCTCCTAAACTTAAATAATGAAAGTGTAATATGCAAATCGACCGAATTGCGGAATGACCAGTTGGCGGGGGGAGGGGGGGAGGGCAGGGCTGGCGGGCAGAGGGAAGGAACGAGGATGGGGGGTGGCAATCAGTGATGGCAGAGGGGCGATGGGGGTGGCGCTGTCCCCTGATCACCCGTTTGGTCCCCTCCCACAGTAGGATATCCCCTGAGGACTCCCGGACTGTGAGAGAGGGCAGGCTGGGCTGAGGGACCCCCCCATCCCAGTGCCTCTGGTATGACTATAAAACTTTTAAAATGTCATGTATTTCCCAAGTATCAAACACTCATGAACTTGAATACCTGCTTGCATAAAGAACAAGCAAAAGATTGTCTCACAGAAAAACTAATGGCTTCATGGCTACACTAGATTTATTTTATATGCTTAATATACAAAAAACACCAGATATATAATAAACACATAATTTGAACCAGCAGTAATTTACAAGATGACATATGATGAGGCGGTTATTGGAAAGGTTTTCCTGAGTGTAGGTGGGCAGTTTGAATGCCATGCCTTCATTTATCGCACATCAATTTCCTAGCCTTCTCTGAGGTGGCACCCCTTACCTCAGGCAACTTTTGCCTAAATATAGCTATCTAAATCGATATAACATTTGAGCCAACCTGCATGATACTTTTTTCCAAAAACAATATTACTAGTATCAGTAATATTGTTTTGTGGGGTATTTTTGTTTGTTTTTCCAGAACCCGTCTGGGCACCACAAAAAGCACAGTTTGGGAAAAGCTGGTCTCACTTCTAGCTCTTTTCTGTTTCTAGTCAGGGCACTGACATGGGGGTTTTGTAATTGTAGAGTTTGTATGTGGCTGTATTTATCTCTCTTGCTGCACTCCAAAATGAAACATTAATAATTTCTGCATAATCATGTCCTTCATTCCTTTCCACTGGCTTATATAGCATTAATAGTTTTCTGTGGACAGAGATACAAATGACAGAATGAAGCATCATGCCAACTTCTAAGCATTTATACACTAAATTGTATTTTTTTTAATGTGTCAAAGTTAGGCACACAAATGCAAAGACTGGATTCCAACATGCAAAGTGAATAGAAGTAATTTCTTGATAACGCTGATCCTCTTTACAGAAATGGGAAACTTGGATTTGGATCACTGAACTCATTTTATCAATGACATATGCCTCAATACACTTACCTTCCTCTCCACCAGCCTAATATTTGCTTTCTTCTTCTTTTTTTTTTTACTTTCTGTTTTGATATCAAAGACCAGATTAACTGTGTCTCCATCGTGCTCCCTCATATACTCCAAGTTTCCAATCACAATACTTTGTTCAATTGTAGTGTGATTTTTCTCCTTGTTTTTGTGTATTTCCTATTGGATTGTAAAATCCCTATGGACAGAAAATATTTTTCCGTTCACTATTGTATTGCTGGGGCCTAGCATGGTATCTGGTAGATAACATGTGCTCAATAAGTATTTGTCAAATTAATAAGTATTATCTTGCCCTTATGTGTGTGTGTGTGTGTGTGTGTGTGTGTGTATCAAGAGGGATACAGACAGACCAAGAGTGAACAATTACAAGGACATCATATCTCATTCTATATCAGTGATGGACAACCTTTTGAGCTTGGTGTGTCAAACTTCGCCAAAAAACTGAGTCTGAAGGCCATCTGCTGGCAGAATTGCCTCTTCAATGAGGGCAGTCAGTCCTTTTCTATTTAGACCTTCAACTGGTCGTGAGGTCCACTCACATTATGAAGAATAATTTATTTTACTCAAAGTCTACTGAGTTAGATGTTACATTCATCTAAAACAATACCTTCAGAGAAACATCTAGAATAATCCTATATAATAAAAGGCTAATATGCAAATTGTCACCTTGACTTGGAGTTCCACCAGGGGGCAGGGCTGGCCAGGCAACTGCCTGCAGCCCCTCCCCCCAGCTGGCCCCACCCTCGATTGCCCCCCCAACCCCTATCGAGGGTGGGGACAGCCAGCCAACTGCCTGTAGCCCCTCCCCCTGGCTGGTCCTGCCCCCAATCATCCCCCCACCCTGATTGGGGGTGGGATCAGCTGGCCAAACACCTGTGTCCCCTCCCCCTGGTCAGCCCGGCCTGATTGGCCCCAATTGGGGCGGGCCGGCCGGACCCCACCAGTGCATGAATTCATGCACTGGGCCTCTAGTGTTTGAATAAATATGTGGGTACTATGTGTGGCCTAGCCAAGCTGACACATAAAATTAACAATTAACCATCACAGCCCATATAAAAAATGTCTTCTCTTTCCCCATACCTAACAGACATAAACGGTTTAGAAGGCAAAAGTGTTATGCCAATCCTGGTTGGAATTTCTTCCACCAGATCAAAGAATATTTAGGAATCTATAGTAGACAGTAACAGAAGTAAATCAGATCAGTTGTTTTTCCCATTAAATTTAGAGTAGGCTATGCCCTCGACTTGTGTGGCTATTTGGTATTTGTTTAGGTTGTTCTAAAAAACAGTGTGCATTATTTTCCTCATTATCAAAAATAACTGTAAATTCACACAGATGTGGTAAGTAGCATACACATAGAATACAATCATTCCTATTGCTTGGTTACTTCTGTGATAAATGCAGAGAATCAGATATTGAATATAGGAAATGGAACCCAAGTGGCTAGAAGCTCACTCTAAATTTTCAGTATAAAATCTAATTGGGTTCCAAGTTTGACAAAATGGTTGTTTCTTGTTCCCAATCAATGATGAGCTAGACTAGAAGAGCCATAAACTATCCACACACTACATTTTCTTTTACATTCATAAGTACAGCAATTCTTTTTATCCATGTTTGAATTCTTCCACCAAAGCACAACGAGGAATGACTGTAAAAATACTTGTCGACATGGGAGATGAACGTCCCATATTTTGGCCATGTGGGAAGATCAGTGGCCATCTAGAAGGGGTCTACTTCTGTAGGTCATAGATAAAATGGTTTTCCCTAACTATAAACAAAGGGCCCAAATAACTTGTCAAAGGGCTTGCCATAAGGAAGACCAGGTGCTCACAATACCACACAAGAAAGATACTATGTAGTAGGGTCTGTTCTCTCCTTGATTCATGCAGGCTCCATAGATAATGGAAACTGCATGTGTATTTTCAGAAAGCACTATGCTGTGTGAACTGCAAAAGAAAAGAAAACAGGCATGAGATTTTAAAAGAAAGACAAAAATCAAGAAAGAAACCAAAAACATTTTGCTTTTGTTCTCCTATGGTGATAATAAAGTCTGTAGATGATGGAAATAAAAGCATGCACTTTTTAAAGAAAGTAAATGTGGTTACCTGCCCTCCTATCTATGTACAAGCTCAGATTCAAGAGAACATTTGGAAACTGGTGCTTTAGCTATTCATTTGCTTCCACAAAACATGTATGGGGGTGTTGCCTTTATTTTTCTCTTTTCAGTTATTTATTTTCAATGATTTAAAAATATTATAATTCTAGAATTAATACAACTGTATAAATATAAACTTTTTTTCTGTGTAGAGACTGAAAAATACAAACTCTAGTAAATGTTTTTTCTTAAACATTCTTTAAATAAAATAAATATTATAAGATAGCATCAGAGTATGTTCAATATTACAATTTTAGGCATTAGTTTATAAGAATATAAATTAATTCCTGTTAAGACAGATAAAATAAAAAACTCAAGAATGGTGCTTCTTAGATGTACATACATTTTTGGGAATGCATAAATATTTTGAATTCTTGCCACATAGCTAAGTGTAAATTTCTAGCATGGACCAAAATCTTGCAAAGAAATCCTGGCAAGACAATTAAAAACAAAACAAAACAGAAAATACCAAGTTAGCCTCATAAAAGGCAATGAATAAACTGCAAATAGAAATTGCTTTATTTCCAAGTTAATTCATTTTGGCAAATTACATGGTAATATAATGTCTTTTATATGATACTAAAAGAATACTTTCCAGTGTGTAATGAGTAGACTCCATTACTAATGAATAACATTTACCATATGACAGTTAATCATAATAGAGTAGATATGGTACTGCAGTATAATTTAATCAGACGCCACAAGACTTGTTTATTTATTTAGCTGACCAACATCTAATTATCCCTGTGTGTGGTTGCTGTGTGCAAAAGGAAGAGTGTTTCTCTTTCACATTGTCGCCATGACCCCTGGAGCTGTAAGACTTATTAAGATCACAACCATAGATTAGATTTGTCTGGGCAATGAATAATTCTGGAATTTATCTCTTCATACTGGATGGATTTTCCAACATTTTAATAACTAAGTTGATAAGGATAGCTATTATAATGGCATTTATAGAGTCTGTCCTGTGCTCTGCATAATCACTGTTCCTTTTCACAACAATTCTGCAAAACACTCCCAACAAAATGCCTATCATAGATGAAGAAACTAGGCTTAGAAAAGCTAAATAACTCTCCAAGATTGAACAGTAAGAAATGTCTAAATGACAGCCCAAGCATCTACGACCCTGTAGTTTATGATTTTTTTGCACTTACCATGCTGTCTATCTTTATGTGGATAAATGTTTTTCTTGAAATCAAGAAATAAGTGACTCTATATTAGAAGTGCTCAAACAAACATTTAATATGCCACAACAAATAATTTTATGTAAAAAGAAAAATATAAGATTTCTTATATATTTTGTGACATAACCTGAATTTTAATATTATCCAAATAATTTAAAGCCACTATGATAAATCAAATTATTGCTGTGTTATATTTTAAAATATAATACAATGATTAAAAATTTATTACAAATAAAAACTACTTTAAAACGCACACAACACCAAATCTAGATGTGTTGTTAATGTATGTTGATATATAATTCTTCACCGTATTTCAAATTCCAGAAATGAAAAATGTCTATTAAATTAGGACATCAAAAAGTATCAAAGTGCTGAGCCATGCCTAACTCCATCATTAGAAATAACAATGTGCTGATATTGCCAAGATTCTGGAGATCTATATTCTAACCAAATGTTCCATGTTTTAAAGTTCCTTACAAGTGCATAAATACTAGTCGTTTTTGCTAGCAGAATGGATGATAGATGCTTAAATTCAACCCCCTCCCCCCACACACACATTTATGAAATAGAAAACTTCCTTTTTTTTTGTTACTCAATTTGTGTTTCCAGATGTCCAGGGTCAAAGGTTGGAAATAAAAGTATCAAGTTTTGCCCTACTCTAACCAGACAACATGTACAAATATGGGAGAGCTTTCCAGAGAGTGTCCTTGTGCAGTTTTATATTTTCTCTTGCCTTTCCTAGTGAGAGGCCCATATCCACTCTGCTGAATTATGCCATCTAGCTCCACCTTGTAAGTGGTCTAGGTCTCTTGTATTTATTTTTCAGTTAATTGACTGCATTGTGAACCCTTAAAATGCTTATTATGAGTGCATAAATTTGAAAAGTTGCTAATTCTCTTCTTGAGATTGACCTGCCATGTTCTACTTGGTAACATTTGATATTCTCTTTTTGATAACTAACTCAATATGAGATGAGAGACAGAGGGTGAAATAATAAAAAATAAAGACATAATGAACTTGAAAACATTTTTCCTGGCCGTATTTTTAAAGCAAACATTCTGGAAATTTACCACAAATATGGTAAAAGACTAGGGGCCCAGTGCACGAATCCGTGCACCTTGAAAGGAACTGTGTGCTGCAAGGCTGTGGTGAGCACAGGGGCGGGTCTCGGCCCATTCTCTGCACCCCTGCCCCGCACCTCCTGCTGTGGCTCCTGGTCCCCTGTCTATCAGCAGCCCCACTCTTGCCACCACCACTTCCATTCGCTGATGATGCCAGCCCTGCTCACACCCGCTGACTGCACAGAGTTATTGGGGCCAACACCAGCAGCAGGTGTGAGAGGGCCCGGCGCCATCAGCAGGTGCAAGCTGCCCCAATTGCCCCTCAGGAGCAGGGGGAAGTGGAAAAGCCCTTGGGGTGATTGGAGCTGGCAGCCGCTGCTCGCACCCGCTGACAGCACCGAGAGATAGGCGGCAGTGCCAGGTGCCGGAAGCTGGTGCAAGTGGTGACTCTGGCACCGGCTGTGGGTGTGAGTGAGCCAGCGCCAGCAGTGGGTGCAAGTGGCAGCTGCCGGCACTGATCACCTCTCAGGAGCAGGGGGAGGTGGAGAGTCCTGAGGGGTGATCAGGGCTGGCAGCCACCGCTTGTACCCACTGACAGCGCCAAGTGATCAGGGCTGGTGCTGGACGCCAGCAGAGGGTGCAAGCAGCAGCTCTGGCACCAGCAGCAGGTGCAAGTGGGGCTGGTGCCGGCAGCCTGGGACCGTGGCACGTGGGAGCAAAGAATTTCAGTAACCACCAGAGGTTCGCCCCGATGAAAGCGACATGCGCCCCCTGCCTTGGTCTGTCACCCCTACTCACCTGCTCCACCATCGTGCAGTAGCCAACACCCGCCATGTTCCAGGCTCTGCCGCCTGCTGCCGATGCCTGCCATGTTCCACATGCGCCCCCTCGTGGTCAGCGCACATCATAGCAACTGGTTGTTTGGTTGTTCAGTTGTTCCACTGTTCAGTCTATTTACATATTAAGGTTTTATATATATAGATATTTGCATCTTGCTAGCAAAAATAATTTTGTTATCAACTGCCCTTTCTGTATCCAGGTAAAGCATTTGTAAATTTGTAAACATATATGGAAATAGTATTTTAAGATGGAAGGTAAGATGTGGTGGGTTTGTTTTTTTTTAAGTCTCTTGAGCTGGAACTGTAGGTCAGTTCTCTTGCCATTCCAGTTTGTTTTAATTTCATTTTATAAAGTTCCTTGTTCTTAGACAGATGCTGTATTCTCAACATGGATAGCTATTCATAGATTAGTAACTATTAATTAGTAACTATTAATATACTTTTGTTTATATTACACTTTAACTGCTATTACTTTATCACATTTGTAAAGAAAAATGAGTGTGTTAACAAAATGTTTTATATATTTGATCATCAACATTTCAAATATGTATTTAAAAATATTTTTATTACACAAAGTTTTTGTTTTGTTTTTTGTTTTTTTGGGGGGAAGGGATGCCACACTTCTACTCAAGAGAATCATTTTTATCATCACAGAAGGGTTTTTGGTTTTTTTTTTCACTTATCATGCCATGAATTCATAGGGAATGGGTTGCAGCGACTCAGGCTCCTTTCCATTGGTTCTCACAAAGTGTGCTTCTCTGGGTGGAGCAGGCTGACGCTTCAGTTAAACCCCATTACCTTTCTCCTTGGCTTCCTTCTTTTTCTGGTCATTTTCCTTTGCACGTTTCAGGAAACTATCTAGGCTCTTATGAGTGCTTAATATGCCAAATTCACACAGTAATTCTCTTGGCAAGAATCTTGCCCTTAACTTGCTTGTTCACAATAATGCCCACTGCATGCTGGGTGACACTGTAGACTCTTCAAGTTTTGCCCTGGTGACATTTGTGGGGCATTCCTTTTTGAACAGTGCCCATTCCGTTGATGTCCACAATATCACCTTTCTTGTAGATTAGCATGTATGTGGCCAAAGGAACAGCTCCATGTTTTCTGAAAGGCCTAGAGAACACATACTGGGTGCCTCTCCTTTTTCCCTTTGTGTTAGTCATTTTGGTGAATTACTGGAAGATGGTGCTTCCGGCTGAAAGGCTCAAATATGTATTGGTTAAGTTATATATCATGCTTCACTGTGTGTGTCTCTGCAGTGAATTGAGGAATTCTTTGAAGTAATTAGCTTAAAAATACCTATGAATGAGAACACACAAATATACATATAAAAGGAAACTTTTCACTTAATTTCTTCCTATTTTGTTTCAAGTAAGGAAAAAAAAATATTATAGGTTACAAAGCTCACTCAAAATTATTTACCAAGCATATGTCCTAACCGGTTTGGCTCAGTGGATAGAGCGTCAGCCTTCAGACTCAAGGGTCCCAAGTTCGATTCCGGTCAAGGGCATGTACCTTGGTTGCGGGCACATCCCCAGGAGGGGGGTGTGTGGGAGGCAGCTGATCGATGTTTCTCTCTCATCGATGTTTCTAACTCTCTCTCCTTCTCCCTTCCTCTCTGTAATAAATCAATAAAATATATTTAAAAATGATTTACCAAGCATAAATGAACTATAAATATAAATTTATAATTGTGTATTACAAATAAGGGAACAAAAGAAATTCTTCAAATCTGACTACAATGCCTTACTTTTTAGGTTACTTTATCATAGCTCTACACCTAGCATAAGTGGGAAATAAAAATAATGGCAATAAGGTAATACTGAAAAGGAGGAGGAATTGGAGGAGGAGGAGTAGGAAAAAGAGAAGAAATGCATCCTAAATATTTAGTAGTATAATAAACACTCTAACACCACCTCCCATATGTGGGGGGCAGTGACTTCTAGGAATTTCAAAGAAGCTGCTCTACCAGGTTCCGTAAACCTGTCCACTATGATTATAACACATTTCCATTCTGATTTTTTTTCTTGTGTGGCTCTCACTTAATCAATTCTGTGGCCTGAAAAGCTACCCACTCTTCAACATAAAACTAGGGATGAGTAACCATTCAGAGGAAAACACACTTTTCTTTACTTTCAACATGATTTAAAATATTAAATTAAACATTATTTGACAAATTAAGCATCGGGGATTTTTACATTAAAATCATGTATTTTTAGCATAATGGGCTGAGCTGAGCAAGAACACCATCTACTTCCCATGGACAGCATAAGGGTTCAATTAGATAATTATTAACAATAATAATAACTAATATTTATAGTCTACTGTATACCTAACACTGGGCATACATTATTGAGTCTAGTCTTCATAAAGTGTCTAACACACTTTATGCCTAACTCTTTAATAATCATTGAAGAAATAGTAGACATTATTATCATTGCTAATTTTCCCAACCTTTATGAAAGACATATTATCTCCATTTCCCAGATGAGAAACTTAAGGCTCAGGGCTAGTAGCTAGCTCAACAATACTAGCCATTTTTACTTAATAACTATCTTACTATGCAATTATTATTATCACTTTGTGAATGAAAATTATGTGATTCAAAAAAGGTAACTTGAGTGAATGATTTTGGCTTCAAAGTTCCTGCTGGCCACATCCTATCTTCTCTTGTAGAAGCATCTATCTCCTCTGTGTGCAGTCAACTCACTATGCTCCCTTATCCATGAGTTATAGAAAAGCTCCTAGAGATTAGTATAAGGAAGTATGTATGTTTTGATGTGGGAGGGTGTCAAGGAAGGGTTGGAGGAAAACTTACTGTTGACACTTGTAGCAGCCAATTTATAGTAACATTTATAAGGCTTTATTATATTCCAGCTTCTCTGCTAAGTACTTCACATAAATTATCAATTTAATTTCAGAATCACATTATTATACCCATTGATGGATAAAGGCCACTGATACTCTTATGACTTAAGCAGTCATGTCACACAACTAGTAAGGAACAGAGTCAGGACCAAAAAAGTCTTGTAGACCAAAAAAAAAAAGGATTCTTCTACAACTACAGAAGTATGCATTATGATATTTAGCATTTATTGAGTAACTCATTGCTGCATATTCCTCAGCCCTAGAGTTTGAGGGTTTTTTTTTTTTAAATAGCTTATAACTTAGAGTGGTTGGAATTATAGCAATCTATATTATGATTTTGTTTTTAAAATGTATTAAAAAGAAAAAAAAGAAAAATGTATTAAAATGTATTACATGAAAGATCTTGAGCAATTAACCTGGCAAGGTGGAAGAGTGAATTGGAATGAAGAGAGATTGGGAGAGGTGAGTACTAGAAAAAAACTATTGCAATGGTTCAGGCACATCCTGTTTAGGGTCTTGGTAGGGATGTGGAAACACTGATTCTCCTTATACCTGAAGGAGAATCTCACTTAACCAATTCTGTGGCCTGCAAAATTGTCCATTCTTCAACATAAAATTAGGGATGAATGACCATTCAGAGGAAAACACATTTTTCTTTACTTTCAACATGATTTAAAATATTAAATTAAATATTACTTGACAAATTAAGTATTGGGGAATTTTACATTAAAAACATGTATTTTTAGCATAATGGGCTGAGCTGAGCAATTTTTTTCATCTGAAGAAAATTATATTTTAGTATGTTTGAACTTATATTTCTAACAAACTAGTATTATGATTGAATGTTTCTTAATAAAATCTTATGGTAAATTCTTTGTTGTTAAAATAATCAACCTTAATGATCTGATTGTTGATCTTGAATATCATAATCTTTCATGCTTCCTTAGAGCAACACTTATATTGTTATTTGGTAATCAATTTATAAAATAAGCCTTCCTATATAGAGAGACAAAGAACAATACTGAATTCTACATAATAAAAGGCTAATATGCAAATCGAGTGAACAGCAGAATGACCGGTCCTTATGAAGTGCACTGACCACCAGGGACCAGACACTCAACACAGGAGCTGCCCCCTGATGGTCAGTGAGCTCTCACAGGGGGAGCGCTGCTCAGCCAGAAGCTGGGATCACTGCTGGCGAGTGCCACAGTGGTTGCTGGAGCCTCTCCTGCCTCTGCAGCAGTGCTAAGGATGTCCAAATGCTGGCTTAGGCCTCCTTCCCGTCAGTTGGACATCCCCCAAGGGCTCCCAGACTACAAGAGGGTGCAGGCCGGGCTGAGGGACCCCCCTGAGTGCATAAATTTCATGCACCAGGCCTCTAGTTACAAAATAATAATCTTGGGGAAAATTGCAAGAAATAAGAAGTTTATTTTCTAATTCAGATGAAAAAACAATGAGCAGTTTAGCATTTCAATCTCAGTAATTGTTAAGGTATTTTTAAGTATATTTTATCCTACAGAGAATGTGCCAAATCTCATTTCTCAGCTGTTTTTCAATCAATTGCAGTGTTGTGATATAAGAAACATAAAACAATCTCAAAACAAGTGATATAGTGAGTTAAATTTGATTCATGGAATCTGATGATTTCTTGAAAAATACCTATTTCCTTTCATTTCTCTCTTTTGCTCAGTTGAAAGGATGAGTTATAATGACCACAGAAAGCTATAGATTTTTATAGCACCAAAACTAAAGCAGAAACTCAAATCAGAATCTTGTCATGAGGAGGTGAGAAAATTAGGCTCTGCCCTGGCCCCATATGGGTGTGTATTTGCACACAATAATGGCACCACATTTTTTGGCCACTCCCATGTTCTACTAGAGTGTATTAGTGATGAATGTTCACTTAACTGGAACAAACCAGCCAGCTCTTTCTTGAGTAGCAAATAAACCCAGGAAGTTCTGCCCTGTCACAGCTATTTAACAACTTTAGAATGATATTTGGTATTTATATTTCACATATCAGACACTAGCTTTACATGAAGCTCCAATCTCTGTTTGGGCATGCACATTCTAATTGAATGAAAAAAATACATACCAGCGAGGAAAAATATGATGTACAAATTAACAACAAAATGTTGTCCAACATAAACCCTGTTTCCTATTTTTGTCATTTTTTAACATGTTGGAATATTAATACAGTAATGAGTATATGTGGAAATAAACTATTTATGGCATTGATATGATCAGAAGACTTGTTGATATTTAAATAAAGAAAAAAGAATCAGCAAATAAGGTAACTGGTTTAGTGTTTACACAGATATTATAAAATTGAGTTCATGAGCCCTAACCAGTTTGGCTCAGTGGATAGAGCGTCTCAAGGGTCCCAGGTTCGATTCCGGTCAAGGGCATGTACCTTGGTTGTGGGCACATCCCCAGTAGGAGGTGTGCAGTAGGCAGCTGATTGATGTTTCTCTCTCATCGATGTTTCTAACTCTCTATCCCTCTCCCTTCCTCTCTGTAAAAAATCAATAAAATATATTTTTTAAAAATTGAGTTCATGAATTAAAGGATTTATAATTAATTGCAATAATTATTAGCTGGAATTAATTATAGTTTTTTCAGTTTCCAAAAGAATGACTTTCAAGCATATTTAAACTTAAAGTATATTGCATTTTATAACAAGAATCTGAAATCTGATAATAAAAGTCTAGTGGTGTCTTAATAAATATTAAAAGAAATGTATGTCCTCTTTCTTAAGCTAAAACATTTTTACTCTAACCATTTACATATGTGATGAACGTGAATTAATTTTACTATCTTGTTGATGTCATTTTTATTGATCTTGATCTTTAATTAAATTTTTTTTTTTAGCCAAAATTTAGCCACAAGAGCTATAGTGTTAAAGTGTGGAGTTTTTTCTAAGAGATTTAATGGGAGTTTAATTACCGAGGTGGGCATTAGAGGAAGTCAACTAGAGATTTAAGGAAGACTTTGCAGGAATGTCAAGGAATTTGACATGGAATTCACAACCATGTTTTTGGGGATACATTTTTCATGGATGTAATAGTTTGCCCATGCTGATTAACAATAAAGTTAAGTTGTTGTTAGAAGAGAATGGGAAGGTATGTAACATGACCTACTTCAAATAACTGACCTGGGGAGTTACAGGGAAAAAAAGTTATGACTCAGTGGAAGCTGAAATGGAGAAGGAAAATTAGGAGGAATTCCTTTAAAAATGGTTCCAATTTGCCATAGTTTTGTTCTCACAGTCTCTAATGTAAATTTTACTTACTGTTGGGAATGATCTATACTAATAAAAGGGTAATATGCTAATTAGACTGGGAAACTGGACATCTTCTTACTGTCTGATTTCCTTCCGGACAAAGCCCCGGTGGTGGGGGCCAAGGCAGAGGCAGTTAGGGGCGATCAGGCCAGCAAGGTAGGGAAGTCGGGGGCCATGAGGCCAGCAGGGAAGGGCAGTTGGGGGCCATGAGGCCATCAGGTTAGGGCAGTTGGGGGCCATGAGGCTGGCAGGGGAGGGCAGTTGGGGGCCAGGAGGCTGGCCAAGGATGGCAGTTGGGAGCCATGAGGCCATCAGGTTAGGGCAGTTGGGGGCCATGAGGCTGACAGGGGAGGGCAGTTGGGGGCCAGGAGGCTGGACAAGGATAGCAGTTGGGGGCCATGAGGCCAGCAGGGGAGGGCAGTTGGGGGCCATCAGGCAGGCAGGGGAGCGGTTAGGTGTCAATTAAGCTGGTAGGCAGGCAAGTGGTTAGGAGCCAGTCGTCCTGGATTGCTGGAGGTATGTCCGATGGCCGGCAGTCAGACATCTCCTGAGGGGTCCTGGATTGGAGAGGGTGCAGGCCGGGCTGAGGCACCCCCCCCCCCGTGCATGAATTTCATGCACTGAGCCTCTAGTATATCTATGAAAAAGATGTTAAGTATTGCCAGCAGACAGGGAAAGAGAAATAGTACCTAGAAGTCAGCATGGTGGAGGTTAAGAGCACTGTACGGGAAAGTCAAGACTGGGTTCCAGCCTGTGTCTGTGACCATGGAGTTGCAGGACTTGACTCAGGTCACTTACCTGTCTAGAATTCTGTTTCTTTGTTAAACAAGTGTGGTGCATTAAAGCACCTCCTACATTAGATGATATTCCAGGTTATAGACTTGACTATGTCTGGTATTTAGAGGACCTTTAAAAAAAAAAACTATGGCAGAGAGGGCACTTTATTTTTCTCAACTAGAGTAAGAATTATCTCCACTCTCATCATGTTGGGAAAGAGCTACAAATGTCCGCTGAAGTGGCATGTGAGATATGATTGTGTAACCATTCTGATGTGAACTTTCTCAGGAGTGTTATTGGCTATGCACCTATGACACTCAACTTAGGAACAAACACTGCATTTTAATTTGTTGCAACAAGTCATTCAGTGGGGGTTTTCTCCTGTATGTAGTTTATTCTTAATAGTATAGCTATATTAGGAAAGGTTTATTAAAGGATACTAATTTGGTGGAAAGTGATGCCAAAATTTCTGTTAGGGTCCAAATTCGTTGTCTCATGAAATGAAAGAATGAGTTCATGGACAAATAGGTAAATGAAAGCAAAGTTTTATTGAAAGATAAACAGAAAGCTCACAGCAAGAAGGGGTCCCAAGTGGATTGCCATGAAACCTCTCTCTCTCTCTCTCTCTCTCTCTCTCTCTCTCTCTCTCTCTCTCTCTCGGAGTACATATATGCCTTGCAGGCTTCTGATTGGTTCTTTCAAAGAATTCTACCTTAGCAACATCCTTGGGATTGGTTATTTCATACACCTCACTGCCTTGTTATTGGTTATCTGCAAGCTGTCTTCCTTAGCAACATCCATACATTTTAAATCTCAAGTTCCCTCCCAGGGAAGGACCTGATTGAGGGCTGCCATATCAGGTCCAAGGAGATATCACTGCCGACATTCTGTCCACATCTGTAATATTCTACCTAACCCCCCCCCCCACTCACACACACACACCACCACCACCACCAGTGGTCCTGTCCCTAACTGCCTAGCCCTCTTCTATCTCCTCAAAAGCACTGAGTGTGTTTGGGGAAACTATAAGTCTGAAAGAGGAAAAGAACTGAGTTGTAGTCTTTCTTCTGCCAAAGCTATAAATATAAATGAATGATTAAATAGTGAGAGCTATGAAAGATGCCATTGCATTTTTAATGAAGAAAAAAGAACAAACATATATGTGTGTGTGGGGGTGATAAGTTTGCTTTGTGAACTACGTGGAAATGGTATTAATGCAGAGAAATGAAGTGGATATCAGGATGGAGATAATCATTAGTCTGATTAAATGTCCATAGAAAAGCTGAGTCAACTAAAAGAAAGACAGTAAATGATGCTCTTTGAATCAATACTGCTTTATATTTTGCAGTGAAAGAACCACATCCCTCACCCACATTTTTATTTTCCCTCAAATTAAAGCAAATCAGGTCTAGGCTATTTTATTATACTAATTACTCACAACATGCTTACTACTTAGGTGCTCTGTTGCCCACACACCTTATTTATTTGTAGATATTGCAATGTAATCTTTCGTAACAGTTTTTGGCTTTTAGGGATGTCAGCTGTTGTATCATAAATCAGCAAGCTAGATACAAGACGCCTTCACAAGCCAATTAATTAGGAGTCTTTATGACACGCAGGTTCAGAGCAGAATATCTCTGTCAAATTCTGAGCAAAAAAATGGATGAAGCTTTCTTTATTTATATGCTTCCAGTTCTTTGTCTCCCAAATATGTTTTTTCTGGACCTTCTGTAGATTTTACAAAGAGCTTTGTGTAAGTTATTTTTGCAGACAGCTTGTAACTTTGGATACATAATGAATAAACACTTGGCATGAGAATATGGGAATGTTATCAGTATTGGTCTATTACATTAGATGGCTAGCTTTCAGGGTCCGATAATTAAGTTTATTTTATCTATTATTTGAGCTAAAAAACAAAGTTATTTTACAGAATAAGAGACTGTCTAAAAATGACAGTTTACAATGACAGAGTTTACAGAACAAGGAATTATCTAACAATAGCAGAGAATTTCAAACAGCAGTTTTTATACAAAATGGAGGTTACTATGCTTCAAGCTAAGCAAGACTTCATTTGATAAATAGCAGGAAATAAAAAAAAAAATTGATACAACATAGTCCATGACCCGTAGCTTAGAGCAGTGTTTCTCAAAGTGTGCCATCAGCATCACCCTCACCTGAACACTTGTTATAAATACAAATTCTTCCCCACCTCCAAATATGTTTTTTAGTGATTTCAGAGAGATAAAGAGAGAGGAAAAGAGAGATAGAAACATTAATGATGAGATAAAATCTTTGTGATCAGCTGCATCCTGCCTCCTACCTCCTGCTGGGGATCAAGTCTGAAACCTGGGCCTGTGCTCTGACCAGGAATTAAACCATGAACTCCTGGTTCCTGGGTCAATGCTCAACCACTGAATGACTGTGGCCAAGCAGAAATACACATTCTTGAGCCCTTCCAAGGTCTGCTGAATTATAAATACTGGGAATAGGGACCAACAATCTGTGTATCTGTGTTCTAACAAGCTCTTTAGGTGATTCTGATGTGTGCTAATGTTTGAGAACCATGGCTCTGTGTTCTCTAATCTCAGTATTCATAAAAATCATCTTAAGAGATTGTGTAAATTGCATAGGGCAAAATAATACCTCCTAAGTAAGATCACAACAATATTCTTTGTAAATTGATCAATTGATTATAAATTTATGTGGCAATTCAGAGGGCCCCTCAAAACTATGACAAACCTGAAAAACCCCACCAAGCTAGTTGTCTTGCACTAAAATAAATGAATACTTAATAACGGCTATAATAATTAAGCCAGTGTTACTCTTACTTCATTTCAGGGACAAAAATCAATTTCATATGGATTGTAAGTATAAACATAAAATATAAAACAATAAGCTTTAAGATGAAAGCAGAAAAACATTTTTCATGAATTTAATGTAAGCAAAGATCTTTTAAAAAAAAAGAATACTGACTATAAGGGATAAATTGATTACATTAAAATTAAGAACATATTTAATCAGAACAATAAGAGAATAGAAAGCCAATCTATATGGTGGTAGGTGAGATTTACAATATATATAGCTGAAGAAAGATTTGTCTCAAGAAAGTTTAAAAACTCCCTCAAATTAATATGAAAAGAACAGATAACATTTTAACAAATGGAAAGAGATTTTTACAAACACTTCATAAATGATCATGTGTAATTGTGTCATAAATATATGAAAGAAAAGGTACTCAAATTTATTAGACATCATCAAATGCAAATAAAACTACAATGTTACTCCACCCTGCACCCACTAGAATGTTATCAAAATTACAGACAGAAAATACCAAGTGTTGGCTGACAATGTGGAACAACTAAAGTTCTCTGAAAATGCTATGAATTCTACTCCTAGATATATATCCAATAGAATGCAAACACCTGGTCATCAGATATAATCCAGAATTAACATAGAAGCTCTGTTTGTAATACCACCAAGTAGAAATGACTCATCAATAATAGAGGAAGGGGCGATGGCAACAGGCGGTTTGGAGTGAGGTGAGTGTGTGTGTGTGTGTGTATGTTTGTGTGTGTGTGTGTGTGTGTGTGTGTGTGTGTGTGAGTGTCGGAAGGCTTCTGTTTGTAGGAGTGGGAGCTGAGGGGGGGGGGCGTGATTTGGTGCTCCTAGTGGAGAAACTGGCCATGGAAGCTGCCATGTACTGCTTGGCTGGGAGCTTCTCTCCACTTGAGTGGAGAACTTGCCATTTTGAGGGAACTTAGGGTCCTCTGCAGGAGGAAGCTGCAGGGAGCAGCTCTGTCCCAGCACCCCAAGCCACCAATGTGTGGGGAAGCATGGGACTTGGTTGCAATGTCTCTAAGGATGATTCTTCAAAAGGTCGGGGGCCTCTTGGGGAGGACCTTGATGAACAAGGAACTACCTTGACTTTTCCAAACAAGTACAATCCACTGGGTGTTTTACTGGAATCTCTATGTTTAGTCTTTAAGACCTGACCTTGTAGAAGCATGTGCTTTCTCAAGGATACTTACCCTGCTGATTGTATCTAGAGGTTAATTTTAGTTCAAGCTGCTGTTATAATAAAAGGCTACGAAGGCAGGCAATCAGGGCTGTTTTGGTTCCTAAAGCCAAACAAGCCACTTAGTCTTCTCTTTCACAGAAATGTGTGTCAGAGTAATCTATTCATCCATCACTCAGGGTCTGCTGGTCAGACCAATGGCCCCTTGTGGCCCCACTCCTGGGACCTGAACCCACCACCATGGGCATGCAGACCAATCATAGTGGCTTGGTTGGCATGAACTGTGGGACACAGAGGACTTTTGTTGGGGACCCACCATGCCATATTGAGGAGCAGTGCCAGTCGGCTTCCCCACCATATAGGCAAACAGGTCCATGGCCAGACCCCACCTCCTTCTCAGCAGAGTACTCAGCCTGCCCTAACCCCTCCTTGAGTATAATGATCAGAGCCAGGCCTCTTCAGCATCCTGGACTGGCCTGCCACACCTATTCAGCCTGCCCAAAATCCTGTGGTCCTCTCTCACTGACACAGCATGCCCTACCCTGTACCCATGAACAATTGGCTCACTGCCTTGAAGAGATGCAACCTGATGTCCCCTGAACACATGGACCTGCCACAGTGACCTGGTGTATCTAATCCAGTGTCACCAGAAGATTGGGCCCACCACTGTGGTATGATAAGTCACCTCTAGAAGTGCAGACCTGTGCCCTCGAACCTACCCACCTCACCCTGGCCTCCTGGACTACTGGAATGCTAAAATAGGAAGACAAAGAAACAACCGCCAAATGAAAAAAAAGGAGGAATTGCCAGAAAAGGAACTAAATGAAATGGAAGTAAGCAATTTGTTAGATAAAGAATTAAAAGTAATGGTGCTCAAACAGATTATTGATAACTATAAGCAACTGAATGATAATTTTAAGAAATTGAATGAGAACTACACCAGCATGAATAAAAGGTTAAAACAATGAAGAAGAATCAAGCAGAAATGAAGAATGACATGTGAAATAAAGAACACCCCGGATGGATTCAACAACTGACTAGAGGAAGCTGAGTACTGAATCAGAGAATTAGAAGACAGGATAGAAAACTTCCATTCTGAGCATCAATTGGGAAAAAAATACTAAAAAGCAAGAGGAAGGTTTAAGGAAGATATGGGACAACATGAAATGTAACAACATCCACATAATAACAGAAGTAGAATTTTAGCAAGGACTAGAAAATGTCTTTGAAGAAATAATCACAGAAAACTTCCCTGACGTGGCAAAGGAAAAAGTCACACAAGTCCAGGAAACACAGAACCCCAATCAAGGTGAACACCCAAAAAGACCCAGATCAAGACACATTATAATGAAAATAACAATGGTTAAAGATAAAGAAAGAATCTTAAAGGCTGCAAGAAAAAGACAGAAAGTTAACAAGGGAGCTCCCATTAGAATGCCAACTGACTTAACAATAGAAACACTTCAGGCCAGAAAGAAGTGGCATAAAGTATACAAAGTAATGAAAAAGCAAGGGACTAAATCCAAGACTACTCTATCCAGCAAGGCTATCATTCAAAATTGAAAGTGAAATTAGGAGCTTCACAGACAAAAAAAAAAAAAAAAAAAGGCTAAAGAAGTTTATTACCACCAAACCAGTAAAGCAAGAAATGCTAATGGGACTGTTGTAAGAAGAAGACATAGAGAGAGGAGGAACACATACATTAAGAATAAAAATGGTAACAAACAAGTATCTATCAATTATAACCTTAAATATAAATGGCTTAAATGTTCCAATCAAAAGATATATAGGGTAGCTGAATGGATAAAGAAAGCATGACCTGCTGTCTACTAGAGACCCATTTCAGAACAAAAGACTCACAAAGGATGAGAATGAAGAGATGGAAAAAAATTTCCATGCATATAGAAATGAAAATAAGAGCTGGGATAGCAATATTCATATTTTCCACAATACACTTCAAAATGAATGTTATAATAATAAACAATGAAGGCTACTTCATAATACTAAAAGGATCAATCAAACAAGAGGATATAAGCCTGGAAATCATATATGCACCCAATACAGGAGCACTCAAATATATATATATATATATATATATATATATATATATATATATATATATATATATATATGTATATATGTATATGTATGTATGTATTTTTTTTTCTGGAAGACTTAGAGAGATCAAAATCATAGTGGGTGACTTTAATACCTCACTCACTGACTGACATCATTGGATAGATCTTCTGGACAAAAAAAAAAAAAATCAACAAGGAAATAGTGACCTAAATTACACACTAGATCAAAACAATTTAATACACATTTACATAACATTTTAACTCAAAGCTGCAGAATATACATTCTTCACAAATGCACATGGGACATTCTCAAAAATAGGCCTCATGTTAGAACACAAACTAAGTTCTAACAAATTGAAGAGGATTGAAATCATATCAAGCCTCTTCTTGGATCACAATGCCATGAAACTAGAGATCAACTATAATAAAAATACCTCAAAACATTCAAACACACAGAGGCTAAATAACATGTTATTAAACAATGAATGGGTTACCAGTGAGATTAAGTAATAAATAAAAAACATCTTGGAAACAAATTAAAATGAACACACAAAAATGTAAGACCTATGGGACACAGTGAAGGCAGTCCTGAGAGGGAAGTTCATAGCCCTACAGGCCTACCTCAAAGAAACAAGAAAAATTAATAATAAACTTTCTAACCCCACAACTTAATGAACTACAAAGAGAACAACAAGAAAGGCTCAGAGTAGGTAGAAGGAAGGAAATAATAAAAATCAGATAAGAAGTAAATGACATAGAGACCAAAAAATAAATAAAAAACAAACAAACAAACAAAAAGCAAAAACAAAACAAAAGGTCAATGAAACCAAGAACTGGTTCTTTGAAAAGATAAGATCTATGTACCTTTAGCCACACTAATCAAGAAACTGAGAGAACCCAAATAAATAAAATCATAAATGAAACAGGTGAAGTAACAACCGACACCACAGAAATACAAAGGATTGTAAACAAATACTATGAACAACTATATGTCAACAAGCTGGACAATTTCGATGAAATGGACATATTCCTAGAAAAATTCAACCTTTCAAGACTCAATCAGGAAAAATCAGAAAACTTGAATAGGCTGATAGCAACTGATGAAATTGCAGCAGTAATAAAAAACTCCCAACAAATAAAAGCCTTGGTCAGGGGAGGTTTATGGAACATTCAAAGAAGAAATAATACAAATCCTCTTCAGACTATTAAAAAAATTCAAAAAGAAGGAACATTTCAAAAAACTTTTTACAAGGTTAGCATTAGCTTAATTCCAAAACCAGACAATGACACTACAAAAAAAGAGAATTGGAGGCCAATATCCCTTATGAACATAGATGCTAAAATCCTCAACAAGATATTAGCAAATTGGATCAAGCAATATATTAAAAAGATCATACACCATGACCAAGTGGGATTTATTCCAAGGATACAAGGCTAGTAAAATATTTGCAAATCAGTAAGTGTGATATATCACATAAACAAATTGAAGACAAAAATCACATGATCATGTGAATTGATGCAGAAAATCACCTTCCAAATTCCAATACCATTTTGTGATAAAAACTCTCTGCAAAGTGGGAGTAGAAGGTTCATACCTCAAGTTACTAAAGGCTGTGTATGACAAACCTCCAATGAACATCATACTCAATGAGCAAAAAATAAAACCATTTCCCCTAAGAACAGGAACAAGACAGGGATGTCACCTTTCACCACTCTTATTCAAAGTAGCATTGGAAGTCCTAGCCACACCGATCAGACAAGAAGATAAAATAAAAGACATCCAAATTGGAAAGGAGGAAGTAAAACTGTAATTACTCACATATGACACGATATTGTACATAGAAAAGCCCTAAACACTCCATCAAAAGACAACTAGATTTAATACATGAATGTAGCAATGTAGCAGTATGCAAAATTAATACCCAGAAATCCATGGCATTTAAATATATGCAGTATATGTATAGATACTAGAGGCCCAGTGCACGAAATTCATGCACAGGGGTGTGTGTCCCTCAGCCCAGTCTGCACCCTCTCCAATCTGGGACCCCTCGAGGGATGTCCGACTGCCCATTTAGATCCCTACTGGGATCAGGTCTAAATGGGCAGTCAGACATCCCTCTCACAATCCAGGACTGCTGGCTCCTAACTGCTTGCCTGCCTGCCTTCCTGATTTCCCCTAACTGCTTCTGCCTGCCAGCCTGATCACCCACTAACCACTCCCCTGCCAGCCTGATTAATGCCTAACTGCTCCCCTGAAGGCCTGGTCACCCCTAACTGCCCTCCCCTGCAGGCCTGGTCACCCCTAACTGCCCTCCCCTACAGGCCTGATCCCCCCCAACTGCTCTCCCCTACAGGCCTGGGTCCCTCCCCCAACTGCCCTTCCCTGCAGGCCTGGTTGCCCCCGACTTCCCTCCTCTGCAAGCCTGGTCACCCCTAACTGCCCTCCTCTGCAGGCTTGATCGCCCCCAACTTCCCTCCCTTGCAAGCCTGATCCCTCCCAACTGCCCTCCCCTGCTGGCCATCTTGTGGCGGCCATCTTGTGTCCACATGGGGGCAGCCATCTTTGACCACATGGGGGCAGCCATCTTGTGTGTTGGAGTGACAGTCAATTTGCATATTACTCTTATTAGATAAGACTAGGGGCCCGGTGCACAAAATTCGTGCACTGGGGAGGGTTCCCTCAGCCCAGCCTGCCCCCTGTCACATATTGGGAGCCATCAGGGGATGTCCTATGGATGGCTTAAGCCCACTCCCCATTGGGAGCAGACCTAAGCCGCAGTCTGGCTTCCCTTTGCTTGAGGCGACCAGGCTGATCAGGGGAAGGCGCCCACCCCATCACCCCTCTGCTGCAGCCACTGCCAGTCACCGCAGCCACGCAGGTATTTTCATCAACACAGACCCCAGTCCTTTTACCATGAAAAAATGACAACTTTCTTTAAGCATTTTCAAGATGTGTCTTTCATAGAATATGGCATTTCTTTATTTTTCTTTTTATCCTCACCTGAGGATATGTTTCCATTTATTTTTTCCCTTTCCCTCTGATCCCAAGCTCAGCCCCTTCCCAAGCTTAAAGCCTCCACCCCAGGCTTTTGGCTTGGGAAGGAGTTCCCCCAGCACCTCCCCAAGCCTAAAGCCTCTGCCCCAGGCTTTAGGCTTGGGAAGGGGTTCGCCCCCCCCCACCTCTGATCACAGGCTCAGCCCCTTCCCAAGCCTAAAGCCTCCGCCCCAGGTTTAGGCTTGGGAAGGGGTCGTCCCCCCTACCCCCTGCCCAGAACCTCCAATCGCAGGCTGGGCCCCTTCCCAAGCCTAAAACCTCTGCCCTAGGTTTAGGCCTGGAAAGGGGTTCCCCCCAGCACTTCCCCAAGCCTAAACCCTCCGCCCCAGGTTTAGGCTTGGGAAGTGGTTCCCCCCCTCCCTCCCGCCCCTTCCATAGCAGACTTGGCCCGTTCCCACACCTAAAGCCTCCACCCCAGGCTTTAGGCTTGGGAAGGGGACCCCAGCCCCTCCAATGGCAGGCTTGGCCCCTTCCCAAGCCTAAAGCCTCTGCCTGATGGTCGGCTGAGTGTGACCTGGGTAC
Organism: Cnephaeus nilssonii; assembly: GCF_951640355.1. Taxonomy (NCBI): domain Eukaryota; kingdom Metazoa; phylum Chordata; class Mammalia; order Chiroptera; family Vespertilionidae; genus Cnephaeus; species Cnephaeus nilssonii. The sequence continues at coordinate 106,087,874 of NC_137074.1, forward strand.
TGAGGATGCAAATTAACCACCATATTGGTTGGGTTAATTTGCATACTTGCCCTGATCGGCTGGTGGGCGTGGCTTGGGCATAGCAAAGGTGTGGTCAATTTGCATATTACTCTTTTATTAGGTAGGATAGAGGCCTGGTGCACAGGTGGGGGCTGGCTGTTTTGCCCTGAAGGGTGTCCTGGATCAGGGTAAGGGTTCCCTTGGGGCATGGGGTGGCCTGGGCGAGGGGCCTGTGGTGGTTTGTAGGCTGGCCACGCCCCCCGGCTACCCAAGCAGAGGCCCTGGTATCTGGGATTTATTTATCTTCTATAATTGAAACTTTGTAGCCTTGAGCAGAGAACAGGGCCGGCCAGGGCAGGGTGGGAAGCTTGACTTCCTCCATCGCCAGGGACAACCAAAGCGCCCTGCTCTCTCCGAGGCCACAGCCATCTTGGTTGGGTTAATTTGCATACTCGCTCCTGATTGGCTGGTGGGCATGGTTTGTGGGCATAGTGGAGGCACAGTCAATTTGCATGTTTCTCTTTTATTAGTACAGATATATATATATGTATATGTATATATTAGAGGCCCGGTACACAAAATTTGTGCATTGGGGCATCCCCTCAGCCCAGCCTGCACCTATCCAACCCGGGACCCCTTGGGGGATGTCCAACTGCCGGTTTAGGCCCAATCACCGGATTGGGCCTAAACTGGCAGTCGTACATCCCTCTCACAATCCTGGACTGCTGTTTCCTAATCACTCACCTGCCTGCCTGCCTGGTTGACCCTAACTGCCCTCCCTTGCTGGCCTGATTGCCCCTCATTGCCTCTGCATGCTGGCTTGATTGCCCCTAATTGCCCCCTGCTGCTGGCCAGGTTGCCCGCAACTGTCCTCTCTTTGCAGACCTGGTTGCTCCTAACTGCCCCCCCCCACCAGCTTGGTCACCCCTTACTGGCCCCCCTGCCAGCCTAATTGTCCTCAACTGCCCCCCTGCTGGCCTGGTCATCCAATGCAGCCTGCTGTTTAGTCATTTGGTTGTCCCTCACTAACCCTTTTGACTGCCTGGTCGTGGACAGCCATCTTGTGAGGGCATGAGGGTCAATTTGCATATTACCTCTTTATTATATAGGATATATATTGATTTCTGAGAGAAAGGGAGAAAGAGAGAGAGAGAGAAGAAACATCAATTATGAGAATCATTGATCCACTGCCTCCTGCATGCCCCCTACTGGGGATTGAGCTAGCAACCTGGACATGTGCCCTGATAGGGTTTGGAATTGTGACCACCTGGTTCATAGGTCACCACTCAACCACTGAGCAACACCAGCCATGCCCATGGCATTTTTATATACCAATAATGAACTTTCAGAAAGAGTAACTAAAAAAAAAAAAATCCATTTACAATTAAAACAAAAAAATTAAGCTACTTAGGAATAAACTTAACCAAGGTGGTAAAACATCTCTACTTAGAAAACTACAGGCCACTGAAAACAGATGAGGAAGATATAAACAAGTGGAAGAATATACCGTGTCCATGATTGGTAGAATCAACATAATTAAAATGTTCATACTCCCCAGAGCAACTTATAGATTCAATGCAATCCCTATTAAAATACCAAGGGCATATTTCACTGATCTAGATAAACACTCAAACATTTTATATGTAACCAGAAAAGACCCCAAATAGCCTCTGCAAACCTGAGAAAGAAGAACAAAGATGGAGGGATCACAATACCAGATATCAAGTTATACTACAAAGCCACTGTAATCAATACAGACTGGTACTGGCACAGGCATGTAGATCAGTGGAACAGGCATGTAGATCAGTGGAACAGAAGAGAGAACCCCAAGATTGATTCAAGTCATTACACTCAATTAATATTGGACAAAGGAGGCAAGACCATACAATGGAGTAAAGACAGAATCTTCAATTAATGGCATTAGGAAAATTGGACAGATTCACATACAAAAAAAGAAATTAGACCACGAACTTACACCATGCACAAAAATAAATTAAAAATGGATAAAGGACTTAAATGTAAGTCATGAAACCATAAAAATCTTTGATGAAACCATAGGAAGCATAGTCTCAGACATCTCTCATAGCAATATGTTTGTCAATACATCTCCTAGGGAGAAAATAAACAAATAGGACTACATTAAAAACACACACACAAACAAAACAAAACAAAACAAACAAACAAACAAACAAACAAAAACCTTCTGCACACCAAAAGAAACCATCAACAAAATGAAAAGGGACCCAATTGTGTGGGGGGACATATTTGACAATGGTATATCTGATAAAGGGTTAATACACAAAATATATAAGGAACTCATACAACTCAATAAAAGGAAGACAAAGCATCCAATTAAATGGGCAAGGGAGCTAAATAGACACTTTTTCCAAGTGGACATACTGATGGTCAAGAGACATATGAAAAATGCTCCAAGTCACTTATTAGAGAGATGCAAACTAAAACTATACCTCACACCTGTCAGAATGACTACCAGCAACCAATCAACAAATTACAAGTGCTGGTGAGGATGTGGATAAAAGGGAACCTTAATACACTACTGGTGGGAATGCAGGCTGGTACAGCCATTATGGAAAACAGTATGGAATTTCCTCGAAAAATTAAATATGGAACTGTCATTTGACCCAGTGATCCCACATGTAGGAATATATACTAGGAAACCAAAAACACCAATCAGAAAGAATATATGTTCTTAGCAGCACAATTTACAATAGCTAAGGTCTGGAAACAGTCCAAGTGCCCATCAGTAGATGAGTGGATAAGAAAGTTGTGATATATTTACACTATGGAATACTATGCAGCTATAAAACAGAAGGATCTCTTACCCTTTGAGACAGCATGGAGGGACCTGGAGAGTATTATGCTAAGTGAAATAAGCCAGTTAGGGAAAGATGAGTATTACATGAACTCACTCATATGTGGAATCTAATGAACAAAATAACTGATGAACAAAATAGATCCAGAGACATATAGAAGCATGGAACAGACTGACAGATCTCAGAGGGAAGGAGAGGGTGAGTGGTGGGTGGGGAGAGATTAGCTAGGGAAATGTATGCATACTAGAGGCCCGATGCATGAAATTTGTGCATGGGTAGGGTCCCTAGGCCTGGCCAGTGATCAGGGCCAATCTGTGGGGCAACCGGTGGGGCGATTGGGGGGCTCCCGTCTTGGCCAGCCTGGTGCCACCCACTTTCTGGCCCTGCCCCCCACCACCACCGCCAGTCACCGCCCTCTCTGGGAGGTGACCATCAGGGTGACTGGGGCAATGCTGACCTGCTCGCCAGCCATCCCCATCCCCCAGCGCTGCCCACTCACTGGCTGGCCCTGGCCCAGCCTCTGCTGCCAGTCACCTCCCTCTGCGAGGCGACCAGTGAGGTGACCAGGGGATCCCCGCTGGAACCTGCCTTGGCTAGCCTGGGGCCTTAGGGCTGGGGGCAGCTCCTGCATTGGGCATCTGCCCCCTGGTTGTCTGCATCATAATGACTGGTTGTTCCACTGGTTATTCCACCGGTTGTTTGGCTGTTCAGTCTATTTGCATATTAGGCTTTTATTATATAGGGCTAGTGGCCCAGTGCACAAAATTCGTGCATGGGGGTGTCCCTCAGCCTGGCCTGCACCCTCTCCAATCTGGGACCCCTCAGGGGATGTCCGACTGCTAGTTTAGGCCTGATCCCACAGGATCACCCCCAACTGCCCCCCCTTCTGGCCTGATCACCCCTAACTGCCCCCTCGCTGGCCTGCTCGCCCCCAACTGACCCCCCTGTGGCCTGCTCACCCCCAATTGCCCCCCCTGCTGGCCTGCTCACCCCCAACTGCCCCCCGCTGCCGGCTTGCTTGCATCCAACTGCCCTTCCCTGCTGGCCTGATTGTCCTTAACAACCTCTGCCTTGGCCCCATCACCATGGCTTTCTCCAGAAGATCTCCTGGTCTAATTAGCATATTACCCTTTTATTAGTGTAGATATGCACAGGCCATGGACACAAACAATAGTGTGATGAAGGCCTGGGAGGGGCAGGTACAGAGTGGAGGGGATCAATGGGGGGGGGGAAAGGGGGACATGGGTAATGCTTTCAACAATAAATATAAATTAAAAAATATAACAAATGGATAAACAAATGTTGGTATAGTCATTCTCTAACATACTATGCTACAGTAAGGACAAAGAAATATATATATATATACACACACACATAAATTATGGATGAATTTTATGAACATAATGTCAATTTTTTTAAGTTCACAGTGTAATTCTATGACTAAAAGTTCAAGTACAGGAAAAACTAATCTATGGGAATCCAAATTGGTGGTGGGGGTGTGGGATAGAAAGAGGGCACAGAAGAAAGTCTTTGAAGGAATCTATTAATGTTCTGTTTTTGACCTGTGTACTGGTACAGGGGTGTGTTCAATTTGTAAATTTTATTCAGTGAATAATATTTTAGGTGCACTTTTCTGTTTGTGGGTTATACATTTTTTAAAAAATGTTTCCTAAAGAAAATCAAAGTGCATGATGAAAGCTGCATTTTTAAAACACCAAGCAGGAGGTAATGTGAGGGAATATGGAGCTGATATCAGGAACCATGGAGAAAGAGGTTAGGAGACTATTGATTTATACTAGAACAGAAAGAGTAGTGTGGTATAAGGTAGAAGCTGGGAGATAGATAAAGCAAATGAAATCAAAGGCAAGTGATGAAGTAGCACTGCCAGTACCACATGATGGATATGAAAGGTGAAGAGAGCAAAATACAGGGAGTGGGCAGACTACCTTCTAAGACCCTTCTGTTCCAGAGGTGGATGCACCTTGAAGCCAGAAGAAGATTTCTAAAGCTGTGTGGGAGAGAAGGAGGAGCTGCATAAAAACAGAACTTCAGTTGATACAGGTAAGATGACTTCTCAGATGAAGTATTTGGCATGTCTCCTGCCATCCTTTTTTATGGGCTTTCCTCAGACTACTTCCAGGATAACACAGGTTCCAGGTTTCCTCCCAGCTTGATTAGTCCTTCTCAGCTTCATGTACTGGTTCTTCCTCTGACATGGCCAGGTCTCTGTTCTAAGTAATTTTTTCCTCACCATGTGATCAACTGAGTTCAGGCTCATGGCTTTAAACATTGTAAAAACCTCTCCTCCAGATTCACATACACAAATAGCTACTTGAGATGTCACTTGTATTACTCAAAAATACCTATGTCTCAAATTCAACATAACCCAAATTGAACTAATAATTCTACCTGCAAGTCTAATCCCTTTCCAGAGTTTCCCTTTGCAGCAAACGGTCCCACCGAAAATGCAGAAATATGGACATCATCTTTGACCCCTCCCTTTTTCTTACCTGTTTTTCTCCAACAGTAAATATTTTTAACTTTATAACTAAAATGTCTCTCAAATTGTCATCCTGTTTTTATCATCAACACTGCCACCACCATAGTCCAAGCTACCATCATCTCTTGCCTCAACCTCTGCACAGGCCTCCTCACTAGTTTCCTCTCCAACACTCTTGCTCTTCCCCTCTCTTAATTTACTCTTCACACTCAAGTAAAACTGATTTGTTCAATATACAGATATGATTCTATCAGATGCTTAAAATTCTTCAAAGGCTTTTGATTGATTTTAGGAGTAAGACCAAAGTACTTAACAATGTCTCTATCATTTGGCTCTTCCCTTCCCAGTCCATTCCTTCTCCATAAAAGTATCATTTATCTCCTCCTATGTCACATGGCTTTTGTACTTGCTGCACTCACCACACTGCCCTGATGCACCCATCTATTCCCAAGTTATCCTGGTTAATTATCGCTTCTCTTTAACTCAAGGCTAAGTTCCTCAAGGAAGCATACTTGATTGTTCAGAATAACAATAAGCTAGGTCCTTCATGTACTTTAAAAAAAAAAAACCCTATCAGTTTAATTTACATTTTTCTGTTTGATTATTGATCAATGCCTGTGTCCCTCTATAGATTGCAACCTCCATGAAGACAGGATGTAACTGAGCATAAGACCTTACCCAAGTTTTTAGAACAGACCCAAGTACATTTTATGCTCAATGAATATTTGATGGATGAAAGAATCATATGGGGAAAGCAGACTTCATAATGAATAACTCCAAGAAACAAATGAATGCCATTAGATGATTGTTCACAGAGGATATCAAGCAAAATAAGACAAAAAAGAAATCAAGTTTATTGAATAAAACATTAAAATTGACTTCTTATGGCTTTGCCTAGATTGCCTTTTATACCAGTTTAGTGTTAGTTCCTCCTACTATGGCATTCAAAAAGGTCTTCAATTGAATTCTGGAAATTAGAATACCAAATCATTGGCTCGGAATAGTTTGGCCTCAATTTAAACAATAGCTAAGTTATTTTAATAATTTTCATTCTTTAGAATGTCATCTGACATGTAATAACTACATGAACAAAGATTTGTTTGGGGAATAAGGGACTAAAGGAACTGATTCTGAGGCTTCTTCACACTATGGAAACTTTTTGCAGAGAGCTGAGTGTTGATAAGAGCTTCATAGATCCATAGCTACACAAGAGCCCAGCACAGGCGGTATGTATTAAGACCTGCTTTAGGGTGTTGTTGTTGGTGGTTTTTTTTGTTTGTTTTTTTGAAATGTGAGATCTCAGATAATTTGGTTTCTCACCTCTTGCCACTGTTCTCACTCCACACTTGCCATTTTACGTACAATTATTGAGTTGACCTGAAAAGCTTTTAGGTTGAGAGGTGTAAGGTCAGTGTCCCCACCTCTTCCCAACCCAATCTGATACCTACCTCAGACAGGCCTTTGTACTGTCCCTGCTGGACACTGCACCTTTCTGTAATTATAAATGTCTGTTTTCAGTCACTTCAAAGGTTTCCCAGCGCTGGGAGTCCTCCTTCAAAGCCTCTGCATTGCTGAGGAACTTCTGTCATTGACAGGAGGTCCTGCTTTGAAGTTTTTCATGCCATTTATTGATTTTCCCCTTTAAAGATGTTCAGATTAGAAAATGCTTCACCCACTTTGAAATGTGCATGTTTTCATGATGTTAAAGGGCTAATCCTTTGAAGATATTTACATTTTATAGCAATGTCCTTATATTAAGAAATTTGACATCAGTTATGCCACATGCTTTATGGTGCTTTCCTTTTCTCTGCTGGATCCTTCAAGTTCAAGATACTTTCAATTTAGTATGTTGCTGATTTTTGTATTATACTTTTCCCCCTTTTTTTAGGCAATGCCAAAGAAACCAATAAATGTGCTAAAATGAAAGAGCTTGAGTGATTCGGAAATGGTATTTATTCCAATTGTTTACACATGATTACTTAATGTTAGGACACTTTTAATGTTTGGGAGTGTTACAAAGTTTCTTGATCTCATGATCATCTGCAGTGTCCTAATATTATACATAACCACCAATAATTGTTAACTTTGAAAATGAGTTCTATCTGAATCATACAAATGCATATTTTATACATATTTTTCTTTATGTATATTGGTTATGCCTCAATTTCCTAATCTCCCAAAGAGAAGAATAGGGATACTATGAGGATTAAATTAAAAACTGCACTTAAAAAATAGCTCATGCAAAGTATGTTAGCTGTGTTGAGGCCAATTAAGATGGCCAAATCCAATTTATTCAATACTGAATAACAGCCTATGTAATGTTTTAGAAATTAGCTTCAAGACTGTCCCTGCTGATCAGAAGTCCACTACCTTTTTTTACCATTAGCTGATTTCAGCAATTCTGTCACTTGGAAAATCTGTCATTAAGCTTAAAACTCTGATTACTGTTACAATACAATACTATTAAAGAAAGGTAACATTTTAAGTTTTTAGTATAACTGAAGATTCTAATAGCATGTTGTGATACAAAGAGATGAGAAAAGAAGAAAATTGTGCTGAAAAGTGGAAAGTAGATGGAAAAATTGAAGAACAATGGGGGTAAAGGAGAACTCCAAATCTGAACTTTCACACAATTCTTTAAGAAATTAAAAATACTTAGCATGCAAACACACACATATACATACACATACAGACATGCAACACTCATGAAACTAATTTACAACTGAATATAATAATGGTATAATATCCTAAAGTACAGGCCCTAAGTCTAAAATTCCATACACAAGAAAAAGGGAAATAAGTATAACAGGTATGAGTTTTGATACCTAGTGGGTTTGTAAACTCATATTTAATGTGGTCCAGTTGTTAACCAGGAATCATATAATTTAATATGCATAGTAAAAACAAACAGAGCTTTTAAATTTTTGTGTTTACTGTAATTTGATTGTAATCATAATGCCAGGAAAATATTCATTTTCTGGATGTCAGCGATTAATTTCTCCAGAATTCTAAAGCTATTGCTTTATTCAGTAATTTAATAATTCAGTTATTTAATATTTATATAGTGTTAAGGAAGTACAAATAACCAATAAACAGATGAAAAGATACTCAATTTTACTACTCATGAGGATGAAGTAAATGTGGACAACAATGAGGTACATATTCTATCCATTTGGTGCTAAATAATATGAAGTGTTGTTAGGGGTGGGGAAATATTGGTATTCTTATATGTTGTTGGTGGAGGTGTAATTCAACATAGATTTTTGGAGTTTAATTAGGAAATATCTATGAAAATGTAAATATGAATATCCTTTAACACAGGATTACTGCAATTGCTGTCCTTTCTCTCTTCTAAGCTAATCTCTGCATGAACCAGAATGATTCTTTCAAGGTTCATTACTTTGCTAAAAATATCCCCAAACTCCATTTATCATGTAGTATAAGTAAAAATCCTTACAATTGCCTGTAAAGAACCTACACATTGTTATTTTTTTCTTTATTGATTAAGGTATTACATATGTGTCCTTATTGTGTCCCATTGCCCCCCCCAACTCCCACTCATGCCCTCATCCCCCTGTTGTCTGTGCCCATTGGTTAAGCTTATATGAATGCATATAAGTCCTTTGGTTGATCTCTCCCCCTTACCCCCATCCTCCCCTACTTTTTAGTTACATTTGGCATGCAATATTATATTAGTTTCAGGTGTATAACCCAGTGATTAGACATTATATAACTTACTAAGTGATAACCCCAATAAATCTAGAACCCATCTGACACATACATAGTTATTATAATACTAGAGGCCCGGTGCACGAAATTTGTGCATGGGGGGGGGGGTGTCCCTCAGCCCAACCTGCACCCTCTCCAATCTGGGATCCCTCTCACAATCCAGGACTGCTGGCTCCCAACCGCTTGCCTGCTTGCCTGCCTGATTACCCCTAATCGCTTCTGCCTGCCAGCCTGATCACTCCCTAACCACTCCCCTGCCAGCCTGATCAATGCCTAACTGCTCCCCTGCTGGCCCGATTGCCCCTAACTGCCCTCCCCTGCGGCCTGGTCACCCTTAACTGCCCTCCCCTGCAGTCCTTGTCCCCCCCAACTGCCCTCCCCTGCTAGCCATCTTGTGGTGGCCATCTTGTGTTCACATGGGGGCAGCCATCTTGTGTGTTGAAGTGATGGTCAATTTGCATATTACTCTTTTACTAGATAGGATTACTGACTATATTCCCTATCCTGTACTTTACATCCCCATAACTATTCTGTAACTACCAATTTGTACAGCTTAATCCCTTCATCTTTCTCCTTCTCCTTCTCCTTCTCCTTCTCCTTCTCCTTCTCCTTCTCCTTCTCCTTCTCCTTCTCCTTCTCCTTCTCCTTCTCCTTCTCCTTCTCCTTCTCCTTCTTCTTCTTCTTCTTCTTCTTCTTCTTCTTCTTCTTCTTCTTCTTCTTCTTCTTCTTCTTCTTCTCCCCTTCCTCCTCCTCCTCCTCTTCCTTGTCCTTCTCCTCCTCCTCCTCCTTCAATACTATCCTTTAACATTTCTATTAATACTGGTTTGATTGCAATGAACTCCTTAGCTTTTCCTTGTCTGGGGAGCTCTTTATCTGGCCTTGGATCCTAAATGACAGATTCATTTGCTGGGTAGAGTAATCTTGGTTCTGGTTCCTTGATTTTCATCACTTTGATTATTTCTTGCCAATCCCTTCTGTTGAGAAATTAGCTGACAGTCTTATGGGTGTTCCCTTGTAGATAACTAACTGATTTTCTCTTGCTGCTTTTAAGATTCTCTCTTTGTCTTCAACCTTTTTCATATTCATTACAGTGTGTCTTGGGGTGGGCCTCTTTAGGTTCATCTGCACTTCCTGGACTTGTATGTCTATTTCCTTCACAGGGTTAGAGAAGTTATCCATCATTATATTTCCAAATAGGTTTTTAATTCCTTGCTCTCTCTTTTCTCCTTTTGGTACCCTCATGATGCAAATGTCGGCACCCTTGAAGTTGTTCCAGATGTTCCTTTTACTATCCTAATTTTTGTGGGATTCTATTTCTTGTTGCAGTTCTGATTATTTTCTGCTTCCTTATATTTCAAATCTCTGGTTTGATCATCTGCTTCATCTACTTCACTGTTGATTTCCTGCAATGTATTATTCTTCATTTCAGTTAATGTATTTTTCATTTCTTACTGGATCTTTTTTGTTTTGTCTCCATTTTTATATTTCCTATATCTTTGCTGAAATTCTTACTAAGTTTATCTACTCTTTCCCAAAGTTCATTGAGCATCCTAAAACCAGTGTATTGAACTTTGCATCTATTAGATTGCTTGTCTCCATTTTGGTTAGTTATTTTCCTGGAGTTTTGTTCTGTTCTTTCATTTGGGACATGTTTCTTTGTCTCCTCATTTTGGCACCTTCCTGTGTTTCTTTCTATGTAGTAGGTAGAGCTTCTATGTCTCCCAGACTTGGTAGAATGGCCTTACATAGTAAGTGTTCTGTAGGACCCAGTGGCAGGACTTTCCTGATCACCCAAGCTTGACACTTCAGGTGCTCCCCCTGTGTGGTTGAGATTTAATTGCTGTTGGTACCTCATTGGAAGAGATTGAACCCAAGGCCAGTTGCCTGGGAGGACTAGCTATTACCATGGTGTAAGTTCAGCTGTGCAAGGGTCAACCCCATGAAGCATAAATTATTTCAGTGGGAATATGGTGCCTGCCAAGTTTATCCCTTGAGTGTGTCCCTTGTGGAAGTGGTTGGGTGTTACTCCAGCATGTTCTGAAGCTGTGCACCAGGTGTGCTGTCTCTGGGGCCTTCTGGGACATGGAGGCCACATCTGGTCTGCCCAGGCCCACTCATCATGAACTACAAAGAACAGATGGCTCCTACTTGTTCTGGGCTTAAAGGATCCCAGGAGAGGCCAAGTTGCAAACCAAGGTCAGCTACATCTAATGCTTGGCTTGGGGTCACTTAGCAAGATGTAAGTGGCATGTTGAGGCCAGATGCTGCTTGTTTGAGAGATTTTAAGAAAGTCTGAAGCATGAGCCAAAACAGGCCTTTTGTATGGACATGCCACTGAAAAAGGCTTGGGTGGACCTTCAAGTTGAATGGCGTAGGGTCTCAGGAAATCACCAGGGCAGAGAGAACAGTGTTAGCCTGGTTGGTGGAGACTGAGATATGGTGCCTACCTACCTGCTGGATCTTTGGGGAGAGGGCCCAGAAAAGGTACAATGGTTTCTACCAGCACTTCTGTCTGAGAGAAAGTTGCCTGTCCAGCTCGCCCCTGCTATTGGATTACTCAGCTTCTTGCTGTATGTCGCTGGTGCCCCAACACTGGAACTCAGAGATAGTGAGTCCAAGTCTATGTGCAGGCCTTTTAAGGGTAATGCATAGGACTCCAGAAGCTCTTTCTATCATCCAGCCACAGTCTGAGCTAGTTTTTAAGCCAGAAGCTACAGGAAATTTTCTTTCTGCCATTGGATCCCTGGGCTGAGGGTGTTGGTGTTGGGCTGGTACCTCAATCCACAGTGGTTGCCTCTGTATCCAAAATATACCTCCTGACTTTCATCCGACACTTTTGGGTGTGGGAACAGCCTATTCCACATCTCTGCCCCTCCTACCAGTCTCACATGGCTTCTGCTTTATATTCTTAGTTGTAGGACTTCACTTTATCTAGATTTCAGATGGTTCTGAATGATGGTTTTTCTGTAGTTTAGTTGTAATTTTAATGTGAAGAGGGTTGAGTTCTGCATTTACCTATGCCACCATTTTGAGCAGAACCGCCCACAAATTACAATTTTCCTCTCATTGCCTCTCTGAGTCAGGGTTCTCATATGTCTCTCCCACCCCCATCACTATACTCTGGTCACATTGGTCTCTTTGCCTCACAGTCTTTGCACATGCCATTGCTTCTTTTCTGGATGTTCATTCCCAGGCTGGCACTTAATTCTGAACTTCACTATATTTAAAATCTACTTAAACATGACCATCTTGAGAGTTCTTACTATTGCCAGAGAATCAAATTCCTCCATCACCCATAGGAGTGGGGTAGAGGTTTGTGGGGTACTGCTAAAATGAGCAACTTCAGAAGCCCCCATGGGAGAATGAGGTGTGGTAAAAGACTTGATATGCATGGAGTTATATTCCTTGGGTTCCACAGTCCCATGTCCTTTAATCTAGTCCTAAAAGAGGACAGGTGGAGTTCTAGTAGAGCCAAAATAAGGCCAGTGTCCAGAGCTTTCATTCCATGTTGCAACAGGTGTAGCTCAGCATCCAAGCTAATTAAAATCCATTAGTTCACAATGGTGACCAACAGGATGGGAGTAAGGGAGAGGGGATGTGTAAAGAAGTGAGAGGGGAGTGTCCGGATGTGTGGTGTGTTGTGTGTGTGTGTGTGTGTGTGTGTGTGTGTGTGTGTGTGTGACAGTTAGATCTTGCAGTAGTCTCGGGGGCTGGCAGACCATGCTCCTGTATGGGAAGCCCCTGCTACCACTGTGGGTACTCCCTGGGTGGCACAGCACTGGCATGGAAACCATGCCATTTGGAAGGGGAGAGTGGCTGCAGCTAGGAGCCAAGCCTCACCACCACCCAGATTGGCCTTGGACACCACCCAGGACATCACAGTAATTCACAGAGTTTGTGGTACCCCAGCCAAAGTCACACTGCCTCAGTCACAAACCACAGGACCCCAGCCTCCCCAGCCACTTGTTCTGGGACCTCCACAGTGAGTTGTCATCAAGTGAACTCTGGAAAAAGTGACGCTACTTCAGCTGCAGTCTTGGGGACCCCCACCTCCCTGGTCAAAGATTATGGGATCCCACAGTGAGTTTCATGCCTATGAGACCTCAGCCAACACTTTGCCACAGGAGCCTGGAAACTAAGCACATTCACAAACAGCTTGTATGACAGTGGGGAGAGGAGTGACATAATCAGAAGATATGGAAGAAGACTCCATCCACAAATAGGACAATAACATTCAAGACCCAACTACATCAGGAAAACCGAAATAACAAAAGTAGGGGGCTTTAATAGAACACCCAGCTCAGGAGATCTGAAGGACTACACCACTGTATCGCTACTACTACATAGGACCATCCCCCCAAAAAAATCTGGTTGGCATAGCAGTTTCATCTAAGACATGGAAACAAATACAACAAGACAGCAAAAATTGAGAGACAAAGAAACAATCCCCAAAGTAGGGGTGGGGGGGTGGGGGAGAATTGCCAGAAAAGGAATTAAATGACATATGACATGGAGGCAATCAACTTGTCAGAGAAAGAATTCAGAGTAATGGCTATAAGGATGCTCAAATGTCTAGATTATAAATACATGCAACTCAATGAGAATTATAAGGAGCTGAATGAGAATTTCACCATGAATAAGAATCAAGAGTAAATGAAGAATGACATAGCTGCAATAAAGAACACATGGAAGGTTTCAATAGTAGACTAGAAGAAGCTGAGGACCAAATCAGTTGGTTAGAAGACAAGATAGAAAAAAACACCCAAGCAGAGCAACAATGGGGGAAAAAAATTAAAAAACAAGAGGAAAGACTAAGGGAACTTAGGGACAACTTGAAATGAAACAACATCTATATAATAGGGGTGCCAGAAGAAGAGGAAACTGAGCAAGGAATAGAAAACCTGTTTGAAGAAATAATGACAGAAAATTTCCCAGACCTGGGGAAGAAAAAATTCACACAAGTCCAAGAAGCACAGAGATGAACCCAAAAAGATCCACACCAAGACACATTGTAATTAAATTGGCAATCATAAAAGAAAAAGAATCTTAAAGGCTGCAAAGACAGACAGAAAGTTACCTACAAGGGAACTTCCATAGGCTATCAACTGACTTCTCAACAGAAACACATCAGGCCAGAAAAAAATGGAATGAAGTATGCAAAGTGATGAAAAGCAAGAGACTGAATCCAAGAATACTCTATCCAGCAAGGCTATCATTCAAAATTGAAGGGGATATCAGGAGGTTTGCAGACACAAAAATGCTAAGAGAATTTATTACCACCAAGCCAGCAATGTAAGTAATGCTAAAGGGACTGGTGTAAAAATAAGAAATAGAAAGGGAGGAAGGAACACAAGCATAAAGATTAAAAATGGCAACAAACAATTACTTATTAATAATAACCTTAACTCTAATTGGGTTAAGTGCTCCAATCAAAAGACATAGCATAGCCAAAAGAATAAGAAAACATGACCAATTCATATGCTGTCTACAAGAGAGCCACCTCAGAACAAAGGACTCACACAGATTGAAAGTTAAGGGATAAAAAAAAAGGAAATGAAAAGAAAGCTGGGGTAGCAATACTCACATCTGACAAAATAGACTCAAAGTGAAAGCCATAATAAGAAGTAATGAAGGGAACTTCATAATACTAAAGGGATGGATACAACAAGAGGATATAACTCTGATAAACATATATGCACCCAATACAGGAGCATCTAAATATATAACAAACTTCTGGAAGAATCAAGGGAGAGATTGATAGCAATACAATCATAGTAGAAAATTTTAATTCCCATTGACATCAATAGGTAAATTTTCAAGACAAAAAAATCAACAAGGAAAGAGCAATCCAAAATGACTCACTATATCAGGTGGAACTAATTAACATCTCCAGAACATTTCACCCAAAAGCTATGGAATATACATTCTTCTCAAGTGCACATGGGACATTTTCAAAGATAGACCACATTTTGTGACACAGGCAAAGTCTCTCCAAATTCAAGAATATTAAAATCATATCAAGCATCTTCTCAGCTCACAATGGCATAAAATTAGAAATCAACTGCAATAAAACAATGAAAACCAATCAAACACATGGAGGCTAAATAGCAGGCTATTAAACAATGAATAGGTTACCAAAGAGATCTAAGAAGAAATAAAAAAACATCCTGGAAACAAATGATAATGAAAACACAATCCAAAAGCTATGGGACACAGTAAATGCAATGGTGACTGGGAAGTTCATAGCACTACAGGTTTACCTCAAAGAAAAAACAACAACAACAACAACACAAGAAAAACTTGTAATAAGGTATCTAACCATACAACTCAAAGAATAAGAAAGAGAGCAACAAGGAAAGCTCAGAGTAAGTAGAAGGAAGAAAATAATAAGACCAGAGTGGAAATAAATGGCATAGAGACCAAAAAAAAATACAAAAGATTAATAAAATCAAGAGCTGATTCTTTGAAAGGATAAACAAGATTGATGAACTTCTTGCAGACTTACTGAGAAACAAAGAGAGAGGATCCAAATAAACAAAAGAGGTGAAGTAGTAACTGACCCCACAGAGATACAAATGATGTTTAAAAAAATACTATGAACAACTCTTTGCCAAAACACTGGACAGCCTTGACCAAATGGACATATTCCTAGAAAAATACAATCTTCTAAAGCTCAATCAGGAAGAATCAGAAAACCTGAATAGGCCCATAACTACAGATTAAATTGAAGCAACATTAAAAAAAAGAAAAAAAAAAAAAGAAACACTGAGCAAACAAAAGCCCATGTCCAAATGGCTTCACTGGGGAGTGTTACCAAACATTCAAAGAACTAAAACCTACCCTCTTCATACTATTCCAAAAAATTCAGAGGCAGCAATACTTTCAAGCTTTTTCTATGAAGCCAGCATTACCCTAATCCCAAAACCAGATAAAGACACTACAAAGAAATAGAATTACAGGCCAATATCCTTAATGAAAATAGATGCCAAAATCCTCAACAAAATTTTAGCAAATTGGATCCAGCAATACTTTGGAAAGATCATACAGCTTGAACAAGAGTGATTTATCTCAGGGATGCAAGGCTGGTACAATATTCACTAATTAATAAATGTGATACATCACATAAACAAACTGAAAGACAAAAACCACATGATCATATCAATTCATGCAGGAAAAAACATTCAACAAAATCCAACACCTTTTTAAATAAAAACTCTCAATAAAGTGTAAATAGAGGGATCATAACTCAACATAATTGCCTTATATGACAAAACCACAGCCAACATCATACTCAAAGGGCAAAAACTAAAACCATTTCCCATTAGAACAAGAACAAGACAGGGTGTTCACTTTCAACACTCCTGTTTGACATCATACTAGAAGTGCTAGCCATAGGGATCAGACAGGAAGAAGAAATAAAAGAGATCCAAATTGGAAAGGAGGAAGTAAAACTGTCATTATTCGACATAATTTTGTACATAAAAAACCCTAAAGACTCCATCAAAAAACTAATAGATTTAATAAATGAATTTTGCAATGTAGCAGGAAATAAAATTAACACCCAGAAATCTATGGCATTTTTATACACCAACTAGGGGCCCAGTTCACAAATTCATGTATCTTGAAAGAAACTGTGGGCCATGAGGCTGTGGTGGGCACAGGGGCAGGTCTCAGCCCATCCTCCACACCCTCACCTGGCCCTTCCCACCACAGACCCTGGTCCCCTGTTTGCCAGTAGCCCCGCTCCCACCACAGCTGCTCCCATGTGCTGATGGCGCCAGCCCAGCTTGCACCCGCTGACAGTGTGGAGTGATTGAGGCTGGTGCCAGCAGTAGGTGCAAGTGAGGCTGATGCGTCAGTGGATATGAGCAGCTACTGCCGCCGGATCACCCCGGAGGAGCAGGGGGAGATGGAGAAGCCCTCAGGGGCGATCGGGGCTGGCAGCCGCCGCTCACACCTGCTGAGGGCGCTGAGCGATCAAAGCCAGCACCAGGCTCCAGCAGTGGGTGTGAGCGGGGCTGGTGCTGGCAGCAGGTGTGAATGATGGGTAGAAATGTGGCGCACAGGAGCAAAGAATTTTCAGTAACCACCAGAGGCTTGCCTTGATGACAGCAACTGGTGCCCCGCCTTGGTCTGGCGCCCCTGCTCACCTGCTCCACCATCCCGCAGCGGCCAACGCCCGCCATGTTCTGCCATCTCCCCCTAGTGGTCAGCACACGTCATAGTGACTGGTTGTCTGGTTGTTCCAACGTTTGGTCTATTTGCATATTAGCCTTTTATTATATAGGATAATGAACTCTCAGAAAGGGAAACTAAACAAAAAATCCCATTTACAACTGCAACAACAAAAAATTAAGATACTCAGAAAACTATGGGACATTGTAAAAGAGATAGAGGAAGATATACTCAAGTGGAAGAATATACTCTGTTCATGGATTGGTAGACTCAACATTATTAAAATGGCCATACTACCCAAAGAAATCTATAGATTCAATGCAATCCCTATTAAAATACCAACAGCATATTTCACAGACCTAGAACAAATATTCCAAAAATTTATATAGAATCTAAAAAGACCCCAAATAGCCTCAGCAATCTTGAGAAAGAAGAACAAAGTTGGAAGGATCACAATACCAGATATCAAGCTATACTACAAAGCCACTGTACTCAAAACAGCCTGGTACTGGCACAAGAATAGGCATATATACCAATGGAACAGAATAGAGAACCCAGAAATTGACCCAAGCCATTATACTCAATGAATATTTGACAAAGGAGGAAAGAGCATACAATGGAATCAAGACAGTCTCTTCAATAAATGGCGTTGGGAAAATTGCACAGACACACGCGAAAAATAATGAAACAGACCACCAACTTACACTATACACAAGAATAAACTTGAAATGGATAAAAAACTTAAATGTAAGATGTAAAACCATAAAAATCCTAGAAAAAAACATTGGCAGCAAATTCTCAGACATCTCTCGTAACAATATGTTTATGGATACATCTCCCAGAACAAAGGAAACTAAGGAGAAAATAAACAAATGGGACTTCATCAAAATAAACACCTTCTGCACAGCAAAAGAAACCATCAACAAAATAATAAGAGAGTCCACTGCATGGAAGAATATATTTGCCAATGATACATCCGATAAGGGGTTAACCTCCAAAATTTATAGAGAACTCATACAACTTAACAAAAGAAAGATAATCCATTTAAAAAATGGGAAAAGGTCCTAAGTAGACAGTTCTTCAAAGAGAACATAGAGAAGTCCAGAAAGCATATGAAAAAATGCTGTAAGTCACTAATCATCCGAGAGATGCAAGTGAAAACAACAATGGGGCACCATCTCACACCTGTCAGAATGGCTATCATCAACAGATCAATAAACCACAAGTGTTGGCGATGATATGGAGAAAAGGGGACCCTTGTACATTGCTGGTGGAAAAGCAGATTGGTGCAGCCTCTGTGGAAAACAGAATAGAGTTTCCTCCAAAAAATAATAACGGAACTCCCATTTGACCCAGTGATCCCACTTCTAGGAATATATCCCAAGAAATTAGAAAAACTTATCAGAAAGAATATATGCACCCCTATGTTCATAGCAGCATAATTTACAATAGATAAGATTTGGAAATAGCCTAAGTGCCCATCAGCAGATGAGTGGATTAAAAAACAGTGGTACATCTATACAATGGAATACTATGTAGCTATAAAAAAGAGGTCTTGCTATTTGCAAAGGCATGGATGGACCTAAAAAGCATTATGCTAAGCGAAATAAGCCATTCAAAGAAAGATAAGTATCACTTTATCTCACTCATATGTGGAATCTAATGAACAACATAAACTGATGAACAAAAGTAGATCCAGAGACAGAAACATCAAACAGACTGTGAAACCTCAGAGGGAAGGTGTGTGTGTGTGTGTGTGTGTGTGTGTGTGTGTGTGTGTGTGTGTAAATCAATGAACTCATATGCATATATGCATAACCCATAGACACAGACAATAGGGTGGTGAAGGCCTGGGGGTGGGGTGGAATGGGAGAGGTCAATAGGGTAAAAGGGGATATATGTAATACTTTCAGTAATAAAGATTAAAAAAAATAATAAAGTCCATTAGTCCATTGTGTGGAGTCCTACATGGTTGTGAGCCATGTGGTTGCAAGGGAGCGCACCTCCTGCAACAAGTGTTAGGAGCCTGATGTGAGAGAGAGCAAAAACCAAGAGAAAAGAGAGCATGTTCCTTTGTCTAGAAGTTTAAATATTCATTTTTGAGTGCTTGCAGTGGCCACACCCATCTTGGCCACTAATTTGTTCCCAGGTATGACTGGCAGACAGGTAGGCACCTTCCCATGTCATTCAGACCTTACTGGTCATGCATTCAAACTGCCTTTGTCTAGTCCCATTTTCCTATTAGCAGGAAGAGATTTGAGAGTGTTAAATTAGCAAAGCTGTACAAATGGCATGCCTATATTATCTAGTCTTGCCTTTACTCCTTCCTGTTAAAAATAATCAGATTATTACTAGTATAATGGTATCATTACCACCATATCTAAAATTTCAAATCAGTGTTTTAAAATTTAAAAAGTCAGGTAAAGAACTTCTGGTTTTAATTCCAACATGTAAGAGCTTGGAAGTTATTCTTTCCATCTTTATAACAAGAAAAAAGCTAAACAAACTGACTCCTGATAAAAATTTGAATCTCTTAGAGAACTGAGGTTGCAGGGAGACCACTACTTTACATTTTAAAGAGATGTTCACCCAGAGAGATACAACTGAGGTTTGCTTACATGAAGCAGATACTGCAGAAGCAAATATGAAACTAGATCGGGAGAGACTTGAACTTGCTTGTAAGCCGAATGGAATTCCACAATAAAGAATTTCATAAGAGCCCAAAATAACTAATTGGAACACTAATGTTTACACACTTTCAATACTTCCCCACTCCTCACACACTCTTCAGCCTCTTCTACTCTGATGTTCACCATCCTTGCTCTTTTTGCCTATTTCTTTCTTACATCATCATATTTTGGAATACCTAACCCATCATTCTAAATCCTTTCTCAGTAAATTGGGACCTATAAGCTACAAAATCTCAGCACTTTATTTAAATACAAATTTCATGTGTCATTTCTTGTTCTAAATGAATTTTGTATCTATCTCTTCTAAGTGGAAAGCTTCCTAAAGGCATAAAATTGTGTTCCTTTATGGTTTTATCCTCTATAGCAGCGATTTTCAACAGGTGTGCCACAAGAATTTTTAAGACATGCAATACTTCGTTTCCCATTGATTGCCAAATAAAAAAATGACAACAGCTAGCACAACAATAGCCATCCAGTGGGAATGAATAAAAAGTGTGCTTATTTTGCCCAGCCAGCATAGCTCAGTGGTTGAGCATCAACGCATGAACCAAGAGGTTCGATTCCCAGTCAGGGCACATGACTGGGTTGCAGGCTTGATTCCCAGTAGGAAACTTGCAGGAGGCAGTGGATCAATGATGTTTCTCTCTATCTCTCTCCCTTCCTATCTCTCTAAAAATTAATAAAAACGTATTTTTTAAAAGTATGCCTATTTTTTGTCAGATTGGCAAAAAAATATATAACATTTTGGTGTGCTATAGAATTTTATTAATGAGTTTATATGTGCCATGAGATTTAAAAAACAGTTGAAAATCACTGTTCTGTAGTGATTCAATAGACTATCCATTGCTTCCATTGCTCAAAAGGTCCTTTATATATTACTGTTTACTTGAATTAAATTAATACTAACTTTAGGAAAAAAATGTGTTGAGTTTAGTTTAAATATTTCCCTAATGACAAAGATATAAGCTCGAGAATTACACAACTCTTCTAGTTCTAATATTTTCATTGATTGCTTTATTTGGGGGGCATGCTATCATTCATTATACACTAATACAGTGAAGTATGTGGGGTTGCATTGTATCTTGTTGGCTGTTATAGTTTGTATTAATTTCCCATTGCTGCTACAATAAATTACTACCAAATTAGTGGTTTAAGTCAACACAAATTTATTAACATATGCATTTGTAAATCAAAAGTTAAAATTGGGTTAACTGGCCTAAAATCAAAGGTATTGGCAAGGCTGCATTTCTTTTGGAGATGCAAAGGGATAATCAATTCCTTGCCATTTTCATTTCTAGAGATTTCTTGAATTCCTTATTCTGAATCACTCACATTGTCAACCTCTACTTCCATCATTGCATGGCCTTGTCTCTGACTTTGACCCTCTTAGCTCTTTTTAAAAATATGTTTTTATTGATGTTTAGAGAGAGAGGAAGGGAGAGGGAGAAAGAGAGAGGGAAACATGGATTGGCTGCCTCTTGTATGCCTCTCTATGAGGGATAAAGCCAGAAACCTCCTCATGCACTTTGACCAGGAATCGAACTGACCACCCTGGGGTGCACAGATGATGCCAAACCAAGTAGCACCAAACCAGGGCTTGACTCTTTCATATAAGAACGCTGTGATTACATTGGGCCACCCTGATGTTCCAGGATAATCTCCCCATTTTAAGACTCTTAATTTAATCACATTTGCAAAATTCCTTTTGCCATATAAGGTGACATAATTGCTGGTTTCAGGATTAGGATTTGGACATTTTAGAGGATCCATTATTCAGCCTATCACAGTCTCCAAATTTATTTTGTTTTTGTTAATTTGGTGGGGTTTTTGCTATGAAGATTTACACATAGAAATCATCAAATCACCAATTTACTGAAACCTGTATCACCAAGTAAGAACAATACTAACTTTATCAATGAAATAAAATTAAAGTAACATTAATTTATTATAATATACTAGAGGCCTGGTGCATAAAATGCATGCATGGGGGGGGGTGTCCCATGCATGAGGATTGGGCCTAAATGGGAAGTCGGACATCGCTCGAGGGGTCCCAGATTAGAGAGGGTGCAGGCTGGGCTGAGGGAAACACACACACACGTACACACCGTGCACAAATTTTGTGCACTGAGCCTCTAGTTTTAAATATAACTGTCCATGTTCTGCAAGGGCTGAGTTTTAAGAAGTTTTATACTGTAAGACTAGAAAGGGAATAAGTATTACAATTTTCTCTCTATGACCTTTTGTAATTTATAAGTCCAAATGAACTGAACAACACTGAATAATTAATTCATGCTGTGTTCAAGTCCTATGCATTCATGTTTTGCACCCTAATTATTATGAATTCTATCCTTGTGCAAACCTTTGATTCCCCATCTTAAATCACGTTAATACAGACTCATATGTTCCAATTATGGCAATATCTTTCTCTTAACCTTGGCAGAGGGAGCATTATATTAGGTCAAAAAGTATCTTTGAGTTTCATTGAGAAATTAACCCATAAGGGAATTGCGCTCATGGTTGTAGTGTTAATTAGTTTAACCATGAACATATTTTGTGGCTTATTTAACATTCAGATGCTCTCTGCAATTGAATAAAAATATATGCACTGATATGTTAAAACCAGTCAAATGTATTTTTTATTTAATAATTTTTTTCTTCTGAAACAAGTATTCAGTACATTTTATATCATTTTGACTAATTAAGAAAATTTAGTGTCACCATATCCCAGTGACTCATACTGGTGGGGTTTTCCCAGTTACAAGTAGAGAAACTGCAGAGTAACAGTTTTTTCATTAGTTACTGAAGAAAGAGAGGAGAAACAACAAGCTCCTAGATGTGAAAACTGAGATAACTAACCCTTGGAAGTATTCTGTCCCAAATCCATTGGTTAAAATGAAAAGGAAAGGGGCAGATGGTTTGAATTAAGATAAGCTAAAGCAAATAGTTTGGTAAATACATATTCTGTACATATTGCATATCCTAATATACAAAAACCCTGGGTCCATCATGACCGGAGGCTCGACCAACTGGAAGTCAGTCTGGAAGTCAGTCCTGCAGTCAGCGCAGGGTTGCCGTGGTGACCCAGCACTGACTACTACGACAGCAGACACAGTGACCCAGCACTGACTGCCAACAGGGCTGTGGTTCAGGTCCAGAGAGAGGCCTGAAGAGAGAAGCAGGGTCTGATCCATAGTCTCTGTGGCAGCAGTTAATCAGCACTTGCCTCTCTCTTTCTCTCTGGGCCTGGCCAGCAGCCACGCCTCCATTTCTCTCCAGGCCTCCACAGTGGCTGCTGATCATCTCTGCCTTTCTGATCAGGCCCCGTTGATAAGCCCACAGATGCTGATTAGCATAGAAACCGACCAATCAGAACCCAATCTGGGTGAACTGTGAGGAGCCAATGGCTGCCTAGGAGGCAGAGCTTTTGATGCTGACTGGCATAGAAACCAACCAATAAGAACCAAATTGGCTGGCAGAGGAGGGCAGTTGGTGGCGAGATCAGGACTGCAGGGGAGAGCAGTTGGGGGCGAGATCAGGCCAGCAGGGGAAGGCAGTTAGGGGTGATCAGGAAGGCAGAGGAGTTAGGGGCGATCAGGCCAGAAGGGAAAGGCAGTTGAGGCTGATATCAGGCTGGCAGGGGAGGGCAGTTTGGGGGGACCAGGCTTGCAGGGGAGGGCAGTTGTGGGAAACCAGGCTTGCAGGGGAAGGCAGTTGGGGGCCATCAAGCCAGCAGGGGCAGGCAGTTGGGAGTGATCGGGACGGCAGGGTAGCAGTTAGGTGTTAATCAGGCTAGCAGGGGAGTGGTTAGGGGGTGATCAGGCTGGCAGGCAGGTGAGCGGTTAGGAGCTAGCAATCCTGGATTGTGAGAAGGATGTCTGACTGCTGGTTTAGGCCCGATCCCACAGGGTTCAGGCCTAAACTGTCAGTCAGACATCCCCCGAGGGGTCCAAGATTGGAGAAGGTGCAGGCTGGGCTGAGGGACACCCACCCACAGTGCACGAATTTCATGCACCAGGCCTCTAGTTTATGTATAAATAATATTACTAAGATAGGACACTGATGGGTGTGTCCTCTAGAAAAAATAAATGTTGTGGAGCTGATCATTGTACCCAGTAGTTTAATGGCATATTAGAATACAATTAGAAATCCTGTCTTCTCTGCATGTCAGGGATAGTAACTTTAAAATTTCAGAATGAAGAAATGGCTTTTCAGACAAGTATAGAACCCTTAACTGAATGTTTTAAAATTCTTTTTAGTGCTTTAATACAAACTTCTCATAACTTAAAAGAACATCTTGAAAGTTTGGAGCAATCTCTACTCTTGAATATAGTACAAACAGTAAGATTTGAATGATAAATATACAACTGACCTTCCAGAAAAGTCTATAAAATTTGAGCAGAAAGCATAGTAACACTCTCCTTATACTCTGACACTGATAAAATTATTAATTTGCAATATACTTAGATAATTTGTTTTAAATTATATTATTGCTAGCTCTGGATATGAGATAAAATCACTCCATTTTATTTTATTTTTTAAAGTTATTTATTTTTAGATGTAATCAACTTATAAAATTGTACTAGTTTTAGGTGTTCAACATAATCTTATATGTGTATATATTGCATATAATTGTCTAAATTAAAACTAGTTATGACCTTTTAGATAAAGTACTGAACTCAGGTTTTATTTCTGTAGTACTACCAACTCAAAAGTTTTGACTAAAATGTGTTACTTTAAAAAATGCTAATTTTAAAAAACAGCAGTCATTAGACACCTAATGTATGGGCAGAAAATATATAGGTTTTTTTTTTGTTTTGTTTTGTTTTGTTTTGTTTTGTTTTGTTTTGTTTGTTTTTTTTTTTTAGTGAATGCACCTTCTAAGTGTAGAATCATATAAAATAAATGCAAACCAAACCAAATTAGAAAAAAAAGAGGTTATGAAGAAAACTTGAATCTTAACACTCAGATTAATGATTAAATATAGTTTTGTGCATAGTTTTTATTATGCAAAAGTTTCATACATATAAATGTACATACATAAGCTGTGAAGCATAATAATAATTTAACACCTGTGAACCCATTACCTAACAATAATGAGAATATTGCCAATATTGTTGCAGCTGCCATTCAGTCCTCCACACAGGTTTTCGTAAAGAATACCATTAAATTTTGCATGGCTTTTAACCTTAGAAAAATGGTATTCAATCTCCTAAAGTTGTTTTCTCTTTTTTCATTTTCTCAATCCCTCCACCCTCCTACCTGAAAGATGAAACAGAGGGCCGGAGACCATGGGATACCAGGACACAGGCTTTATTGGAGGAGAAGACCCCTGTCGGGCTACCTTCCAAGGAGAAAGAGCGAGAGAGAGAGAGTGTGCCAGGGTGAAAGCACCTTTTGAGGGGAGGAAAGGAGGGGACGGGGCTTAGGGCACTCAGCACACTCTGATTGGTGGTTTCACGTAAGGCACATGATTAGGCACCTAGGGACTTAGGAATAGGGGGCTTAGGGTATTTGGCAGGTGCTGATTGGTGATTCAATGTACAGTCCATATAAGGTGTTCAGGAATGTCCGGCTGCAGGTGGAGTTTACGTCATACTCCATCCATCAGTTGGGGGAAGGGAGGATCTATCACTACCCAGCCCCCAACACCCTCAACCCCCCAACAATTGTCAGCTTACTCTCTATGAGTCTGTCTCTATTTTGCTTGATAGTTCTTTTTTTTCTCATTAGATTCCAAATATGAGTGAAATCAAACTGCCTGGCTTATTTCATTTAGCATGTACTCTCCAGGTTCATCCATGCTGTCACAAAGGGTACAATTTCCTTCTTTTTTTAACAGCTGCATAGTATTCCATTGTGTAAATGTACCACAGCTTTTTTATCCACTCATCTACTAATGGTCACTTTGGCTGCCTCCAAATTTGAGCTATTATAAATATTGCTGCTATAAATATATGGATGAATATATTCTTTCTGCTTGACGTTTTGTGTTTCTTCGGATAAATTTCAAGAAGTGAAATCCTTGGGTCATAAGGCAGTTCCATTTCTAATTTTTTGAGGTAACTCTACACTGCTTTCCACAATGGCTGATCCAATCTGCATTCCCTCCAAGAGTGTATGAGAGCTCCCATTTTTACATATCCTGGCCAGCACTTGTTATTTGTTGACATAAGCAGTACAATCTTGAACATTTCTTATAGCAATATTTTTTTTGAGATATCTTCTCAGGCAAGGGAAACAAAAGAAAAAATAAACAATTTGAACATCAAACTAAAGAGTTTTTGCACAGTTAAAGGAAATCATCAACAAAATAAAAAGATAACCCACGGAATGAGAGAACATATTTTCCAATAGTACATCTGGTAAGAGGTTAATATCCGAACTTTATAAAGAACTTATAAAACTCAACACCAAAAACCAAACAATCCAATTAAAATATGGACAAGGAACCTGAATAGACAATTCTCCAAAGAGGACATACAGATGACCAATAGACATACGAAAAGATGCTCAATGTCATTTTTTATCAGAGATGTGAAAATTAGGACCATGATGAGTCAGAATGGCTATCAAGACTTAATTTTTTGACAGATCCTTCAACACATTTTATACTAGAAATCTAGATATTTATAAACACATTTACATAAACAACTTTATATATTTATATACACACACACTGTTTTCAATTTCTAGATTATAGCCGATGCTGGGTCAAATTTCCTTGTGAAATAGGAATTGGTGCTTGTGTGATTATCTCTTTTGGGTACATTCTCATAAACAAAATTGCTGAGTCAAAGCAAATGCATACTTTATGTTCTGATACATAGTGTCTTCCAGAGAGATTGTACAAAATAATGTCACTTTCAGTAGTACATAAGAATGCCTATTCTTCTCCCTAAGAATTAAGAAACATTTTACTGCTTGTCTATATGAAAAAAAAAGACATTTCAATGTTGTTTCATTTTCATGTATTTGGATGCAAGCTTGAAAATCCTTTTATATGCTTTTACTATTATTTTCCCTTATATAAATTGTTTATGTTTAAAACTTGACCATTTTTCTGTTGCTATGAACTTCTGCCTGTATTATTTGAAAACAATTTTACTTCTTTCCTGTTTGTTAACTTCATTTAAATATCAAAACTTTTTTTTAATTCAGAAAATTTTCATTCTATGTGCTCAAACTTAACAGCACTTTATATTTTATTATTTGGGGTACATGATTAGAAACAAAATTTATACTTGAAGGATATAAAAATACTCAACAATGCTTTCTTTGTCTATTTATGTTATTATCTCTGTTACTAATAAGATTTGATACAGCCAAGACATATTTTGGTGTAAGAAGTGAGTAAAGCTTTCAAATGCGAATACAGTTGTCCAATAACATAATAAATATTCCATATTTTCTCCATTGATTTTAAATATCACCTATATCATATCCAAAATTGCAATTCAAACCCTTAATCTATTTATTATCTCTTTATTGTGTTCATTGATTTGTCTGTTTGTTCCAATATACTATTAAAATAAATATATAACTTTATTTTGATTGACTAGCATTTCTAGAACAATATTCAATAACATTGGTAACAGTCTGTATTTTTGTACAGTTTATCAAATTATTATTATGCCTCTAATGGTTAACATTAATCATAATGACATTAGATATGTATATGTTTATATGTATATATAAACAAAAGTATTTCTAAATCAATAAAAATCTCATAAAAAGTATAAAATATTTGTGAAATGTTATTTCAACATCTATCAAGTTGATAATTTTTTCTATTGATCTATTAATATTTTGATTTAAATGAACACATTTCCTTTCATAATACTTAACATAAATTATATTTATTAATATTTCTCACGTATTCTTATATTTTACCTCTATACTCTATTTTTCAAGATGTATATTATTTTGCATCAATATTCAGAAATAATAATAGTTTTTATTTTCCTCTGTATATGTTATCTTAATGTCATTTAGAGTTATTCTGGTTTCTTACAAATAATTTAAAATACCCCTCCTTGGGTTATGATTGAATCAGTTTCAATAACAACCCAAGTATATTTTCCTTGAAGACGTAAAAAGAACCTAATCTGTGAAATTGAGTACATTTGATCTTTTTGGAGGACAGATAATGATAATTTTGATGTATTTCTTTAGTTCTTGTTCAGTTATTGATTTGGTTAAGAATTTATATTTTCTGAACATAATTTTATATAAGGAGAAATTTCTAAAATTAAAATTCATCCATTTAATCCAGGTTTGCAAATGCATTTAGTTTATAAATATCTTAAATTACACATTTAATGATATTTTGTATCTAGGGTTATATGTAATTTATTTCCTATGTTTTCAGTTTAGATATTTTTTCTAAGTTTTAATATCTTCCTTAGTTTCTGTGTTTTCTAATTGTTTTTTTCTGTTTCTGCTTTTCTCTTTAAAATACACATATTTCTTCTATTTAACATTCAGAATATCCTTATGAAGTAGATATTATTTACTTAACTTTGCTTTAAAGATGGAAAAACGGAGAAACAGAGACATTTAGAAAAATTACATGCACATTCACTAAAGGACAGAGACAGGTTTCTAATCCATGACCTTTGTAACTGAGGGTCAACTTATTAACCATTGCATTCTACTGCCTCTTATACTTTATTAGCAAAGTAACTATGCAATGCATTGAGAAAGTTCCCCAGAAGTAGATATTTTAAATTTTTTAAAAAAATGAACATATCTTTGCATTAAAGATGAGCTAGGTCTGCTTTAAAAACAAACAAACAAACAAACAAACAAACAAACAAACAAACAAACAAAAAACACCTTAAGTATGATGTGGAAACTCTAACCATATAATTTTATTCAGGAACAAAATTTCAAATGGGGTGGGACATTAGGCAAAAACATCACTCATGATAACCTTATTTGATGTTGGGAAATCTTACATTTATTTTATTTTTAAATATATTTTTATTGATTTTCAGAGAGGAAGGGAGTGTGTGAGAGAGAGAGAAACATCAATGATAGGAGAGAATCATTGATCAGCTGCCTCCTGCATGCACCCCACCAGGGATTGAGCCCACAACCCAGGCATGTGCCCTTGACTGGAATCGAACCCGGGACCCTTCACTCTGCAGGCCAATGCTCTATCCATTGAGCCAAACCAGCTAGGGCAAATCTTACATTTGAAAGTGAACATGTTCAAGGGGCAATAATTTATTTTACATTTTAAAACACTAAGAACGACTGTTCTGTGAAAATGGTTGCATAATTCTTGAACTATTTGCCTTCAGGTACCACAGATATGATAGCTATTCTTACAAATAAGAAAATATTAATTGCCAGTTGCTTATATTTATAGATAGGTGGTATGAAGATAGGTGGTATGGGGTAAAGTTGCTTCTCTTTCAAACTAAGATTATAAAAAAAACCCGAGCCAATATTATATTTAATAATTCCAGATGCTCTCTGTATTGGTGGCTTTTTCATGAAAACACTTCAGTCAAGTTTAGTTTCCTAGAGTTTCCATTAATCCCTGCAGACTGAAGGATCTGGGTTTGACTCCAGTCAAGGGCACATACCCAGACTGCAGCTCAATCCCCAGTGTGGGGCATGCAGGGGGCAGCCAATCAATGATTCTCTCTCATCATTGATGTTTCTATCTCTCTCTCCCTCTCCCTTCCTTTCTGAAATCAATAAAATATATTTTTTAAATCTTAGTTTTTTAAAAATTATTAATGAAAATTTTATTTCATTTGGTTTCCTTTCTTTTAGACAAGAAACTAGAGGCCCGGTGCATGAAATTCATGCACAGGTAGGGTCCCTAGGCCTGCCTGGCGATCAGGGTTGATCGGGGCCTTCTGGCTGCCAGCTGGGACCTTCCTTCTGGATCCCCGCCAGGGCCTCCCTTCCCCGGCTGGGGCCTTCCCTTGCTTTGTCCTTGTTCCGTGCTGCCCCCTGGTGGTCAGTAGATGTCATAGAGAGTGATCGAACTCCCAGTCTCCTGGTCAGACTCCTGAGGGGACACTTTGCATATTAGCCATATATTTATAAATACACAGACTAGAGGCCTGGTGCACGGAATTTGTGCATGGGAGGAGGGGAGTCCCTCAGCCCAGCCTGCACCCTCTCCAATCCGGGACCCCTCGGACATCCCTCTCACAATTCGGGACTGCTGCCTCCTAACCGCTCACCTGCCTGCCTGCCTGATCACCCCTAACTGCCTCTTCCTGCCAGCCTGATTGCCCCTAACCACCTTTGTCTGCTGGCCTGATCACCCTCTAAGTGCTCCCCTGCAGGCCTGATCGCCCCCTAACTGCTCCTCTGCCTGCCTGATCACCCCTAACTGCCTCTGCCTGCTGGCCTGATGCCCCTAAATACTCCCCTGCCAGCCTGATAACCCCTAACTTTCCTCCCCTGCTGGCCTGATTGCCCCTAACAGCCCTCCCCTGCCAGCTGATCACCCCCTAACTGCCCTCCCCTGATGGCCTGACCGCCGCTAACCGCCTCTGCCTTGGCCACCGCCACCGTGGCTTTGTCCGGAAGGACATTGGAAGATGTCCAGTCTAATTAGCATATTATTCTTTTATTTGTATAGACTAGAGGCCCCATGCATGGATTCATGCACTGGGGGGTCCCTCAGCCTGGTCTGTGCCCTCTCGCAATCTGGGACCCTCGGGGGATGTCGGAGTGCATAGATTTGGCCCAATCTCCACAGGCCAGGCTGAGGGACCCCATCGGTGCATGAATCCATGCACTGGGCCTCTGGTCTATACTAATAATCTATACTAATAAAGGGGTTATATGCTAATTAGAACGGATAGACCAGATGTCTTCCAGTTGTCTTTCTGGATGTCTTTCCTGACAAAGCCTGGACCGTGTGTGGCCTGAACACTACCTGCGGCCCCTCACCCAGGCCAGCCCCATCCCCGGTGAGGACCCCCACCCCGATCGGGGCAATGGCTGGCCTGCAAACTGCCGGTGACCCCTCATCCAGGCCTGCCCTGCCCCCAGTGGGGACCCCCCCTCTGATCGGAGGCGTGGCCAGCCTGCAAACCCCATAGCCCCTCACCCAGATTGGCCTCACCCACAGTGGGGACCCTCCTCCCTGATCTGAGGCCCCCTTCAGGGCAGGCCAGCCAGCCCCCACCCATACACCAGACCTCTATCCTCTATAATAAAATGGTAATATGCAAGTTGACCCTAATGGCAGAACAACCAGAACGACCACTGAACCAGTCACTATGAGGCACACTGACCACCTCTTGGTCCCTTTCCCCAGCTGGCAGGCTCCGATCACCTGATGGCCACCCACAGAAGGGGTGGGGCTGGCGAGTGGGCAGAAACAGCTGACCTCTCGGTCCCTTCCCCCAGCCGTCAGGCACCAATCACCTGATGGCGAATGGGGAACTGGGGGTGGGTGGCAGTGGGTGTGCAGGGCTGGTTGCGGGCAGCTGGGGAAGATGGCCCTGATCCTTGCCAGGCCTAGGGACCATACCTGCACATGAATTTCATGTATCGGGCCTCTAGTATGCATATAAGATCTTTGGTTAATCTCTTCCCACACTCCCTCTCCCCACTTCCCTCTGATTCATCAGTTTGTTCCAGGTTTCCATGCTTGTGTGTTGAGCATCTGCTCCTGGTGGTCAGTGAGCATAATAGCTTCCAGTCAAAAGGTCCACCAGTCCAAAGGCCCAACAGTCACTTAGGCTTTTATATATATAGATAAGTGGCTCGGTGCACAAATTTCATGCACCAGCGGGGGGTGGGGGGTGTCCCTCAGCCTGGCCTGCACCCTCTCCAATCTGGAACCCTTCAAAGGATGTCCTACTGCTGGTTTACAGGGATCAGGCCTAAACCGGCAGTCGTACATCCCTCCTGCAATCTGGAAATGCTGGCTCCTAACCGCTCACCTGCCTACCGGCCTGCTCACCCCCAACTGCCCCCCATGCCAGCATGCTTATTCCCAACTGCCCTCCCCACTGGCCTGCTCGCCCCCAACTGCCCCCCTGCTGGCCTGCTCACCTCAAACTGCCCAACCCTGATGTCCTGATCACCCCCAACTGACCCCCAATGATGACCAGTTTGCCCCCAACTTGCCCCCTGCTGGTCTGATCACCCCCAACTGCTGTCCCATCCTGGACTGATCACCCACAACTGCCTTCCCCTCTTGGCCTCTAACCACCTCTACCTTGGCCCCACCACCATGGCTTTGTCCAGAAGAATGTCCGGAAGGTCTCCTGGAAGGTCTCCCAGGCTAATTAGCATATTATCCTTTTATTAGTATAGATAGAGGCCTGGTGCATGGGTGGGGGCTGGCTGGTTTACCCTGAAGGGTGTCCCAGATAAGGGTGGGGGTTCCCTTGGGGAGTGGGGCAGCCTGGGCAATGGGCCTGTGTTGCTTTGCAGCCAGCCACGACCCCATGGGGTGAGGGTTCCCGCTGGGATTCCTGGCCAGCCTGGGCGAAGGGCTGATGGCTGTTTGCAGGCTGGCCATGCCCCCCAGCGGGGCCCCTCACCCCATGGGAGTGTGGCCAGCCTGGGTGAGGGGCTAAGGGCTGTTTTCAGGCTAGCCACACCCCCTTCAGGTTGGGGGTCCCTGCTGAGGTTCCTGGCCAGCCTGGGTTAGGGGCTGATTGCTGTTTGCAGGCTGGCCAAGCCCCCCAGCAGGGACCCTCACCTCATGGGGGTATGGCCAGCCTGGGTAAGGGGCTGAAGGCTGTTAGCAGGCTGGCCATGCCCCACGGTGACCCAGGCTCCCAGCCCCTCCTTGAGCGGAGGCCAGGGCGGGTGGGAAGCTTGGCTTCTTCCGTCGCTGGGGGCAACCCAGGCCTTCTGCTCGCTCCAGCTCCATGGCTGTTGCCATATTTATTGGATTAATTTGCATACTCACTCCTGTTTGGTTGGTGGGCATAGTGGAGGGATGGTCAATTTGCATGTTTCCCTTTTATTAGTGTAGATTGTTATAGATATCAACTAACAAAGTGTGTTTTATTAGCTGAAGATAAAAAGGTGGTTAAACATGGAATGTGCCCTCAAGATATGTCCCATTTAATGCTTAGGTTAATCAAGATATAAAATACAAAGACTTCAGTGATAAACTTTTTAAGGAAATTTAGCTAATTACAAGAGAAAAATATGATACAACTCATCCACAACCAGTATTACTCTTATACATTTCAATTCTCCATTATATGTATTCTTGGTTATCCTTTTTTCTCTCCAACCATTTCTCTCCAACTATTTCATAACCATAACACAAAATTCCTGTTGCATTCAAAGAAAACGACAGCTACAAGGACTCTTAATTTCGGGTAAAGAGGACTTTATGTTTGGCAGTTATTTTAAACCATTATCAGGTGCTTCATATATCTAGTATCATATTTAATTATGACTAATATTTACAAAACTGAACTCTCCCAGTAGGTAGCTTTTTTGATATATCAGAGGGGGGAAAGGGAGAATCTTACATTTCATGCACAATAAAAGTCCTGGCAGCAAAAAACTCAATCTGAAAATAGTGAAATATCACCATAATTGCTCATCAGTATTTATCATGTGCTATTGAAGTGAATGTCATGAAAACAAACAGCTTTTGTAGTTAAAAGCCAGCAAATGAAAAATGATTCTGCCAATCTTGCCATTGATTTACTCTTGCCATTCAGTGATGAAATTAAATATACAAGTAAAACAAAATAAACTGGCTAGCTCTCATCATCTTCTATTTTTTCAAACATAAGTTTTCAGTCACTGAGCCCATATCACAAGTATAGCACTGAAAGCAGTAAGAGAGAGAAAACAATTAAATGACTGCATTTCAATGACAAGATTTTTTCTGACATTAAGAACTAAAAGAATTTAGATTGAAGTTTGTAACTGACAGTCAGGCTGTGAAATTGCAATGCAGTCTTGACAATTATATTATTCCTTATTTTAATACATATCAAGATGAATATAGGATTTCTTTTCACTTTTAATGGTATGCAATATAATAGGAAGACAAGAGGAGTGTTTGTCTTACAGTGTTATAGTTAGATACAGTGACAAAGAAAAGGTATGACATTAATGTGCACAAGCATCAATACTACAATTGACATTGATTACTCATCCTAATATATAAAAACCCAGGGTCCATAGCAACTGACCGAAGGCTTGACCAAACACTGGAAGTCAGTCCTGCAGTCAGTGCTGGGTTGCCGTGAGGACCCAGCATTGCCTGCCGGTGGTGCAGGTGCGGTGACCTAGCACTGACTGCCAAGCGGGCTGTGGAACAGGCCCAGAGAAAGACCTCTGTGGCAGCTGTTGATCAGCTGTTGCCTCTCTCTTTCTCTCCAGGCCTGGCCAGCACCCGCACCTCTATTTCTCTCTGGTCCTCTGCAGGGGCTGCTCATCAGCCTTGCCTCTCTGATCAGGACCGGAGATAGGCTCGGAGTTGCTGACTGGCATAGAAACTGACCAATCAGAACCAAATCTAGGTGAACTGTGAGGAGCCAATTGCTGCCTAGGAGGTGGAGCTTTTGATGCTGACAGGCGTAGAAACTGACCAATCAGAACCAAATTGGCCAGCAGGGGAGGCTAGTTTGGGATGAGATCAAGCCTGCAGGGGATGGCAGTTGGGGGCTAGATCAGGCTGGCAAGGGAGGGCCGTTGGGGGCAACCAGGCCAGCAGGGGAGGTAGTTGGGGGCAAGATCAGGCCGGCAGGGGAGAGCCATTAGGGGAAAGATCAGGCCAATAGGGGAGGGCACTTGGGGGCAACCAGGCCAGCAGGGGAGGGCCATTGGGGGCGAGATCAGGCCAGCAGGGGAGAGCAGTTGGGGGCAACCAAGCCTGCAGGGGATGGCAGTTGGGGACGAGATCAGGCCAGCAGGGGAGGGAAGTTGGGAGCAAGATCAGGCCAGCAGGAAAGGGCAGTTAGGGGTGATCAGGCAAGCAGGCAGAGGCAGTTAGGGGCGATTAGGCAGGCAGAGAGGTTAGGGGCAATCAGGCAGGCAGGCAGAGGCAGTTAGGGGCAATCAACCAGGCAAGCAGGTGAGCGGTTAGGAGCCAGCAGTCCTGGATTGTGAGAGGGATGTCTGACTGCCGGTTTAGTCCCAATTCCACAGGGATTGGGACTAAACCAGCAGTCGGACATCCCATAAGGGGTCCCCAATTGGAGAGGGTGCAGGCTGGGCTGAAGGAACACCCCTCCCCCCCGTACATGAATTTCATGCATCGGGCCACTAGTTCTATATAAATTGTGTACACAAAGTTAAAATAAAGCAAGAATTTTATTCCCAGACCTATAAACTGCTGATGACAGCTATCATTAAGAACACAATATAACGCAATTAGGGATGGACAAAATGATTTCCTTCTTGTCTCAACTATATAATTGTCAAAGTTGAGGTTCAGACAAATGCAAACTGTAATTAATTTATTATTGTTTCAAAATGGACTTAGCAATTACAGACCCATTGGAGTCCTGTATTAGTCCAGTTCCTTCATTATATTTGCAATTTTCCCTAGTTGATTTAAGTTAAATTTAACATATGGCATGAATTGCCTATTTCTATTAATGGCAATTACATTTTTTAGGGTGAAGTTTTTGCTGCCCTTTATTTCTCTTAAATTTAAAAACTAAACTGAAAATTTGGAGAGACATTTACTAAAACCATGTTTACTACTTTCTGAAATCTTAATCCAGCTTCTGCTTGAATTTTACTGATCTGCCTTTTACTTCAAGGCAATATGTGGGATCTAAAATCACTACAGAATGGTGTGAGTGACACAATTTTTTATGAGCTTGAATCTGATTTAATGACTGATTACATGCAAATGTTGGGTTATAACTCACTTCCTATTTATTAGGGGCAGAAATAGAATATTGGGGACCAGCTACAATTATAAGAAACTAGAGGCCTGCTGCATGAAAATTCATGCACTGGAGGGTGTCCCTCAGCCTGGCCTGCCCCCTCTCACAGTCTGGGAGCCCTCAGGGACAGGAGGTTACGCAGAGATCAGAGGAAGGTGATGCCCCCATCACACCTCTGCTGCTGCCATTGCTGGTAGTGCAAGCCTCGGCCTGCCCTGGTTACCTGAGCCTCAGGAAGCCCTGGGCAGCTGCCATCTGGAGGCAGACATGCAAAGCAGCCAGACCCACCTGGGGGCGGGCCCGGCCGTGACCCGCACCTGCTGCCCCAGCAGGGCTGAGGGGACTGGGCACTGCCATCTTGTGGCTGTGGGTGCTGCCATCTTTGACGGTGTGGTAGTCAATTAGCATATTCCCTCCTTATTGGCTGTTGGTGCTACCATCTTTGTGAGGGCATGATGGTCAATTAGCATATTCCCCCTTTATTAGATAGGATATTAACTGTGATTGTTCTTTATTCATTAGAGAAAGCACATTTTCACCTGGCTGGGAGTTGTACACCCTGGGAAATGGAAGCTAACATCGGAATGCTGTCCATCCTCCTGTCTTGAAAACTGCCTATCATTATGGAAAGGTTTGTAACCTTGTGGCTGAAACAATCTAGCCCTGGAGGCACCTTCTCTTTACAACCCACAGATCTTATTACCTGAATCTGGTCCTGAGGTGCTTGGAGGTGCCTGCCCTCTGTGATCCCCTCTCCCCTAGCCCACATGACTTGTAACCTGTAATGATTATCCCATGCCTACTTTCCCATACCTGTAATTCCTACTTTCCCAATGTAATCTTTGTCCTTCTACCCAATATAAGCAGCTGGCTTATGGTGAGGTGCAGTGCAGATTTTTAAGGATGACCTGCTACTCTCCCATACTGCCAGCATTATTGGAATAAACACTCATATATGATTCAACATATCTCATATTCTTGAGAAAATAGAAGCAATGGAAGATGAACTTGCTCATTTTTCTACTAAAGAAATTACAAGCTGACATAATAGCATCTGCACCTTCCCTCGACTTCCCTCCTATTACTCTGGATGAGTGTTTTCTTTCTGCTCCCATCAAAGACCAAATTCTTCACCTGGATTCTAGACTCATCCTCTCATGCTTGATTGAGGGCTTTGTTCTGACTATCCCCACTTCCTTCTGTCTGCATTATTGTTTTCTCCCTCCCATAGATCATTCCATCAGTGTGCAAGATGCTTCAGTATTTCCTAAAAAAAAAAAAAAGGAAAGAAAAGAAACCTTGCTTGACCTCACATCTCCCACAGTCTTGTCTGATTTCTCAATTTTCTTTTTTTTTAAAATATATTTTATTGATTTTTTACAGAGAGGAAGGGAGAGGCAGAGGAATAGAGAATTAGAAACATTGATTCATTTGCCTTCTGCACACTCCCTACTGGGGATGTTCCCACAACCAAGTACATGCCCTTGATCAAAATTGAACCTGGGACCCTTCAGTCCACAAGCCAATGCTCTATCCACTGAGCCAAACTGGTTAGGGCATTTTCTAGCCAAATTCATTTAACAAAATTGTCTATAGTGGTGTGTCCAGATCTTTATCTTGGTATTTCCCCTCTGCCCAATCTAGTAAGGCCTTCTAATGGGCTTTACATTGCCAAATCAAATTGTTCCTTTTCTCTTATCTTTCCTGAATTCTCAAGAATATTCAGCACAGTTGATACTGTTATCCTTCTCTTGACTTTTAGAACACTAGCTTTAAGATACTTCCACTAGCTGTCTCCTCTGTCTATAATTTTTTCACCCAAGTCTTCCCATCCTTGGATCCTTATTGTCATATATATATATATATATCAGTTTGAATGTCATGTATCAGAGATTTTTCCTAACAACCCATTCCACACTACAATCATATCACTGTATCTTAATACTTATGCAATAATTCCCTGTTTACTCAGTTATTAGCTATAACTTTCTTTCCTCATTAGAATACAAGGTCCATGAAGTCAAGAAATTCACTTTCTTATCAAATACACTATGTATTTTTAAATCTCAGAATGATGTCTTATATAGATTAAGTGCTCAATAAATAATTGAATGAATTGATGTCTGAAAGTAAAAATTATTGCTCCCAGGAAAGTCAAAACTAAACAAACAGAAATTTTTATTTTGTATGGATATGTCATACACTAAACTTATACTTTATTTCAAATGTGCAAACTCTGAAAATCTACCTCTCCAGATAATAAAAATAATTATACCCAAAAATTTACATTTAGAGTTAGAAAATAGTGGATAATAATTTATTTCTATTTTACAGTGAAGCAATGTGGTCCTTTTCTAAAGGCTAACTCTTCAAGTCAGCATTGTGTCTAAGATACATGAAATCTTTAAAATATATATTAGTTATTTTATTATTGCTGTAACAAATTATTACAAATGTCTCACTTAAAGCAACATAAATTAATTATTTCATAGCTCTGGAGGTCAGAAGTAAAAAATGGATCTCACTGAGCTAAGATCAAGGGGTAGGCAGGCCTTCCTTCTTTCCTGAAGGCTCTAGGGAAGAATATCTTCCTTGCTCCTTCCAGTTTCTAAAGGCCACCTATATTCCTTAGCTTATTGCCCTCTTTCTTTACCTTTAAAGCCCATAACTTTGGTCCAGGCAGAGGAGGGCAGTTGGGGGAGACCAGGTCACCAGGGGAGGGCAGTTGGGGGGACCATGACTGCAGGGGAGGACAATTGGGGGGGTCAGGCCTGCAGGGGAGAGCAGGTGGGGGTGGGGAGACCAAGCCTGCAGTGGAGGGTAGTTGGGGTGGGACCCAGGCCTTCAGGGTAGGGCAGTTGGGGGAGCAGGCTTGCAGGGGAGAACAGTTGGGGGGGACCAGGCCTGAAAGGGAGGGCAGTTGGGGAGGGACGAAGCCTGCAGGGGAGGGCAGATGGGAGCCAGCAGTCCTGGATTGTGAGAGGGCTGTCCGACCGCCCGTTTAGGATCAGGCCTAAATGGGAGGTCGGACATCCCTCAAGGGGTCCCAGATTGGAGAGGATGCTGGCTGGGCTGAGGGACACCCCACCTCCGATGTGCATGAATTTCGTGCACCAGGCCTCTACTATTATATAAAATTATTTATTGTTATATATGTTTTTAGTTATGTTATAATGTGATCATGGTATATTCTTTGGGTGTGTATATACGCACGTGCACGTATTTGTGTGTGTGTGTGTGTGTGTTCAATCATCTATAATAATAAAAGCATAATATTCTAATTAGACTGGACAGCAAAATGACCTTCTGAATGTCATTCTGGACGTCCTTCCAGATGAAGCTGTGGTGGCAGGGGCTGAGACAGAGGCAGTTAGGGTCAACCAGGCAGGCAGGCGAGCAGTTAGGGGTGATCAGGTAGGCAGGCAGACTGGCTAGGGGTGATCAGGCAGGCAGGTAGGTGAGTGGTTAGGAGCCAGTGGTCCCAGATTGCGAGAGGGTGCAGGCCGGGCTGAGGGGCCCACCCCCCATGCACAAATTTTGTGCACCAGGCCTCTAGTGTATATATATGATTGAACATGAATATTGGAACAAATTTAATTGCATAATCCCTACCATCCTCCAAGTTAACCTGATAATTATACTTGAACTAATTTTCTATAAATCTTTTAGACAGTGTTTTCATTTTTCAGAAGGTTGGTTTGGGTTCAACTGCATGTTCATGGAACTAATCTAGCATTAACTTTTTTATTTTTTGTTATTCCTTACCTGAGGATATTTTTCTATTGATTTTTAGAGAGAGTAGAAGGGAGAGGGAGAGACAGAAACATCGATGTGAGAGAGACACATTGATTGGTTGATTGCTTGTATCCTGCACACACCCTGACCAGGGCCCAGGAACCTGCAACCGAGGTACTTGCCCTTTACTGGAATTAAACCCAGGACCCTTCATTCTCAGGCTGATGCTCTATCCATTGACCCAAACCAACTAGGGCTAGCATTAGATTATTTTCACTAGGATCTAACCAAATATTTGCAGAATCAAATACCTTTAATATATTTATGGAAACTTAATTTTGGGCCTTTTATAAATATGCCAAGGTGAGTGTTTTCCTTATAGAGAGCTCTAAATAGTCAAAGATATTAAATTAAACTATAAATTAATGGATTTTATGTAAACTACTAGAGGCCCGGCGCATGAAATTCGTGCATGGGGGGGGGGGAGTCCCTCAGCTCAGCCTGCACCCTCTCCAATCTGGGATCCTTCTCACAATCCAGGACTGCTGGCTCCCAACTGCTCGCCTGCCTCCCTTCCTGATTGCCCCTAACCACTTCTGCCTGCCAGCCTGATCACCCCCTAACCACTCCCCTGCCAGCCTGATTGATGCTTAACTGCTCCCCTGCCAGCCTGATTGCCCCTAACTGCCCTCCCCTGCTGGCCTGGTCACCCCTAAATCCCCTCCCCTGGAGGCCTGGTCCCTCCCAACTACTCACCCCTGCAGGCCTGGGTCCCCTCCCCAACTGCCCTTCCTTGCAGGCCTGGTCACCCCCAACTTCCCTCCTCTGCTGGCCTGGTCACCCCTAACTGCCCTCCCCTGCTGGCCTGATTGCCCACAACTGTCCTCCCTTGCAGGCCTCATCCCTCCCAACTACCTTCCCCTGCTGGCCACCTTGTAGTGGCCATCTTGTGTCCACATGGGGGCAGCCATCTTGTGTGTTGGAGTGATGGTCAATTTGCATATTGCTCTTTTATTAGATCGGATAGTATTAATTTGGTACTTATAAATAGTGCCAGACAGGACTTCTACTTAAAATACTTTAAGATTTAAGACAGTAGAGGGATTTAAAGAGAACTTACAGTTTATTTACCAAGTAAAATTGCTCTGAGTAGTAATGTATACAGATATTCTGTTCAAATATTCAATTATGAACTTCTTAAGACTGTTATGTTTCTATTGCTTTTGTATAAAATGCATTACTAAAGTAAAAGAAAAAACCTTTAAAATGTACACACAAATACATATGTAATTTTATAAATATTTCATGTGCTAGTAATAATTTTATGTCCAAGGTCTACTTAAAAGTCAGCAACTAGAAAATAAAGTATATTTTCCCACAGACCCATATGTTTAGCATAGTTAAGTTTGCAGATCATTTTAAAAACTCACTTTTACTTATAATTCAGCATAAAGAAAGTACTAAAAGTCAGATTCTAAATACTGATATGAATGGAACAAATTGTGTAGAAAAAATAATATAATGTATAGATGATTATTAAAAACAATAAATTATTGGAGAGAGACAAAATGGTGGCGGAATAGACAGACATGTCCCAAGTCTTGTCCCAGAGTAGATAGAATGAACAGCTGAAACGAATAACATCCAATCTGAATTGGTGAAGGAGACTCAGTGAGTGAGACAGTTTGCAGCCAGGAAATGCATAGGATTCCTGGAGAAAGGTAAAATCAAGGATCTGGGCAGGAGAGTCTGCCAGACCTCTGAGCCCAGAGGGTCAGAGGGAACACACACAGCAACAAGCCGCATCTCTGGGGACAGGCACAGTGTCTGACTGTGGAAAGAAGGGCCACAGGACTGCTGGACTGCAGTGGATTCTAGAACTGGGTCCACAGTCACCAAAGGCTGAACCCAGAGGGTGCAGCCTGAAGGGCTGGCCAGACCGCACAGCACCAGCAGGACAGGAGCACACAGAGGCCCAGTCTTTCCCCTCTATGTGGCCTGAGCCTTTCTTCACTGAACCTAGTTCATAGGATCTTTCAGATACAGACACTTACCCGTGGCTGAGGTGAGGGAGAAGGTGTGGACTCTTAGAGTCTGGGGAGAAGAGGGGTTCCAGGAGAAGTTGCAGTGAGTCTGGCGCTGAGTCATACCTGAGCCTGTGACCTGGGCAGCCATTTTGTTGAGAAGAGATAGCCCCTCCCTCCAGTTTCCAGGTAACCAATACAACCAAACCCAGATCCCACCCTGAATGATACAAAGGATTTTAAAAAATCTAAATAGTCCCTGAGAGTCCAAAGGCACTGGCCTAAAGACAGTACAGAAGACTGGGATCTTAAGCCAACCTAAAGAATGACACTTCACTTTTTCATTTTTATTTTTTTATTATTTTATCTCTTTTTGTTCTTCTTTTTTCTTTGTTTCCCTGTCTTTATATTTATTGCTTTATTTTCTATTTCTTTTTGCATTATTTTTCCATCACTCTATTTTATTTTATTTTTATTTGCTAATTTTTATACCATTTTTGAAATCAAATTTTTATAAATTTATTATTATTATTACTAGGGGCCTGGTGCATGAAATTCGTGCACTGGGGGTGGGGTGTCCCTCAGCCCAACCTGCTCCTGCTCACATACTGGGAGCCCTCAGGGGATGTCCTACTGATGGCTTAGGCCCGCTCGCAGTCTGGCTTCCCTTTGTGGGAGGGGACCGGGCTGATCAGGGGAAGGCACCAGCCCCATCACCCCACTGCTGCAGCCACTGCTGGTCACCACAGCCACCAAGGTGTTTTCATCAACACGGACTCCAGTCCCTTCACCATGAAAAAATGACAACTTTCTTTAGGCATTTTCAAGATGTGTCTTTCATAGGATATGCCATTTCTTTATTTTTTTTTTAATCCTCACCTGAGGATATGTTTCCATTGACTTTTAGAGAATATGGAAGAGAAAGAGAAAGACAGAGAGAAACATCAAAGTGAGAAGAACACTTTGATTGGTTGCCTCCTGCATGAGCCCTGACCTGGGCCCCGGCCAGGGAGGAGCCTGAAACCTAGGTACATGCCCTTGATCAGAATTGAACCCAGACCCTGCGGTTGGCAGGCCAAGGCATTATCCACTGAGCCAAACCAGCTAGGGCAGGATATGACATTTCTTAGCCCTTCAGCAGCGGACCTTCGTTTTATTCTCCAGAAGTGTGGTAGAAAAACCCTAGATCACCTTTTTGGATTCTTATTACGCAAGTTACTAAGAATATTACCAGTGGCATACAGGAAGCTTAGCCAATGAACAGTCCGAAAAGGTGTTTCCTCTGTAGTTCACACCAATCGCTGGCTGGGCAGGGTATCCCCAGCTCCCTCTGATTGCCGGTTCCACCCATGCCCAGGCCTAAAGCCTCTGGCCAACGCTTTAGGCCTGGGCAGGGCACCCTCAGGTTCCTCCTATCTCCAGCTTTGCCCCTGCCCCCTCGGCTCTGATCGTAAGCTTGGCCCTGCCCAGGAGCCCCCTGGCTTAGGCCCTTCCCAGGCTGCTCAGGGCCCACGCGGGGTCTACCGCAGAGTGACCTGGGTGCCAGGATGTTCCTGTGACCCAGAAGCTGGGTGCCTATTTAAGCAAATTAACAGCCATCTTTGTTGGGTTAATTTGTATACTCACTCTGATTGGCTATGGGTGTAGCGGAGGTATGGTCAATTTACATGTTTGTCTATTATTAGGTAAGATTATTATTATTATTATTTATTTTTTTTTTAGTGCACTAATAACATCACTTTTATCATTAAAGTCTAGCTTCTCACTCATAAGGGATGAAGAAGTGTCGTTATTTTTGTTTGAGGATGCCCTCTCTGGCTCAACTGTCAGCTCATTGCTGGTGTTCTGCCGGCCTTGTAATATTTTCATGAGCAGTCCTTGTATTAGGAGTTCTTCATCTTTTTCTTCTTCTTCTTAAAGAATACATTTCAGCATTTCATATAATACTGGTTTGGTGTTGATGAACTTCATTAGCTTTTTCTTATCTGTGAAGCTCTTTAGCTGACCTTCAATTCCGAATGTCAGCTTGGCTGGGTAGAGTACTCTTGGTTGTAGGTTCTTGCTATTCATCACTTTGACTATTTCTTGCCACTCCCTTCTGGCCTGCATAGTTTCTGTTGAGAAATCAGCTGACAATCGTATGGGTGCTCCCTTGTAGGTAATTAACTGTTTTTCTCTTGCTGCTTTTAATATTCTCTCTTTGTCTTTTGCTCTTGGCATTTTAATTATGATGTGTCTTGGTGTGGTCCTCTTTGGATTCCTTTGGTTTGGGGTTCTGTGTGCTTCCTGGACTTGTAAGTCTATTTCTTTCACCAGGTGGGAGAAGTTTTCAGTCATTATTTTTTCAAATAGGTTTTCAATATCTTGCTCTCTCTCTTCTT
Source organism: Cnephaeus nilssonii (assembly GCF_951640355.1). Taxonomy (NCBI): domain Eukaryota; kingdom Metazoa; phylum Chordata; class Mammalia; order Chiroptera; family Vespertilionidae; genus Cnephaeus; species Cnephaeus nilssonii. The sequence continues at coordinate 106,131,805 of NC_137074.1, forward strand.
CTGGCACCCCTATAATTTGGATGTTGGTACACTTGAAGTTGTCCCAGAGGCTTCTTACACTATCTTCAAATTTTTGGATTCTTTTTTCTTTTAGCTTTTCCAGTTGAGTGATTTTTGCTTCTTTGTATTTCAAATCTTTGACTTGATTCTTGTGTTCCTCTAGTTTGCTGTTGGGTGTCTGTATCATATTTTTCTTATTTCAGTCAGTGTATGTTTAATTTCTAGTTGGTCCTTTTCCATATCCTCGAGGGTCTCTCTCATATCCTTGAGGGTCTTGCTAAATTTATCGGCCTTTTCTAGAAAATTCTTGAAAAACCTTATAACCATGGTTTTGAACTCTATCTCCAGTCATTTGTTTTCCTCCATTTCTTTTGTTTGTGATCTGTTTCTTTGTCTCCACATTTTCACTGCTTCCCTGCATTGGTAGGGTAGCTTTGTGTGCTAGGTGTCCTATATGGGCCAGTGACTCGGCCTCCCCAGTTACCTGAGGTGGACACTCTTGGTGCACCCCTTTGTGGACTGTGTGTACAGCCTTGTTGTAGTTAAGTCTTGATTGTGTTGGTATCAGTGGGAGGAGTTGACCTCCAGGCCAATTGGCTATGAGGATCAGCTGTGTTTACGCCAGGAGACAGCCTTATTCGACTAGACTTGCAAAATTGCAAAAGCCTCTGTGCTCAGCTTGGATGGGGAGGAGTTTCAGGGTAGAGCCTACAGCCTTGGCTTTCCATCAGCCCCGCCCTATGAGGTTCCTGGGTCTCTGGGTCCCTCAGTGTCTCTTGGTACTCTCTGCAAGCACCTCTGAGAGAAAGGCGCTCTGGAGTTTCACCCGCTGCCAGATAGTCTAGTCTCTCCCCCAATGAATCTGGATTCCCAGATTCTCGCCCGGAACTGAGGTTCAGTGCAGTCAGAACTGGGGTTCAGCGCAGTCTGGCGCTTTTGTCTCCTCCCCGCCAGGGCAATCCAGTGGCACAGTCAACAGTCCGTCCTCTGTGCGCATTCACGTGTGCACCTCCACAGCTCTGCCTTTCGCCGCTCCGCTGAGTTTCCGCCTTACAGCCCAGATTCCCCCAGTATGAGCCTGGGTCCCCAGGGTCTCACCTGGGACTGGGGTTCAGTGCAGTCCGGAGCTTTTAGGAACTGGGGTTCAGTGCAGTCCAAAGCTTTTATCTCCTTCCCGCTAGAGAACGCCAGCCAGTCACTCAGCCGACCCGTCCTCTCCGGCTCTGTCTTCTCCGCACGCATGCACCGGTGTCTCCATACCTCAGGCTTTTACAGCTCCTCTGATTTTCCTTGTGGTTTTCTCTTTCCTTCTAGTAGTAGAATGTCCAGTCAGTCAGCTTTCCTGTGGTTCTGGATGATGTCCGTTTTGTCTTTTAGTTGTATTTTTGAAATTGTTGTGCCAGGCTGTAGGTTAGGTGTTTAACCTATGCCGCCATCTTGGTTTTTTTCCAAGATTATTATTATTATTTTCTTCTCATTCTCTTTCTTCTTATCCATCCATTCCCTTTCCACTTCCTCTACACTGAACTGAGGACCTCCCCATATTCATACAAGTCTTAACCTTATTTTCTGTATATAAGCTCAGCCTCTATGGATTCTTCCCCCACCCTCTTTGATGGGTGTTTGGTGTTTGTATTTTTTTGGTTTATCAATTGGTTCTGTGGTGTTTTCCCATATATATATATATATATATATATATATATATATATATTTTTTCACCTTTTTCTTCCTCTTTCTTTTCTCTCTTATCTTTTTCTCTCTCTTTGATATAATTTGTGCTCTCTTTTCTCTCCCCTAATTCTCTTTTCTCAGGTGGTTACTTATAGTGGGGTCATTGGTTTTGTGAGTATATTCATGCTTTGTTACCTTTGTGTTGTGTCTTGTTGAGGTGAATTTTATCCTGTCTGGCCAGGAGCAAGAGAGTGAGCCACATTAACCAAACATCTGGAGAGGAAACTCCATGCACGAATGGGTCAATTACACCCCAGATGCAACTACAGAGGCAGGAAGAAGGGGGAAGTGAGGGAGAGAGTGTGAGTGAAGGAAGGAGCAAAAGAGGAGTGTGTGGTCATGTGGGGTGTGTGTGTGTGTGTGTGTGTGTGTGTGTGTGTGTAAGGCACTGTTAGATCCAGCAGGACCTTTGGAGGCAGACTAACCAGGCTCATCTAACTAGGCAGCCTCTGCTACCATTGCAAACAGTACTGGGAGGCTGACTTGTTCTCAGAGGCCTAGAGTTTTTGAAGGAGAGAGCTGCTGTAACCGGGAGCCAAGCCTCACCTCCACCCAGGGTGCCCTCAGAGAACACCTGGGACTCTACAGCCACCCCCACCAGGGACCTGCTACCTCGGCTGTGGTCCCACGGTCAATGAGTCTCCAGTAACCCTGGGCTCAGGCTCCTGTGAGTTCTGAAGCATGCTCCCCTCTGACCGGCCCAACTCTTTAGCCCAGGGCACTGCAACTACATGAGCAGCAGACACGTGAGCAGCCTGCTCCTGTCCAAGGAGCAGCAGCCCCATAAGCAGCCCACCCCAGGCCTAAGAGCAGCAGCCTCACATGGTCTGTCCCTGTCCAAGGAGCAGCAGCTGTATAAGTGGCCCACTCCCCTGTCCGAGGAGCAGCAATGACGCAAGCAGCCTGCCCCATCTGAGGAGCAACAGTCGCAAGAGCAGCCTGCCCATGATTGAGGAGCAGCAGCCCCACACAGCCCCCATCTGTGGAGCAGGACCTGCATGCAGCCCACACCCTGCACCTGTCCGAGGAGCAGCAGCTGCGCGAGCAACATGCCCCCATCCGAGGAGCAACAGCTGTGTGAGCAGCCTCCGTATAAGGAACAGCAGGACCACAAGCAGCCCGCCCCCATTTGAGGAGCAGCAGCCACTCAAGCAGCTCACCCCGGACCGAGGAGCAACAGCCACATGAGCAGACCGCCCATGTCCGAGGAGCGGCGTCCCTGTGCAACGCACACGGGTGTGAGAAGCAGCAGCCACACGCAGCCTACACCTGCCCAATGAGCAGCAGCTGGGAGCGGCCCGCCTCCATCCAAGGAGCAGCAGCCACATGTGCAGCTCACTCCTGCCCGAGGAGCAGCAGCTGCACAAACAGCCCAACCCATGTTCAAGGAGCAGCTGCTGTGTGAGCAGCCCACCCTTGTATGAGGAACAGCAGCACCATGAGCAGACCGCCCACGTCCGAGGAGTGTCAGTCTTGTGTAGCCTGCAGTGGTCTGAGGAACAGCAGCCACACACAGCCTGCACCTGTCCCCAGCAGCATCTGGGTGAGTGGCCCACCCCTATCTGAGGAGCAGCAGCCGCATGTGCAGCACACTCCCGCCTGAGGAGCAGCAGCCACGCAAGAAGCCCGTCCTTTATCCGAGGAGCAGCAGCTGCGCAAGGAGCTCACACCCATATGAGGAGCACCAGCCCAGCAAGCAACCTTTCCCTATCCAAGAAGCGGCAGCCTCACGAGCAGCCTGCCCCATCTGAGGAACAGCAGCAGCATGCAGTCAGCCCTGATCCAAGGAGCAGCAGCCACGTGAGCAGCCTGCCCCTGTCCAGGGAGCAGCAGCTGCACAAGGCGCCCACACCTGTACAAGGAGCACCAGCCTGGCAAGCAACATTCCCCTATCCAAGAAGTAGCAGCCTCACAAGCAGCCTGCCCCATCTGAGGAACAGCAGCAGCATGCAGGCAGCCCCGATCCAAAGAGCAGCAGCCACACACAACCTGCACCTGTCTGATGAGCAGCAGCTGGGTGAGCAGCCTGCCCCCATCTGAGGAGCAGCAGTCGCACATGCAGCTCACTCCCACCTGAGGAGCAGCAGCCACGCAAGCAGCCTGTCCCCTGTCCGAGGAGCAGCAGCTGCGTGAGGAGCCTGCACCCGTATGAGGAGCACCAGCCTGGCAAGCAACCTGCCCCTGTCCAAGAAGCAACAGCCTCACGAGCAGCCTGCCCCATCTGAGGAACAGCAGCATCATGCAGCCAGCCCCGATCCAAGGAGCAGCAGCCACATGAGCAGTCTGCCCCTGTCCAAGGAATAGCAGCTGTGCAAGCAGCCTCACCCACTAGCCAGAGGACATACCACTGCTGCGAACAGCACCCACCAGAGGAGCCATTGCCAACTGAGGAGCAGCCACTTCAGTGACCACCTGAGGAGCAACTGCAGCCCGAGGAGCCACTGCCACCCAAGGAGCAGCCAGTTTATAAACCAGATGGAGGAAAAAAATCAATAACTTATGTAAGAATCAAGAAGAAATGAAGAGTGATATAGCTGCAATAAAAAACACCATGAAAAGTTTCAACAGTAGATTAGGAGAAGCGGAGGACCGAATTAGCGAATTAGAAAAAAGAAAAGCAAAACACACCAAACTGAACTGAAATTGGATAAAAAAATTAAAAGACAGGAGGAGAGCCTAAGGGAGCTATGGGACAACATGAAACAAAGTAACATATACATAATAGGGGTGCCAGAACAACAGGAAGAGGAACAAGGGTTAAAAAACCTACTTGAAGAAATAATGTCAGAAAACATCCCTGAATTGGGGAAGAAAAAAGTCGCACAAGCACAGAGAGTCCCAAACAAGATGAACCCGAAAAGACCCACACCAGGACACAACATAATTATGAAGGCAATTTGTTCAAGACAAAGAGAGAATCTTAAAGGCTGCAAGACAGAGACAGAAAGTTACATACAAGGGAGCTCCCATTAGATTATCAAATGATTTCTCAACAGAAATACATCAAGCCAGAAGAGAATGGAAGGAAATTTACAAAGTGATGCAAAGCAAGTGACTGAATACAAGAATACTCTATCCAGAAAGGCTATCATTCAAAATTGAAGGGGAAATAAGGAGCTTCACTGACAAAAAAAGGCTAAGGGAATTTATCACTACCAAGCCAGCAATGCAAGAAATGCAAAAGGGACTAGAGCAAAAAGAAGAAATAAAAAGGTAAGAAAGAACACAGGCACAAAAAATAAAAGTGACTACAAACAATTACCTTTCAATAATAACTTTAAATGTAAACGGACTAAATGCTCCAATCAAAAGACATCGAGTGAGTGAATGGATAAAAAAACATGGTCCATATATATGCTATCTACAAGACACCCACCTCAGAACAAGGGATTCACACAGGCTGAAAGTGAAGGTATGGAAAAATATCTTTCAGGCAAATGGAAATGTAAAAAAAGCTGGGGTAGCAATACTTATATCTGACAAAATAGACCTCAAAGTGAAAGCCATAACAAGAGATACAGAAGGCCATTTAATAACTATAAAGGGATTGATACAAGAGGATATAACCCTGATAAACATAGATGCACCCAATGCAGGAGCACCCAAATACATAAAAAAAAAAAAATCTCTTGGAAGATATCAAGGGAGAGATCGACAACAATACAATCATACATAGTAGGGGACTTTAATACATCACTGACATAATTGGATAAATCCTCTAGACAAAAAATCAGAAAAGAAACAGCAATCCTAAATGACTCACTAGATCAGATGGACTTAATTGACATCTTCAGAACATTTCACACCAAAGCCATGGAATATATGTTCTTCTCAAGTGCACATGGGACATTTTCAAAAATAGACCACATATTGGGTCACAAGTAAAGTCTCCCCAAATTCAAGAAGACTGAAATCATATTAAGCATTTTCTCAGACCACAATGGCATAATATTAGAAATAAACTACAATAAAAACAGCCCCCAAAATTCAAATACTTGGAAGCTGAATAGCATGCTATTAAACAGTAAATGGGTTACCAAAGAGATCAAAGAAGAAATTAAAAACATCCTGGAAACTAATGACAATAAAAACACAACAATCCAAAACCTAAGGGACACAATGAGAGAGAAGTTTATAGTGCTACAGGCCTACCTCGAAAAACAAGAAAAAATGGTAATAAATCATCTAACTCTATAACTCAAAGATTTAGAAAGAGAGCAACAAGAAAAGTGCAGAGTGAGTAGAAGGAAGGAGATAATAAAGATCAGAGCAGAAATAAATGACAGAGAGACAAAAAAAAAACAAAACAATACAAAAGATCAATGAAATCAAGAGTTGGTTCTTTGAATGGATAAACAAGATTGATGAACCTCTAGCCAGGCTCACCAAGAAGCAAAGAGAGAGGACCCAAATAAACAAAATCAGAAATGAAAGAGGTGAAATAACAACAGACCCCACAGAAATACAAAGGATTGTCAAAAAATACTATGAACAACTCTACTCCAACAAACTAGACAACCTGGAGGAAATGGACTCATTCCTAGAAAAACACAACCTTCCAAAACTCAATCAGGAAGATTCTAAATATCTCAATAGGCCAATAACTATGGAAGAAATTGAAGCAGTCATCAAAATGCTTCCAGCAAACAAAAGCCCAGGGCCAGACGTCTTCACAGGGGAGTTTTACCAAACATTCAAGGAAGAACTAAAACCTATCCTTTTCAGACTATTCCAAAAAATTCAAGAGGAAGGAACACTTCCAAGCTTATTCTATGAAGCCAGCATCACCCTAATACCAAAACCAGATAAAGACAACACAATGAAATTAGACAACACAATGAGAATTACAGGCCAATATCCCTCATGAACATAGATGCCAAAATCCTCAACAAAATTCTAGCAAATCGAATTCAGCAGCACATCAGAAAGATCATACACTATGACCAAGTAGGATTTATCCCGGGATGCAAGGATGGTACAATATCCGCATATCAATAAACATGATACATCACATAAACAAATTGAGAGATAAAAATCACATAGTCATATCAATTGATGCAGAAAAAAACATTTGAGAAAATTCAACACCCGTTCTTAATAAAAAAATCTCAGCAAGGTGGGAATAGAAGGATCATACCTCAACATAACAAAAGCCTTATATGACAAACCCACAGCCACCATCATACTCAATGGGCAAAAACTAAAACCATTTCCCCTAAGAAGAGGAACAAGATAGGGATGCCCACTCTCACCACTCCTGTTCAACATAGTACCGGAAGTGCTAGCCATTGTGATCTCATAAGAAGAAGAAATAAAAGGCATCCAAATTGGAAAAGAAGACGTAAAACTGTCCTTATTCACAGATGACATGATACTGTCATAGAAAACCCTAAAGGCTCCATCAAAAATTTATTAGACTTAATAAATGAATTCGGCAATGTAGCAGGATACAAAATTAACGCCAAGAAATTGATGGTATTTCTGTACACCAATAATGAACTTACAGAAAGAGATACTAAAAAAGCAATCCCATTTACTGTTTCACCAAAATAATTGATACCTAGGAATAAACTTAACTAAGGAGGTAAAAGACCTATACGCAGAAAACTAGAGGACACTGAAAAAAGAGATAGAGGAAGACATAAACAGATGGAAGAACATACCATGTTCATGGATTGGTAGAATCAACCTCATCAAAATGTCCATACTACCCAAAGCAATCTATAGATTCAATGCATTCCCCATTAAAATACCAATGGCATATTTAGCAGACCTAGAATGAACTCTCCAAAAATTCATCTGGAATAAGAAAAGATCTTGAATAGCTGCAGCAATCCTGAGAAAGAAGAGCAACGTAGGAGGGATCTCAATACCAGATATCAAGCTGTATTACAAAGCCATTCTTCTCAAAACAGCCTGGTACTGGCATAAGAACACACATATAGATCAATGGAATAGAATAGAGAACCCAGAAATTGACCCAAGCCACTATGCTCAATTAATATTTGACAAAGGAGGCATGAACATGCAATGGAGTCAAGACAGTCTGTTCAATAAATGGTGTTGGGAAAATTGGACAGATACATGCAAAAATATGAAACTAGACCACCAACTTACACCACACACAAAAATAAACTCAAAATGGATAAAAGACTTAAATGTAAAATGGAAAACAATAAAAATCTTAGAAGAAGCTATAGGCAGCAAAAAAGCAGACATTTGTTGTAGCAATATCTTTACTGATACAGCTCATAGGGCAGTGGAATCTAAGGAGAAAATAAACAAATGGGACTACATCAAAATAAAAAGCTTCTGCACAGAAAAAGAAATCATCAACAAAACAACAAGAAAGCCCACTCCATGGGAGAACATATTTGCCAATGTTATTACTGATAAGGGTTTAAACTCCTACATTTACAGGGAACTCATACAACTTAACAAAAGGAAGATAAACAACCCAATCATAAAATGGGCAACGAACCTAAATAGATACTTTTTGAAAGAAGACAGAAGGAAGGCCAAGAGACATATGAAAACATGCTCAGAGTCACTAATCATCCAAGAGATGCAAATCAAAACAACAATGCGGTACCATCTCACACCTGTCAGAATGGCTATCATGAATAAATCAACAAACGACAAGTGCTGGCGAGGATGCTGAGAAAAAGGAACCCTTGTGCACTGCTGGTGGTAATGCAGACTGGTGCAGCCACTGTGGAGAACAGTATGGAGTTTCCTCAAAAAACTAAAAATGGAACTCCCATTTGACCCAGTAATCCCACCTCTAGAAATATATCCCAAGAAACTAGAAACACCAATTAGAAAGGATATATGCCCCCCTGTGTTCATAGCAGCACAATTCGCCATAGCTAAGATTTGGAAACAGCCTAAGTGCCCATCAGCAGATGAGTGGATTAAAAAACAGTGGTACATCTACGCAGTGGAATACAAAAGAAGGAGTTCTTACCATTTGCAACAGCATGGATGGAACTGGAGAGCATTATGCTAAGTGAAATTAGCCAGTCAGAGAAAGGTAAATATCACATGATCTCACTCATTTATGGAATATAATGAACAACATAAACTGATGAACAAAAATAGATCCAGAGACAGAGAAACATCGATCAGACCATCAAACCTCAGAGGGAAGGTAGGGGAGGGTTGGGGTCAGGGGGACAGATCAACCAAAGGACTTGTATGCATGCATATAAGCCTAACCAATGGACACAGACAACAGGGGGGTGAGTGCATGAGTGGGGAGGATAGAGGGGATAATGGGGGAATAAGGACACATATGTAACACCTTAATCAATAAAGAAATTTAAAAAAATAATAAATTATGATTACAATTATTATACTTGTTAATTGTCACTTTATATTGTCTTTGAAATGTTATAGGTACAACAAATTAAGATATATTTTTGCTGGAAAATTCTGACTTTTTTTCTAAACTTCTACCATCTTCTCATTGTTTTCCTCTCAGGTGCACAAGTATCCAATGCCCTTTTCCTCAGTCATCTGTCTTGAGGGTTTTAGCAGAACCCATGGTGAATAAACTCATATGGGAGACATTAGTATAGGTTTACAATTTTCAGTATACAAAAGATAGAGTTTATTCTTGTATTAGTACTTAATAATTATTGTTTTATTTTCCATACAAACAACTGCAAAACTATTTTTGCTTCACTTGTATTTTATACTTCCAGACTTGCTCCTTATCATTCCAATAACATTTCTCTGATCCTCAAATGTTTCTGCTACTGTGCTCCAAATACATTTAAGAATCAATTTGCAAAATTCTAAAGAAACTTTGGTATATAAATAACATACAAATTTATAGATTAACTCTGGGAAATGGTATATTTTTTATAGTATGAAATCCTTTAATTCAGGGTGATAATAAAACTACATATATTTGAGCCTTCATTTACTTAGTAAAACTTAATTTTCTATTTTTAGGTTAGTACTGAATGAAGTTAACTTTTTTTCTCTTTGTATATCATACTTTTCTTTGATATTTTGAAAAAAATATTCTCTTTGACAGGTTCTAAATCTAAATTGTAATTGAGCTTTTAATTCTTTATTAGTTTTGTGACTATCTCTTTTACTTCTTATATTATAACTCATATTATTTCCATTGATTCAGATGATTATCTTGGGATTTCCAAGTACAAAGCATATGATGTAAAACTTGTGCTGTTTTTGTCCCTATAATGTGGTGATATTTCATATCAATTAAGTAGAATATTTATGTGTTGAATAGTAGAAGTGACTTCAGAGTTTCACAGTTTAAAAATTGTGTTGTCTGTTGTTTTAAGATAGTCTTTTTTATATGAAATAAATATTTTTTAATTTCTAGTTTTTTAATAGTTTTGAAAAAAATAAATATTATATTCTATCACTATCTACAAAGATCCATTACTTTTCTCTTTCAGATTAACTATTCCTAAATAGGTAAAATAAAACTGCCTTGGTTATGTTATACATATAAAATACTACTTGATTTGATTTGCTTATAGTGCATAGGAAGGTTTTATAAATGTGATTGATTTATGTGTGATATTTTGTTTAGTTTTTGGCAACAAAAGTTTGAAGGTACACTAAATATTTCAGGAAGATTTCTATCTATTCCTATGACCTGGAACAATTTAAATAGCATAATAAATTATCAGAATGTTAAGATTTTGTAAAACTCTACTCAAAAACATGTGCAAGATGTTGACCACAAGATATTGAAATCTAATTAGCATTCAAATTGTATCTAAAAACATAATGCTACTTTAAAAAATGTGGGAAATATTTTCAAGATAACTAAGAGTATAATGTAAAAAAGCCTAGATCAAAAGCCAGGATATATATGTTCTTGTACAAGTTCTACCACTATCTATGTGATTTTAGCCAAGTCTCCTTGCTGGTCAGGACCTGAAATATTTATTTGGTAAGTAAGGTAGAAATTGATGACATCTAAAAATATTTGTTGTTATGTGATTTTCCAAAACATTTGATTTTCAATGTTTTGACTTTATTTTATTATTTGCAGTTTACTTCAAATTTCACTAAACTACATTGTGAAGGCTTGGAAAGATATCCTAGTTTATTGAGGAATGAGTGCACAGTAGCATAAGACAAATGTGACATGCTAGATACCACTGATATCTCTCTTAGTACAGATGGTCAAATAAAAATATGTGGTGTTTGCTGAAAGAACATCAATGTATCCTTAGGTCTGCCCGGGGGGCGGGGGGGGGGAGGTAACACTGAGCAGTTTGTGTTCCTCCAGCTGACCTTTCTTAATCCAGCTCTTATTTTGCTCTTTTATAGTCAAATTTTAATTCACCATAGATGGTGGTGAAGTAAGTAAAAAAAAATGTTTTATGTCTCATTTTATTCTTATATCTTTACAACAGTATCTACAGAATGTGAGCTCTTAATTCACATTTTTTCCATCAGTTACTTCATTTCCACAGATGTATGCACAATTGTTCTTTTAGGACTCTGCTCAGCCCACAGATGTCTCTGCAGCTGCTCTCTATTCCAAAGGGGATTTTTTTTTTCCTTAGAAGCAGTCATGTAAGGTTTTCTGTTGTTTTATTTTGTGTGCTTGTTTTATTTTTATTGAAAGCATTATAAAGATTTTTTCTTCTGTGGGGGAGAAAAATCTTATCAGAAAGATGGCCTTGAGAATTTCATCAAGAAAGTTCTGAAAATAAAGAGCTATCTGTATTTCAGCTCATTCTTTGAATCCTGCTAAATGTATTGCATATGGGAGGCCCAAGAACTATAATCACCCAAGAGTTGAATCTCCAGCTCCTGTTCCTATGACTGAATTGATATGCTGAGACAAGGTAAAAATTGCCACAATTAATTCAGGGAAGAAAGAAAAAAATCAATCAAACACCTAATTTAGGCAAAATTGTCAATTTGAGAACAGCTTGAGGTTTAGGGGGAGGAAATGATTTAAATTGCTGCCTATATTTTCTGCATCCACTAGGCTTATGAACTTTCTATTTTCTTTTTGTAGTAGAGATGACCACATAATTCAACAGAGTGAACCTGATATCACAGCAATTATGCTTTTGTCTGTATTACTCTACAAACCTCTATATATTTGTAGAAGAAAAAAAATTTCCTTCAAACATTACCCATATATTTAGCATCACTGAATATTTAAATAATAAGTGGGCTCACACTGACTCAGAACCCTAATATGACTTACAGGAAAACATAGAGCTGGTCTGATGCTCTGAAATAAGTTGATACCCAATTCCTGATAAACAGGTTACCAGCACCACATTCAGTGCCCCTATTGTCTTAAGTTCATCAGAGGTTAAAATTGCTAAAGGTCTCTGATATTAGATCTATAAAAGAATAAGGATTTATTGTTACCTCTTTTTTTATGTGTGTGTATGTTTTTTGGGAGTTTGTGTTTGTTTTGTTTTGAGGAGAGATGGAGAAAACACTGGGTAGAACAATTGCTAACACAATGAAATAGTTTACTTCTTTATGGGAATCAATGCAATGTTAAAGGTCTTTATAATTCAAAATCATGGGTAAAAGGCATTTATAAGATCTAAACAAAAACTTATATAGCAATATTTTTTAAAGTTGGGGTGAAAGTAGAAAAACACGGCCCTACAAATTACAGCTCCACAGATAAGGTCTTACGCTTCAATGTCGAAAGGTAGTTTTTATATTTCATGGCAAGAGGCACTATTAAAATTTTAGGATAACTTAGAGATATGCTTTCATTATTATACATAATAAATAATAGATACATATTTCTATATATGCAGAAATTCTCAATCTTGACCAATCTGATGTCAAACAGTTACACATCTATATTGCTGAGAGACCATGCAAAAGACTTATCGATGGTTCATGCTTGAACTAATATTCAAACTACACATTTGTTGGCAGAATTGGATCTTGTGCAGTAGCATAACTTTGGATGTTTGGGCTAAGCTGGTATTAATCTTTCACAAGATTGTTATTGAAGCAGTTTTGTTAGCAAGCATTTTACCAGAAATACACCATATGCTGAAAACCATTTGTTGATTTAAAGTATAAGGGCTTAATTCTCAAAGAGGAAATTTTGATGTGCATAAAGTTACACATTCAATTGCATTTTCCCTGCAATTACCTAGTCATGCTATAGACTGTCAACCAAAGAACTCATTGCCTCTTTTTTCAAAGATTTGTTTGCTTGCAAAGATTTAGTTTAGTGACATATTTTTCTTTCTTCCTTCTTTTTCAACAAACAAAAGAAATTTGTGAGTGTACTTCCTTACATCAGGTTTTATAAAATGTTAGCCCTACAAAGATCCTCCTTTCACTTTACTCCTGAGAAGGGTACTCATTTCCATCAAATATTCTTCTTTTTAATTGAACAATCAACTTTGTAAAATGCTTTGGTGAATGACTTGGAATAATAAATCATCAACTGGTAGTCTGTGCAAATTAAATATATTACAATTATAACATTATTCATATATGATATATAATTTCTAGATGCACTTATTACAAGTATATTTTAAAAAGACTACTGTTCAAAGTATGAAAAAATTATAATAGCAATCACAACTTTTATCCAATATTACCTTTTCATATTAAAATATGAAGAAGGTGAGGTAACATATGTGCTGATTTTGTAAAGATACAATTTTTTAAAGATATTATGTTGCCTTTGGTCTTATTTGCTATAGGTTCATTAGACGTTGCAGACATTTGAGCATTTCCATGTCATCCTTTTTTTTTTTTTTTTAGTTTGCTAATGACAAATGCCTCCTCTACAACCACCAACAACACAAATGAGTAACTTGGATACCAGGTCCTTTTAATGCTTTTAATGAAGCTTTTAAAACTTGCAAAATATTATTAATCTAATTAGTGATTCATCATGCTTATATTATTCACCACAAAGAGCCCCCTACAGGTTAAAGTTTAAATGTGGATTACCAGATAAAGTTAGTCCTGCAGAGGTTTCTATGGTGCAAGGAAAAATTAAACTTGCTTTTTACCTCATCTTAGGCTCTGTCATTTTGGTTTTTGCCCTGTTCCCTTGTTCACAGAAAGGATATTAATTTTGCAGTAAAATCTTTAAGCAATTATGCAGATAGCTCCGAAAAAGCAACATACACACACAATAAGAGAAGCTTAACTGAAAAATGGGCCCCAGATATTCATTAAAAACAGATGGTTACATTGCCAATAGCATAACTTTGGATGTTTAGGCTAAGCTGGTATTAATCTGCCACAACATGAAGAGAAGATAAAACTGCTGGGGTACAAACTATGGATTGCTCCTAGTTTTTGCTTACAAAGGAATACAATGACGATTTATGGCTACCTTTTTGGTAAATCTACAAAAACCAAAGTAACATATTAATAGTTCTGGCTATCACTGAATAATGATGCTCATTACAGGACACTAATAAATATGAAGAATCATATAAAAATGTTTACTTTTCTAAAATTGTTTTCAACTACATGAAAGGATCCCATTTAAAATTTTATATTAGGCAACTTTGTTGTAAAAATCTATTAAAAATGAAAAATATTTTAATAAAACACAATTTTACATTTATATAATAAAATATTTAAATTTCTTGCATTTTGAGTTACTTGTTAATTGCAAACAGAAATTTTCAATCTAAACAAAATCAGGTAAAGTAAGGCAGAAAAATATTTGACCAATTCTTCCACATAAAAGCATGGATTATAGAATGCATCTCTATGTGACTGAAGCAATTGCAATAATGATAAATGTATGAAATATGCAGAGTATAGCAAAAATAGGTTTAGAGTTGTTCATATGGAAAACAATATAATAATCTATAATAATAAAAGCGTAATATGCTAATTAGACCAGATGGTCGAATGACCTTCTGGACGACATTCGAGACAACCTTCTGGACTTCTGGACGAAGCCAGGGCTGCGAGGCTGAGGCAAGCCAAGCCACTGTGGCTGCAAGGGCCGAGCCCCTTGCACGAATTTTGTGCGTCAGGCCTCCAGTTAGTAAATAATTATATAAGAATATACTTTGTTTCACATACTCACAACTATAAACCTACTGTTGCCCCATCCTGTGTATTTATTTATAGAATTTATAAGGTAAAATAGTGAATAATGTCATATCTAAAACTGTACACATGTATATATGTTTGCATATATATGTAAAATGAGGTAGAAGAGTTACAGTGAATTTCAACCAAACTTTGTTTTGTAGGAGAAATTCTACCAACTAGAGAAACACTTTCACAACAGAATTGATGTGATGTGGACTGAGCGATAGCCATCCCATCATTGAAACAGGCATATTTATGTTGGTCTAAAGCCTAGTGGGAGCATCTCAATGATATTTTACTACTTCATCTATGTATGTTTGAAAATGGTCTTTGTTACCACTAAAGAGTTCGTTCTCCCCATTGGGTATTGGCCATTTTTAATATAAAAAAATGCATATCTATTGTAAGGAAAAAATCTAAATAGAGACACTAAAAAAAAAGTTCAGATCATCCCTAATCCTATTACTTTGAGATGACTAGCACTATTTTATATATTTTTTCAATATATTTAGATGCATACTAGTATATTGAAAAATTTAGATCTTACTGTGTATTTTAAAATCTGCTTTTATTTTCTGAACTATCTATATAATGATTTAATTTTATATAGGACATTATTCTACAACCTCATTTTACTAAATCCATAGTATTTTATTATTTGAATAACCTAAAATTTATTGTACCAGCTGCTTATTGATAATAAATAGTTTCAAACAATTTTTATTACTAAAAAAAATATTATAAAGTTGATTTAGCATTGATCGTTTGTCATTGCACCTGTTTCATATATAGATAAAAATTTGCTTTGGCTAAACTATATTCATGGAAAGAAACAAGTTCAACTGGCCCTTTTTATTAATTCAATTTTTAAGTGCATTTATAGTCTGGATATTATATCCTATTGCTAATGGAAATAACCACATTGCTTTAATAATCCTGAACTAGCTTTCCAATTAATTGAATTTCCATCATTCCTGCCCATTTTTCAATCATGCTCTGTATTACAACCATGCAGATAACTTGCCATTTCTTCAGCACACCCTCTATTCTTAAATACCAACAAACCTGTGAAGATTTGGTTCTTCCAGATAGCCATGGGTCTGCTCCTACATATATACCCCAATGAGTTGCTCTCTATTTATGAGAAAAGTGGGTTTTTTTTTCTTTCTTATATCTCTTTCTCAATGGATTGTGAGAAACTTTAGGGAAGCTATTTTTTATTCATTTTTGCATTTCCAATACTTGTGTAGAGTCTGACAATAAGTAGGAATTCTGTAAATGTTCATTAAAATAAATAATGACTGAGGATATCTTGACAGGAAGAAGAATAAAAAATAATGCAAAACAGAAGGATGGCTACTTTCAGTAAGTCCTGTCCAGGGCTCAAATTCCTGTGGCCTCAATGTCACTTTAAGGGATGAGAAGACATAATATACACACAGCTTGGACTGCTTTACTCCCCCTTTTCACCATTGTGAACAGACCAACTTGTATCTGGACTCACAAAAAAAAGGAAACTATTGGGCCCGATTATATGGGAAATAAGGGAAGGAGGTTATATTTTGAAGCAAAGGGAAGAAGGGTCAGAATAGTGATTTAATTGGATTGGACATTCTCTGTGATGACTGCCAGCCCCTAACCTTACCAGCACTCTTCTTTGAGAAAAGGGAGAGGGAGTAACATGATTATCCTTACTCTAAGTGCCAATGCAGAAAAATTGAATTCATGTGTTCACACTCATTAGTAACTATTGAGTATATAATTTGTGAAACACTATGTTAGCTGCTTATATTTGTGGCACTGATCAGTGGCTCTGTATACCTT
Organism: Cnephaeus nilssonii; assembly: GCF_951640355.1. Taxonomy (NCBI): domain Eukaryota; kingdom Metazoa; phylum Chordata; class Mammalia; order Chiroptera; family Vespertilionidae; genus Cnephaeus; species Cnephaeus nilssonii. The sequence continues at coordinate 106,148,425 of NC_137074.1, forward strand.
TTTGCTCTACCTGCCTTGTGAGATAGTTTTAAAGAGAGACCTAGGAAGTCAGAGACAGGGAATTTTGGTTCAGCCCAAAATAGAACTGGAATGGAACAGGACTCCTCAAAAAGGAATGAGTGTCTCATTAATGGAAAGGGCCAGTAAAACAACCCACTGATGTGGGAAAATAATACAGAGAGCTGTTTTCTATTGTTTGCAAAGTTGCATTCCATAATTTCCAAACTTCTTCCAAATCTAGAATCTGTGAACCCATATAACTAACTCTTCATTTGTTTTCCAAAATATTGGGTGTGATTGATGTAAAGATTTACAGTAATATCATTAATTTTCCCTTGTGCTTTAGTATGATTGGTGTCATATCTATCAAAAAGCCTTCAACTAATATAATAATCCCATTTATGAATATTTTTCATGTGTTTATTATTTTTCTTTCTAATTGAGAAATTAGCCAGACCCCATTATGCTACTTTTGAATACACTATCTAGATTATATTTGGAAAAAAAGGAATTATATATCTAGGTCTAGTTATAAGCTTATAGAGACAAACTCTTGACTCAATGTTGAAACTTTTTGTTAAATTATTTCATTATTTCAAGATTATTTTTTTCTATGTTGGTATTTCTCATGACACATAAGATTAAACAGTCTAGCAATAAAATTCAACTGGCATATATATAAAAATTATTTCTGTGATAATATTTTATTTCAGTGCTACCAAATTTTTTTTGAGGTTAACATCTTTTGACAGGAAATGAACAGAGCATTAAAACAATATGAAGCTAGACATCATATGAAAATTTAGTATATTTTCCTATGAGGAAATTTTCTTTTGCAGGTACTTTAAACTTCTTGGTAAGTAAAAAAATGTTATATAATGTTTAAAAAGAATACCTATAAAAAGACATAACAAACAAGTAATGGTTGAAACACTACAATTAATTGAAATTGCTTTTATTAACTATTTATGGGTGTTTTTATGTTCTGAGAATTCAACTTCAAATATGAACAAAATGTCTACATTTAAAGAAGTAATGAATTATTTAACACATTTTGTATGTGGGCCAGATAATTTGCTCTGATGATTGGGGATCTGTGCAAATAAGAAAGAGACCACTTTTCCAAGTGGAAAGCACATAAATGTATTACATCCAAGGCCACTAGCAACACTCCAAATTCCACTCAACTATACCAAACACACCTATATATGCTCAGCAACTCACTCCTATGTTTTGACAAAAGAACCAAAAGTACATTTTGTATTGACAGTAGTAAGAGGTTCAGATTTATGTTAATAATAGACTCAGAAATTTCTACTTTCATATTATTCTTTTACTTATGCAGTTAGTTATTTTACTATTTAATTAATATGTTAGTTGAACCCACCTTGTTGCAAATGAAATTTGATGACACTCGTATGAAGAAATAAGTGGAACTTGAAAGTACTTAGTTTTTCATAGCTTGTTTTTCCTCCTTTTTATAAAAAACTTGAGGATAAACAATATCGCCAAATGAATGCAAATCAAGGTATTTAGGAAAAAATGAAAAAGTTTGAAAGTACTATTTAAATACTCTACTTATTTTCATCACTATAATTATAACTCAGCCTAAAATAATTTTAAAACTATAAAAGAAATACATAAATGATTGTATAAATACATATATGTATTGACAATAAGATGATTTTATTTGCCCAACCTCACCCCTACCAGAAAAGCTGTCAGTTGAATTCTCTAAGAGCCACTGGTCACACTTCACATGGCATCACTTCTGCATTCTGGGCACCAAGTGTCTGGTGTGGTGGAACAGGAGAAACAGAAAAAACATAACCTTCCTTTTGGCCACAGTGCTTCCCAGGAAGGCAGGCTGTGACAAGCTTCCATAAGACCAACTTCAGAGCTGTTGCTATCCACAGCCTGTGTGCAGATCCTAACTGAGAATTTAACAACTTCTCCATCCAGCCAGGAGAAAAGCTATGTACAGTGAATATGCTAACTAAAAAGATGTTGTATTTAAATTTCAATTCTAACTACTTTCAAGTCTAACTACAGAGAAGTTGTCTTTAACACCTTTAAAGAGCAGCTAAATCAAATATCCTAGGAAGATACAAATGAAAAATAGTAAAATTATAAAGTGTATGGGGCCCAGAATGCTATAAGTAATGCTGGATTTAGCTAATAAGGTTTTCACAATTTCTAGTTTGAATTCTATTGTTAAAAATCTAAAATGTCTCTGGAGGCCAGACCTCTATCTTAACCATGTGAATCTAGATGATGCACTATAGAGAGCAAGGGCGGACATGAAAGGAGAGCTCAGACCTCAACAAAAGGACCAGGGCCACTCAACCATCACTGTCTCCAGTAAAGCCGGCTCACTCTTCAGTCCTGATTTTTTAAAAGAACTTATGAATTTGAATTTTAATGTAAAATCTAAGTTTCAAATGTTGGGAACCAATTCAATAATAAGAATTTTACAAATCATATAGGACAGATAATACATGCTCTCGTGTTGCATTCAGATCAAAAATGTGTCTTCCTACTGGAAATTCTGAGGAAATGAAGGCTGGGCTTCAAAATATCAGATTTTGTGCCTACTACTGTTCCACAGTGATTAGCTGTATAAAATAATTAGACTTAGTTGGCAAAGCATCTTTGATTTGGCACTAGAATATTATGAGGTTTGCCAAAACATACCACAGTAATGTTCCATTGTATTTCATGATGGTGTTTGATTAAAAATGCAGATAGAATAATCAATTGCGTAAAAAATGTACTTTTATCTTTCCACTCCTTTTGTTACAGAATGGAATTTGTTAGTTTAAGTGGTCTGGTTACCGATCTGGAACAAAGCCTTTAGTTTTAGTTTATCACAAAAAGCATGTGAGGAGCCATGCTATTATTATTTTTAATAGCTGAGGAAAGAGAAAAGTAACACAGACGTAATTATAACATGAACAGCTAACATTTATTCGCTGAATATTTAGCCGTATGGTCATTTTAAGCAATTGTATGCAATATTTTATTTAATGTCCACAATAACCTTAAGATATAGGTAATATTATTAATTTCATTTTATATTTAGAAAATATAAATCATTTGATCAAAGCCACACAAATGGTAAGTAGAATTTAAAGCAAGTCAGACTAATTCTAGAATGAACTTTTATGCAACAAGTTATATTACTGCTAGTTATACTGAAACCTTCTCAGAGCCAGATGCTCTCTCATCATCTCAATTGCCCTATGTAAAATAAGTTATATTCTTATTTGTAGACAAGAAACTAAGGCTCCTGGAGTGTAAGTAATGTGCCCTTGTTTAAAGAGTCGAAATATGGGGCGTTGTCTCAGGTCTGATGCCCTTGGCCAGGCATATTTCAACACATCACAGTGCTACCATCATATAAGTGTTTCAAATACATTCTTCTTAAACAAAACCTAAACCAATCCTCTTTCAGTTGAAACCAACACCCTTTGGGTTCATATTCAATATTGATACTGATTAATTGGACAAGATATTGCTAATGAATTAAGCCTTTTAAAGTTCACAAAAGCTCCTTAAGATTTCTACTTAATTTCAAGATTAATAACCTTTTTCTTTAACCTCAATTATTAGCTTTCATATTCGATATTTTTTATTCATCTCAAAACATACATCTGTTATGATCTAAAGATTTTTAAACTATGTTTTTGCCCTACGTAATACCTAGATTTCATTTTTTTTAATATGAACAAAGTTTTATGGAAAGGATAGTCTTTTGAAGTCAGAATTGAAAGAAAAAGACATTGTACTGCCTTTCTATGATGATGATTTTTAGCTTAATTTTTTGTGTTATTCTGATTCTCTAAGCTATACGTTTTAAAAATAAACATTTTGCTTAGTAATTAACAATATTTTATTACTGCTTAGAATGTGAAAACAACAAAAATTGTAATTAATGTATGTAATTTCTCTTTTATATTCTGATATATAATTTTGAAGAAGAATTTTACTTTATCTAGGTTATGTATAGTTAAATAACATAACTTAGAATAGTTTAAAGTATCTAGTAAATAAAGTTTATCTATATATTTATACAAAATACTATAAGTGTCAGGTAATATTAAAGAAGATTTAAAATACAATAGCAATATCTTTCTACTTTATTAATTGGCTTCCACTCAATTGTAGGAGATTTACTTTTAAGTACAGCTACAAGTTCTCAATCAATTTTTATGATTTAAATGTTGTACTTTGACTATAGACATCTACACATATATGCCTGCAGAGATTTACAATTAAAATTGCACCAGCAGCAACTTGCAGTTTTTCATACCAAAAGCCAATGATACAGAGCTGTGGGAAAGCTTGATAAAACAAACTCTGAGACTCACAACTTAAAAGCTTAGATTTTCCTTCTCCCGCCCCATAATGTTGACCTTGGTCTGGTCTGTTCCTTTCTAATTGTTTTAACTGCATTCTCCTTCATGGATGATGGTTTCATATTAAATTATATATTGATGTGGCTGACACTAGTTGAATAGATTCATTTAATTTCAGAAGTTGTTGGAGTCTAGTTCACTGGCAAAAAAAATCCTCTTTAAACTCTTTAAAGGACAAAAAGCATCATCTTTTTTTTTTTTAGCTCTTTTAAAGCATTTAATAAAGCATGAAAAGATATGACATCAATCCTACTAAAACACAAGGGAAAATGAATGATGTTACTGTAAATCTTTACATCAATCACACCCAATACTTTAGAAAACAATATAGTTTTGTTTGCATTTCAGAAGTGACAAACAACTCTTGTGACTGGCTTAACATAGTCACTTTCTATTAGTGAAGACCAGAAGCTAGTCAGAATTAAAATGTGGCTCTGCGTTGCTAGGCAGCAGAGTTGTCTTGACATGGTGGTTAGTTTCCTTTTCACTGAATGACAACAGTGAAATGAAAGAAGTTTTGAAAAACTTGATAATGGTTTTCAAAGGCGGAGGATAATTGGTAGAGCTCACTTGTGCAGCACTGTGGGGAAACTTTCAGGCGGCCATGAGAGGGACTGTCACTAAAAATTTAAACTCTTGTACACAAACTTGACCTAGAGTCTTCTCCAGGTTTCGGCGGTTCATTTCAGAACACCCCTCTGAGACCAAGGGGTGTTGGATGAAAGCGTTAAGACAGATGGGTAAAGCCCAAAGGAAGAAAGGAATCAATAGTTGTGATTTAATCCATTGGTGAAAGGGAGGAATTAAGTAAAATCATAAAAATGAGAAATGTGTAAAATAACTTTAGTTAACACCTATAACAAAAATGTTTTCATTGCACAGTTAGTTGCAATTGAGCAGACACTCAAATCAAATGTAGAAAATAAAGGTAAAAAAGAAAACTTTGATTTACTGTGCAAGGGATAAAATAAAAGCCCTGATTTTATTATTTTTAGTATTCTCCAGTTCCATTCAGAAAAAATATCCTTGACATAACTCCCAAAGCATCTGTTAATAATTACAATTTAAGCTTTTGTTTTCTGTAGTAATAATCAAATATAGCATATATTTAACAAAATGCAAACAAAAAAATCCCCAAGCAAACAAAGAGCACCCACAGAAAATACACATTGCTCACTACTGCATCTGAAACTACCTAATGCGATAGCATTTTGTTTAGCCACCTTTGCTATTAATTTACCCAGAATTTTAAAAACTGAGCAAAACGGACTCATGTTGAAAGAAAGGACCAATTAGTGTTGGATTAACATTCATGGTTATTTACAGTTGTTTTTGTGCTTGTTCTTGTGCTCTGACTTCCTAAAATTTCACAACCCAAAGATTTAGAAAAATGGGGTTGTTTAGACCAAAAGTGCAATGAAGTAGCTGTGACCATTGTGTAGACACCACCTCTCTCATTATACCCTCTCAATCAGCACTCAGTACACAGGAAACCGCAATAAAGCCCATCTGCCACGGTTAATCTGCAGGCAGACCCACACCTATGTCTATGCCCCTTCCTCTATAGCCTTATTATTCTCAGATCCAAAGCTTCATAAGAGATCAGCCAAAGACCATTAAAGTAAATAATAGCTAGAAATGACAGGCTTAGCAAAGATTGGGAGGAAGTTGAAGACCAATCTGAGCTCTGAGCTCTGATTAATAGAGAAAAGCATTAGGAGAAAAGGGGAGAAAAATGACCTCAGCCTGCTCCAAAGAATTCCTGAACCTTCGTTGTTAGGGCAAGTGCTACCATCTGAGACGTTAGTGATCCTTGAATTTCCTTCACTTTGATGCAGCTCAAATGGGAAAATTTTGAAGGTTCAGCAAGGCCCCAGACCTCAGCTGGAAAGCTGTCTGGAGTCAACCCTGTCAAAATTCTCTTGTGTAAGAGAAAGCCTTTATTAGCTAGATTGCAACAACAACAATAACAACACTCACAAACGCCCTGCACCGTCTCATAAGGAGGGGCCTCTGCTAGAGACTGCAGACGCCTTTATCATTTCCTTGCACATGTCATTTTTTAAAGTCTCCAAACAGATGTAGTAAAAATGAAAATTAATGCCTATTAGGGACTAGGTGAATTTAGTCTGCTGGTAGGAAAGTGTGTGTGGTGTGTGTGTGTGTGTGTGTGTGTGTGTGTGTGTAGGAGGCAAGTATTCAAATATTTATCCAGTTTCATCTTGAAATATAATATTTCAACATAAAAAAATCCTTCACAAGCAGTTCAAAATTTATTTAGTCAAGACAGAATAATAAAATGCTTCAATTATTTCAACTGTGCATTTTATATAAACTGACCAGAAAAAATTCCAAATTATTTACAAAAAGTTTTCTCTTCATCAATTTAAAAATTATTTTCATATCCTCTGTTTGACAAATTTCCTAATGATAGGAACCCAGGCTGTGTTATCCCCTACATCCGTGTCTTTTGTCTTCAAATGAAACATTTTTGAATTTTGGAACAGCTCTTAATAGTCCTTTGAAGAGATATATACCTGGTAGACCTATTTGTGATCGGGAAAAAACTCATTTCAAGTCAGTTCTATTCTGAAAAATGTATTTTTTTGTAAAAAAATACCACATTGTTTATGAAATGTAGATTAAAATTAGAGTAGTAGAGAGAGAGAAAAACTGTGAAGTATTTTAAAGTTAGATTTGAAAAATAACAAAGACCCTGCTTTCAAAAACCCCAGTCTGAAGGGAAGAAAGCATTTGGTGGAGGCAGGCAGGTATTGGGAAAACCCTAGTGATTTCTCAGTAAGATACTAAGGGTCCAGATGAGGACTTGATGTCAAGAAAGCTCACCTTTGAATGCATTCCTCGTTCAAGTTTATGTTGTAGCATGCAATTTTCATAAATAAAATAAAGAGGCAATGTGAAGAACCATGGTTAGAATGATGGTTCTTCAAGGATATTGCTGATGACTTGGCTAATGCACAGTTGATGTGAAAATGGTACAATTTTCATATTTTAATCTTAAGTGGAACAAGAAATGACAATTATGAAAAGACAAAATAGATACCACCAACAGCTGTAATTGCTATCTAGGCTGCTCAAAGATGGGCAAGAGACACAGTAAATCAATATTAAGTTCTTCACAAACACAGGTATCACAACAAGAACATCATATAACATCATTATAAGAAAATTCTATTACAATTTGGACAGTTGTGAAGAATACAGCATGAACACTCGGAATGCGAGGCTTAGTTGTCCTCTGCAGCTTCAGCTGGTATCTTAGAGGGGAAAAATCCCTTGGAGTCATGGCTGTGTATTTAGTTAAGTATGCAAACTGTGCAGGCTTCAGTAAATGAATTTGATCTTCCTTTTTAGAATTTAAAATGTTAAGATCATCAAGGGTTAAATGGCTCTGTCATAAGTAATTATAATAAGTTGAAATTCAGTTGTTTTAACACACTGGGATTTGGGAAAATTATTTTGTATATAATACTACATCCTAAGATATATTATGTGATGTTAAAGAATTAAACTGGTGGGTTAAGAAATCAGCTAAACTTAAGAAAAATGATTAAAAGGTAAAGGCATGGTATAAATGTAATTAAAAGAATGAAAATTGAAACTGCTCAATGCAAACCTTAATAATGAAAATGAAATTTTAAAAAGCCAATAGACAAGGAAAGAAACATACAAACATTTGAGGAAAAGATATAAAAAGGTAACAAATATGTACAAAGGGATTGGTCATAAAATCAGAAGAAAATGCTTGCTTTTAGGATTTTATTTTTTTAGGCTAATGCTTTAAATGCTCGTGAAAAGCAGGTCTGATTTTATGCGCATGTTCCTGGAGATATTTGTTTCCTTTATGGGCAATGAAACAACAATCAGCACAACATTTTCTTTATGAATTCTTATTGCTCTTGTGCACTTGTTCATAAATTATTTATGTACTTATAAAAATTGGAGAAGTATATTACATTTCAGTTGAGCATTTAATATTTGTAAGTAAAATAAAATGTTTAAGATCTATTTATTCCTTTCTCTTCTTACTCGTTCCCATACTGAGCATTGTTTGAAATCACAGAATCTTTCACAGCTATACAGACATGCAATAGAAAAGAAATACTTCTCACCAGAATTTTCTAGTTGATATAGAAATGCTTTAAATGTGGAACTAAATATGAATGATTTGAGAATGATTTGAAGCCGAAAAATAAGTAGTCTATTGATCAAAAATGATCAGAATCAAATACCTGTGGTGTGTGTGTGACAATGAAAACAACAAAAATAAACAAAACACCCATGGGTTACTATGAGGTTTTGCATTTTTATCAGATTTTATCTCCCTTGAACATTTCCTTCATGTTATCATTAAATGCAAGACATTCCTAAATTACTTTATTATTTGTACAAATAAAAAATTAAATGTCCATATAGTATAGTTTACATACCTGTGGAATATGCTTCTAAGTAGTTATATGCATGTCATTATGTATATTATAGCATAAACTGACCCATAAATATTATCTGAGATAACATGCATAAAGAAGCACCTGGATTTTATGGCCTTGAAAAGGCAACTGAAATTTTAATTTTATTAATGGAAAATAAAACTTTTCATAATAAATTCACCGTGTCAATACATAATAGTATTATTCCAAATGCTCTTCATGAACTCATATACTATAATTGATGTGTTATGAATTTAAATATGAGAAAATGTATTTGGGGTGTTCATGTTGCCATCAACACTTAGAGCTACTATTTTCTATCCTTGATATCAGAGAAGAATATTTAAAATGAAAAATACTTTTCTACCCTTTTAATAAAGACTCGGAGTAGGATATTACTTGTCTTCTACAAAAATAATAATCTTCAAAAAATAAATATATTGCTGAAAAGTTAAGGCTTGTGCACTAACCACAAGGTGTCTCCAATCTTCAAATTTTCTAAATTCCTTCCCTTATCCCATCTCCATATTTCAAAAGAGTAAACCTATATGATCACATTGAAATATTGGAAACTTCAAAAACACTTTTTCAGATATAAATTAAAAGTGTATATTTTAGAAGAGGCATTATTAAACTTAAATATATACATATGTAATGTTATATATACTACTATATACAAGTCATAGTTATATATTAAATAATTATGTAGATTACATTATGCTTATAATATAGTACTTACTAAATAAGAATTTACCAGTTATTTTATGAGTTTATGTTTGGAACTTGGCCTCTTAAAAACAGTGACAAAATAAAAAAAATAATAAAACATTTTAATATCAAAGCTCAGTTTAGTTTATTTATCCATGACTAAGATTTAATTTTTAAATAATTATGTAAGCTACTTCAAGGGAAAATTTTTTCAGAGTGGACTATACACATCTGCAAATATCCACAAATATAACAAACTCCTGGTTTTTATAAACCAAAGCTATTGGTGAAAAGTAATTACTAAAGCTCATCTCATTATGACATATGAATATGTAGCTAAGAATAAATCTCATTTAAAAAATTCCCATTATAGAAAGTTTTTCTAATTTAAGGCAGTGGTATGCTTATTTCTCTCTGTACTGAGAGACAAGTGTGTGTGTGTGTGTGTGTGTGTGTGTGTGTGTGTGTGTGTGTGTTTAATGGGATGCTGTTTATTCCCCTGTATCTTACCACTCTGTCTCTGGATAACAATCACAGGACCCAGATGCTAAGGGTAAGTGATATTTTCCCACAAGCGGCTTCTGGCTCCTTGGCAGACGTGGTAGGCAGTTGTGTTGGCAGCCTCTGCCCTGCCGCTGGCTCTCTTATGTGGCTTTGCTGTTGGAGGGATGCCTGGCCTGCCCTGTCCTTCTGGATACAATTTCCCTCTGACAGCCCTTGGGTTTTGTGAAGCTTTACTCTGTGCAAATCCCTTGTGCAATCCCTGGATGAACTCTCTAAAGGCAAAATAGGCCTTTCATTATGGTCGTGTGTAATGATGATATGAATTGCTGGTTCAGGTACTCAGGAGCACCCAAACATCAAACCAAACTTTTCAATTTTTGTGGCTAATTTGTTTTCATTTCTGTTCTGGTTTTCACCCTAAGCACATTGTATCCTAATTTAATTGCCAGGGTGTTGGCCACATAATTTTGCATAAATATTATTCTTTGTGATTTTCATGTTGTAATTTATGTGATTTTTAAAAATCCTTTGTTTCCTCATATTCATTATCATAAATAATTATCAAATATTTTATCAGATTATGAATAACAACCTAATGAAATATCTCTTGCAAGAAATAAAAAGAAGGAATTTTGCAATTTTACCAAGTGCAATTGGCTGATGAATTATTTAATGAAATAAAGAGCATGCTTCGGATATTGATACTGAAGTAATACTTCATTCCCTGCATGCTTGTAATCTGGATGACATTTTGAAGCATGTGCTCAAGTTGTACAAACAAAGGCACACAACAGAGCCAAAGATGGTTTCAAAGACACCAATATAACTGTCTACCACATAATTTGTGAGACATCTCACATGTTTCCTCACAGTGATATCACAAAAGTAGTCATAAATGTGTATTATGGATTAAATGATTTGCTAGTTTACCATATGCCTGACCACTGTCCCCAAGGCTAAATAATATTTGGGGGACCGATAGACATTTTTCTTTATAATCTGAAATATCAATAAAGATCCCGAGTTTTCTAAAAGAAATAAGCCACATTTTGCATTGAAATACCTATTCCAGTTAAACCCGGTTGAAATTGATTACTTGCTATTCTGCCATTTTTATTTCATGTGACTATAAAATCCAGAATTATTGATACTATGTTTTATAGTTTAACAAGTAATTTACTACTCATTCAAAACAAAAATGAAGAAATACTATCTAGGTATTATAGGGACCTTCAGCTATTAATCTAAAACAACTTCTCATGAAATTCATGTGTTATGTGAAGAAGTAGAAATTATCTGATGTGCTGTGTGATAATATAAATTAAGAACAAATTTAATTTAGAAAAAGGATCACTGGAGCCTCACAGAGAAATAAAGATCATTATCTTTTCTCAGTATCTGTGGATCTGTATTGGCAAATTTTGTTTTTAATGTTGGATCCTGTCTGATGCACAGAGTGTATTCTTGTACAGAGTTTTGCAAACTGGGAGAGAACTAACTCAGTGGAGAAATTATCACATTCCAACATGATTCCAATATTTCTCTCTATTTGATAAATTCATGTCTGGGAGAGTATTTCTAGTCATAATAGCATAAAACCTCAAAGGTTGTTGACAACTGGGTTACTATGAAGTATATACTTGTCTTTTGATTCATAGATATACTTTGCTCTTTCTGAAATATAAAACATTTAATAAGCATTTAAGGAATCTTCAGAAAGTCTGTTGCAAAATCTTGGTTTCATATTTTCTATGCTATGTAAGAACCCAAAAGTTTGTATTTGCATATCTATATACTACTTGGTGTTAATTTAAACCACATTTCCCTGCTAATAACATTTTTGTTTCATAATTATTTACATTATACTGTTTTAGTTTTTTCTCTCACCTGATACATTGTTGTGAATGTATAGTTTTATGTTTTAAAGACCTAAAAACGTAATTTTAAATAAGGAACATGTATACCAATAGAGTCCCTGGTAGTGTTCTCCAAAACAATAAACAGAAAGAAAACTAAAACTATTTTTTTGTTTTCTTTTTACCAGTAGGTGTCACTGTTGGGACTATATGGTAGTGATCCCAAGACCTCTAACCATTTACTTGAAAGATCATACATTACCTATATAATCCAGAAAGTAACTTACTGAGTCATACTAACCAAACTGCCTTATGAAAATTGCTTGACTAAAATTTTACCTCAAATAAACATGAAACCATTTGAAATATGAAATCACCCTACTGAAAATATACCAAGAATCCTAGAGTAAAAGATATCAGTCACTGCCAACAAAAAAATAACTCATGCAATTTTTGAAGACAATTTGAGTTGTATCCTAGTACGATTGAATTTTAAATAATATTTAATATAAAAATATAAATGCCAAAAAACAAGAACAGAATTTGGATTTCATCTTTTGAAAACTTTCAAAGTTAAATGACACTTGTGGAGTCAGGTCATTTTTTTTCACAGAGCCAAAAACACCTAGTTTCCTTATACAGATACAGATCATATGCATCTTTATCCCAGGAAATGTTAAAATAATTTTAAACTTCTGTTAAAAAAATGTTTTATTTCTCCACAAAAATTACTACAAAGATCAGTGAGGTTACTCTTGGCCTAATTTGATTTAAAAAAACATGCTGCAATGATATCTTCATGTTAAATCGCACTTGAAGACTATTATTTGGTTCATATTTCTTTACCATAAGTAGGAAATCTTGGCAGTACAATTTTGCTTTGCAATTAACCAAAAATAATTTTTGAATGTTTTAGTTTTACCTGAAGATTTTATTTTAGTTTTTTGCTAGTTGAGAGAAATATTTGGGTATGTGTGTGAACAATGTACCATCCAGCCCCCAACCCCTACACACGATGTTAAGAAATACAATTTCCTATTAGAATGATTTAAATTTTAAACTTACATGAGAGTATTATGTACAGATTTCCTTTTAAAGATTACCCATTATTTCATTGTTGAATAATCTTAAAATATCTCAGCATGTTCAAGTTCAAGCAGCTCATTCATCAGAGCTTTATGGTCATTTTATTAACTGAAAAACAACCAGTTAGACATGACAACTTTAAAACTGCAATGCCATTATTCAATGTTTCGTACAGTTTGTTCATTGGTGATCCATCTTGTGAGCAATTTTTTCCAATAAAAGCTGAAAGTCATTCTTTTGCTTTCCTTTTCAGAACAGTTTGGCAAGGACAGCTGCACAGAGAGAGGTTCGCCAGCAGAGGCCTCTCTAGATTTGCCTTCTGACTTTAAGAACGCAGACTCAGCTGCAGTTAACACAGCTACTTGAAAAGAATCTCATTGCATAGGGAAAGAGATCACTCTTTAATGCCCTTTTAAGTTCCATGATGTTGATTAATGTTGCCCTTTACATTAATGATGTTTCAAGTAAAAGAAAACAAATTTAAAATGCATCAATTCTATTGAGGATGCATTAATTAGACAGAGACTTTACCATATGCTGTGGCTGGAGGGTTTGCTGGCCTTTCTCTTGTAGTTACCTGTGTAAAATCCACCCTATCCTCTACATGAATGCCCAAGCTGAATAGCCATTTGAATGAAGGCTTTAGTTTGATTCGCCATACAAGGGGGACTGTGTCACTGTGTTTTCTTTCTGGGAGTCACTAAGTGATTTCTATATCAGTTGTCATGGTGATATAGCAAAGCAGGGGAAAATGGGGGCAACTTCAGGCTTTCTCCTCACCCTCTGCACTAAGATGTTGTTAGCAAGCCTATAAAACATTGAGCTTTCTCTAGGCCTTCTTTTTGTTCTCTGATTGTCAATAAAACTCATTTTAAGGGTAACAAGGACATCTAAATGTCATCTGTCACAGTGTTAGAGAGATTAAGTTTGTTTAGGGACTTGTGCTGGACAAAAGCCACTATTTGTTCCGCAGATACAAAGCAGTGTTGGCTATCACCACTCTTGATTTAGAAGGAGGCCCAGAGACCATCGAGGAAATATCATCTCAGTTGCAGGTGACAAAGAGGCCTTCTTGACATGACAGCACTAAAAGAACAGAAAATTAATTATGGTTTTGAATGAATCTGCAGTTCCGTTTCCCACACCCCTTTGTAGATATCCCAAGCCTAAGGTCTCCTCTTAGACAGAGGTGTGAAAATAGCTCTTGAGGGCCACAGGCCTGTAGAAAAACAGGACACACACACACCTGATCGTCCTTGAATGAATGATAAAAGAGAGAAGAAAGGTTTTGCAAGGGAAATCCAACAATAATATGTGCTGCATTAATTCAGCATTTGCTCAATAATGAGGCTAAATGGAACATACAGATTAATGAAGACATTGTTGTTATTAAAATCAAATCCTGTGGTTCATATACTTTTCTTAATAATGAACATTGTGGCTATTGGAGAGGAAAAATGGGATTTTTCCCCCCATTAATTTGGCACACATCCCAGATCTCATTCAACCAGAACCTATCCTCTGCAAAATGCAACCCTTGGCCTTTATGTGCTTTAGTCTTTCTATTTTTTAATCTGTGTAAACTTGAAGGAAACAATATTCTCTTTATGAAAGACTTGAAAAAGTGAACCTGAAGCCTAAGTAATAATTAAATAATTTTAAAACTAGGATGTATATTCCAACATACAGGATGATTGGGAAATACATAAAATCATATGCTTATAATAGGGTGTTCACATCACATCTGTCTGCAGTATGGAAACTAGTGCAGTATCTTGGGGCTTTTAGGGTCTGGTCACATCAATGCATCTCAAATACTATCTTATAGAAAATATTCATGGTAGAGATGGCCATTATGTTAAAGCATAGATAAACTGTTATAAATGTGAAATGGTAGATTCTTTATTTAAAATTTATTAGAAGCTAACAATTTGTATATCTTGAAATATGAATGAAAGCAGAGTCCTACGACTCATTTTCTAATATCCCTGTGGACACCTCCACATGTGACACAAGTATATTTGCACAAGCACAACACTTGGACCAGAGCTCACATATGAAAGGACAATGATAAACCCCTCTTAATCAGAGCTCTGGGGTGGAATATCTCCATATTCTGTAACTCATGCTTTCTCCAATAAATTTGAAAATTAGACTTTAATCAAATTGAAAAAGCGGTCTGGGTGTACAGTCATAGATGTTGTAAAATTTCAGCTACTGGACATATTCTATTTTAGTTGTATATTTGGCAGTTTATTATGAAAAAAACTTATAAAGGCCAACATCAGGAGCTAGAATTGTCAAAAAGCAAAACCAAACACCTCGGGGAAGCTGCACAGTCACAGATCTGCAGGCATGCCTGTAATATTAAACATATGTAACTACTGAAAGGAATTAAAATTCCTGGAACAAATGACCACCAAGTTCAGTATGATTATTTTTTAAAGATAGACAGATTGATTCTACACAAACTAATGAAAGCAAATACAACTTGAGATGTTGTTAAATCAATATTATGTGCCTAGATGACTTTTGTTTCATATCTTAATAGCTTGGTCACTTGTTATTCATTCAGCCTCACACCAGACACTAGTGTTATGAAGGACAATACTCTCGGGGCATTTTGAATTTAATTTGTGTTTCTCTACTTATGCAGAACATGTGTTGGCATCAGGGATGGTTACAACAGGGGGAATCACAATGTAGAATAAAGTTTTAGCATGTTGTTCAGAGATAATTTTCTGTTCCTCAAAACACAATCCTTGGGACAGGTGAAGTACACTTCTGAGTTCTGATGCACTCTTGAAAGTACTGAAAATATGCTTCCTTCCTATTTTTTAGTCTCTTATTTTTAATATTATTATAGATAAAGAGTTATCTGGAAGAATAAAAAACAAATCCCTAAAAGTATATTTAGCTTTAAAATAGGCTAACAAAAAGGACTGTTTGTCGTTTATACTTAAAGTTATAAATAAGGTGACTGAGAAAATATATTGAAGAAGTCCAGTGACCCCCTAGATCCATATATATACATATATATATATATATATATATATATATATATATATATATATATATATTTACACGCACACACACACAGTTACATGTGTAAAGTCTTATTATTTTGTTCCCAACAGGACTTCTATGTTATCGTAGTTGTTTTACAGCTTCACACATTCAGAGTAACTCTGATGACAAAAGTAAAAAGAAATGTATGCTGCAGGGTATTATTATTATTGTCTAAATTTCTTGGGATGAACATTCTTTAAGTGCCTTTAAGTAGCTATTCAATTTAGATACATTGTTTAATTTCTCAGGCCCCAGTTCCTTCTTCAGGAAAATATAGGGATGGATTAGATAGCCTCTAAGACCTCATCTAGTTCTAAAATGCTGTTAATAAATTCAAAAGAAGACTTTCAGTTTCTAAAGATATATATTTTAAAAGCAACTATTTTTATAATAAAAGGCTTGACAAGAACTTTACAGTAAGATTAATTTTTAATAAAATATACAGGTGTGTTTTTTTAAGATGTACTGTACAAAATTCTACAATGGTATTTTCTAAATACTCCAATCATTTTACTTTTGACAAATGAGTGTCAAATAGTTCATTAAATTGGAAATAAGTTAATGCATTCAGAAAATGGTAAAACAACAAATAAAAATGCATAAATGAATATTTTATAACAAAAGACTATGTCTTTGATAAATAATACACCTACTTGATATGTCCTTGCCACTTGAACCAAATGCAGCAGTTGAGAATATTTCCTTCCCCCTCTTCTCTCATCTTGCTTCCAATTTTCAAATCATGTTTTGTATTCTTGTCTAGAACAATCCCATAACATCCAAGTTTATCATAAAATAGCTGACTCTGGTGGATAAGTCCTACACTGTAACATTTCCTTTCTACCTTACAGAGTCCAACATTTCTTTATCAAGTATGGTCATCATCAAGCATATATGCAAATGAAAATATCAATAAGTAAGCCTAGCCCTGCCTTCTCAGGAATGTTTTCAACCAGATAAAGTATTCTATCTATATTAAATAGCTTAATAAAAATAATGAATTAATGCATTTTTACATAATTCTATTTCTTCTGCCTATATATTCTAACTGTAGTTTCAACACATTTTTACTCCAAGTTGTGGATATACAATGATGTGCTATTTGTCCAAATTATATTTTATTCAGCTACTAATTAAAATGGAAATACATATACTATTAGAACCACTTTGTTAAAAGTTAATAATAATTTATATTTTATTAATAATAATAACTACACTGTATTGGAAAAAACAATATATTGTTTAAGAAAGTGTAAAGAGAATCAGTCTGATAGTTTATTCTTCTTATATTTTCTAAGTAGTTATTGGTAGTATTGATCAATACATTAAGAATCTTGAAAAATGTATTTCATAAAGAAATCAAAATCCCTAATAAGCTATACTTATTTTTTAAAATAAAATTCTTTTATTTTTTTATATTTTAAAATATACCAGTAATTTAGCATCATCAAATATTTTAAATCAATGTAAGAAAAAAAAATAATAAATTGATATTACAGTTAAAATAAAACATTTTCTTTGAATCTGCATCACAGCTTACTATTTTCAATAGTATTGAAGTCTTCAATTTACCAAAACATATTTTGGGCTTGTACATCAAAAGATACATAAACAATAAATCTAGTGGGAGAATGATATACACTCAGAGTGAGTGAAACATAATATTGTCAATTAAAAAATGTTTTCAGGAAAAAATTTAAAAACAAAATCATAACTTTGAAAATGTTACTAACGTAAAATTTCCAAAAAAAATATTTCTATTTATGATTGTATTATTTGTGACAGTTTTAGACAATAATATTCTAAATTAAAATTAGTAAGTAAACCAAAAACTTTGAATGATTAAAAGTAATCAGAATTTTAATTCTACATGAAAGCCATTTCCTTAACCTACTCTGAGTTAAAATGATTCTCTTTGTCATTCGTTTTCATTTGCACTATCTGAAAAACAAATAAAACAGGTTAGTATATAAAGCCTCGGTCCAAGTATACTTTCTCCATTCTCATTGTAACATCTGAACAATAGATTTTGGAATCTGAAAATTTAAATAATGGACTTAATTTAGCTATCTCTTCTTTTCAAGTATCAATATCATTTATTTTTGTAACAAAATTGCATTAGCTAAATTTCTCAATGTTTTGAGGCTTTTTATATTTTCCAGATACCATTTTTAGTGAAGTTTTGTTTAAAGTGAAATATTCAGAGAGACTTTCACAGTTCATTTGTAAAGATTTATTTTATATCAGTTCTGGAGGAAAAAGCATACAACATAGATTTTAAAAAATGATTTTCAGACAATAATAAAATGATACTTCGAAAGGTGGAAACCGTAAAGATGACATGAAATTATGATCAAAAGAGATATTCAATATGTAAATTATATTTCCTATTAGGTAATGATTCTGTTGCTTTCAAGCACTGGCTATCATTAAGTCAAAAATAATTAATTCAGACCTTACGTTACTCTTAAATGTAAGTTTTTCTACCACTATAATTCCATATAAGTAGTGAATAATAAATCTGAGGAATGTGGTAACAAAACAAGAGTAAATATATATATTTTCAGAAAATATTTGAATATGTCTCATCTGTAAATGAGTTTGTATACAATTTATAACAGAAGGTGTTATTCCAAAGTAGCAGCCAGCCTCATTGGATGGCAGCCATTGTGTAAACTAGACACCATCCTTTGCTATAACCAGACTGAGTTTTTATTTCTTTTAATTCCCTCTTTTTTTCTCTCCTGCAAATACTAATTTAGGTTATGATATTTAGTGCTCCTTTATTCATTGTATTTCATTACTTTTATTTCTTTGTGTTTCTTTTACCAAGATATTGATGTTTTTAAGCATTCTGCTTCTTTAATAACTTTTAATAACATTATTAATCATTTTACATTTTAGTTTTTCACATTACTTAAATTTTATATTTAATGAAACTACTTTAAATAGCTTGAAAAATGAGTAAAAAACACTAATATGTTATATTTAAATAATATTGCGCTTCCTGAAAATGCTCCCTGTAATGAGACTCAAGTCTCTTTTTAATGCCTTAATTTATATTATAATTTGGCTTCCTCTTCTTCAAAGAATATGTTTAAATTAGAAAATACTAAAGAGAAGGGTTTACCTACAGAGTGGAGGGTGAAGAATACAAACTTTTACTAGTATCTAAAACAAACAAAATAAATAGATGAATTTTGCAAAAATAGGTATGAATTAAAGTAAAAATAAAAGTAGGCTCTCAAGTATGATGCCAAAATTAAAAACAACAACATCATGTTATACTCTTTCTCCACCCACTTTTCTTTGTTTTTAAATTATCTATTGAAGTTCATTTGGCAACCAGTAGGAGTGGAGCTCTGGATGCATATTAGAGAAGCCTGAGTTCAGGTCCTTCCTCTGAGAAAAGTAATAAATTCTCAAAGCCACACTTTACTTATCTATATAAATTAAGAATGAAGGGTATAACTATTCTGTGGCAATTAAGATAAGGCATATCAATTATTTATCAGAGAACCCGTCACCCCGGAAGAGCTCAGTGAAGCTGGCCAATACGATGTTGTTAGTATTTCCTAGACAACATAATATCACTGAAAAAAATATTGGTTTAGAATCAATTAGAACATATGGGTTCTAACACTTATGAGATGAGTGGCATTGGATAAATCAATTTAGTTCTTTGTGTTTCAATTTCCAATTCTATAAAATAGTATACATCTTTGTTTGGGCTGTAAGATCTGTGCTATGCCAGTAAATACTTACAACTATCTGATCTGCAGAATTTGCTGAATTCTCTGGTGTAAGTCCTTCCACCATCGCCAAAGCTCCCAAGGCAGAGTTAGGAAGAAATGTGCATATGCACATAATTACATCGTATACTATAGTATTTCACATTATATTATTTTATTTATATGCTATTATTTCCCATACAAATTTAATAATTATTTTAAAAATTCTCCAAAGCAAGATATTAGTGAAATATAGTGGTTTTTTTTAAAAGAATGAATGAAATTTGAGTACTTATTATTTTTGTTTTTAGTGTAATTTATTTTGTGGTAAGTTTTCATAATTTATTTATTTTGTATAATAATTGTTGTGTTTAGCTAAGCTCAGTCATGACATTTATGATAATTTCATAATTATCTCTGTGGGCCAAGGGGAGCCAACTCTAGTACCACAGTGCATGAGAGTTAAATTAGATAAAACTGGCAGAAGCTCTTATACTGATTTCTTTATATATATATTATTATTATATATAATAATATATATATGTGTATATATATATGTATATATATATATACACATATATATATTATTGATTTCAGAGAGGAAGGGAGAGGGAGAGAGAGACATAAATTCAATGATGAGAGAGAATCAATGATTGGCTACCTCCTGTCGCCCCTTACTGGGGATCCAGCAGGCAACCCAGGCATGTGCCCTTGACTGGAATTGAACCTGGGACCCTTCAGTCTGCAGGCTGATGCTCTATCCACTGAGCCAAACTAGTTAGGGCCTGATTTCTTTTTTTAAACAAAGTATTTTATATATAAACATATGTATATATAAAACATTTTATGTTTATTTGTTATCATTGTGATTTACTCAAGTTTCTTTGCTCACAATATAATGAATAATTGCTATTGTCTGAGTCATGTGGGTAAAGTAGATAAGAATACCAAGACAAATAAACAATAACACAAGCCTCGTTACTGGACACAACTAAATCTGGAAAACATTCAGTATAATCCGTGAGTGTAATCACTCAGAAGATATTTCAATGTTGATCGACTCTACTAAATATTGTCTTTATTAATACTTCTAACTATATCTTTGATGACTATAAGAGACATAAGTGCTCTATACAGTATATTATTAATTTTTAGTGCCTAATTTTAAATCAGCAATAGAAAATCTTACAGTATTTAGATATCAGTCTAAAAGGAAATATTTCAATATTTTTCTTCCTAGAATAATCCACTTGCCTAAGCTAGTTAATTTTTTAACTATCATGATTCAAAATTGGCATCCTGGGGAACAATTGCCACTACAAGGAATTCTCTGAAAAATCAATTAAAGCAAAGTTAAATAAATTAAATGAAAGAAAGCTCCTTCATTGAAACTCTCAAAATACAAACATATTAAAACTTTACCATTCCCTCTATATTCAAAATATGGGCAAATATTTCTCCCTAAGTACTAATACGTCTTCTTTCAATTAACTCAACAACTGAATACTTACCATACTCTAATACTTGTGCTAGGTAATTTTGCATATTGCATGATTCTCAACTTCTCCTTGTTAATATTTTACCTAGGCTAGCTATTTACCATATTTTTCCGTGTATGAGACACCCCCATTTATAAGACGCTCCCCACTTTTCCAACCCAATATTAAGAAATCAATATTTTAAACATTTTTCTTGTTTTCCTTTTAAGGCCTTTTTCTTTTTTGGGCATCTTAAGGAGTTGTTCTTCCTTTTTTCTCCACTGTCTGATCATACACTCAGTGGGAGGAGGTCTAAATTGTCTCTCTGCAGGTCTATTTCCATGCTCTTTTGCATAGCGGATCACATCCAGTTTGAATTTTGCAGAGAGAGTAAGACAATCACTCACCGGAATTTATCTTTTTATTTTTTGACATCTTTATGGGCTCAGAGCGCTCTGGTTCCTGTTGCATCTGAGCACTCTCCACCTCCACCTCCAATTATGGCATCAGCTGATGTCAGTAACAACAAGCCTTGTGATTGGAGGAAGCCTGTTTGACAAGGTATGGGCAGCTATGCACCTGTGCAGTTCCCTCCTAGGCTGACTTGTGTGTATAAGACAACCCTCAATTTTCAGTCTAAAGATTTTAGAAAACAATAGCATCTTATACAAGGAAAAGTATGGTCAAACTTTTCATATAACAAACATACTTTATTAAAGAACGTTCACATTTTTACACTTCAGTTATGACTTACGTTCATAAAGATTTTATATTTTTCTCTGCCCTCTTTACTTGCCACTAGTCTTTGATTTTCTAATGACTTTATGCAAATATTACATTTAAAAATAATATAATTTAAATCAGCAATAATCATGCTTAGTTGTGTTATGCAACATAAAAATGAGAAATTTTAATTTAGTTGAGCTGAACATTTTAATTATAAGCTATTAACTCTAAGAAAAAATATTTTAATATTACACAGATGAAAGAGAATAATAATTAGTTAATTGTCTTATTAACAATTGAAAAAATTAGCCTATTATACTACTCATGTCTTAAATTTTGACAAATATATACCTAGATGTTATAATGTGTATCTGATTTATATTTGAAAGTGAAATTGGATCTATGATTTTCTCTCCAAATTCAGAAAATAAAATTAAAATATCTGTATAAACGGCAAAAATAATCCCAGTGGTTTAAGAAGCCAATTCTATAAGAAAATGATATATCAGCTAAAAATTCAGGTTATTTTTTCAGCTCATTATCACATACAATAAAAATGTGAGTTTCTCTGACTGACATACAGTAATGCTTAACCAAGAATGTCAATTATTGTAATCTTCCATGAATATTTTCAAAATTTTAAGTGTAAAATGGAAATTGCAATTGTCTTATATTTTTACTTTTATAAAACAATCTTTGGAAATGCTTTTGACAAACAAGTACTGTGTTTGCAATTTTAGTATTATATCAACATTGCTTCATGGAGCAGGTCCTGTATTTGTAGATTTTATTATGATAGAACAGAGTGGCTTACAGTGAGGGAATGTGTAAATAAATCACAGCTTCCTAAAAAGATACAAACACCTTCAGAAAATTTACCCTGGCAATGAAACTTGTTTTGAACTACATTTTTATTTCAAAATAAAAATTGCTCAGTGAATAGAGCATCAGCCTACAGACTGAAGGGTTCTGGGTTTGATTCAGGTCAAGGCACATGCCCGGTTGCAGGCTAGATCCTAAGTAGGGGGCATGCAGGAGGCATCCAATCAATGATTCTCTCTCCCTCTTCCCTCCTCTCTGAAATATATATATCCTATCTAATAAAAGAGTAATATGCAAATTGACCGTACCTCCGCTACAACTACAAGCCATGGCCACCAGCCAATCAGGAGCGAGTATGCAAATTAACCCAACCAAGATGGCTGCAGCCACGGAGCTGCAGCAAGCAGGAGTCTTGGGTTTCCCCGGCAATGGAGGAAGCCAAGCTTCCCTGCCACCCTGTCTAGCCCAGGCCTACACTCAAGGTTACAAAGTTTCAATTATAGAAGATAAATAAATCCCAACAAAAATGGCAGCAGCCACAGAGCTGGAGAGAACAGGTGGCTTAAGTTGCCCCCAGTGATGGAAGAAGCCAAGCTCCCAAAGCCCTGGCCTGCCTTGGCCTCTGCTACAAAGTTTCAATTATAGAGGATAAATAAATCCCAGCAAAAATGGCTGTGGCCAGAGAGTGAGCAGGAGGCTTGGCTCCACTCTAGGCTACAAAGTTTCAATTACAGAAGATATATAATTCCCAGATACAAGGACCTCCACTTGAGTTGCCGGAGGCATGGCTGACCTGCAAACCACCACAGGCCCTGCCCAGGCCGCCCCATGCCCCAAGGGAACCACCAACCTGATCCAGGACACCCTTCAGGGCAAACCAGCTAGCCCCTACCCATGCACCAGGCCTCTATCCTATCTAATAAAAGAGAAATATGCAAATTGACAATCACTCTAACACGCAAGATAGCTGCCCCCATGTGGTCAAAGATGGCTGCTCCATGTGGACACAAGATGGCTGCGACATGATGGCCAACAGGGGAGGGCAGTTGGAAGGGACCAGAACTGTAAGAAAGGGCAGTTGTGGGCAATCAGGCCAGCAGGAGAGGGCAGTTGGGAGGGACCAGGACTGCAAGGAAAGGCGGTTGGGGGCAATCAAGCCTGCAGGGGAGGGCAGTTGGGGGGGACCCAGGCCTGCAGGGGAGAGCAGTTGGGGGGGACCAGGCCTGCAGGGAAGGGCAGTTAGGGGCAATCAGGCTGGCAGGGAAGCAGTTAGGTATCAATCAGGCTGTCAGGGGAATGGTTAGGCAGTGATCAGGCTGGCAGGCAGAAGTGGTTAGGGGCAATTAGGAAGGCAAGCAGGCAAGTAGTTGGGAGCCAGCAGTCCTGGGTTGTGAGAGGGATGTCCGACTGCCCGTTTAGGCCCAATCCTGGATTGGGCCTAAACGGGCAGTCGGACATCCCTTGAGGGGTCCCAGATTGGAGAGGGTGCAGGCTGGGCTGAGGGACACACACCCCGGTGCATGAATTTTGTGCACTGGGCCTCTAGCATACACACACACACACACACACACACACACACACACACACACACTGGAGGCCCGGTGCATGAAAATTCATGCAAAAGTAGGCCTTCCTTCCCCTGGCTGCCAGCACCGGCTTCCCTCTGGTACCTGGGACCCAGGCTGCTTCCCTCCTCCGGCCGCCCGCAGGCACCTGGGTAGAACCCGGGCTGGCTTCCCTCCAGCCCCAGTTTTGTCAGGAAAAACATCCAGAATGACGTCCAGAAGACATCTGGTCTAATTAGTATATTACCGTTTTATTATTATAGATATGTGTGTGTATACATATATATAAATATAAATAAATATAACTTACTGAGATTCACATTTTTAAAAGTAACTGGGGAATATAAAAGCAAAAACAAGAAAAGGGGGAAATGTGAAGTCATAAATTGTAATAGACCCTAAATGTAAAATCATTCTTAACCTAGAATATTTAGTTTTACTTTACCATGGTAACAAAAAATGTGTATTTTAAACACATTTGTAATAATTTACAAAACATTTTAAACACATAATTACTGTTTGTCACCAAAGAAACAGTATGCATACACAATGTTAGGTGACTACTTATACATCTAAGCAAAAAATGGTGACTTTTCCAAAATCTCAAAGATAGAAACTATTAAATGACCTATTGATATTACAAAAGACATTTGTTTCAGGAATGTAATACAAATTTCATTAATGGAAGCATTGTTGATTAATTTATTATTTAATCCATTACTCTAAATTTTAAAATAAATAAACTATTTAAATTCAGCATTTGGTAAGTTTTAGAAAACACTTATTTTCTTTTTTTAATATACTAGTAGCCCGTTTGCATGAAGATTCGTGCAATAGACCTTCATTCACCTGGCTGCCTGCACCAGTTTTCTGCCAGCACCGGGACCCAGGCCTTGGCTGTGGCCACCGCCTTCTGCCTTTTTCAGGGTCGGGGCTTGGCCCCGGGCAGTGGCCTTGGGCTCGGCCACACCCAACATCCCTCCTAAGGATCGCAGGAGCCGACCCCCAGTGGTTTCCTGCGATCAGTGCAGGCTCCCCGCTGGTGCCCAAGGCCGGGAAAGCCTCTGCCCCAGGCTTTCCTGGCCTTGGGCTCGGCCTCACCCAGCGTCCCTGCAACGGTTTCCTGGTGGGCGTGGTTGGTGGGCGTGGCTCGGTTGGTGGGTGTGGCTTGGGTGTAGCGAAGGTGCGGTCAATTTTCATATTTGTCTATTATAAGGTAAGATTTTTATTGATTTTAGAGAGGAAAGGAGAGGAAGAGAGAGATAGAAGCATCAATGATGAGAGAGAATCATTGATTGGCTGCCTCCTGCACACCCCCTTCTGGGGATCGAGCCGGCAACCCCGGGCATGTGCCCTTGACTGGAATCGAACCCGGGACCCTTTGGTTCACAGGCTGACGCTCCATCCACTGAGCCAAACTAGCTATGGCAAAAACACTTATTTTCTATTAAGTATGGAAAAAATGTAAAATGGTATATATTACTGAAAAAAATCACCATAGCAATACTTAGAAAAATTAAATTTTTAATCAGAAAAATTTAAAAAGTTCTAATTTTCATCTACTATCTTTTCTAAAGAAATGCCATTGTATCGATCTCTTTTGATTTAATTTTAATGAAAAATTAGCATTTATAATCATAATTTTAAATCTTATGGTAAATGTTCAAAGAATATCTACTGATAATTATTATCTAAGTGAACTCAAAAATAATCATATCTGTTTAAGATATGTTTTGTCCTCCCCACACTTCTTACTTATGGAATAAACTGAATTTGTCATGTTACTTGTAATGCCTGATTTTCAGGAATAGTGATTCTCACAATAATAATGATTTCTCTTTGTATGTAATCTTAATGTAACAAAGCATCCTTAAATAAGGAAAGTTAACATCAAAACACTTTCTCTCATGTGCTGTACATTAAAATGCCATATTATTGATTAGTCACTATAAATGCACAAGCTACTATAATGATACAATTGGAAGCTTGGTCTTTGGAGAGTCTATCATTAATGACATTAAAAAGTTAAAAAGTGATGTTTAGAATTTAATGGCTTCAGAAGATTATTTATAGGATAATTTTCATTGTGATTTCAGAGCTAAAGTTTAATGCACAATTTCATTGTTTTTGAAATTAAGTGAACCCTGTAGTTACTATTTCTGTCCTCAAAAATAAACCATGCATTTCATTTTAAAGTATACATAGATATAAGGTTACCAAATATAACAAAATTATATTATTTAAAATTATGATTCATGGAAATTCTATTATAATAATTTTTTTAAATAAAGTATTAGGATCTGAAAGTGATAAGCTATACTTTCTTCTCTTTGGGGATATTGTGTAACTTTGAAAAACACTACTGGGTGTAATTGTGAGAAAAAGCACGTAATTAGAAGTTTTGATGAACTAAATTTGAATTCAATTTTTTTCATTCTATATCCTGAGTAAAAGTGATTAACTAGTCTCAATTTCCTGAACTGAAACAAAATAAAGATTGTATTAATTACCTAAAGGAAGTGTGTGAAGATTAAATGAGGAAACATTAAAGAGCTAGCACAATTGTGTCTGCCATAGATTTGGAGCTTCATATCACATTTTCTGTTCACATTCCTTATAAATACAAAATTACATCTATTTTAAACTTTGCTTTCATCACATAATTACAAATCTGAAGGAAATTTTTACTTAAATCAAGGGTTCTAAACTTGGTTGGTTAGAATGCTCTGGGCCTCTCAAAGTTGGACACTTGTGTTTATCAAGATTTTTATCAGAACAACTTTCATTATTCAGTTTTACTCACAAATTATTAACGAATGAAAAATACATTGAAAATGTATTTCTGTGGTAAATTAAAAACTTATAGAATATGATCAGTGTCAGATTGGTTGTCCCATCACTTGTATGTGTTCCATCTGCACTGCTGGTATTACTCTAACCAATTACAATGATCTTCAAGGTATCTTTGTAAATACAAGGCAGAATTGAAAAAGAGACTTGTGGAAGAGAGAAGTAAATGGAGAAGAAAACACTAGGTATGAGCCAGAAAAGAAATCAAGGAATGAAGAGTAGGCAGTGAACTATGGCATTAAAGAGATATAATAACCAAGGGATAAGGGGTAATCAACATCATCGATAGAGTCTAAGGAGAAATGAGACTGAAGATAAAAAATTGATTTTGACTAGTATATCATTGATAACCAACATGAATATAATTTTTGTACTGTTTTTTATAAGGGATTCCACCAAAATTGCTCTGGCTGAGATCCACATGGATGTCCAATGTTCCAAAATAAAATGGACACAATTTTTTTTATTAAAAACTCTCAGTAAAGTAGGAATAGAAGGATCATACCTCAACATAATAAAGGCCATATGTGACAGACCTACAACCAACATAATACTCAATGGACAAAAACTAAAAGTGTTTCTCTTAAGAACAGGAATCAGACAAAGATGTCTGCTTTCACCACTTTTATTCAACATAATACTGGAAGTCTTAGCCACAGCAATCGGACAAGAAGAAGAGATCAAAGGCATCCAAATTGGAATCGAGGAAGTAAAATTGTCATTATTCACAGATCACATAATATTGTACATAGAAAACCCTAATGACTCCACCAGGAAACTACTAGACTTAATAAATTAATTTAGCAAGGTAGCAGGATACAAAATCAACATCCACAAATCAATGGCATTTTTATACACCAACAATGAACTCTTAGAAAGAGAAACTAAAAAAGCAATGCTATTAACCATTGCAATAAAAAAAATAAGATACCTAGGAATAAACTTAACCAAGGAGATACTAATAAAAGACCTACACTTGGAAAACTATAGGACATTGGAAAAAGTAATAAAGATACCAAAAATGAAAGTGTATAGATACCATGTTCATGGATTGAAAAAATTAACATCATTTAAAATGTCTATACTACCCAAGGCAATCTACAGATTCAGAGTAAAACCTATTAAAATACCAATGGCATACTTCAGAGAGTTAGAATAAATACTTCAAAAAATTTATATGGAAACATAAAAGACCCTGAATAGCTGCAGCAATCTTGAGAAAGAAGAACAAATTGGGAGGGATAACAATACAGGGTATCAAACTATACTACAAAACCATAAATAACCAAAATAGCCTGGTACTGGCACAAAAACAGGCATATAGACCAATGGATCAGAACAGAGGTCCAGGAAATTGACACACACCATTGCAGTCAATTAATAGTTGACAAAGGAGGCAAGAACATACAATGGAGTAAAGACAGTCTCTTCAACAAATGGTACTGGGAAAACTGGACAGACGCTTGCAAAAAGATGAAATTAGGCCACCTAATTATACCATACACAAGAATAAACTCAAGGTGGATTAAAAACTTAAATATAGGACATAAAAACATAAAAATCTTACAAGAAAACATAGGCAGTAAAATCTGAGACATCTTATGCAGCAATAGCTTACAGATACATCTCCTAGACCAGTGGTCGGCAAACCGCAGCTCGCGAGCCACATGCGGCTCTTTGGCCCCTTGAGTATGGCTCTTCCACAAAATACCACGTGCAGGCGTGCACATACAGTGCGATTGAAACTTCGTGGCCCATGCGCAGAAGTCGGTTTTCAGCCTGGGCGAGTCTATTTTGAAGAAGTGGCGTTAGAACACTAAAGAGGCCAAAGAGCCGCATATGGCTCACGAGCCGCGGTTTGCCAACCACTGTCCTAGACCAAAGGAAATTAAGGAGAAAATAAACAAATGGGACTACATCAAAATAAAAAGCTCATGCATAGTAAAAGAAACTACCATCAAATTGAAAAGGAAACGCACTGAATGGGAGAACATATTTGCCAATAATACATCTTATAAGGGTTAATATCCAAAATATATAAAGTACTCATACAACTCAACAAAAAGAAGGAAAACAATTCAATTTTTTAAAAAATGGGCAGAAGACCTGAATAGACATATCTCCAAAGAGGACATACAAATGTCCAAGAGATATATGAAAAATGCTCAACGTCACTAATCATCAGAGAAATGCAAATTAAAACCACTATGAGATGTCACCTCACACCTGTTAGAATGGCTATCATTAACAAATCAACAAATGAAAAGTGCTGGTGAGGATGTGGAGAAAAGGGAACACTAGTCCACTGTTGGTCAGAATACAGATTGGTGCAGCCATTATGGAAAAAAGTATGGAGTTTCCTCAAAAAAATTAAAATTAGAACTTTTGTTTGACCCTGCAATCCCACTCCTGGGAATATATCCTAAAACCCGCCAAACACCAATCCAAAATAATATATGCACCCCTATGTTCATAGCAGTGTTATTTATAACTAGAGGCCCGATGCATGAAGATTCATGCAAGAATGGGCCTTCCTTCCCCTGGCTACTGGCACCACCTTCGCTCTGGCCAGAGCCGCCTTTCTGCTCCATTCTAGAGCTGCCTTTCCACCTTCCCAAGCTGCCCAGAGGCCCAGAGCGGCTGGGGTGGTGTGGAACACCGCTGGCCGCTCGGTGCCTGTGTATGCAAATTAACCCGCCATCTTTGTTGGGTTAATTTGCATACTGACTCTTGATTGGCTGGTGGGCATCACGAAGGTATGGTCAATTGGCGTGTTACTCTTTTATTAGGTAGATAGCTAAGATTTGGAAACAGCTCAAGTGCCCATCAGTAGATGAATGGATAAAAAAGCTGTGGGACATTTACACTATAGAATAGTATGCAGGTATGAGAAAGAGGGATCTCTTACCCTTTGGGAGAGCATAGATGGACCTGGAAAATATTATGCTAAGTGAAATAAGCCAAACTGAGAAAGACAAATATCACATGACCTCACTTATTTGTAGGATCCAATGAACAGAATGAGTTGACCAGCAAAATAAGACCTGAAGTGGGGAGATATGGAACAGAATGGCATACCTAGATGTGGGGTTGGAGGATGAAAAGAGATAAACCAAATAATTTATATACTTACATACATAGCCCATGGACATGGCAATAGGGTACTGAAGACCTGGGGGGAGGGGGAGGGGCTGGGAGGAGGAGGAAAGGGAGGGAATGGGAGTTATCTGTAATACTAACAACAATAAAAATACATTAAAAAATGAAATGGAAATTTTTAAATTTTGTTTTGACTATAAGCCAGATTGGCACTGTTGTTAATATTTTCTATAGAAAAGTATCTTCCGTTGGCTTGATTTACAATAACATTTTCATTTTCTTAACTCTGGCTCTACATAAGTCTGTTGCAGACAGCTTCCTGAATTGACCATACACTGTGTAATTATTCTATGCTTGGTCTTAAGCCCTATTCTCATGTCACTTTCAATCTATTGATGCAAATGTATTCATGTCTATAGTTAATTGATTAACTATAACTAAATGAATTCCAAATGTTTATCTCTATCCCAGAACTTACTTTTGGATTCAAGCCTATAAATCCAGCTACTTACTCGACAGCTCCACCTACATGTATTCACACTACTTTTAATTCATGGTGTCTTCTAGAATCTTTCCTCAAAAAACAAAACAAAACACAAAACAAACAAACATAAAACAAACAAACAAACATAAAACAAACAAACAAACATAAATTTCCAATTTCAGGGACAGATATACCATCTGTCCAGTTCCTTAAGTCAGAAACTGAAGAATCATACAATATCCAATCCATCACTAAATCCTGGCAATTTTAGTTTCCAAATATGTCTCCAACCATCCACTCTCCCTACCTCTAAATTTATTCTGTGTACTATGGGAAGGATGATTTGTTGGAGAACCAAAACTTGTCACATAATATCTTCCACTTTCAGTACCTAGTCATCCCTATCTTAAAGGTTTTAATTATTCTTAGTATAATAACTGCAATATTTAATACAGTATGCAAACTCAGAATAATCATTTTCTCCTCTACCTGTCTATAACCCCTATAGAGATTTGGGTAATAGCTATTCAGGGTCATGAGTCAAGTGAAAGTTACTGCAAAATAGAGAATGAGTCTACATGCTTAAATATAGGAAGACAAGGCCTAGTAGAGAGAAACAGATTAAAGTTATCTTTAAAAAAACAGTTAATATTGGAAGAAATGAGATCTCAGAAGTAGGAGTGAATAGGTACAGCTTACCTGTCGAAAAGAGAAAAGACATAACTTCTTAATACAAAAAAGGTAAAAGAAAGTTAAATTTAAACATGAATACAGCCTTCATAATATTCAAATAGCTTATATATCAGTTGTGACTGATTATAGTTTATGTGGCCATAAGACATTAAAATTCATTATTAGACAAGAGGAAAGTAAGTCTTTGTTTTATTTTTTAAAATATTGGGCTTCAATTTAAAATATTGTATCATGTTTTGAAAATGTATTTAAATACAATGAATTATTTTTTATTTTTTATATTGTAAAGTATCTGTTTTCTTAATTGACATTTTCAATGTCATAAAATTACCATGTGTGATTTGGTATAAAATATATTTATTTTTAGCTTCCCAGAAAATTTTCTGTGAGTTTTGAAAATAATACAATGCTACTGGACAATTTTTAGTTGACTATACCAAAAAGCAAGTCTACCCTAAAATGATGAAAATTTCACTGTTGAAGATTCAGAAGAAGTTGCTGAGGCTTGAAGGCAATTGCCAGTCTTTTAGCAGATGTACATGCCTGTGAGAATATAAGTATCTCTCCATATCACTTTATCACCCTAAAGTGTCACTGTGTAAACTACTTCCTGGGAGGAAGCCAAGAACTTTTAGGAGTTGAATAAATCCTTTAAGCAACTAAAATCTATTCATTTTACTGAAAGACTGAATAGTGTATTATCAGGAAGAACCTTACTCAGTAAATATGAAATCATTTGTTTTCTGTATAATTTTACCTAATATATGACAGTAAAGTATTGGAGTTGAGTTTTATATGCATATCTATACTAACAATAGGGTAATATGCAAATTGGTCAGGACGCCATCACAGTAACAACTGATCAGCAGGCTGTGTGTGCAGCAGGCATGGGTGGGCAGGGACTTGCCGTGTTGGGGGTGGGGGTGGGACCACGGCAGAGAGGCTTCTCCACCACGGCCCTGGCCGGGGGTCCGCAGGCATGCAGAGAGGCCCCTCCGCCGCAGACCTGGCCCGGTGGGCAGGGTCTTGCAGCGTTGGGGATGAGGGAGGGGGAGGCAGGACCCAGCAGAGGGTGGCCTGTATTTCCCACATGGCAGAGGTGGCTGTAAGTGGTGTCAAGAGGAGCCTGTGGGCCAAACTGAAGCAAGGCTTGTGGGCCATCAGAATCAAGGAGCGGCTGCGCCAGTCCTGCCTCCTGGCCCAGAAGGTGTGCGATCACAGGGACAGCCACGGTGGGGGCCAGATTGACGTCCTCCTGGCCATGCTGCATGGGTTTGTGGATCTGCACAGCGCAGGCCTCCAGTGCGCGCATCCTCCCCTACCCCTTGCGTGCGAACGTCCCCCAGTGCGCTGTCACCCACACGCACACGCAACAGTCCCGGACCACGGCGTGTGCACATCCCCCCCGCCCCTCCACCACACTTCCGTCCTTTGGAGCATGTCTGGGTGCTCAGGGCGGGTGGCTGTGAGATGACAGTGAGAGGGCAGAGTGGTGAAGCCCTGTTCCTACTGAGGCCAGTGCGGTGATAAGATTGCCTCCGTGGGGCTAATGCAAGTGCTGAGGCAGGAGCAGGTGCAGACAGACACACCTGGTGGGTGTGGGGCGGCCCTCGCTGAGGTGCCTTTGCTCAGTGTTCGAGATCAGGAACCCAGACTAGGCAAGTAAAATGGCAGGAGAGTTGGAGTGACTGAAGAGGAGGATTTTGCACTCGGGGTGCTGACGCCCTGACTGAGCCTTGCTCCCTTGGGGCCTAGCGCACTCCTGCTGGGCAGTGGGTGACAGGATGTGCTTTTCCAAGTTAATGAGAGAAAACATTGATTCTCCCACTGCCCGTGAAGGTGGAAAACGGGGTAGGGCGACATGTGGGGAGTGAACGAGGTTTCCTGTCTGGGGATTCCACACCTCTTATTGGTTCCTTTCACCACTGACTAGAGATATACAGAGTGTCCCCCCAAAATGTATACAAATTTTGAATACTTACTAATTCCAATGGGTTTAAGTATGAAAAGAAAGAAACAACAATGGAGCTGTCATTTACTAAAAGTGCAGGTACAAACTGGCAGTCAGACATCCCCCGAATGGGTCCCGGATTGGAGAGAGTGCAGGCTGGGCTGAGGGACCCCCCATCCCACGTACACGAATTTCATGCACTGGGCCTCTAATTTGAACATAAAACCCCCCATAAAACTCTTTGTAAGGAGAATAATTTTGAGAAGGTGTATGTTTATTTTAATAATAATTCCAGCCATTAGAAAAAGTTAAGAATAATCTTTTGAAATAAACTTCAAAGTAAGACCACTGGTTACATACGAGATCCTCTGGACATTATCATCATAAATTCATTTGTACAGATAAAATGTGATTCTTCTAGATTCTTTATGAACCTTTTTGTTTTCCTATTGAAAATGGAAAACTTACAGTGGTTTGGGAAAAATAAATCATTTACACGTGTCAACTATCCCATCTAATAAAAGAGTAATATGCAAATTGACCACCACTCCAACACACAAGATGGCCACCCTCCGGTGGTCAAAGATGGCCGCCCCCATGTGGACACAAGATGGCCGCCACAAGATGGCCGGCAGGGGAGGGCAGTTGGGAGGAACCAGGCCTGCAGGGGAGGGCAGTTCGGGGGGACCAGGCCTGCAGGGGAGGGCAGTTGGGGGGAATCAGGCCTGCAGGGGAGAGCAGTTAGGGGCGACCAGGCCTGCAGGGGAGCAGTTAGGTGTCAATCAGGCTGGCAGGCAGAAGAGGTTAGGGGCAATCAGACAGGCAGGCAGGCGAGCAGTTGGGAGCCAGCAGTCCTGGATTGTGAGAAGGATGTTCGACTGCCCATTTAGGTGGGATTGGGCCTAAACGGGTAGTCGGACATCCCTCGAGGGGTCCCAGATTGGAGAGAGTGTAGGCTGGGCTGAGGGACACCCGCCAACCCCGTGCATAAATTTTGTGCACCAGGCTTCTAGTTTATCATAAGAGGTTACTTTAAATAGAAGTTACATAAATGTTTTTAAGTTTAGCAGCCTTATTTGAATAAAGTTATAAATGTTAAGCAGGATAGCATTATGAACACAGGCATTTAGCAAATGTATACTTTGTGAAGACAAGGGGCATGACCAAAGTTTAAATATGTATATCATTTTTTTGAATAGCAGAAACAAAACAGAGGTGAACTGCTGGCAGCAAAAGTCCTCGACTGGATTTGGTTTATAAAAACAAGGAAAGTTGGCTTCCAGAGACGTAGTTGAAGAAGTTAGACTTGTATTATGAAAACCAACCACCTGGAATACTCTCTGTTCAAGGGAACCTCTTATAAATATGTGGTCCAGGAAAACCCAGCTATTTTAACAATGGACTTTTAAAACAGCACCAGCAAATCTTGGATACAAAATTACCATAATTATAAAATAAAATAAAAGGAGTTGCATAACTTTCTAACAGATGACAGTACTCATCAGCAAAATACTGCAACTATGCTTATAAAAATATGAGCAATAAATTAACCAATTTTGAAAAATAAGCAGTTACTTCTTCTAAGGAAGAATGCAAAGTAGAAATACAAAAATTCAGGGAGAAAATAGAAACACAAAATAAAATAAAATAAAATATAAAATAAAATAATAAAATAAAATATAAAATAAAAATAAAATAAAATAAAACAAAATAAAATAAAATAAGGTCTTCCAAAATTCCCAAAAGAAGATAAAAATACTAAAGAAAAAAAAATTAAAAATAGGTAAAAACAAGCCCAGCTAGTGTGGTTCAGTGGTTGAGTGACGATCCATGAATCAAGAGGTCCTCAGTTCGATTCCTGGTCAGGGCACATGCCCAGATTGTGGGCTCAATCCAAAGTAGGAGATGTTCAGGAGGCAGCCATTCAATGTGTCTCATCAATGTTTCTATCTCTCTATCTTGCACTCTTCCTCTCTCTCTCTCAAATCAATAGAAACATATTTTAAAAATAGGAAAAAAAAAACACTGAAACCGGTTTGGCTCAGTGGATAGAGCGTCGGCCTGCGGACTCAAGGGTCCCAGGTTCGATTCCGGTCAAGGGCATGTACCTTGGTTGCGGGCACATCCCCAGTAGGGGGTGTGCAAGAGGCAGCTGATGGATGTTTCTCTCTCATCGATGTTTCTGACTCTCTATCTTCCTCTCTGTAAAAAATCAATAAAATATATTTTTTTAAAAATAGGAAAAAAACAACAACAATATTATGTATAATATAGTAAGATACATGGATAAATATTTAAGGTAATCATAATTAAATTGGAATTCAATAAGAGCTAAAAATTCTTAGAAAAAATGATGGTTATAGAGGAGAGGCAAAATAAATTTATATATTCATAAATGAAGGTTGAAAATAATCCAGAATATTGGAACAGAAGAAACATTTAAATATATAATTTAAGAAAACTTTCCTGAAATAAAAGATTTGAGTTAGTATACTGAAATGCCGTAACCAATCATGTAAGCATCTGTCAATAGCTTCTCTACAAATAAATGTTTATTTGATTATAAAAATAAAGAAACCTATAATATAAATTAAAGCCCACAAAAATAATTCACCATAAATCCACCAGATATGTTAATAATTATCAATATTTGTTCAATCTGTTTTAATTTTTTGGTACTTAACAAAGAATACAATGTGTAACATAATTTAATATTATATATGATAAAATGAAATTTACAATAAAAATATATTTTAAGAAAGAGGATTATATGTTAATAATTATACTTTAGAAGTTTAAGTTGGAAAACACTTGCATGAACATGGTAGAAAAAATTAAACAAAATTCTGTAAAATGAAGAACTCATTATTTTCCCATCATAAGCTTTTTTTATGTATCTTTCCAGGTCTTTACACAAATGAAAATGTATCACAGACAAAGTTTGGACACTTTTTATCATTAGTAATTTATTTATTTAAAGACCCGCAAAGGGTCAAATATCAGCAATACAGATCTTCTCTATTCTTTCAGATGGCCACATTGTATCACATTGAAAGGTGGTACTACAATTTATTTGTGTATAGTGTTAGCTTACTTTTGACCTATAAGCTTTTCTGACAATATTGTGGCAGATATTCTTTCATATAAATCTTAACATATGTGCTGGTATTTTTGCAAGATAAATACCTAGAAATGAAATTGTAGGGTGAAATTATAGATACATTTTATTTTTTACAGCTCTTACCATATAGATCTCCAAATATGTTACTGTTTTCTGTATCCTGGAAAATTAAATGAAGCCATTTTTGCATTTCATTTCTTCACCCTAACCAGATTTGTACATTACCTTTTTTTTTTTTAATTTCCTACCAATATGATAGGTGAAAGAGTGGCACTTCATTGTTATTTTTACTAGAGTTTTAGAATCATAAGGTTGGGAATCCTTACTGACAACTTTCATGTCTTTATCAGAATTTAACTGAACATTTCTCATTTTACTGTTAGGTGTTGATTGTTTTTGTATGTTGATGTTGCACATTTCCACTTCTGCAGGCAATTTTTTTTAAATTTTAATGTAGTGAAAATGACTTTGTGACTTAATTAGAAAGAATTTCTTCCTCTATAATTTTATTTTTGCACAATTTCCCTTGAATGTAAACTCTTTACTAAAAATAGTGTATAATATTCCACTGTATCAATGCATCATAACTTGTTCAGATTGTCCCTTAAATCACTAGTTATTTCATTTGATTCCTTATTTTAAAAAATTCTAAGAAGTGTTAGTGAGAATATCCATATATTTTACATACACTATTTTAGCCATATTGGTTTCTTTAAGGTAGATAATTGTGTGCTATAATAACAGAGTCAAACACCATTTTATGTTTAATGCGTTATATCTGTAATCTACCAGATGGCCCTACATGAACATTTTAATAATGTACATGCCCGCGAGAATGTGAGAGGTGTCATTTCTTAGCACCATTACCAACACTGAGTGTTGTTAGTTTTAAATATATTTTCAAAATGTAATGTTTTATGTGCAAACTTATCTCAGAACAAACATTAATTATATTATTTATTCTCAGTCCTTTGTATCTTTTATTCTAGACTTCTTTCCAGTACTTTTTACTGAAAACTCAAGTGTTTTCTGTTCCACTCAGACAAAAGATTAACCCCAGTAAAGGGATAACATGAGGGCAAAAAGTAGAAAAAATTCACAAAATGAAATTCATGTTGCTACTTTTTCATGTAAAGGGATCATTCTTTTCCTGCCACATATTTATATACTTCTTTTCTCACACCAAGTAGATTTTTGTATTGATATAAAAATATCATCTCAATTACATTATATCTGCTCCCACAGATCATTTAAACTTCTGTTGCATTCTGTTCTCACTTGTCTGGGGAAAAGATGGACTATGTCTGTGAGGCTGAATGAGATTCAGAATTCTTATCATTTCCTTGTGGGGTGGTGGAGGAGGGCAATTCGTTTTTTCTTCACTGAACCCCTTCCTTCCATGTACTGTGGAGTTTCAGGCAGACAGACTGGAGATTAGCAAGTCCTCCAAAGACTGCTGTTTTAAAACCACTTTTGCAAGATCAGACCTTTGCTAATTACACTTCTAACATCTATTAACTTTTTCATTCATCGCCAATTTTCATTCATTTCTTAAGGCTAATACGAATTGCAACTTTAAAAAAATAATAATGCTAAATAGGCCAAAGGCAAGCAATCTGGGAACCCAAATGGTCTATTCCCCTCCTGATAACACAGCTCTCATTAGACACATTCACAGAGGAGGGGAACAATTCCCCCAAAGAGCTGGCACTGCAAATTATTATTTTTATAAATTATATTTGTTCTAGGGTTATTGAATATACTGTGTATGTGTGTTTTTAACTTAAAATGAGAGTTTGGGGATAATTGACTTGGTAAGCAGTCTCAATGGAGAATTTAAAGTGAGGGAAAACATGGTGAAGAGGAAATAATAAGGGGAGTAAAGTACTAGATCTTGAAAAGTAACCTGGGACAAACCAAAGGGATTTTTATTAAACATGGTCTTTGTTAAATTTGCTCTGGATACAACCAGCAGAGATTCCAAAAATATTTGGCTATTTAAGAAAATAATTGCTTCCCTTAAATAATTCCCCTGCCTGGTGTGTTATTTATTTTCCAGTTACAATTATTATATCAAAATGCTAGCTAAAATAAAATAAATGTATCCTAACTTGATACAAAGAAGAATGAACTTTTATTTCCTTATTTATTAGTTTGATAAGAATTTATTGACATGTCTATTTCCTGGTTAGGAAAATCAGAACCCTAACCTAGCTGACTGCACTAATTTCTGAGATTTCTGGCCCCAGGTGTTTCCATTATTCAAAATTGCACTTGTGCTTCTACTTTGTAGAATTTGTTTGTAATCATTGTCAGAAGCCTTATTAGCAGGATTCTATTTTATTACAGAACTAGAGGCCCAGTGCACAAAATTTGTGCATGGGTGCAGTCCCTAGGCCTGGCCGGTGATCGAAACATGAGTGTCTAGCATTGAAGGGCAAGTCCCAGCTGACCTCTGGGCCCTGGGCAGTACCTGGGCTCCCAGGCCCCTGTGTGGCCTCCTCTACCTGAGTATCGGGGCCTGAGTCCCCACATGGAGATGCAGTGAGCGCAGCCGGACGCCATGGGCCGAGGTGCAGCATGGGCCTCTGGGCCACCCAGCAATGCCACACAGAAGCTGGGCAGGCAGCACGCTCTCTCCAGGCTGTCCTCACAGACCAGCTCCTGTGCAAACCCACAGGGAGCCCGACCAGCCCCAGCAGTCCTGGCAGCTGCGGCCCGGCTCACCCAGAAGAGGCCACATGTGTTTGGGGTGGGATCCTCATTGGTACCCAGCACCTAATCTTAGGGGCTTCCCTGGCACATGAGCCCTGGTGTCCTGGGGGAGGGTAGAGGGGGAGTGAAAGCAAGCTTGGTGGACATCTCACATTCTCACTGCACCTCTGTCCCCATTGCACCTGCCCCCAGGTAACCAAAGAGAGGTCACAGCCCCAACCCAGGCACTGCGGGAGGTTGGTCACCACCCCTGGTGGTCAGTGCACGTCATAGCAAGCGGTCAAACTCCCAGTCTCCTGGTAGAACACCCAGTCTAACGGCCACCTGAGGGGACAATTTGCATATTAGGCAATTATTACATATGACTAGAGGCCTGGTGCACAAAATTCGTGCAAGGGGGGGTGTCCCCCGGTGGGATCCGGCCTAAATGGGCAGTTGGACATCCCTCTCACAATCCAGGACTGCTGGCTCCCAACTGCTTGCCTGCCTGCCTGCCTGATTGCCCCTAACTGCTTCTGCCTGCCAGCCTGATCACCCCCTAATCATTACCCTGCCAGCCTGATCAACTCCTGACTGCTCCCCTGCTGGCCTGATTGCCCCTAACTGCCCTCTCCTGCCAGCCCGATTGCCCCTAACTGCCCTCCCCTGCTGGCCTGGTCACTCCTAACTGCCCTCCCCTGCAGGCCTGGTTGCCCCCAACTGCCCTCCCCTGCAGGCCTGGTCCCCCCGAACTGCCCTCCCCTGCTGGCCTGATTGCCCACATCTGCCCTCCCCTGCCAGCCATCTTGTGGAGGCCATCTTGTGTCCACATGGGGGTGGCCATCTTATGAGTTGGAATGATGGTCAATTTGCATATTACTCTTTTATTAGATAGGATGGGCTAAGGCTGAAGGGAGTAAATAGAATGGTCTAGGAGTTAATAAACTCTCCTTCATATGCAGGTAAATATCAATTTGGTTGATATGGTAAACATGCTTACTGTCCTTAAAGCAATATGAAGTACATAGGCAATGTTATATGTGTGCCAGCTATACAGGTGTGGCATCCATTTATGGGACATTGTCACTTCTGATTCACCAACTGCATTCAGATGTTGACCTTAAGTTTTGGGAGCTGGGATAATGTACATAAACAGAAGTGATTTATCCTCACCTTCAATGACCTTAATCCTTAAGACTTGTCTCACAGGGTTTCTTTTCATTCAACAATCACTTTCAGATTTTACGGAGCTGGGGAAGAGCCTGCTATGGGATCACTCTAATGACCACTCAAAGGCTCAGTACCTCCATGTGGCAGTTTTTGAAGAGCCTACTGCCCCATATTTTTACTTTCCTCTTATTAGTAAAAAAAAAAAAAACAAAAACAAAACAAAACAAAAAAAAACAATGTGCTTTAACAAGAGAAAAATAGAAATAAAATGTACTTTTATTGTAAATACAAGCCTTACAAGAATTGCAAACACAATTAAGTCACTGCTTTTATTACACAACTAGAGATCCAGTGCACAAAATTCATGCACAGGTAGTGTCCCAAACTCCTGGTTGAGGGGACAATTTGCATATTAGACTTTTATTATGGATAAAATAGAGTTCATGAGCTGTGACCAAGAGGATGCCTCGTGGGACATGGGAATGAATTTGTGGGATGGGAGTTGACTCTTCTGTCTCAAAAGGAATCCTTATACCTGCTGCTCAGGGTGCAAGTTGGTATCTCACTTTGGAGAAAGTTTGGTCATATGTGATACTGCAAAGATGCACATATCTTCATCCCCAACATGCCAGACAGGGCTGTGAGGGGAAGTGCCAGTGTTGGTCAGAAGACAGAAGAGAAAAGAAAAAGAAGAGTATTGTCCAGAGCCTTTATTGGGGGAGAGATAGTAGAGAGGAAGGTAGGAACCCTGAGTAAGTTTAGGACTGATAATTGGGGGGGGGGGCCTCTGGGCTATAATGGTGGGCCCTAGTTGTCCAGCACCCAACCCTGGGGTGATTTAGAGTAGGGGGAATATTGACTTGGTGTGTGTGAGTTTGATAAAGGAGATGGTGGAGGATGTGGCCTCTGGATTGGTGGTTTGAATATCAAACATGCACTCACAGGGGAGTCATTTGCTATATCTGGGAATTAGCTCATCTTGGAAGAGACAGACTTTCTAGAATCAAGGCTGCAAATGCCAGAGTATTAAGAATACAGAAAATAAAGTCAATACAGCGGTATATACAAATGATTAATTATTACTCAGCCTTAAAGAGGAAGAAAATTCTGGCATGGGCTACAAAATGGATAAACCTCGGAGACATTATGCTAGGTAAAATAAAAGACAAAGAAGAAAAAATACTGCATGATTCCATTTATATGAAGTCTTAGAGCAGTCAAATCCAAGATACAGAAATTAGGATGGTGGTTGACAGGGGCTGGGGAAGGGAATACTGGGTAGTTATTTTTTAATGGGGATAGAGTTTCTGTTAAGAATAATGAGAATGTTCTGGAGATGGATGGTGGTGATGATTACACAATAATGTGAATGTATCTAATTCCACTAAATGGTTAAAATGGAAAATATAATGTTATGCATATTTTACCAAAATTAAAAAAAACATTAAATGTTAAAAGTAAAATGAAAATAAAATAGAGGTCATGATTAAGCTTTCTCAAATATACTGCTTATCAAAATATAGCATTTGAAATATGACTATATGCAGCAAAGCCAGTAAAGGCAAACACTTATTCAGTGCCCCAACACTAAGATTATGGAGTGTGAGCGTAAAGTAAGGGAAAACAGAGCTTATAATAATAAATATGTCAGTTACAACACAAGTGTTCCTTAGCAACCAATCAATTTCTAGTCTAGCCTGTCATTGCTACCGTTTACCACTATTCCTCGTATGGTTGTAGTAACTTCAGGTTGCTATCCTACCTGACTTTTGTATTTTCTTAAGTGTTACTGCCTTTATTTTTTAATGTCTGTATCTTGAGAAAAACATGTAGTGCTGCCAGAGTAGTGAGCCCTCCCTAGGAAGAGGACAGAAAATTGGACTTCCTCTCTGAGATTCAGGGAAGAGGCTCTTACTCATCCCAGCTGAGTCAGCGTCCCTCAGGTGACATACCATGTACACACTAAGTAGATGTCAGGATTGTGGTAAAGTGAACTATATTTGTAGCAAAATACATATAACCTTAATTTTCAATTAGAGATTAAAAAAAAAAATTACAAGTTGGAACTGACCAAACAAACAAATGTCCATAAGGCCCTGGACACAGTTTCAATACTGAACTTATTCCAACATTCAAGAATCAGAAGGTTTTATTTTTTAAAATAAACATAAAAAATTAAGTGAAATAATAACAAGTGTGAAGGCATTACCATTAAAGGGCAAAATGCCCCGCTATTATAGCTGTTATTATGTAACTAGAGGCCCAATGCACGAAATTCATGCAAGGTCCTTGGCCCCCGCTGCCATGGCCGGGACCCTCTGCCTCAGCCCCCACCCGCTGAGGCTTTGTCCGGAAGGAAGGACGTCCAGTCTAATTAGCCTACTATGCTTTTATTATTATAGATGTTTTCTAAAGGTTCTATCTAATAAAATTATTTATTAAAAACAAAGAACATATACAAATCTTAAGAATGAAGAGTAATACTTTTTATTGGCAACAATTTGATTCTTGCCCAGGAAAACAAAGTTGACCTCCTGAAAAATTA
Source organism: Cnephaeus nilssonii (assembly GCF_951640355.1). Taxonomy (NCBI): domain Eukaryota; kingdom Metazoa; phylum Chordata; class Mammalia; order Chiroptera; family Vespertilionidae; genus Cnephaeus; species Cnephaeus nilssonii. Next base: position 106,191,446 of record NC_137074.1, read on the forward strand.
TTGTTCAGTAAAACGGTCAGGAACTAAAGAAATAATATGAATTCACCAATGTATTAACATTGTTTCAACAACTAGTTGAGCTTCATAAAAAATAAAAATACAAGGGTGATTCAATTATGGGAAATTTATATTATTCAAAATTTTAATGTATTTACCAACTTGAAAAGACAGAAAAACATTTCATATAAACATTTGAATTAGATTATTTTTATAGACTTTGTTTTTAGAGAAGTTTTACATTCACAAAATGAACTTAAAATGAAAGTACAGAGTTTTCATATACCCCTGACCACACAGATTGATAGCCTCCCCTGCTATCATCATCCCCACCAGAGTAGTACATTTATTACAATGATGAATCTACATTATCATCCAGAGTCCATGTTAGGTTCAGTCCTTGTGCTGTAAATTCCATAGGTTTGGGCAAATATATAATGGCATGTGTCCACTACTCTGGTATCAAACAGGATAGTTTCAACTGCCCTAAAAATTATATGTGCTATCTATCCCTCTCGGTCTCCTAACTCATGGGAATATTTAACACCTGATATTTTTACTTTCTTCATAGTTTTACCACTTCAACAATGTTATACAGTTGGAACCATACAGTACACAGTTTTGCAGATGGTCTTCTTTCATTTATTAATCTGCAGTTAAGTTTCCTCCAGAGAGAGTAATGTCAGCAAGATGGTAGAATAGATGGTCTCTCACTCATATGCCCCCTCAACAACAATAACTTGTCAGCCATTTACAGAAAAAAAGTGCCTTTGTGGGAGCTTTGGGATCCAGGTAGAAAACTGACACTCAGTACAGTCCAAGTCCAAGGCAGGCCCTTTTGGGAAGGCAGGCCTGTGCCCAAGTGGCTGAGTTGGTGACTGTGGTCCCAGTTACACACCAGGAAATAGCTCCATCCCCTGTTGGACTCAGTTGCAACCCCATTTGGTCTTGCCACTAGCACCATAGTCCCCTGGCCCCAGGAAGAGTCATGCCTAATCATGCCTTGGGCAATAGACCCACAGTTTTTGGCCCAAGTTATGGACCATGAAGTGATTCTGTGACACAGCACCAGCCCCACTCAGTTGTGATCTGAAAGCCCGTGAAGGCAACCCTGCCAAACTCAGTCTAACTTTAGGTTCTGAGATGGTCCTGAAATTGGACTCCAGTACCTCCAGCCACAGATCATGAACAGGTCTGCCTGACAACTTGGGTCTGACAGCAGATACCAAAATGGCTCTGTGACTCAGCTCCAGCCCCTCTCAGCTATGTCTATGAGTAGTCCTGCCCACCTAGGGATTGTTTGGGAGACATGTGTGCCACTAGAGACAGGATGTAGACCTTGGTCCCACTGTTCATCCTGAAGCATCCCTGGGGCTTGGTTTAAGCCCTTCTCAGCCATGGTCCAGGGCCAGTTTCTGCCTGCCTAAGGACCCACCTAGTGATTTGGAAAGAGATATTCTGTCCACACAACTGTTAAGCGGCACTCTATCTGTGTACCCAACTGCAGACCCTAAGGCAGACTCTTGTCCCCAAACCAGTCCTTCTGAGCAAGGTCCCAGAGAAACTTTAAGACAGGATTCACGTATGCCTGAGGCCCTGGTTACAAGCCCACCAATAACATACCCCACTTAAAACCACATGATCTCTAATTCCAAACACTAATATCTTTTCTTTATGTCATGCCATTCTCTCAGAAAAATGGTTACAAGGATGTAAATTTTGATTCAATAAAGAAGATAATTTTGAACTGTTAAAACTGGCTTAAAAAAAAGCAGAATATTTGCACTGAGATAAGTTGTGACATTAAAAGAGTTGAAATTCAAATGTATCAAAGTGCTGGTTCATTTGGTGCTTCTAATTTTGCTGAGTCTAGTTACCTTTAGAAACTTCAGGATTAGAGACATAAAAGGTCTTTCCTACAGAGATGGTGGTAGTTGTGATGGTTGAAGTAGTGGAGTGTTGCCATTCAGCATGTTAACTGATCATTTTTGTGTCTTTCTAGTTTTGTAATATTGCAATCATGCTTGATAGAGTCAGTGTGGTATAGTGAACACTAGATTCACTCATTACTTCAGTGATCCTCAAAAAAATCACTTAATTTTTCATAAATTTATTTACTAATCTGTATAACAGTGGGAATGCTACCTTTACCTACAAATTACAAAATACCTAGCTGGTGCATAATATTAAGAAGAAAAATAAAAGGACTAGAAAGAGAGAAACCAAGATGGCGGCATAGGCAAACACCTAAACTGCTGCCTTGCACAACAATTTCAAAACTACAACTAAAAGACAAAATGGACATCATCCAGAACCACAGGAAGGATGGCTGAGTGGAAATTCTACAACTAGAAGGAAAGAGTAAAGCACACTGAGACTCAAAGGAGCTGTGGAAGGCAGAGGAATGGAGGTGCGCGCGGAGAGGGCTGGAAATTGAGTACACAGCTGGCTTTCTCAATCGGGAGGGAGACAAAAGCTCCCGAATGCTCTGAACTCCAGTTCCAGGCCAGACTCGGGGACCCAAACTCATTCGGGAAGAAACTGGACTGTCTGGCAGCAGGCGAAACTCGAGGGTGGCTTTCTCTCAGAGGTGTTTGCAGCGATTACCGTGGTACACTGAGACCCAGGGGTCTCTTAGGGCAGGGCTGACAGGAAGCCATTGCTGTTTGCTCCCCCATAAGACTCCACCCCATCCAAGCTGAGCACAGAGCCTTTTCCATATGAATGGCCTGGTCCTTTGAATTCTAAACTTACCTAACAAACTGCAACTGAGTTAGAGAGCCCCAGAACATCCAAAAGAAGGCCCAAGGCCCCGCAGCAGTTTGCATTGCTTCACAGCTGGGCCTTATCTGGGCACCTCCAAACCCTCCCCCCCCCTAAAAAAAGGAATCTGCAAATCTCTCCATAGCTCCTGCTGGGTGGCCTCAGGCAGAGGCTAAATTAGCACCTCCTTGGAGATCCAAGAGCCAGTGTACCCAGGGGTGAGAGTGGGACCAACCAGATTACAACTCCTCAGATCCATAAGGGACACACTAAGGGGGCAGACTCAGTGAGCACCAAAGCCCCACTGAAGCAAGTCTTGTCCCATAAGGGTTTCTCCAACACAGAAGTTCTCCCAACGTAGACACAGCTGATCATCACAGCCAATTGGCCTGGAGGTCAATTCCTCCCAGTGATACCAACAGCAATCAAGACTTAACTACAACAAGACTGTGCACAGAGCTGACAAAGGGGTGCACCAAGAGTGTCCACCTCAGGTGATTGGGGAGGCTGAGCCACTGGGCCCTATAGGACACCTAGCACACAAAGCCACTCTATCAACTCAGGGAAGCAGCCAAAAAGCAGAAACAAAGAAACAGGTCACAAATGAAAGAAATGAATTAAAGCAAACAACTGGATATAGAATTCAAAACCACCATTATAAGTTTTTTCAAGAATTTTCTAGAAAAGGCCGATAAATTTAGCAAGACCCTCGAGGATATGAAAAAGGACCAACTAGAAATGAAGCATACACTGACTGAAATAAAAAATAATATACAGAGACCCAACAGCAGACAAGAGGATCACAAGAATCAAGTCAAAGATTTGAAATACAAAGAAGCAAAAAACACCCAACCGGAAAAGCAAAAAGAAAATAGAATCCAAAAATATGAAGATAGTGTAAGGAGCCTCTGGGACAACTTCAAGCATACCAACATCTGAATTATGGGGGTGCCAGAAGAAGAGAGAGAGCAAGAAACTGAAAACCTATTTGAAGAAATGATGACTGAAAACTTCCCCACCTGGTGAAAGAAATAGACTTACAAGTCCAGGAAGTGCACAGAACCCCAAACAAAAGGAATCCAAAGAGGACCACACCAAGACACATCATAATTAAAATGCCAAGAGCAAAAGGCAAAGAGAGAATATTAAAAGCAGCAAGAGAAAAGCAATAAGTTACCTTCAAGGGAGCACCCATACGATTGTCAGCTGATTTCTCAACAGAAACTATGCAGGCCAGACGGGAGTGGCAAGAAATATTCAAAGTGATGAATAACAAGAACCTACAACCAAGATTACTTTACCCAGCAAAGCTATCATTCAGAATTGAAGGTCAGATAAAGAGCTTCACAGATAAGAAAAAGCTAAAGGAGTTCATCACTGCCAAACCAGTATTATTTAAAATCCTGAAATGTATTCTTTAAGAAGAGGAAGAAGAAGAAAAAGGTAAAGATAAAAATTATGAACAACAAATACATATCTATCAACAAGTGAATCTAAAAATCAAGTGAATAAAAAATCTGATGAACAGAATACTGGCGAATCTAATAGAATCAGGGGCATAGAAAGGGAGTGGACTGACAATTCTCAGGTGGAAAAGGGTGTGGGGGATGCGGGAAGAGACTGGACAAAAATTGTACACCTATGGATGAGGACAGTGAGGTGGGGTAAGGGCAGAGGGTGGGGTGGGAACCAGGTGGAGGGGAGAAATGGGGGGAAAAAGAGGAACAATTGTAATAATCTGAACAATAAAGATTTATTTTTTTAAAAAAGGAGTAGAAAGAAAGAAACAGAACACTCATTACTCTCAAATTAAATAATTTTTACATAAAAAATCCAAAATAATCCTACCTAATAATAGAGTAATATGCAAATTGACCGCACCTTCGCTATGCCTAAGCCATGCCCACCAGCCAATCAGGAGAAAATATGCAAATAAACTGAAGATGGCTACAGCCACCGAGAGCGGGAGGGAGGTTTGGGTTTCCGCGGTAACAAAAGAAGCCATCCTGTTGCCGACCTAAGTCTCCACTCAAGGCTACAAAGTTTCAATTATAGAAGATGAATTAAGTCCAACAGAAATCGCTGCTGGCTGTGGAGCGAGCAGCAGGCTTGGCTTTGCTCCAGGCTACAAAGTTTCAATTGTAGAAGGTAAATAAATTCCAGATACCTGGGCCTCCTCTTGGGTGGCCAGGGGGCGTGACCAGCCTGCAAACCACCACAGGCCCCTCGCTCAGGCTGCCCCACGCCACAAGGGGACCCCCACCCTTCAGGGCAAACCAGTCAGCCCCCACCCATGCACCAGGCCTCTATCCTATCTAATAAAAGAGTAATATGCAGATTGACCATCACTGCAACACACAATATAGCTGCCCCCATGTGGTCAAAGATCCTGACCCCATGTGGACACAAGATGGCCAGCAGTGGAGGGCAGTTGGGAGGCACCAGGCCTGCAAGGGAGGGCAGTTGGAGGCGATCAACCCTGCAGGGGAGGGCAGTTAGGGGTGACCAGGCCAGCAGAGGAGGGAAGTTGGGGGCAAACAGGCTGGCTGGGGAGCAGTTAGGCATCCATCAGGCTGGCAGCGGAGTGGTTAGGGGGTGATCAGGCTGGCAGGCAGAAGCCGTTAGGGGCAATCAAGATGGCAGGCAGGTGAGCAGTTGGGAGCCAGCAGTCCTGGATTGTGAGAGGGATGTCCAACTGCCCATTTAGTCCCAATCTGGGATCGGGCCTAAACAGTCAGTTGGACATCCCTCGAGGGGTCCCAGATTGGAGAGGGTTCAGGCTGGGCTGAGGGACACGCCGCCCCCTCCGTGCATGAATTTCGTGCACCGGGCCTCTATTCCTATATAAAAAGAGGTAATATGCAAATTGACCATTACTCCAACACACAAGATGGCCACCCCCATGTATGCACAAGATGGCCACCACAAGATGGCCGGCAGGGGAAGGCAATTGTGGGTTATCAGGCCAGCAGGGGAGGGCAGTTGGGGCGAACAGGACTGCAGGGGAGGGCATTTGTGGGTGGTCAGGCCAGCACGGGAGGGTAGTTGGGAGGGGACCCAGGCCTGCAGGGGAGGGCAGTTGGGGGGAACCAGGCTTGCAGGGGAGAGCAGTTGTGGGGACAAGGCCAGCAGGGGAGGGCAGTTAGGAACAATCGGGCCGGAAGGAGAGGGCAGTTAGGGGTGACCAGGCTGGCAAGGGAGGGAAGTTAGGGGTGACCGGGCCAGTAGGAGAGGAGAGTTAGGGGTGCCCAGGCCTCCAGGGTACGGCAGTTAGGGGCGACCAGGTCAGCATGGTAGGGCAGTTAGGGGCAACCAGGCTGGCAGAGGAGCAGTTAGGCATTGATCAGGCTGGCAGGGGAGTGGTTAGGGAGTGATCAGGCTGGCAGGCATAAGCGGTTAGGGGCAATCAGGCAGGCAGGCAGGAGAGTGGTTGGGAGCCAGCAGACCTGGATTGTGAGAGGGATGTTCCAGATTGGAGAGGGTGCAGGCTGGGCTGAGGGACACCACCCCCATGCATGAGTTTTGTGGACCGGGCCTCTAGTATACATTTAATGATTTAAATTAATATGACAACTTAACAATACTAAAGGAAAAAAGTACTGTGCAAAAAATAAATTTCCATTTAATAGCAATAAAAATACAATAGTTTTCAAAAATAGCATTTTCCTAAATATATCAAATAGTTAATACATTTAATAAATATGTTAAAAAATGCAGAGCATTGTGAAACATTAAATGAAATTAAAGACAGCCTAAACAAACGAAGAGATATACCTCATTCATGAATCAAAAGACTCAATATTGCACAGATATCAATTTTTTCTAAATCTATATATAAAAGCCAAGTGACCTGAACTATGGAATGACCAAAATGACCAGAACAACCAGTGGCTATGACGTGCACTGCGGCCCTGATTGCCTCCCCCACCCCAATTGGGGGCAGGGCTGGCTGATGCGGCCCCCAATCAGCCCCCTCACCCCAATTGCAGATGGGGCTAGCCGGCCAACTTCCCACATCCCCTCCCTGCTCCCTGGCTGGCCTTATTGGCCTCCATTGAGGCAGGCTGTCCAGACCACACCTGTGCATGAATTCATGCACCAGGCCTCTAGACAATATAATAAAACTTAAGCGACCAATACAGTGGAACGACCAGAATGGCCAGTTGCTATGATGTGCACTGACCATCAGAGGGAAGACGCTCAATGCAAGAGCGACACCCTGGTGGTCAGTGCGCTCTCACAGGGGAAGCACTGCCCAGCCAGAAGCTGGGCTCAAGGCTGGCAAGCACAGCTGCCACAGCAGGAGCTTCTCTCAACTCCGTGGCAGCACTATTGACCATTGGCAGCAGGCATAGTGGGCTGGGATGAGCGCGAGTGGCCTGGCGCCCAGTCCTGATTGGGGCTCCTACCTGGCCGCCTGCCATTTGGTGCACTGCTACATCCTTTGGGTGATGTCTGACTGCCAGTTTAGGCAGTCGGACATCCCCTGAGGAATGACCGATTGCCAGCTTAGGCTCGATCCTGCAGGGATCAGGACTAAGCTAGCAGTTGGACATCCCCCAAAGGGTCCCAGACTGTAAGAGGGATGTCCAACGGCCAGCTTAGTCCTGGTCCCAGTGCCATTCTCTGTAAAAGGCAGTCAGTCTGAACAACTCAGTGACTTAGGGAAGTGCAGGGAACTCAGGGTGAGCCTGCCTCTGTGCTTGATTCACCCACTTGATGGTGTTCACAGGACAGACTGTGGTGGCTCACCCCGTGCACGTGCAGCAGCTGCTGAAGCTCAAGCAATAGGTTATGAAACAGCATAAGTCCATCCAGCCACAAGGCAGCAGTCAGACATTTCCCAAGGGGTCCCAGACTGCGAGAGGGCACAGGCTGGGCTGAGGGACCCACACCCCAGTGCACTAATATCATGCACCAGGCCTCTAGTCCTTGCTAATAAAGAGGGAATATGCAAATTCACTGTCACACCATCACAAAGATGGCAGCGCCCACAGTGGAGGTGGGGATTCTGTAACACAAGATGGCTGCAACCACAGTGGAATCCAAGTTCCCGTAACTAACCTTAAGGAGAAATCAGCAGGGACCTGAGGCTGTGTGGTGCTGGGCCAGGGGAGGGAACCTGAGCCTGTGCCCCACACCTCGTGGGGCTTGACAGGGGACCTCAGGCTGTTCCCCCCGCCCCGGGCTGGGGAACCTCAGGCATGCTCCACACCCCAAGCTGGGGGACCTGAGGCTGCTCCCCCCACCCGGTGGGGCTTGATGGAGGTGGGGCCGGCTGGCTCTGGATCTTGCCCAATGGGGGTGGGGCAGGTTAGGTCTGGGTCTCGCGTGATTTTGAGGTGTCGCGGATGGGTGGGTACTTGACTCTGAGTCCCGCGGCGTGCCCCAGACTCTGACAGGAGGAAGATTTTCATATACATTTTACTAATTTTCTTTCATCTCTGACACTTCTATTATAGAGAAAGGGCAAATATTTCCTCTAATTAATCCCCTTTTAATGTGCACGAATTTCATACACTGGGCCACTAGTTTATATATAAAATCACTGTATCTCACAAAGTTCCAAAAGGACTTTTTTCATGCAAGTTCACAAACTAATTATAAATTTGTATACATGGAGACAAGAACAGCCAAGATACACCTGAAGAAGATTGAAGACCTTGTTCTACTATATATCAAGTCTTATTATAAAAGCATGGTATATTATTAGTACAATAATGGCACAAAAATGGACAAAATCAATATATGAACACTTAATTTATGAATAATGTAGTGTTGTTAAGCAATGGAAAAGGTGAGCCTTTTCAATATATTATGTGGGGATGATTTTGGCCCAATGTCGTTAATTAATTATTGCATACTTTTTCACTTGTGTGTCTCATTTTGGAAAACAAGTTATAGAAAGTTTTTATCTATATAAAAATAAAGTAAAATTTGACTATTTTCTCACACCATACACAGACTCCTATTCTGGGAAGATAGTAGAGCTAACTGCAAAATGGGGGAAAAACAAAAGAATTTAAAAAAATTGTAGTAACCCATCATGAGCCCAGAGCAAGCATATTTAAACAGGACACAACAAGAGCAAACTATAAAGGTAATCACTAAGTGAACTACATTAAAATAAAAAACTTCTGCTGATCACATAATAACTCAGAATGAAAAAACTAGCCTCAAAGTATGGTTGTCATTTGAAAGATGTTTAGAAACACGTGTTGGGGAAACAAAGACAACATGAGAGAGCAAAATGAGGATGCCAAAATAATTTTGCCTCTCACACCCATGGCTATAGTAAACAGATAAACATAGAACTTAATATTAAAGACCTTTTTATCACAGTTCCTTTTAATCAGTACATTATGTCCAGCTTTCAACAAAAAATGAAAATGCATGCTAAGAACAAAGATAGTTTGAAGAAACAGACAAGCATCAGAACTAGACTCCAAGGTGACTTAGATGTTGGAATTATCAGATTGAAAATGTAAAGTAACTATGATTAAAATGCTAAGGGCTGTTATGGAAAAAGTGTGCATCATCTATTCCATATAATAGCCATTTATATGCTACAATCCATTATATGGAAGAACATATAGAAAATGTAAACAGAGAGATGAAAACTCTTAGAAAAAATAACAAGGAAATGCCCCAAATCAGAAACACTGTAACAGAAATGTAGAATGCTTTTGATGAGTCCATTAATAGGCTAGACACAGGCAAGGTAAGAATCAGTGAGCTTGAAGAAATGTCAATAGAAATTTCTAAGATCAGACTATTAAGAGAAAAAAGAAGGAAAGACAAAACAGACTATCCAAACACTATAGGACAATTACAGAAGATGTAACATATACCCAATATGAATACCAAAAGGAGAAGAAAAAAGAGAGAGAGTGAGAGAGAGGGGAAGGAAATGGAAGGTGGAAGGAAGGAAGGAAGGAAGGAAGGAAGGAAGGAAGGAAGGAAGGAAGGAAGGAAGGAAGGAAGGAAGATGTTTGAAATAATAATGGCTAAGAATTTTTCAAAATTAATGATGGACATCAAGCTACTTATCAAAAAACTGAGAGAACACCAAGCAGAATAAATACTAAAAGCAAACAGCTACATCAGGCATATTTTATTCAAACTGAACAAAAAGACAAAGAAAATCTGGAAAGAATCAGATGAAAAAATCATCTTACTTGTAGAGAAGCAATGTTAAGACTTACATCAGATTGCCCTTCAGAAACAATGCAAAGAAAAGAATAAAAGCAAAAATTAGTGTTCAAAGAAAAAAACAAACACACTAACCTAGAATTTTGTATCCAGTAAAATTATCTTTCAAAATTAATGAAGAAATACACTTTCTTAGGCAAACAGAAATTGAGGAAATTTGCTGCCAGTAAAAGTAACTTGACAGAACGTTAAAGTTCTTCAGAGGAAAAAATAATAATAAAGGTTAGAAAATTGGATTTTCATAAAGAAAAAAGAGCATCAGTGAAATAATAAATGAAGATAAATAAAATCTTGTTATTATTATTCTTAATTGGTCAATAGGTAATAATTTTTCCAAAGTAAAAATACCAATAAAGTATTCAGCTTACAAATAAGTGAAATACTGTCAGCAATGGTATAAGGAATGAGACTGAATACTCTGCTATTGGGTCATTGTAGTACCCATGAAGCAGTATACTGTTATTGGAAGAGGAACTTGGATTAATTGTAAATGTAATGTGAACTCTAGGGCAATCACTAAAAAAGTTTTTAAGTATATTTTATATACTGTAGTATCAAGAGACATAATTGATACGATGGGAGAGGAGAGAAATAAAACAAACTTCAGTGTTTAAAAATTTTAAATCATACATTCTCTAACCACAATGGGATTAAACTAAAAATCATTAACAGAAAGATAACAGTGGGAAAAAAATCTCTAAACACTTGGGAACTAAACAAAACAATTCTAAATAATTCATGGATTGAAGTAAAGCTTTCAAGGTAAATATAAAAAATACATTAAAGTGAATGAAAATAAAAGTTTTTGAGATGCAGCTAAAGCAGTCCTGAGAAGAAATTTAAAGCATTCAATGCATACATTGATAAGAGAGGAAAGAACTCATATCAATAAGCTGAACTTCCATCACAAGATCCTAGAAAAAAAATCAAAAGAGAAAAAATAATAAAGAAAAAATAGAAGCAATTAAATTAAAACAGGAAAAGAGATAATATCAATAAAACAAAAAGCTGTTTGTTTGTTTTTTTTAATCAATAAGATGACAAACTTCTGGTAAGACTGACAGAAAAAAAGGGAAGATACAGATTACTAACATTAGGAATGAAACAAGGGCTAACTGTTCAGATTCTTCAGATGACAAGATAATGAAGGAATACAACACATAAATTTGATATTCCAGACTAAATGAAACACTTTATCAAAATAATATAGGCTTTCACAGTTGACCCAATATGGAATAATATGACCAGCCCTATGATTTTTCAGAAAATTGAACTCATAATTTTAAATTCCCCAAAAAAGACATTTCCTGGCCTAGATTCTATCAAATGTTGAAGAAGAACTATTTGTACACAATCTCTTCAGAAAATACAAGAGAAGGAAAATATTCTCAATTAATGTTTTTAATCCTTACCCAAGGAGTGAGGATATTTTTCCCATTGATTTTAAGAAAGGGTGGAAGGGAGGGGAGAGGGGAAGATAAAGAGGAGAGGGAGTGACAGAAAGAAAAACATCTATGTGAGAGACATAGATTGGTTTCCTCTCACACACATGCCCCAACCAGTGCCAGGGATTGAACCTACAACCCAGGTATCTGCCATTGACCAGATACTCATAACCCTCCAGTGTGGAGGCCAACTCTAACCATTGTGCCATGCCTGGCCAGGGCTTCTCAAATAATGTTATGAAACTAATGCTGCTCTGATACCAAAACAGTATCAAAAAAACAAAAATTAAAAATCCTAAAGTGTAGTATTCTTGATTAATATAGACATAATAGTCTTATAAAATATAATTTAGCAATATTTATAAAGAATTATGCACCATTACCAAGTGGGATTTATTATAGGTATGCAAGGCTGGTTCAACATTAAAACAATCACCAAAATTCACCATATTAAAATGCTAAAAATATTCACATGATAATATCAATTGATACATTTAAAAGTACTTGATAAAATTCAAAACCCAATCATGATAAAAACTCTAAGAAAAATAAGAATAAAGGGAACTTCTTCAATTTGATAAAGAACATCTCCCACAATAAAACAAAACAAAACACCACCACAAACAAACAAAATAAACCTACAGCTAACATTATATCTAAAGGTGAAAGCCTAAATTTTTCTCCATTATGATTGGGAATTAGACAAAAATCTAACCAGGGGTCCTCAAACTTTTTAAACAGGGGGCCAGTTCACTGTCCCTCAGACTGTTGGAGGGCCGGACTATAGTTTAAAAAAAAAACAACTATGAACAAATTCCTATGCACACTGCACATATCTTATTTTGAAGTAAAAAAACAAAATGGCAAAAACACCCGTATGTGGCCAGCAGGCTGTAGTTTGAAGACCCCTGATTTACACTCTCACCACTCTTACTCAATACTAGAGGCCCAGCACATGAAATCATGTGCGATTAGGGTCCCTAGGCCTAGCCTGCAATCAGGGCCATATCCAATGCTCTGTGACACCCTGCTACACCCCGCCATGCTCGCCTCCGCCCCCCCACAATGTTCTACGAAGCTCCCCACCCCACGACACTCCACGAAGCTCTCTGCTGCCACCCTGCAACGTTCCACAACACTTCCCGCTGCTGCCCCGCAACACTCCTCAATGCACCCTACCCCACAACTGCTCCTCGATGCTCGCTGCCGCTGCCCCGTGATGCTCCTCAACACTCCCTGCCCCGGGATGCTCCTTGAAGCTCCCCAAAGCATGATGCTCCGCAATGCTTGCTGCCCGGCAATGCTCGCCCACCGCTCACCACTGGATGTTCACTGCTGCTCATCACCTGCCGCCAGCCTCCACTCAACATTTCCCAGTCCTGCTTCATCATCACCTCCCCCCGCCAGTTCACCATTCATCATGCTGTGATCGGAGCCTTTGCGGGGGGGGGGGGGGGGGAGAGGGAGGGGGGTGACTGAGAGGTGGTCAATGTACCTTGTGGCGACTGGTCAAGCAGTTCTTCTGGTCGTTATGCTTATGGTCCTGGCCTTTTATTATATAGAACTAGAGGCCCAGTGCATGATTGAATCATGCACGCGTAGGCTCCCCTACACGCTTTCCCTTTCGATCACGGGGAGCTGGGTGCCTGTCCGCTGGTGCACCAGGTGCCAGAGGCTTCTGAAAGGCCTGGTGCCTGAGTGGACAGGCACCCAGCTCCCACGCTTTTGCTTTTGATCACGGGGAGCTGGGTCCCTGTCTGCTGGTGCACCAGGCCTTTCAGAAACCTCTGCCACTCCGGAGGCTTCTGAAAGGCCTGCTGCCTGAGCGGACAGGCACCCAGCTCCCACACTTTTGCTTTCGATTGCGGGGGAGCTGAGTGCCTGTCCGCTCAGGCACTCAGCTCCCCGCTTTTGATGGTCTGCGCAGCGGGACGTCAGCTCGCTGCCCCAGAGGCCCCTTCTGTGCCGCAGCACAGCCATGGCCCAGATGCTCAGCTTGTGCCGCTGCTGGCGACTCAGCTAAGCGTCCCGCCGGCCCAATCAGCTACCCCGGCCACCCCGAGTCCCGCCCCCCCACGCCTCCTGGACAATCATGGGCATAGCGAAGGTACGGTCAATTTGCATATTTGTCTATTATTAGGTAGGATAGTACTAGAAGTTCCAGCCAGCATAATAGTTCAAGGGAAGGAGATAACAAATATATAGATTAGAAAGGAAGAAATAAAATTATCCTAATTTGTAGAGGACATGAAATTTCCAAATAGTCTACAAAATCTCTTAAACCTATAGAGTTCAGCAAGTTCCCAGGACAAAAGTTATACATGGAAAAATCACATGCATTTCTATACATTACCAATGAACACATGGAGGTTAAAATTAGAAATGCAAAACCATATACAACTCAAAAATAAACACTTAGGTATTAATCTATCAAAGCATGTACTGAATTTTTATGCTAAAAATGACACAGTGCTGATGAATGTTTTTTAATCTAAATGTATCTAAATTAATGGAGAGCCATTTTGTGTTTATAAATATAGAGTCACATTGGAAAACTCAAAATAGAAAACATGTAATTCTCCCAAAACAGTTAAAAGATTTAACACAATTCCTGGAATAAAGAATCATGCAAGATGGAACTTCTAAGTAGATATGTGGCCCAAATCTCCTTTTCCAAAAGCAAAAATAAATATTATTTCCATTATTACTAACTTCTTTTCTTTGCCTTTTTTACTATTGTGTCCTCAGTGCCTTGAATATTGTCTGAGCTATAACAGGTGCCTGTTATGGATTCAGTTGTATCCCAGAAAAGATACATTAAAATTCTAATAATGTGTGCTTGTGAACCTGATTTATTTGGAAATAAGATATTGCCAAATGTAATTAAATTAAGATGAGGTTTTCTTTTAGGGTGAGCCCTGATCCACTATAATGGTGGCCTTAGAAGAAAAGCAGCAGTCATGTGAGGAGAATTCCATGTTAAACAGAGGAAGAAACTAGAGTGGTGTCATCCATGCCAAGGAATGCCAAGGACTGATGATTACTACCAGAAGCTGGGGTGAGGCAAGAAAGGATTCTACCCAGTCTCAGCAGGAACATAGCCCTGTTGACACCTTAGTTTCAAGCTTCTAGCCACCAGAACTCTGAGAGAGTAAATTTCTGTTTTGGTAAGCCTCCAAGTTTGTAGTAATTTGTAGCCCCAGGAAACTAATACATACCCATCAAATAGTCCTTTAATAAAATATAGGATAAATTATGTGTTCATGTTAAGGCCCTTATTTTAAAACTAGAGGCCCAGTGCACAAAATTCGTGCACTGTTGGGGGCTCCCCTCAGCCCAGCCTGCCCCCTCTCACAGACTGGGAGCCCTCAGGAGATGTCCTACTGACGACTGGCAATCTGGCCTCCCTCTGTGGGAAGTGACTGGGCTGATCAGGGGAAGGCGCCAACCCCATCACCGCACTGCTGCTGCTACAGTCACAGCCGCCAAGGTGTTTTCATCAACACAGACTCCAGTCCCTTCACCATAAAAAAATGACAACTTTCTTTAGGCATTTTCAAGATGTGTCTTTCATAGGATATGACATTTCTTTCTTTCTCTTTTTTTTTATCCTCATCTGAGGATATATATATTTTTTTTCTCATTGATTTTTAGAGAAAGGGTAAGACAGAGAGAAACACCTATGCAAGAGAAACACATCGATTGGTTGTCTCCTGCAGGATCCCTGACCAAGGCCTGGGCCAGGGAGGAACCTAGGTACGTGCCCTTAGCCAAAATCAAGCCCAGACCCTTCGGTCCGCAGACCGACACTCTATCCACTTAGGCAAAGCAGCTAGGACTCCAGGATGTTTTTAATTTCTTCTTTGATCTCTTGGGTAACCCGATCATTGTTTAATAGCATGCTATTCATCATCCAAGTGTTTGAATTTTTTTATTGTTTTTATTGTAGTTGAGTTCTAATATTATGCCATTGTGGTCTAAGATGATGCTTGATATGATTTCAATCTTCTTGAATTTGGAGAGACAATATGTGATCTATCTTTGAAAATTTCCCATGTGCACCTGAGAAGAATGTACGTATATTCTGTAGCTTTGGGGTGAAATGTTCTGAAGATGTCAAGTCCATCTGATCTAGAGAGTCATTTAGGATTGCTGTTTCTTTACTGATTTTTTGTCTAGAGGATTTATCCAGTGATGTAGTGGGGTATTAAAGTCCCATATTATGATTGTATTGCTGTTGATCTCTCCCTTGATATCTTCTGGCAGTTTTTTTAATGTATTTGGGTGCTCCTTCATTGTGTGCATATATGTTTACCAGAGTTATATCCTCTTGTTTTATCAATCCTTTTACTATTATGAAGTGGCCTTCTGTATTTCTTGTTATGGCCTTCACCTTGAGGTCTATTTTGTGAGATATAAGTATTGCTACCCAGCTGTTTGTTTGTTTTTCATTTCTATTTTCCTGAAAGATATTTTTCCATCCCTTCAATTTCAGTCTGTGTGAGTCTCTAGTTCTGAGGTGGCTCTCTTGTAGACAGAATATATATGGGTCATGTTTCCTTATCCATTCAGCCACTCTATGTCTTTTGATCAAAGCATTTATGCCATTTGCTTTTAATGTTATTATTGACAGGTACTTTTTTGTAGCTATTTTTATTGTTTGTGTCTGTGTTCCTTCTTCCATTTCTATTTCTTCTTTTTATAAAGTCTCTTTAGCATTTCTTGCATTGGTGGCTTGGTAGTGATAAATTCCCTTAGCCTTTTTTTTTGTCTGTGAAACTCCTTATTTCCCCATCAATTTTGAATGATAGCCTTGCTGGATAGAGTATTCTTAGATTCAGTCCCTTGATTTACATAACTTTGTATACTTCCTTCCATTCCTTTCTGTTCTGATGTGTTTCTGTTGAGAAATCATTTGATAATCTAATGGGAGATCCCTTGTAGGTAACGTTTTGTCTCTTTCTTGCAGCCTCTAAGATTCTCTCTTTGTTGTTAATGTTTGCCATTGTAATTACGATGTGTCTTGGTCTGAGTCTTTTGGGGTTCATTTTGATTGGGACTCTCTATGCTTGTGTGATTTTTTTCTTCCCCAAATCAGGAAAGTTTTCTGACATTATTTCTTCAAATAGGTTTTCTAACTGTTGCTCCTCTTCTTGTCATTCTGGCCCCCCTATTATACATATGTTGCTTCATTTCACATTGTCCCAAAGCTCCTTTAGGCTCTCCTCCTGTTTTGTTTTGTTTTTTTTTCTCCAATTTCAGTTCAGATTGGGTGTGTTTTGCTTCCCTGTTTTCTAATTCACGAATTCAGTTCTCTGCTTCTCCTCATTTACTGTTGAAAGCTTCCATATTGTTTTTATTATAGCTATACTAGAGTCCAGGTGCATGAAATTCATGCACTCGGGGGGAGGGGGTCCCTCAGCCTGGCCTGCACCCTCTCGCAGTCCAGGATCCCTCGGGGGATGTTTAACTGATGGCTTAGACCTGCAGGGAGTGGGCCTATGCTGTCAGTTGAACATCCTTAGCGCTGCAGTAGAGGCAGGAGAGGCTTCCACCATGGCTGCTGTGCTCACCAGCCATGAGCCTGGCTCAGGGCTTCTGGCTGTGCAGCGCTCCCCCGTGGGAGCACACTGACCACCAGGAGGCAGCTCCTGTGTTGAGTGTCTGCCCACTGGTTGTCAGTACAAATTATATGACTGGTCATTCCACCGTTTGGTTGATTTGCATATTAACCTTTTTTATATTGGATTATTCTTTATTTCCTCCTGATTCTTACATAGGTTTTTTATTTTCTCATCCATACAGTTTATGAATATTTGACCTTTATTCTGAATTCTTTTTTTCACCTATTGCATGCCTCCATTTCATTTAGTTCCTTTTCTGGCAATTCCTCCTTTTCTTTCCTTTGGGGATTGTTCTCCCCATTTTTGCTCTCACCTAAGGATCTAGGTGTCGAGTCACATGGGGCCTGTGGTTGCAGCAGTGGGCTTGATGGAGTGTTGCATGGTTATGGTTGGTGGCTGCTCCTTAGATGGTCTTGGGCAGCATCTGCTCCTGGGGCTGTCACGGGTGGTGGCTGTTCCTCAGGTGGTTGTGGTATAGCCACTTCTTACTCGGTCATAGGGTGGCAGCTTCTCACGGGGCAGCTGCTCCTCACGTGGTCATTTGGAGGCTGTTCCTTGGGGGGTCACGTGGCAGCTGCTCATCTCACAGTCACAGTAAGTGGCTGCTTCTTAGGTAATCACAGGCGGCAGCTGCTCCTTGGGTAGTCACAGGCAGCAGCTGTGCCTCAGGTGGTCATGGGTGGCAGCTGCTCGTGTGGATGCTGGAGTGATTGCAGAGTCCAGGGCTTCTAGGTAAGGCTCAACTGTTCATACGTGTGGTCATAGAGCCCCGGGCTGCTCTGGAGTCATTTTCTATCAATATCCCTCCTCAGGTCACAAAATTTACAACTCTTATGGCATTTCTTTGTGAGATCTGATTTATGTTTCATGCTCAACAAATGCCTTTGAGGCAACCTCATATTTATAGAGTTTTTCAAATGTTTGCATAAATATAAGTGCATAAAAACAAGCAATTGTAAATAGCTCAAAATTTTAAAGAAGAAATGTTAGCATAAATATAATTGCATAAAAACAAGCAATTGTAAATAGCTCAAAATTTTAAAGAAGAAACACATTTCCATTGTAAAACAAATAAATCTATTAAAAGTGGGTATAACTGTAAGACTTTCAGATTTAAACCAGCCTTTTATGTATCTAAAGATTAGAAGCTGTCAGATGTCTTATTATGCAAAACTAATACATCCTATATGAGTAAAACTTAAAACATATGTGGAAAGTATTGTGATTATAGTACCAGAGATAATGAATGAAAGCAAATGAGCATAAATAAAGGATTAATTTTAAGTGGAATGCTATAAAACTTAGTTAATTTCTCCAAAACACATGAGTAAATTTTAATTACATTTTCTTCTAACTAGAATTAATTTACTTTTGAATTAGTGAAACTTTCTTGTCTACCATGTTATTAATTTGTCATTCATTTTGAGAAGGAGTTGAATAAGTATGGTGATATTTCACAGTATGTAATAATGTTCTTGAAATATCTAACAATGGCCTAAAATGTAAAACACACATTATAAAAGGAGTTATTTGTTTTCAGGACTTGGAGTGGTTACTTTTAAAGCCACCTAATGCTTAAAGACTGATGTGGAATTTATAAACACTGAATCTTAAATCCCCTATTCTCCACTCCCAAAAGTTATTTTTTTTATTTTTTATTTATTTATTGTGTGTGTGTGTGTGTGTGTGTGTGTGTGTGTGTGTGTGTGTGTGTTTTAAATTAGTGAGAGATCATTAAACTTTTCTAAAAAATTAACATTACATTTTTGGATGGTATTCCACATGTACTGAAAATATACTTTTGGAATGTATACTAATATATGTAATACTTAAAATTTTCCAATTTCTAGTATAACTAAGGCCAAAAATAATTTTCTTACCAACACAATAATTTTGACTTAATCTTATTCAGGGAAAATAGATTTTAAATGTAAGCCTATGAGAGACTTATACTTAACCTTTTTAAATTCCTGGAGTCTTTTGTTGGCTAAAATATTTCTAAGTAGGGCAAATCATTACACCTTTTTCAAAAATTTTATCACTAATATGTAAGGAAAGGAAAAAATGCTCAAAGATTTTTACTAAACATGACCTTTGAAGGATAAATCATGGGTTGGATTGTAGATGGAGCCACGTGGTCAACACATGGAATGATGAGAAGACAGTTAGAGGTATTGGGAGCAAAGAGATACTGGGTACTTTACAGTGAGAGCTAATGGGAAAAAAAAACACATAAGTCTATATGGGTAGAGAGAACATAACGGGGAGAGGGACCTCAGATACTTGAGTACTGCAAATGCATACTCTCTCTGCTTGTGTAATCACCCTCAGAGATCTCATTTAACACTTATAGTCAGCAAAGTGACATTATCACCTGTGGTTGTTGCAAATTTCCTTTATTCCACCTGTAGGAGAAATGTACTAACCAATAAGCTTTATTTTATTTTTTTAATGTTTTTCTGGTCTCCATGATGGTTTTTTTAAAATATATATTTTTATTGATTTTAGAGAGGAAGGGAGAGGGAGAGAGAAACATCAATGATGAGAGAGAATAATTGATTGGCTGCCTCCTGCACCGCCCCCACTGGGGATTGAGCCCACAACCAGGGTATGTGCCCTTGACTGGAATCAAACCCGGGACCTTTCAGCCCACAGGTCAATACTCTGCTTTATTTTTAAAAAAGATTTCCTGCCCTAGCCGGTTTGGCTCAGTGGATAGAGCATTTGCCTGTGGAATTAAGGGTCCTGGGTTTGATTCTGGTCAAGGGCATATGCCCAGGTTGCAGGCTAAATCCCCAGTAGGGGGCATGCAGGAGACAACTGATCAATGATTCTCTCTCATTATTGATGTTTCTATTTCTTCCTCTCCCTTTCTCTTTGAAATCAATAAAAAATATATATATTTAAAAAATAATAATAAATGAATAATATAAAATATTCCTCTTTTAATTTTTATTTACTGATGTGTGAGAAAGAGAAAAGAAAGAAATATCTATTTATTTTTCCACCACTTATGCATTAATTGGTTGATTCTTGTATGTACCCTGACTGGGAATTGAACCAGCAACCTTGGGGTACAGGGGTGATGCTCTAACTAACTGTGGGCCAAGGCCAACAATAAGCTTTCTTTAGTAATTTTTAGCATTTTAAAATATCTTATTTTATTTGAAGGAATCTGAGATTCCACATTAAGAATTAAATAGTAAGAGATCTGGACTCTCTTATTCAGTCTTATTAAGTAGCCTACCACCATAAACACAGTCTCAGGTGTATCCAATATCTTCCTCTAGTAAAATCTCTAACCCAATCTCTGGCTTAAATATGTAACCAGGGAGATTTTGCCTGCAGACTATGGGAACTCCCTCATATCAAAGCCGAATGCCATGCTAAGTTTTATTGTGTTTTGTTTTTTTTTTCCCCTCAAACGGGATGGAGAGCAAACAACTATAGATCAAGCTGTTCTTTGTGAATCTAATTCAACGTCCCCTTGTGTGGTGAAAAAAAAAGGCGTGTTTGTGTCTAATGGAGGTTATAATAGTAACTGTGTCAAATATAGGACTAGCATAAACTGTTGGATGGATTTTTATATGGGGAAAAATGGTGCTAAATATTCCTTTTAAAATTTGCAAAATAACATAAACTACTACAAAACAAAACCAATAAACAAAAAACTCCTGCAAACATAATTAAATTACTGTAATAATGTTAAATATGCTTATTTTTTCATGTAATTGAATTTCTTCATAAGAACTATTGAGATAAATATATCTATCCTATGCCTACACAGAAATATAAAAAGGTCAGCATGATTTGGAGGCTCCGTAAGGCAGAAAATGCAAAATAATTATTTTGTCTCCCTCTTTGTAAGTTGTGGTTCTTACCACACTTACAGAGCGTTGAACTTGAGTAATAGGCCCATTAGCGCTCTTTTCCAGGAGCCAGTTCCTGTGGTCTCACTGGGTCCAGCTGGGGATGACTCACAGAGGAAGTGGTAGAGATTAGGGTGTATGGAGGGAAATCAGAACAGCAGAGAAATAAAGCAAATCAACCAACCATTACCTTTTGTGCCAAACAGAACAATGGCTTAACAACTGTGGTTCAGAATGATCCTTCTTATTCCACTCATTTGTGCTATTCCCGTTAGAAGGACCACCAGGAAACCTGTGAATCACTATGGAACACACACCGGAATCCATGGCACATCTCAATTAATATTCCCTCCTGACTCAACTGGAACAATGAGGAACATCAAGCAGTTTAATCTCCGGTAATAATTCCTTTTGTCAGGTTGAGAGGTTTTCCCCTTGAATTGGGTTTTTTAAGATCGGATTTTCAAAATTAGTTATTCTATGTATTGCAAAGCAGAGAGCCCACGTTTTATGAACACATGCATGCATCTAGGTAGTACATAATAAAGTCTGTGTGTTAGTTGGAACATTGCTGCTATCTGTAATTTTTACTTGCTCTGAAATAAAATCAGTCTTTTATTAGCAAACAGTTGTAACTAAACCACACAGTTGTTAAAACTCTTCTTTCAATTTTCTCTAAAGGGTTGGAAATGTAAATGGGTCCTTTATATCACCCAGTAGAATTAAATTTATCAAAATTTTTTGAAATTATTAAAAAGCTTCATTGCAGATCCTTAGCTTAGTTAGTGATAATTGAAACATTTGATGGGTTAAAAAAACTGCATGTTCTCAAGTGTTTATGAATATATACAGTATAATACATATGAATAAATTTATTTGGTGAAGAGAAATATTATTTTTTCATTATTTTATTTAACTACAATGAGCTACAAACTTTGACTGGCATACAGAGCTACAATTTGTTATTGACTGGTTACAAACAAATAAACATAATATTAAAATCAGTATATGCTGAATAGCAGTAGATTATAATTTTGATAATATTCATAATATTACTTAAGAGATGAGTGTTCTTTCTTTGATCCATATTCTCTGAGAAATTATCTTAAAATTGTACAAATATTAGAAGCTGTAGTCCTAGTGTCTGATGAAAGTAATGGCAATTTCCTGAAAACATTATATGCTTAAATTGCTTAAAATAAACTTTTAAAATTAAATATCAAGACTTTTAATGCCTATTCTCTATCTCTGGACTTCTGTTAGCCCAGTGCAAAGCATAGCCCTAAAGTCTACATGAATTGGTTTACCCAGGATGCTATTCATCAAAATTCTTAAAGCAGCATTTATAAAAGCTTGTTCAGCCATTCTAATACTCTAAATTTACCAAGTGCTCACAACCTCAGTCTGATCTGGGTCCCCAGGGAACTCACCAAGCTTAATTAGTTGCTTCCCCATGCCTCCTCTGAACTACCAGTATCTCATTTGGGGGAGAGATAGAATTAAACTGGTAGCTTGTCAGTTGTCCATCAATTATAGCCGTCAAGTAATAGGTTCTCTAAGAAAGAAGTTGAGAATGGGGAGAAGGTGATTGGCCTGACTGGGTAATATGGAGAAAATGCTGTGCTAATAATAGTGTTTATTCAACAAATATTTATTGGGCATCTACCATGGGCAAGGCATTGTTCCAGCCACTTAGAGTTTTATAAAGAAACTAGAGGCCTGTTGCACGAAGAGATTCGTGCAATAGGCCTTCCTTCCAGCACTGGTTTTCCTCTAGCACCCGGGACCTAGGCCTTCGCTCCGGCCAGAGTCTGCCATGTTCGTCTTTGCTGCAGACTCCAGCCGGTTCGTCTTTGCTGCTTCGCTGCAGACTCCGGCCTGAGTCTGCTGTCTTGTCTTCGCTGCAGACTGCCGTCTTCATCTTTGCTGCAGACTCCGGCCAGAGTCTGCCATCTTCGTCTTCGCTGCAGACTCCGGAGTCTGCAGTCTTGTCTTCCCTGCGGCACTCCGCTCCTGTAGATCCCTTCAACCCCCGCCCTCCCTCTCATAGCAGGCATTCTGGTCTGCCTGGCCACTCTGTGCCTGGAGCAGCTGGGCAGCCGCCATCTTTGGCCTTCTAATTTGCATACTCACTCTGATTGGCTGTGGGCATAGCAGAAGTATGGTCAATTTACATGTTTGTCTATTATTAGGTAACACTAGAGGCCCGGTGTATAAAATTTGTGCATGGAGGGAGGGAGGGTCCTACACCCTCTCCAATCTGGGACCCCTCAGGGAATGTCCAACTGCCAGTTTAGGCCCGATCCAGGGATCGGGCGTAAACCAGTGGTCAGACATCCCTCTTGCAATCCGGGACTGCTGGCTCCTAACTGCTCACTTGCCTGCCTGCCTGATCGCCTCTAACCCCTCTGCCTGCCTGCCTGACCACCCCTAACTTCCTCTGCTTGCCTGCCTGATCACCCCTAACCCTTCTGCCTACCTGCCTAATGCTCCTAACTGCTCTCTCCTGCTGGCCTCACTCTCCCCTGCTGGTCTGATCGCCCCAACCGCTCTGCCTCAGCCCCCGCCACCATGATTTTGTCCAGAAGGATGTCCAGAAGGACATCCAGAAGACATCCAGTCTATTTAGTCTAATTAGCATATTATCCTTTTATTAGTATAGATGAGGGCTGTATAAAATAAAAAGAAATTTTTTGTCTTCTAACATCTAGTGGACATTAATCACCAATATGACACTTTTTAACCTGCAAAGATGCCAGTTGCATAGTTTAAGTATATTCTTGTTCATGCATATATTTTATAGTGATAAAGGCATTTTATAGCTATAAATAATTTTATTATAATTTGTACAGAAAAAATAAGTGTTTACTTCCTACAACAGGATAAATATCAAATATTTTCTAATACATAATTTTCATTATTATATTGACCTCTACATCATGTTTTTTTATTCCTTTTTATTGGATTTATTGGGTGACACTGGTTAATAAAATTATACAGGTTTCAGGTGCACAATTCCACAGCACATCATCTGTACACTGTATTGTGTGTTAACCACCCCACATCAAGTTGCCTTCCATCACCATTTATCCTCCACACCCTCTCAATCTCCCCTCCCCCTGGCAATCACCACAGTGTTATTTACCAGTATGCCCATGAGGTTTTTTTTCTTTATTTTTCCCTTTTTTGCTCAATCACTACACTCCCCGCCCCCACCCATTACCCCAACCCTACCCAACAGCCACTCAACCTGATTTCTATCTATGAGTCTCTCTATTTTGTTTGTCAGTTCATTTTGTTCATTAGATTCCACATATGAGTGAAATCACATGGTATTTATCTTCCTCTGACTGGTGTTTTAGGTTAACATAATGCTTTCCAGGTCCATCCCTGCTGTCACAGTGGCCAGCATATCATATGTTTATTTTAAATAATTTTGTAGCAATTTTACTGCATATTTTCTATTCTGAATCTACTACAATGACTTAATCCTATATAATAAAGAGGCAATATGCAAATTGACCATCACTCCAACACACAAGATGGCCGCCCCCATGTGGTCAAAGACGGCCACCCCCATGTGGACACAAGATGGCCACCACAAGATTGCCTGCAGAGGAGGGCAGTTGCGAGAGACCCAGGCCTGCAAGGGAGGGCAGTTGGCTGGCGACCAGGCCTGCAAGGGAGAGCAGTTGTGGGGGACCAGGCCAGCAGGGGAGGGCAGTTGGGGCAACCAGGCCTGCAGGGGAGGACAGTTAGGGGTGACCAGGCTGGCAGGGGAGGACAGTTAGGGGCAATCAGGCCAGCAGCGGAGCAGTTAGGCATTGATCAGGTTGTCAGGGCAGTGGTTTGGGGGTGATTAGGCTGTCAGGCAAAGTGGTTAGGGGCAATCAGGAAGGCAGGCAGGAGAGTGGTTGAGAGCCCGTTTGCTGGGATCAGGCCTAAATGGGCAGTCGGACATCCCTCGATCCCCCGAGGGGTCCCAGATTGGAGAGGGTACAGGCTGGGCTGAGGGACACACACCGCCCCTCCCCCCTGCACAAATTTCGTGCACTGGACCTCTAGTATTTAATAAAGTTATATTGAATGAAAGTACATTTCTATGCAAGTTTATATGTGATTTCAGGAGTTCATCATTACCCACATATACATTGAAACACACTTTACAAGTCTCAGTATATTGCATGAGCAAAAGAACCACTGTTTATAACAGTGAACTCTAAACCTTTTTGATCAAGAATTTCTTGGCTTGATTTAGCCAAATACTTGCTAAAATGACTATTTAGTTTTAATATTGATACTTATCTAATTAAGCTAATATATTTTATTGTTTTGTATGTATATTCATTATGGGAATGAATACTATACTCAAGGTTAGAATAACATTTGTCTAGAATAAACAAATTTCAAAATATCTACTATATTTTGTTTGTTAATGTTGTCTTACATATGTCATCCAAACAATACTTGATGGAAGCAATGCATTGTTATTATTCACTACTTGAATTGTTTTAATTAAAATTATTTAAAATTCAGCTATGTAGGTGTAGTAGGGTGTTTTTTAGTGATTTGAGTAAGAGAGGAAGGGATATGGAGAGGGAGAGGAAGAGGGGGAAAAGAGGAGAGAGAGAGAGAGAGAGAGAGAGAGAGAGAGAGAGAGATTGATAGGCTGCCTCCTGCATGCACCTGACCAAGAATCAAGCCCACAATCTGAGCATGTGCCCTGACCAAGAATCAAACCCACAATCTTTCAATGCACAAGACAATGCTCAACCAACTGAGCCACACCAGTCAGGGCAAAACTCTAGTTTTAGGTTCAATTTATTTTGATATCTGCTTACTGATTGTCAACAAGTGTCTGGAATAAAAGTGCATTATTGACCCCCCCCTTATTAAATCAGGATGCTAATTTTTCAATTCCATCTTCAATTATGGAAATATTTTTATTGAACTTTACTTGCATTTGCATGATGAATATGTTCAGCTGAATTTTCTTTGCAGGAATATTATAAAATCCCCTGTCAATTTTGAAGACTAGATTAATTAAAACTAAAAATATAGTCCACAAATCTACTTAAACATGCACTGCATAGAGATATAACAAAAGCAAACAGATGCCTTGATGATTTCTTCATTGGTACTTCCATGCTGTGAACTCCTCTTTTGTGTTAGGACACAGGTATAACACATGGCCTCCAAATGAGCTCTTGACACAGGACAGCGTGAGGACAAGGATATTAATTACATATCAAATATTAGCAAAGTTTAATGTATTTCTTATTTGTAGATGAAATATAAATATAATTTATAGTTTTACCATTTTGTTTATATTCCTAAAGGGATTATCTAGCTTTTCTAGGTGTATGCACCCCCCTCCAAAGGCCATGGTCAAACTGGCAAAATTTACCAAGTAAATAAATGTTAAATTATCTCTCTATATACACTGAGTGGCCAGATTATTATGATATCTGAATGCATAATAATCTGGTCACTCAGTGTATATCCTATATAATAAAAAGCTAATATGTAAATTGTCCCCTTGACCAGGAGTTCGACCATCAGGCAGGCCAGCCAACCGCCCATGTCCCCTCTCCCTGGACAAGGTGGCCGGACCCCACCCATGCATTAATTCATGCACTAGATAGATAGATAGATAGATAGATCCACCCATGCACGAATTCATGCACCAGGCATATATATATATATATATATATATATATATATATATATATATATATACATATATATATATATATATATATATACTAAGTGGCCAGATCATTATGCACCAGACATATATAGTATCCTACCTAATAAAACAGTAATATGCAAATTGACCGTACCTTCGCTACACCCATAAGCCACGCCCACCAGCCAATCAGGAGCAAATATACACATTAAACCAGCAAAGATGGTGGGGGGAGGGGGCAGTGCCCGCTGCCGGTGGGATCCAAGCCATGATGGCAGACTGGGGCAGGCGGTTAGTGCCGGCAGCCGGCTGACCAAGTCCTGGATAGGGGCTTCGAGTCAGCCGCCGGGATCACTGACCAGGGCAGGCAGCGTGGGTTAGCGCCCCCAGCCGCCTACCCAGGTCTGCCATCACGGATCATGGACCAGGGCAGGCGGTGTGGGTTAGTGCTGGCAGCTGCCTGACCAGGTCCCAGATAGGGGTCACGGACCAGGGCAGGCAGTGTGGGTTAGTGCCGGCAGCCGCCTGCCCAGGTCCGCCATCACGGATCATGGACCAGGGAAGGAGGTATGGGTTAGTGCCCGTAGCCGCCTGCCAGGTCCATGATCATGGATCACGGACCAGAGCAGGCGGCATGTATTAGCGCCTGTAGCCGCCTGCCCAGGTCCGCCATCACGGATCATGGACCAGAGCAGGCGGCGTGGGTTAGTGCCGACAGCTGCCGGACCAGGTCCGCCATCACGGATCATGGACCAGGGCAGGCGACATGGGTTAGCGCCCGTAGCTGCCTGCCCAGGTCCACGATCACGGATCACGGACCCGGGCAGATGACATGGGTTAGCGCTGGCAGCCGCCTGCTCAGGTCTGCCATCACGGATCACAGACCAGGGTAGGCGGCATGGGTTAGCGCCCGCAGCCGCCTGACCAGGTCCACGATAGGGACTTAGAGTCTAGCATAACAAAAATAATATTCAGCAAAAGCAGGAAACAAGGTTTCATAAGTTCTCCCCCAGATCACCACTCTTCTCTTATACATTTTAATTATCCCAGACTTTGCCTGATGGGATTTGATTTGAATTATGCCTGATAGAGATTACATGGCATGAATTGTAGGCTCATTCTTTTTGTTGTTGCCTGACTGAGAAAGGCCTTGGGATGAGAGAAGGCCTTTTATTTTCCTTTTTCATTCCATAGAGACTGAGGAATTATAGTTATATGAAGAAGTTAGTGAGAGAATGAAAGTCTCATGCTGTATTTTTCTGTAAGTTTTATCATGTGGACTATCAAAAACTTGGTGGGATCCTTTTCAAGAGGTGTTACAAAAATTATGTTGGAATTAACATTCAAGAATAAAAGGAGAGAAGTGAGTGGTGGGTAAAGGAAAGAACTTTGTCCTAGAAACCAAATAGAAGCCACATAAACCTTCAGATTCTTACTCATTGTGCTTTGGAGGTATTAAAGGATAATTTTTTAAAAAGGTAAAATCATGACTCATAATCTGTATAGATAAAAGGCTAAGTGACCGACATTTGTCCATCTGTCTGACCAACCAGTACATATGACACACACTGGAAATTTAAAAATAAACTTTGACTCGCACACGTGCCATGCATATAAAGCTCTCGCTGGTGCTACTTTGAATGTTGCATTTGGTGGGAAAGTTCTTTTCAGAGGGGATTTTTGTGCCACCATGCTATACGATTGGCCATAGTACAAATAAGTTAAAAGTACTGTAGGTTTTGGGGATGTTTCAGATAGTTGTCTCTTAAAACAAATATGAGATCAGAGGATTCTGCTTATAGTGAATGGTTAGTAAAACTTGGAGATGGCAAACTTGATAGCAGTTTTCATTTAGGAATGGATATTATTGAAATTCCCCATGAAATGATTTTTAATGGATCTATTATTAAAGCCACCTTTGGAAATAGTATATCTATAGATAATATTAAAAATATATCTAAACGTGCAATTCTTTGTTCAAAAAATGAGCACGTTCAAAAATTAAATGAAGAGATTTTTGGATATACTTGATGGAGATTTTCACACTTATTTGAGTGATGATTCCATTGACTCAACAGATGATGCTGAAAAGGAAAATTTCTTCATAGTATTACTCCTTCTGGAATGCCGTGTCATAAATTAAAATTGAAAATGGGTGCAATCATCATGCTATTGAGAAATCTTAATAGTAAATGGGGTCTTTGTAATGGTACCAGATTTACTATCAAAAGATTGCGACCTAACATTATCAAAGCTGAAATATTAACAGGATCTGCAGAGGGAGAGATTGTTCTGATTCCAAGAATTGATTTGTCCCCATCTGACACTGGCCACCCATTTAAATTAATTCGAAGATAGTTTCCCGTTATGCCAGCATTTGTGATGACTATTAATAAATCACAAGGACTAACTCTAGACAGAGTAGAAATATTCCTACCTGAACCCGTTTTTGGACATGGTTAGTTAATGTTGCTTTCTCCCTCTCTCTCTCTCTTTTTTTTTAAGTATTTTTAAAAAATATTTTATTGATTTTTTTACAGAGAAGAAGGGAGAGGGACAGAGAGTTAGAAACATCGATGAGAGAGAAACATCGATCAACTGCCTCCTGCACACCTCCTATGGGGGACGTGCCCGCAACCAAGGTACATGCCCTTGACCGGAATCGAACCTGGGACCTTTCAGTCCACAGGGCGATGCTCTATCCACTGAGCCAAACCAGTTACGGCTGTTGCTTTCTCTTGAGTTCAAAGAGCATGTTACATTAAAGTTAAAGTTGTAAATACTTCATCTCAAGGGAAATTAGTCAAGCACTCTGAAAGTGTTTTTACTCTTAATGTGGTATACAGGGAGATATTAGAATAAGTTTAATCACTTTATCAGTCATTATTTGCATCAATGTTGTTTTTATATTACGAGTTTGTTATTGTTGTTATATCATTTTGTTATTGTTTAGTTATTAATAAAATTATGTATTATTTTCCTATACATTGTACTCATTTCCTTTTATCTCTCACACTTTTATTATAGAGAAAGGGCAAATAGCAATATTAAAATATTTCATCTAATTAATTCCCTTTCAATGTGCACGAATTTCGTGCACCGGGCTACTAGTATATATATATATATATATATATAAATATATATATATATATATATATATATATATATATATATATATATATATATATTAAGTGACCAGATCATTATGCCTTCAAAGATCATAATAATCTGGCCACTCAGTGTATATATGTAACAATTTTTGTCAAAACACTAATTTTCTTCATTTTAGTGAAGTTGGATAGGTAAAAAAAAAATCAGTCAAATCTAAAATGTGTCCATTTACTAAGTAAATCCATCTATCATGGCATAAGGCATATCTATAAACTGTTACCTCTTAAATTATACTTTTCATAATTTGTGAAAATACAGTTTTAATTGCTCAAACTAGGGTAAATTGAAGTGTTCCTTAATAAAATGATAATTCTTAAATTTGAGGCTTTTCAGTACATTTTGTTTAGAAAGAAATAGTACATTTGTTTCTAATTGTATCACATTACCTGGCATATATATTACTACTATAATCATTAATATTATTCTTAATTTAAAAATAGTGAAGTTCATATAATATAAAAGCTTTCCAAATCTTTTAGCTAAAAGTTAAATATTTTACTCCCTACCTATTTATTTGCACATTCTTTACAAAAAAAAAATACACACACCAAAAACTTCTATACATTAAATATTTAATTCCTTTAAGTTATCTTCAATAGCTACTGTGCTCACTGATGGCAATTTCTAATTAATTTTTAATGACATTTAATAGCCATTGTCCCAACAAGTACAAAAGAGTGGCCTCTGTAAACTCTTAAATTAAATCCACACTGTAGTCAAAACTCATGTGATGTTTGCATTTCCTACTTTGCAGACGAGATGGTCTCAAAAGGAAGACTAGGCTAAAGATGTGTTGGATAACTCTATAAGTACAGTCTCAAGACTCTTGTCATCTTAGCTGTATAAATTACTTCAACAGGACTCAAGGGAATTTAAGGAGGCAAAATGACATGACAAACAATTATATTCTAGCACTCTGTTTATAACAATGCCCTTTCAGTTTATTGTTCCTTCAGACTGACACATCACTGTAATCCCACTGATGAATCAAGGGACTTATGGTTAGATCACACACAGCTTGTAGGCAAAGAGAAAATATAAATAAAGAGCTGACATTCAGGAAATGTAGAGAGACTCAAGGATAAATTCAGCTGGGATGAGCTTAATTTATCAATGTCAATAACAACGGTTAACACATCACAAGAATACATGCATATTAATTGAAAATAATTCAGATTAAATCACTGCTGTTTGACATTTTGAGATGGGCACTTTATCTTTTCAAGAAAAAGAGCACTATAAAATCTTTAATCTGAAAACATCTTAATTGCATGTTATCACCTCCTAATTGCTTCTATATTATATTAAACATTTTGCTAATTACTAGCCTGATCATGGTGTGAATGGCTTGAGGCAAGAGCTTACATCCAGCTGAAGACTACAGGGCACAGGAGTGCCAGGAGAAAGTTCAGCACTTGGTGGATTCCTGGACTTGTACCTTCTTCAGGGGTGTTCACCTTTAACTCAGACCTCTGTTGAGATAAAGAAGCAATTGTGAAGATCAAAGATGTTTATTCATCCTTCAAATTCTAATGTTATTCTGGGGAAAAGGTTTTGTCCTTTCTTATATTCTAGCTATGCTTTTAGATGGTGGTATGTGAGTTTATGATTTTATGATAAATATAGGCTTAGAAATAGACAACATTACATCTACTTTTTAACCTTGATCTTTGGGACTTGGTCAGGATACGATGTGCTAAATATAAATTCCTTATATGGAATCTTTGGCCAATATGTGAGATTATGTATATATATATTAGAATTTTCTTCCTTAAAGTAATGAATAATTTAGAATGGGTAAAATGTGTATAAATGGATAGCTAATGCTTCGCTGAGAAAAAACCACTCAAAAAAACTAACCAAAAGAGTGACTACATTTTTTGTATCAGTGAAAATATATACAAGCAAAAAGATGATAAGCCTTGTTTTAAAAAGAAAGGAAATACATTAAAGGAACTAAACAGTGTTTTTTGACAATATGCTTCTCAAAAGTTTTCTCCTTCAACTTTTTTCTCCTATGCTTTCCTTCTATTCTTAAATAATAATAACTAATATTTGTAAAGATTTAAGGAATTAATATGATATTATAATATTTTCAGGAGAAGAATTTGTCAGGAACATAAAATGCTCAAAATGTTCCAAACTCTTTAATACATCCATTTCACTTCTAAGCATTTTTCCTGTGAAATGCATAGTGGAGGAATATGTTTTGGAAAGTTTTATGTAATTATTTTTATCATAGCATTATTAATTAGATGAGTTGTAGAAAATGATGCAGTGAAAAATTATAAATATTGTGATAGTCCTTTGGAGTATTGTTTCTTTTTTAAAAAATTCTTTATTGTTGAAAGTATTACATATGTCTTCTTTTCCCCCATTGACCTCTCTCAGCCCTCTCCCATCCCACAGCACTGGCCCTCACCTCCCTACTGTCATTGGTTATTATTATATGCATGCATACAAGTCCTTTGGTTGATCTCTTACCCCACCACCTCCCACCAGCCTCTGCCGTCCCTCTGAAGTTTGACAGTCTGTTCAATGTTTCCATGTCTCTGGATCTATTTTTGTTCATCAGTTTATGTTGTTCATTATATTCTACAAATGAGTAAGAACATGTGCTACTTATCTTTCTCCAACTGGCTTATTTCACTTAGCATAATGCTCTCCAGGTCCATCCATGCTATTGGAAATGGGAAAAAATTCTAAAAGTATTCCATTGTGTAGATGTACCACAGTTTTTTGATCCACTCATCTGCTGATGGGCACTTAGGCTGTTTCCAAATCTTAGCTATTGTAAATTGTACTGCTATGAACATAAGGATGCATATGTCCTTTCTGATGGGTATTTGTGGTTCCTTGGGATATATTCCTAGAAGTGGGATTACTGGGTGAATTGGGAGTTCCATTTTTAATTTTTTGAGGAATCTTCATATTGTTTTCCACAGTGGCTGCACCAGTCTGCATTCCCACTAACAGTGCACAAGGGTTCCTTTTTCTCCACATCCTCTCCAGCACCATTCGATAGTTGATTTGTTGATGATAGCCATTCTGATAGGTATGAGATGGTACCTCATTGTCATTTTGATTTGCATCTCTCCAATGATTAGTGACTTTGAGTATGTTTTTATAAAACTCTCAGCCTTCTGTATGTCCTCTTTTGAAAAGTGTCTATTTCAGTCCTTTGTCCATTTTTTTTATTGGATTGCTCATCTTTCTTTTATTAAGTTGTATGAGTTCCCTTATCGGCTGTCACATTGGCAAATATGTTCACCCATGCAGTGGGTTCTCTTATTATATTGTTAATGATTTATTTTGCTGTGCAGAAGGTTTTTATTTTGATGTAATCCCATTTGTTTATTTTCTCCTTAGTTCCCATTGTCCTAGGAGATGTATCAATAAACATATTGCTATGAGAGATGTCTGAGATTGTGCTGCCTATGAATTCTTCTAAGATTTTTATGGTTGCCCATCTTAGGTTTAAGTCTTTTATTCATTTTGAGTTTATTTTTTTGTGTATTGGAATATTTTTCAATATTCCAGTTTTCCTCTCTTCAGAAACATGATAGGACTCCATCTCTCACTCCTCTTTGATATTTGGTATGGTCATATGATTTTAAGGACAACTGTGTGGATTGAATTGTATCTCCTCAAAATTCCTATGTTTTAGCCCTAACTCCTGATGTGACTTTATTTAATACTAGTGGCCCAGTGCATGAATTCATGCACATTTAAAGGAAATTAATTAGAAGAAATATTTTAATATCACTATTTTCCCTTTCTCTATAATAGAAGTGTCAACCAAATTCACAATAAACAATGACAGATGGAAACACACGTGCGATTGGCGCCAGTGAGAGCTTTATATGTATTGCACATGCGTGAGTAAACTTAGCCTTTTATAGATATAGAATAAACTTGCTTAATTAGGCCTGATTTCTGATTAGGTAAACTTTTTCTAGCCCAGTGAAGCACCCCAACTTCTCTTTCAGGTAATTGTCAGCAACACAGCAGTAAATATCAACACAAAGCATGTTATTATTGTAGATCATGCAGGCAGAACAAAGGTTAAAATATTTAACTGACCCCCCCCCCAACATTGCAGGGGCCTGAACCCTATCCCCTTCTGAGGGAGGTCTCCTGCCCCCATGGCTGCTTTGTGCTTCCCATGCACAGCTCAGATCAGGACCCAGCTGACCGACAGAGACTTGGCCGACAACAGCTGCCCTCTTACTCCAACAAGAATTGTTTGCGTTGTCTTATACCCATGGTGTGGGGAAGTGGGTTTACGATATCTAAATCCAGCCTACCACCAGGAATGCTCAGGACCGACTCAAGAAGGCAAATAATCCCTTCCACTAATATTTACAGGGTAAAATAAGATTGTTGTTAGAGTAACGAATTTGACAGTAAAATAGTAGTCAAGTTTTCAGGCAAATTTAAATTGGCTAGTTGAAACAAGCGAATATTCTAGAAAAATTAATTGTACTGGACAAAAAGGTGTTCCTAAAGTGTTAACTAAAATTTTTATTGGTACTTCATCTCATGATAAAATTGTGCACCATGTAATGAACCTAAAACAGTAATACTATAGAGCAAAAAATTAAAATGTAAAAGCCATCAAGACTACATTATAAAATTTTCAAAAGCCTCCTAACATTTAAATCAAAAAAGGAGGGTATAGTAGAAGAATATCATATAAGGAAAAATAACCTGTAAGTAAATTACATCTAGAAAATTAATACTTTAGAAAATTAATTGTAAGGCTAAAAGCAAGGCACCCATGAAAAACACACAAGGTGTCAAAACAAGCCAGAGGAAAATCATTTGGGCAAAAAATGAAATAGGATACCAAGTGAAATTTATATAGAAAATATTCCTTTATTAACTTTTGGTCGAGAATATGTTTGTATATTTTCAGAAAACAACTCCAAGACCATGTGGATTCCAGCAACAGAGAGGAATCGACAGGACTACTCCAGCCATGAAGACAGAAGAGAAGCAGTCCAGAGATGGAAGACGCTGACGTGGTCTTCCCATACTAGCAGGTAGCAGCTGTGCATCACTGCAGGTTCCCAGGACCAAACCAGAGAGAGTCGGACCTGCATTACCACCATTTGTCCACCATCCAGAACTGTAATGTCAGTGCTGACATGTACACATAAGGAACTGTTGGACATTGAAATTGGGTCTCAAAAGAACTGTTGGCCCAGAAAGAAACTCACTACAGACTGATTCATTTCCTGTCACCATAACCATTATTGCTTGTCTCATTTTCGGTTCTTATAAGTGTATTTCTAATAGCACATGATCTCACTCATCTAGTGGAAATAATGAACAACATAGACTGATGAACAAGAACAGACCCAGAAACAAGGAAGCACGGATTAGACTGTCGGGCCTCAGAGGGAGGGTAGGGGAGGGTGGGGGTAAAGGGGAGAGATCAACCAAAGGACTTGTGTGCAAGCATATGTGCCTAACCAGCAGTTGGGGACAACAGGGTGGTGGGAGCATGTGTGGGGAGGGGTGTGGGATGGGAATGGGGGCATGAGGACAAATATGTGATACCTTAATGAATAAAAAAATTAAAATATCCTCTCTAATAAAATGGTAATATGCAAATTAACCATCACTCCGCTACATAAGCCACGCCCACCAGCCAAGCCACGCCCACCGACCAATCAGGGCGAGTATGCAAATTAACCCAACCCAAGATGGCTACAGCCACAGAGAGCAAGGTTTCCCAGGTAACAGAGCAAGCCAAGCTTTCCATAGCCGTTGAAGGCCTAAGCCTCCACTCAAGCTACAAAGTTTCAATTATAGAAGGTAAACAAATTGAAACAAATGGCGGCAGAATGGAGCTTGAGAGAGCAGGCCAGGGTTGCCGCTGGCAACAGGGGAAGCAAAGCTTCCCGCACAGCCTAGCCGGTCTCACCCGCTTAAGGCTACAAAGTTTCAATTGTAGAAGGCGAATTAACTGCCACAGAAATGGCTGCCTCCCCGCCCCGGAGGGAGCAGCAGGCTTGGCTCCGCTCCAGGCTACAAAGTTTCAATTGTAGAAGGAAAATAAATTCCAGATACCAGGGCCTCTGCTTGGGTTGCCAGGGGGAATGGCCGGCCTGCAAACCACCACAGGTCCCTCGCTCAGGCCACCCCACACCCCAAGGGAACCCCCACCTGATCCGGAACACCCTTCAGGGCAAACCAGCTGGCCCCCACCTGTGCACCAGGCCTCTATCCTATATAATAAAAGAGTAATATGCAGATTGACCATCACTGCAACACACAATATAGCTGCCCCATGTGGTCAAAGATCCTGCCCCCATGTGAACACAAGATGGCCACTGCAAGATGGCCAGCAGGAGAGGGCAGTTGGGAGGCACCCGGCCTGCAAGGGAGGGCAGTTGAGAGGAACCAGGCTTGCAAGGGAGGGCAGTTGGAGGTGATCAACCCTGCAGGAGAGGGCAGTTAGGGGTGACCAGGCTGGCAGAGGAGGGCAGTTGGAGGTGATCAACCCTGCAGGAGAGGGCAGTTAGGGGTGATCAGGCTGGCAGAGGAGGGAAGTTGAGGGCAAACAGCCTGGCAGGGGAGCAGTTAAGCATCAACCAGGCTGGCAGCGGAATGGTTAGGGGGTGATCAGGCTGGCAGGCAGAAGCGCTTAGGGGCAATCAGGAAGGCAGGCAGGCAAGCAATTGGGAGCCAGCAGTCCTGGATTGTGAGAGGGATGTCCGACTGCCCGTTTAGGCCCGATCCCACCAGGATCGGGCCTAAACGGGCAGTCGGACATCCCTCCAGGAGTCCCAGATTGGAGAGGATACAGGCTGGGCTGAGGGACAACCCCCCGCCGTGCACGAATTTCGTGCACCGGGCTTCTAGTATATATATATATATATATATATATATATATATATATATATATATATATATATATATATATATATATATATATAACTGCAGGAGTGTTTTACCATATTCTGCAGTGAAAAAACCTGAAGTCATTTTCAAGGTCCACCATTTCTTACTTCTATTCAGTCAGGTCAAGTTTCTTAGCTTTCTAAATCTCTGTTTTCTGCCTAATGAAAAGAAAATAGAATTCCACCAAGTTTCCTATCTACCTACTCCAGGACTTCTGTGAGGATCAAATGAGATGAGGCATAGGAAAACACTTGACACATTTGGTTAAAGTGCAAAATGTTTCCACCTGGCTATAAAGCAACTCATGTTCCTGGGCTGAAGATACTCCAAGGATGTTAGTCACTAGGGAGAGAAAGCTGGGTGTTGGTACGTGACATCATTACCAGGTGCCCACGGCCGCCGTTTCAGGCTGGGCTGGGCTAGGCTGTGGGCCGCATTTTGCACCAAGGGGTCTCGGCAGCATTGGCTGCGATTTGGTGGGCTGTTGCTCTGGAGTAGTGGTGGGGCCTGTGTCCCACTTTGGGGAAACCGAATGTTGCTTTGTGGGTGCCAGGTCTGCAGTGCTATTTCTCTGTAAATGGCCAGTGCACATCAAGGCAGCTCCTGCATTGAGCATCTGCCCCCTGGTGGTCAGTGAGTGTCATAGCGACCCGTTGGGTGGTCGGACACTTAGCATATTAGTCTTTTATATATATATATATATATATATATATATATATATATATATATATATATATATAAAAGATAGATAGATACATAGATATATAGATAGATACATAGATAGATAGATACATAGATAGATAGATAGATAGATAGATAGATAGATAGATAGGGCTTCTAGCAGGGTAATTTAAGGTGCAACTCTGATAGGATGGGTGTCCATATAAGAAGACAAGGGAACCAGATTCCCCCTACCCTCTGTGCTCAAGGAGAGAAAAGACCATGCCTCTGAGGACAAGGTGAGAAAGTGAACCTCTATAAGCCAGAAGGAGAGGCCTCGGAAGAAATAAACTGCCAAATCCCTGATGTCAAAATTTTAACCTTAATTTGTGAAGAAATAAATTTCTGTTATTTAAACCACCCAACTGTGGCATTTTTTTATGGTAGCCCAAGAAGCCTAATATAGCAACTCACAATAGGCAATATTGCATGAAAGAGGAAAATAAACATCTTGTTTGTTTGTTTGTTTTATGCCCCTGAGATTGGGAGATTAGTTTGGTACCTTGACAAAACCTAGGCTAACCTGATTAATATATAGCTGTTTTTCACATATCTGTATTTGATTATATGCTTTACAGAATACTTGCTGTGTAATAAGAAAAAAAAAAATCTATCTATATATATAAAAGCCAAGCAACTGGAACAACAGAACAATGAGAACAACCGGAATGACCAGTCACTATAATGTGCACTGTGGCCCAAATCGGCCCCCCAACCTCCTGCGGCCCCTCCCCTGGCTTGCCCCACCCCCGCTTACCCCCCCACATTAATTGGAGGCGGGGCTGGCTGGCCAATGTCTCACAGCCCCCCCACTGGCCCTGTCACCGATTGGCCCCCCTATCATGGGTGGGGCCAGCAGCCAACCTTCCTCATCCCTTCCCCTCCACCAACCTGGCCCCAGTTGGCCCCAATCAGGGTGGGCTGGCTGGACTCCAATGGTGCACGAACTTGTGCATTGGGCCTCTAGTATTTCATAATATAGAAAAGAAAGAATTGTATTATCATTAAAAAGTTATTAAGAATAACCTAAATTGTTACTCTAATATGGTATCTTATATAACAATAGCATAATATGCAAATTGACCCATCAGCAGAATGACCAGTTGGGGCGGTGGGGCCAGCGAGCAGGCAGCACCAGGCCAGCCAAGGCAAGTGCTAGGGGGCAGAAGGACTAGGGGGTAGGTGGCAGTGACCAGTGGTGGAGGAGTGGCAATGGGGGGCAGGGCCCACCCCATCACCTCCCGCAGTGGGGTGATGGGGGTGGCACTGCCCCTGATTGCTTGCCTGGTCACCTCCCGCAGATGGAGGCCAGACTGTGGCTTAGACCTGCTCTGTGTTTAGAGCAGGCCTAAGCCATCAGTAGGACATCACCTGAGGGCTCCCGGACTGTGAGAGGCACAGGCCGGGCTATGGGAACGCCCCTGAGTGCACGAATTTTCATGCACTGGGCCTCTAGTAATAGAATAAATGGCCTAATGATCAGCAAATTCTTTAGTTAAATTAAACAATCCTTATTTTCTCCTCTACAGTGCTTTTGTTTCTCTTCTTGTGCGTGTGTGTGTGTGTGTGTGTGTGTGTGTGTGTGTGTGTATCATAAGTTCTACTTTTCATGTAAACTTTTGCTGTGACTTCATGTTTTTGCTTCTATTACTAAAATAATTGACTCTAAAATTCCCTCCATTAATACTTTGTGAAGCGATTTTTCTGATTTCTGTTTTATTTTTAAAATTTGGTTACACTCTCTGCATCTAGCCTATTCCTGTTCGCTTTCACATTGCCAATGATCATGGTTTGTTTTTTTTTGTTTTTTGTTTTTGTTTTTTGTTTTTAACTTTCCAGAGAACAAAAGATTACCTTCAACAAAGAAATAGAAAATAATACAGAAAGGGAATTAATCTCCCCTCTTTGCACTGAATGATATTTGCCTGATATTTCCAGGTACTTTATTATTTTTTCTCTTTAGTAGCAACTTAATGTTGTTTCAAAAGTTAAGCATTAGACTCTTTTGCTTGCTTTTAATTGTCTATAATATTTCTTCATTTTAGGTGGAAGAATAGCTAACCTAAGGTTTTGATGATCTTTTCTCCATTTGAAAGCAATCTTTGTCTTTATCTGTGTCTGTATGTGCTCATGTTGCCCTCTGGCCAAAGGTAAGTTTTCCTGTAATTTTTATCACATGTGATTTTAGCTATGTTTTATTTAAAAAAAAAAAAAGAACTTTATTACTGACATGATTGGGTGGTTATGAGCATTAAGTAAACAGAGCTTAGTCCATAGGGACTTTAATATATACTAGCTGTATTTTGTTTCCATTTCTCCTATAAAATTATAGTAAATTACTTAAAAAATGACTTCCTTGATAAAATAAATTTTATCATCTATTTAAGTCATGATTATATTTTTTCCTTTATATCACCATTCTAATGTTTCTTTATAGTCATTCATGATTGCTGCCTTTTTTACTTTCTTTTCTTTTTTTTCTCCTTATTTTTTACAGCATATTCTCTGAGATTCTGTCAAATACTGTGTTGTTTAAAATTTGATTTTGGATATTTGATAAGCCAAATAATTATTCATAAATATTTTGAATTCTTATTTTCTATTGTGTATTTTTTTCATATACATATAAACCTAGATAGATCAAAGACTTTAATATATTTAATGCAAAAAAATGATTGGATGAGACTTGGAGTGATCTTTTAAGTTTGCTGACTGTCTCACCACAGAAAGTGGAACTTTGCAGAAGGTTCTCTTTAAGAAGTTTATTTCCTACTAGAGGCCTGGTGCATGAAATCCATGCATGGGGGTGTGTCTCTTAGCCCAACCTGCACCCTCACCAATCTGGGACCCCTCGAGCAATGTCCCACAGGGACTGGACCTAAAGAGGCAGTCGGACATCCCTCTCACAATCCAGGACTGCTGGCTCCCAACCGCTCACATGCCTGCCTGCCTGATTGCCCCTCACCACTTCTGCCTGCCAGCATGATCAACCACTAACCCAATGGTCAGCAAACTCATTAGTCAACAGAGACAAATGTCAACAGTACAACGATTGAAATTTCTTTTGAGAGCCAAAAATTTTAAACTTAAACTTCTTCAAATGCCACTTCTTCAAAATAGATTAACCCAGGCCGTGGTATTTTGTGGAAGAGCATAACTCAAGGGGCCAAAGAGCTGCATGTGGCTCGCGAGCTGCAATTTGCCGACCACAGCCCTAACCAATCACCTGCCAGCCTGATTGACGCCTAACTGCTTCCCTGCTGGCCTGATTTCACTTAACTGCCCATCACTGCCGACCTGGTCACCCTTAACTGCCCTCCCCTGCAGGCCTGGACCCCAACTGCCCTACCCTGCAGGCCTGGTCCCCACCAAATGCCCTCCCCTGCAGGCCTGGTCCCCCCCAACTGCCCTCCCCTGCAGGCCTGATCACCCCCAACTGCCCTCCCTTGCAGACTTGGTCCCTCCCAACTGCCCTGTCCTGCTGGCCTGATCACCCACAACTACCTTCTCCTTCTCTCCATCTTGTGGTAGCCATCTTGTATGCACATGGGGGTGGCCATCTTTGACCACATGGGGGCAGCCATCTTGTGTGTTGAAGTGATGGTCAATTTGCATATTAACTCTTCATTATATAAGATTAGAGGAACAGTGAACAAAATTTGTGCATGGGGGGTGTGTCCCTCAGCTCAGCCTGCACCCTCTCCAATCTGGGACCCCTCGAGGGATGTCCGACTGCCCATTTAAGCCCGATCCTTGTAGGGATCAGGCCTAAATGGGAAGTCAGACATCCCTCTCACAATCCAGGACACTGGCTCCCAACTGCTTGCCTGCCTGCCTTCCTGATTGCCCCTATCCACTTCTGCCTGCCAGCCTGATAACCCCCTAACCACTCCCCTACCAGCCTGATTGATGCCTAACTGCTCCCCTGCCAGCCCGGTTGCCCCTAACTGCCCTCCCCTGTCAGCCTCATCACCCCTAACTGCTCTCCTCTACTGGTCTGTTCCCCCTCAACTGCTCTCCCTGTAGGCCTGGTCCCCCAACTGCTCTCCCATGCAGGCCTGGGTCCCCCCAACTGCCCTTCCCTGCAGGCTTGATCACCCCCAACTGGCCTCCCTTCCAGGCCTGGTCCCTCCCAACTACCCTCCCTTGCAGGCCTGGTTCCTGTCAACAGCCCTCCCCTGCTGGCCATCTTGTGGCAGCCATCTTGTGTCCACATGGGGGCAGCCATCTTTGACCACACGGGGGAAGCCATCTTGTGTGTTGGAGTGACAGTCAATTTTCATATTACTCTTTTATTAGGTAGTATAGAGGCCTGGTGCATGGGTGGGGGCTGGCTGGTTTGCCCTGAAGGGTGTCCCGGATCAGGGTGGGGGTTCCCTTGGGGTGTGGGGCAGCCTGGGCAAGGGGCCTTTGGTGGTTTGCAGGCCAGCCACACCCCTCGGTGCCCCAAGCATAGGCTGGAAGCAGGTATCTGGGATTTATTTATCTTCTATAATTGAAACTTTGTAGCCTTGAGCAGAAGGCAGGACAGGCCAGGGCAGAGTGAAGCTTGGCTTCCTCCATCACCAGGGGCAACCCAAGCCTCTGGCTGGCTCCAGTTCTGTGGCCGTGGTCATCTTTGTTGAGTTAATTTGCATACTTGCTACTGATTAGCTTGTGGGTGTGGCTTGTAGGCGTAGTGGAGGTATGGTCAATTTGCATGTTTCTCTCTTATTAGATAGGATTGCTAAATCCACAGTTCACATAATATTTGCTTGAGTATATTATCTCATCCATATTCAAATATCATCATATATAATCCTATCTAATAAAAGAGTAATATGCAAATTGACCATCACACCAAGACACAAGATGGCCGCCTCCATGTGGTCAAAGATGGCTGCCCGCATGTGGACACAAGATAGCTGCCACAAGATGGCCTGCAGGGGAGGGCAGTTGGTGGGGACCAGGCTTGCAGGGGAGGGCAGTTGTGGGCCATCAGGCAAGCAGGGAGGGCAGTTAGGGGTGACTGGGCCAGCAGAGGAGGGCAGTTGGGGGGACCAGGCCTGCAGGGGAGGGCAGTTGGGGGGGACCAGGCTTGCAGGGGAGGGAAGTTGTGGGCCATCAGGCAAGCAGGGAGGGCAGTTAGGGTTGACTGGGCCAGCAGAGGTGGGCAGTTGGGGGAGACAAGGCCAGCAGGGGAGGGCAGTTGTGGGGGACCAAGCCTGTAGGGGAGGGCAGTTGGGAGGACCAGGGATGCAGGGGAGGGCAGTTGGGGGTTACCAGGCCAGCAAGGGAGGGCCATTGGTCAGAACCAGGCCTGCAGGGGAGGGCAGTTGGGAGCCAGCTGTCCTGGATTGTGAGAAGGATGTCCGACCTCTGGTTTAGGCCCGATGGGATCGGGCTAATCGGGCGGTAGGACATTCCTCAAGAGATCCTAGATTGGTTAGGGTGAAGGCTGGGCTGAAGGACACCCACCCCCCCCATGCACGAATTTTGTGCACTGGGCCTCTAGTAAAGAACTAATACAATAATTAGATCAAACAGCAGAATGACTGTCCAGATGAACTTCCAGACCAAGCCAGGGCTCTTAGGGCCAGCTGAGGCCATGAGGGGCTGCGAGGGCTGCCTGAGCCTGCAAGGGCCAGCCAGGCTACGAGGGCGAAGCCCCTTGCATGATTTTCATGCATTGGGCCTCTAATAATATTATAATGACTAGTAATTCCTGATAGAAATGATACTAAGTAGTAAAACATGGTTCATTAGCTGTTCCAAATATCCTACCTAATAATAGAGTAATATGCAAATTGGCCACAACTTCGCTACACCTAAGCCACGCCCACCAGTCAATCAGGAGCAAATATGCAAAAAACCCAACCAAGATGGCTACAGCCACTGAGAGCGGGAGGGTTTCCGCAGTAACAAAAGAAGCCAAGCTTTCTGCGCCTCTTGTTGCTGGCCTAAGCCTCCACTCAAGGCTACAAAGTTTCAATTATAGAAGGTGAATTAATTCCAACAGAAATCGCTGCTGGCTGTGGAGCAAGCAGCAGGCTTGCCTTTGCTCCAGGCTACAAAGTTTCAATTGTAGAAGGTAAATAAATTCCAGATACCTGGGCCTCCGCTTGGGTTGCCAGGGGGCGTGGCCGGCCAGCAAACCACCACAGGCCCCTCGCTCAGGCCACCCCACACCCCAAGGGAACCCCCACCCTTATCTGTGACACCCTTCAGGGCAAACCAGCTGGCCCCCACCCGTGCACCAGGCCTCTATCCTATCTAATAAAAGAGTAATATACAGATTGATCATCACTGCAACACACAATATAGCTGCCCCCATGTGGTCAAAGATCCTGCCCCCATGTGGACACAAGATGGCCACTACAAGATGGCCAGCAGGAGAGGGCAGTTGGGAGGCACCCGGCCTGCAAGGGAGGGCAGTTGTGAGGGACCAGGCCTGCAAGGGAGGGCAGTTGAGAGGGACCAGGCTTGCAAGGGAGGGCAGTTGGAGGTGATCAACCCTGCAGGAGAGGGCAGTTAGGGGTGACCAGGCTGGCAGAGGAGGGAAGTTGGGGGCAAACAGGCTGGCAGGGGAGCAGTTAAGCATCAACCAGGCTGGCAGCGGAATGGTTAGGGGGTGATCAGGCTGGCAGGCAGAAGCGGTTAGGGGCAATCAAGAAGGCAGGCAGGTAAGCAGTTGGGAGCCAGCAGTCCTGGGTTGTGAGAGGGATGTCCGACTGCCCGTTTAGGCCCGATCCCACCAGGATCGGGCCTAAACGGGCAGTCGGACATCC
Source organism: Cnephaeus nilssonii (assembly GCF_951640355.1). Taxonomy (NCBI): domain Eukaryota; kingdom Metazoa; phylum Chordata; class Mammalia; order Chiroptera; family Vespertilionidae; genus Cnephaeus; species Cnephaeus nilssonii. Next base: position 106,235,615 of record NC_137074.1, read on the forward strand.
CTCCAGGAGTCCCAGATTGGAGTGGATACAGGCTGGGCTGAGGGACAACCCCCCGCCGTGCACAAATTTCGTGCACCGGGCTTCTGGTTAGTTATAAATGAAAGCATATTAGAATCTATTTAATATATATATATATAAATAAAATATAATTATTATTTCCTTATTTGACAGAGCTTCCCATATACCTTAAGTATAAAATTTCATAAGGAGAGAAAGAAAATCTTAAAATTTAACCCTGTGAAGGTAGTCAAATACATTATATATTATTATATATTATTATATATTATTAAACAGTATTCATTAATCTGTTCATTTAAAGTAATCAACTTCCAGATTAACATAATTATTTTAATTATATATATATACAACCTTTGCTTCTTAGGCAAATACAGGAAAAAAACCTTTTTTTTTACTTACTTTCAGAAATAAGCTTATTTTTCTAATAGAAAATATGCTCGCATTCTTAAGTAGCATAGCAGACATAGTGAATTCCTTGCTGAGAAACAATTCCCTTGAATTTGGAAATCCCAAGCGGGCTCCAATGACTTACTAAGTGGTTACTTTCATTTTCTTCCTCTTAGTTTTGGAGTGTTCCATCACATTTCATTGCATTCCTGGTTTCTCCTCACATGGGGCATCACTTTGCCAGGGACTCAGTGGCAGACCCTGAACGATGGATGAATGATTACTCTGATACACATTTCTGTGAAAGAGAAGGCTAAAGGGCTGTTTTACTTTAGGAGCAAAAAGCCCTGTTCGCCTGCCTCCTTAGGCTTGTATTGTCACAATAGCTTGAACTAAAATTGAACTAAGATAACTATTAGCAGGGTAAGCATCCTTGAGAAAGCTTGTGCTTCTACAAGGTTGAGTCTTAAAAACTAAACATAGAGATTCTGGCAAAACACCCTGGGGGGGATCGGACTTGTTTGGAAAAGTCAAGGTAGGGGATGCTGCCTTCGGCAAGGTCCCTCCAGAGGTCTCTGACCTTTCGGAGAATTCTCCTTACAGACATTCCAATCAAGTCCCGTGCTTCCCTACACATTAATATTAATAACTAGAATCTCACTGCCTCCTGCCCTCACATGCATTACATAGGACCCAAGTCCTTTGTAAAGCACACACCCCACCCTAGTATTCCAGAAGTCCTAAAGGGTGTTTCACTCTTGCTCAAAACAATTTCCCTCTGCTCTGGCTGATGTCACTCAGTGGTTAGAGTGTTAGCCTTTGTGCTAAAGGGTCTTGGGTTTGATTCCTGGTCAAGGGCACTTACCCAGGTAAATATCTTCAGGTGAGAATTAACAAAACAAAACAAAAAAAGTTCCCTCCTACTGGTCATAGCTTCTAGACAGCCAGGATTTATAGTTCTCCCATTTGATTACTCTTGTTCCCCAGGTCCACTGCCCCATAGACAGGGCAAGCTCACAATTACTCTGAATACCTCATGAAGCCAGATGCTGAGACTACAAACTACAGTCCCATTCTTCAATTACCCTGATCCATCATCTCTATTATGTCACCTTATTCTTTTGCCAGCAGTCCCTGAAGCACAATTACTCTGTAGGACACTGGCCTTTTCTGGGTACCACCACCAATGTCCCATAGCTGCCACCAGCCTAAGGCTTTGCAGGGACCTATGGTAAAAAGTGGCCTATGTTACAGTTTGGCATGGATATTAGTAATAGTGCCTCCTCTCTAACTGTGTTTGTGGTTTTCTTTATTTTTGTAGTTTATTTTTACATTTTAGGGTAGCCATGGGTGGAGGTTTCTATATCTGTGAAATTGCTCGTTTCCATGATCTTGGCTAAAGAATTCCATGTGATATGCTCCAAGATTCCAAGAGTGATATCCCGTGGGCCATAACTGTGCTGTCTGATACAGGTGATGTTGTCTTCTGGTAGGCTCACAAAGCAAGTTGAATTCTTTGAGAAGCTCTTGGGTTTCCATGCCAACCACTCAAGCCCACCTAGATATTTAGTACAAAGTCCACATATTTTCTTGGCATCCACAATTTTGCTCAATCCCACCTATTGAAACCAGCATTTCATTAAATTGTGATATAATCCCTTTCCCTTCCAAGAAAATCTTCATGGTGGAGTTCAATGGTGAGTCCTGCCCTAGAGCAGTCTCTGGTTTTGCCTGCATCAACTTGTCAACTGGTGCAATAGTTCTCTGTAGTCTTGCAAATAAATCCACTTACCTCAAGGCCTGCAGAGAAATCTCTCAGGAAATTTTAGATGGTGTAGGCAGGGTCAAGTGCAAAGCACAGCAAATTGCTTCCTCACCTCTTTCCCTCTCCTGTCATCACTGGGTCTTCTCTCTCTCACCCTCCTCCCTTTGGCCTACATCTCTCAGATTTCTGACTCTCAACATAAAAAAAATAGTCTTCTGGCCTCTCATAGTTCATGTCTTTCTTATACAGAGAAATTTAGCCCTTTCTTAATTTTTTTTTTAAATTGCATATATCCTCTATACACTATATGTGCAGCATGAGCAAAGCAGACACTAAAATTTATTGCCTTAGAGGACAGTGTCCTATTTCACTTTGCCCTCTGAAAAGTGTTTGCCACTCTTCTGCACAACCCTTGGGTAAATGTAGAGATGCAAAATAAAAAATTTTGGAAGCACTTGACATTTTTTGGAGGTACTGACTAACCTATCTCCTTTTCTTCTAATGAGTATCAAACTATATTAATTTGCATGGGCTACCATAAAAGAATACAACAAACTAGGTGGTTTAAACAACCAAAATTTATTGTCTCACAGTTCTAGAGGTTAGAAATCTGAGATCAGGGTATCAAAGGGTGATTTTTTTCTGAGGCCTCTCTCCTGGGCTTGTAGATTGTCATCCTTTCCCTATATCTTCAAATGGTCTTTGCTCTGTCCTAATCTCCTCTTTTTATAAGACACAGGTCCTATTGAATTTGATCCTACCCTGATGATGCATTGTAAATTACCTATTTAAAGACCCCATTTCCAAATATAGCCACATTCTGAGGAACTGGGGGTAAGAACTTCAATGTGTAAATGTGTGTATATGTGTTATGGGGCGACCCACAAGAGACGACCACCAGACACAGAGATCAAAATTTATGAGCCTTTAATAAACTGGCCAGCGACTACAGTTGCAGCACTCTACCGGGGTAAAGGCCGAACTGCAGTGCAGACCACAGGTGTTACAGCAAATTTATACTAAGAAACCACAAGAGGGAGGTAGGACAGTTACAATGACAACCCAAAGGTTACAAAAGTTATTTCAGCCATTTCCAAGAAACTCAGGGCACAGGTGCTGTGCCTGGGCACGCCTGGCTGGAACTTGAACCTCTAACTCCCTCTAAACTCCAACCATCCCATTGTTCAGTGACCTACTCCACCTCCCTCTGTCCTAAGGCATCCTGCCTCCAGGCAGTGGAGGAGCTGTGCAATGTTTGCAGCCTAGAACATTCCCTACTGGTCTTTATGGTGAATCAAATCATTGATTCAGACTCCTCCCCTTCTTCCCCAGGGATTCGCTGGTAATGGGTGTGGAGGACCATGGGCTTTACAGCCTGTATTATAATTTGGATGAAGTTTAGTAAGCACTTGGCAAAGCATGGGCCAACAGTAAAATGAGCAGGAGGACCAGAGGTCCAGCTATGGCTGACAAGAGGGTGGTTAGTCATGGTGACCAAGTGAACAGGTTTCCATACCAATTTCCTTCGGCCCTTCTCCTTTCTTCCCGATCTAAGAGGCGTTTCCTAAGCTGACTTTGACTCTCCCTAATGACGCTGGAGTGGTTTGTGTAAAAACAACAGGTCTCTCCTAGTGCTAAGCACAAGCCTCCTTGTTTTAGGAACAATAAATCTAATCCCCTCCGGTTCTGCAGGACTACCTCGGCTAGGGAGCTTAAGGAGTCTTCTAGCTGTCCTACCGATTTTTCAAGGGTGCTAAGGTCCTGATCAACCTGTTGTCCTAGCTCTTCGTAGTTCTGATGTCCTGTTATTAGGGCAGCAGTTCCAACGGCAGTAGATCCGGCCAGGCCTAGTCCCACTAGGAGGGGGACCAGGACAGGTGCCCTCTTATAACTCCTAGGTTCTAATCTTAAGTGTTCCCTACCTCCTTCCCCAGAGTAAAAGTATACTTGCGGTAGGATATGCGTAAGGATACATACGCCAGGATCTGTTGGTGAAAGCAAAGAAGGGGGGAAGGCACAAGGTACTATCCCATTGCTGCACGCCCACCAAGTTCCCTCTGGTGCTACAAAATACCTATTTAGGGACTCATCATACTCTCGAGGCAGTTCTGTTACCTGAGTGCATGAGGACGAGTATGGGGAGGACCCCAAGGGGTAGTTCACTGGGGCTATGCATGTTCCAGCCCCTGTAGGTCCTCCAGAGTAAGGCGGGATTGATGTCCCCATACACAGAGGCCCTCCGGCAGGCTTTGGACAGAATAATTAAGGATCTCAGACACATTCTGACCAAAGGAAATATTTGCCCCGATACCCACATAATATGGGGGTTCGGGATTTAGGCACAGCCAACAGTCCTTGGTTATGTTCGGGGAGGTCTTATTAAGGAAGCGGAACATGGCCTCCAGTGTCCCCAGCAGGCCCCGATGGGATGTCTCCGGTAGGAGCCCAAGTTCTCCTGGTGCCTCGGTTGGTCCTGGAGCTGGTTTTGGCGTCTCCGTGTCGTTCCATCCGGGGGTTCTTGTCACCACGGGGGCCTGTGTCACCTTAGGGGGCCTCAGAGGTTCGGGTTGGAGAATGGGACGTAAGGGACCCACAGGGTTTCAGGCCCGGAGTAGGGTCCGTCTCTGCACGGAAAAAAGTGCTCCAGGGTCCCGGCCGGAGACATATAGCCGGATACCCCAGGTCTTACCTCCCTCCCAACAGTCTGCCCTCCAGTTTAAGGGTTGGATAATAATCGGGTTACAATTCCCAATCATACAATTAGCAGTGGGGGCCCCTGGCCTTACTACCCGGGTGAGCCAGAGTGTCGGGTCAACTGTCTTCCACAGGGCTAATGTCTCACATCCCCACGAGGCACAAAAATAGTCCTCTTCACTTCCACACCGGGGGTCCTTCTTGAGGACATATATAATGTTGGGGTCCTTCCAAGTCCTCTCTCAAGGTCTAGCGTCCCGCACCCAAAGGTTTCTGCAGCAACATACCCGGTATTTCCTCTAGATAACCCTGCACCCCTTACTGTAGGAGAGCGATTCCATCCTTCTCCAAATATCTTACATAGGTCAGCCCCAATTGTGGGGGCTCCAGAGGTGGTCACCCTACTGATGGTTTTTCCATCTAGGGTGCGGGTAACTTCCCACATATAAACCGGAGCTTGGTGGGGGTTTCCAATTGCTTGGGCATTCTATGCACAGGTAAGGAGGCATAAAAGAAGGGCACTTATGTAGGGTCCCGCGTTAGTCTGACCTTGAGGGAGTTCTCGGTGCGCCTTGCTGTCCATCTTTCAGCAGTCTCGTCAGCTTTCTTGACCTGAGTCCGATGGATCCAACGCTTCTTTCCCCCAACCTTAACGGCAGATGGGGTGCTCAGGATGACCTGGAATGGCTCTTCCCACCGTGGCTCAAGAGTACCTGGGTCGTGCCTCTTCACCAAGACTAGGTCGCCAGGAGCACACACAGGTGGGCTGTCCAGGTCCGGTGGGTGGGCTTCCTGATGTGCTGTCCAGACGATCCGCCTTGCAGCCGCTGTGCTGCTCTGGAGTGCCTGCTAAGACTTGAGGAGATTTCTATTAGATAAAACAGCTAGCACTTCCTCCCTTAGATAGCACAGCTAGCCCTTCCTCCCTTAGATAACACAGCTAGCCCTTCCTCCCTTAGATAACACAGCTAGCCCTTCCTCCCTTAGCCGGGAGAAGAGGTGGCAGATGGCCAAACATGATTTCAAAAGGAGTCAGCCCTTTTACATATGGGATGCAGTGAGCCCTGAGTAGGGCAAAGGGGAGGAGACTTACCCAGTTCTCACCAGTCTCTAATTTTAGTTTAGTTAAGGTTTCCTTAAGTGTCCGATTCATTCTCTCTACCTGCCCAGAACTCTGAGGTCTATAAACACAATGTAATTTCCATGTGACCTTAAGGGCCTTAACTAACGATTGGGTTACCTTAGCGATGAACGCTGGGCCATTGTCGGACCCCATGAATAAAGGTAGGCCAAACTGGGGGAGAATTTCAGAGAGGAGTTTCTTAACTACTGCCTGTGCTGTTTCAGCCCTTGTCGGGTATGCCTCTGGCCAGCCGGAGAAAGTGTCCACAAATACTAGGAGATATCAGTATCCTCCCAATCCACTGGGCAATTCAGTAAAGTCTACTTCCCAGTGTTCACCAGGGCTTGAAACTTGAAAACGGGTTCCTGGCGGCGCGGTTACCGGAGGTCCTGGGTTCACCTGTGCGCAGATCTGGCATCTCCTGGCTATATCCCGGGCCATGTTATGCAACCCAGGGATATAGTATTCTCTTCCTAAAAGCTCAGCTAACTTAGTTCCTCCTAGATGTGTGCTCCTGTGTGTTTGGGAGGCGATGGTCCGTCCAAGGGCTTCTGGGACTAATAGTCTCCCATGTAGTAACTGTAGCCACCCGTTGGTGGTCTCCTTCGCCTGTAACCTCCTGGCTGTATCCTCTTCCTCCGGGGTGTACCTGGGCTTGGGCTCCAGATTCTGAGTGGGTATGGCTGCAGCACTTCTAGGGGCCCTACTATTCTTTTTGCAGTCTCTTTAGCCATTTTGTCAGCAAATTGGTTGCCTTTTGTCACAGGGGAATTGTCCTTTTGATGCCCTTTGCAGTGGATGACTGCAACTTCTTTAGGGCCCCAAATGGCTGAAAGAAGGTTTAGTATCTCTGGAGCATTTTTAATATCCTCCCCCCCCCCCCGACGTAAGGAGGCCCCTCTCCTGATATAAGGCTCCATGTATATGCACTGTGGCAAAGGCACATCTACTGTCAGTGTAGATATTGATTCTCTTGTCCTTTCCCCACCGTAAGGCCTGGGTGAGGGCTATGAGTTCTGCCTTCTGTGCTGAAGTCCCATGTCCTAGGGATTGTGCCCATATGACTCTTTCTTGTGCAAATACAGCTGCCCCAGCATACCTGACACCGTCCTCCACAAAGCTGCTCCCGTCAGTGAATAGGGTCTCCTCAGGGTTGGAGATGGGCTGGTCTGTTAGGTTGGCCCTCAAGGAGGTTAGGGTAGTCAGGGTCTCTTCACAGTCGTGGAGGGGTATTCAGCTCCCTCATTGGGGAGGAGTGTGGTGGGGTTTAAGGCTGTAGTCTTCAAGAATCTTACCCTCGGGGGGTCTAGCAGGAGCACCTGGTACTGGGTAGTACGAGCATTTGACAACCAGCGCTCAGGTGGGCTGTGCAGTAAGGTTTCTACTGCGTGGGGTGCAACCACTTGTAAGTCTTGGCCAAAAGTCAGTTTAGAGGCTTCCTTAACCAGTATGGCCGTGGCTGCTATAGCCTTCAGACAGCCCGGCCATCCTGCAGCCACTGGATCCAACCTCTTGGACAAGTAGGCAACTGGCCTCTTCCAGGGCCCCAGAGTTTGTGTTAGTACCCCTTTGGCACCCCCCTTTGATTCTGCCACATAAAGCTGGCAGGGCTTGGTGAGGTCAGGCAGTGCCAGAGCTGGAGCACTCACGAGGGCCTGCTTTAACTTTTGGAACGCCTTTTCCTCTACGTCCGTCCAGGAGAGGCCTGGGTTCTTACCCCTGTAGCTGAATATAGGGGCTTGGCTATTTCAGCAAAACCCAGGATCCAAAGTCTGCAGTACCCTATGGCTCCCAAGAATTCCCATACCTGCTGCTTCATCTTTGGAGTGGGTATTGAGAGGATGGCCTGAACTCTACTATTTGAGAGGGTCCGCTTACCTTCTTCGATGTTGTATCCTAGGTACATTAAATTGGTTGAGCAGAGCTGGGCCTTCTTGGCTGATACATGGTACCCAAGTTGATCCAGCATCACCAACAGGTCCTGGGTTGCCTGTTGACATTTCTCCTGGTCCCCAGTAGCAAGTAGGAGGTCATCGACATACTGAAGTAGGGTGACGCCTGGGTGACTATGATGGTACTCCTTTAAGTCCTGGTTCAGAGCCTCATCAAACAAGGTAGGGGAGTTCTTGAATCCCTGAGGAAGTCTTATCCAGGTTAACTGTCCTGATTCCCCCTCTTCTGGATCTGTCCATTCAAAAGCAAAGATTGGCTGGCTCTGCGGCGCCAATGGGAGGGAGAAAAAGGCATCCTTTAAGTCTAAGACCTTATAATATCGGTGCTCAGGCCGGAGCAGGCTCAGGAGTGTGTACAGGTTGGGCACCGTTGGGTGGATAGTCTCTACTCTTTTATTAACTTCTCATAAGTCCTGGACTGGCCTAAAGTCCTCTGTCCCAGGCTTCTGGATGGGGAGCAAAGGGGTGTTCCATGCAGCCTCGCTTAATCTTAGGATGTGCTTTGCTATCCCTATTTTTGCCTTCTGGCTCATAGGGTACTGCCGCACCCTAACTGGGGTGGCTGTACTGGTTAGTTGGATCACTATAGGGGGTCTGTGAGCTGCTAATCCAGTGGGTTTCCTTCCACCCAGACCCCCGGTATTTCCTCTCGGAGCCTCCCGAGGTAAGGATCCTGCGGAGGGGCCTCTGAAGGTCCTTCATGCAGCCTGTATTCCTCCTCTAGGGGACAAGTGAGGAGAAGGATCATTTTTTTTCTGGTCTGTGGGTTCCCGAAGAAGCACCTGAGGCTCCCCTCCTTCAAAGGAAATTGTGGCCTAGAGTTTGCTGAGCAGATCCCTCCCTAGGAGGGGATAGGGACATCCAGGCATAACGAGGAAGGAGTGGGTAACAGTCTTTTTCCCAAGGTTAGCAATCCGGGCTTGTGTCCAGGGGTAAGACTTTACTCATCCTGTGGCCCCCTGAATGGGAGTTCTGTCCTTAGAAACTGGCCTGGCCAGGTGTTGCAGTACAGAGAAGGTGGCTCCAGTGTCTATTAGATAATCTACTGGCTTGCCCCCCACATTTAGCGTTACCCGGGGCTCCTGGGGGCCCACAGAGCCCTGACACCTTCAGTCCACACCTTCCACTAACACCGGGGCTGCCTCATTCCCTGGCCGCTCAGGACACTCCCGTTTCCAGTGCCCTTCTTTCTTACAGTAGGCACACTGGTTTTTCCCCAGCCGGGTCTTTTGGTTCTGTCCTCTCTTCTCCCATTCCTTTCTTCCCATCCCTCTTTGCTGTCCCTTCACTTCATTCATGGCTAGAAGGACCTTTGCCATTCTGGTGTTTAGGTTATCAGTCTGATCTTCTCGATTGTTAAAGACCTTCAGGGCTACCTTGACCAGTTCTGAAAGTGACTTTCCCTCAAAGCCTTCTAACTTCTGTAATTTTTTTCTAATATCTGGGGCCGATTCGGACACAAATGCTACATTGATAGCTCGACGATTCTCTGGGGTATCAGGGTCTATTGGGGTGTACACCCGATATGCCTCACAGAGCCTCTCAAGGAAGGCGGTGTGGCTCTCGTTTGGTCCCTGGACTGTTTCTGTTACCTTGGAAAGGTTGGTGAGCTTCCTAGCTGCTGCTCGGATGCCCCTCAAGAGAGTCTGGCGATACCTGTCGAGAGCCTCCCTTCCCCAGTCAGTGTTGTGATTCCATTGCAGCCTTCCAGATGGAAAAATAGCCTCGATCCTCCCTGGGTCTGTGGTGGGTTGGCCATCTGGCCCAAGGACTAACTTCCTCTTTTTCCCTCTGACTCTGTCTCTCTCTTCTGAGGGGAAAAGGGTCTGAAGTAGCTGCTGGCAGTCGTCCCAGGTTGGCTGGTGGGTGAAAAAGACTGACTCCAGGACCGAAATCAGACGTTGGGGATTCTGGGAGAACGATGGGTTTTGGTTCTTCCAGTTGTATAGGTCACTGGTGAAAATGGGACATAGATCATAAAAGGCTGACCATCAGGTCCTAAATCAGAGGGACTCGCCTGGCGTAGAGGGAACATGGGAGCAGGGCCACCGAGACCCGTCTCTCTTTCCCCTCGGGTGGTCAAGTCTGTTGGGCCATAAAGGGTCCCAGTCTGGGAGTGGGGTGGACTGTAAGGGTTGTTCACGGACAGATTCTGAGTGGGAGGCCAATTGTCCAGGTCTCCCAGGGGCCACGGACTTGGGTCCGGATTTTCTCTCACTCTGGGTGGAGGCACCTGCGGGAGCAAGGGGTAGAGGGGCGTCGCCAGGGTCGGGTTCCCAGAACAAGGAGGCATTTGTGAGGGTACTGGGGCCTCCCGAGAGGCAGAGGGGCCCACCTCCGGTTGGGGCTCCGGAGGGGGAACATAACAGGGAGGCCGGTAGTCGGGGACCTCGTCCTCCGGATCATTTGGCAAGACCTTAGGGTCTACCTTCTTGTCTCCTTTTGGGGGAAGAGCCAATAAAATGGTCTGTCTCTGTCCCAATTTCCTTTCTTGGCCCTGGCAATTTTTCAACCACTGGGGTTTTTCAGTGAGAATGTCAATCCAAATTTGAAGGGATTTGGTCAAGGTGACCTGGATGGCCATACACAATATGATGAATCTTATAAGCCGTTCCTAAGTCATAGGTCCTGGTGGACAGCCACCGAACCCCAAATGTGGGCCATTCTAATTCACACAATCTCTGCAAATCAAGACTATTAACTGATGTCTCATAGTCTCCTCCATGCCATTTGAAGTCCTGAAAATTCTTAAGAAAACATTGTAAGGGGGGAGACATAGATGTAGACAACTGGCCCTGACCCATTTTAATGAAGACAAGGACAACAAAGACAAGACAAACCAGACACGTGCACCCTAAGGTCACATGTAACAGGGACACCAGGCGCCGTCGCACCCGGGTGTCCAGACTCGGAGGCTTCGCTGCATCCAACCCTCCTGTAGTCCACCAGGGGAACATTCCACAAACAGAAACCAGGTGCTTACCTCCCCACTGGAGGTCCAGGTGGCTCTTACTTCCAGATCGCGAATTTTGAGACACTCCACCTCCCTGAAACCCGGGACGGAGACTGGAGTGTCCTTACCTGGAGTGTCCACAGGCAACATGGCCAGAGTGTATCTCGCTGGGGCCTCCAAATGTTATGGGGCAACCCGCAAGAGACAACCACCAGAGACAGAAATCAAAATTTATGAGTCTTTAATAAACTGGCCAGTGACTGCAGTTGCAGCACTCTACCGCGGTAAAGGCCAAACTGCAGTGCAGACCACAGGTGTTACAGCAAATTTATACTCAGAAACCACAAGAGGGAGTTAGGACAGTTACAATGACAACCCAAAGGTTACAAAAGTTATTCCAGCCATTTCCAAGAAACTCAGGGCACAGGTACAATGCCTGGGCATGCTTTGCCGGAGCTTGAACCTCTAACTCCCTCTAAACTCCAACCAACCCATTGTTCAGTGACCTACTCTACCTCCCTCTGTCCTAAGGCATCCTGCCTCCAGGCAACGGAAGAGCTGTACAATGTTTGCAGCCCAGAACATATGGTGGGGGACACAGTTCAGCCCATAACCCCTGCTTTCCTGCTTGGCCTGGCTTTATAGACGTTTTTCACCCTCTCCTTAGTCCACCTATTCTTCTTGCACACCCCAGCCAGGCAAGGAGCATTTAAGCATTAGGTGAAATGCCTGTGATTCTTCTGGACACTGGGGAAGGAGCGGCCATCAGCCCCATCTCTCTGATTCAAGTTTACTAGAGAATTTTCATCAGAAGTACACCTTGCCTCCTTCATATACTCACTTTAGCAAGTTTTTTTTCTGCAAGGAGAAAGAATTGAGAAACCTGCCAATCTTTGTCACTTTTCATTGGTCCAAATTAGCTGGTTTTGTTAGTTCCTCAGCTCACTTTCCAACAATAAAGGCCAGGGAAGGCATTTCCTCATATGCAAATATTTTTAAAATACTCATTTTGACCACAACTAAAACAACAATCAAGAAGATGTTATTAAGACACAGACTTTTGAGGAATCCTTTATTTTTTCTGTTATATCCTATTTTTCAAGCTTACATTAAATAGTACCTCTTTTTGCTGATTCCCTTTTTGAATTCTAAAGTCATACCTACCAATCCTTTAAGGCTCAGGTATTCTGTTTGAAGTATTCTTTGTAATGTTGGTCTCACTATTGCCCTTCTAATAATAACTATTAACTATATACTTAAATCATGCTATCTAATAAAGAGGGAATATGCTAATTGACTGCCACTTCCTCACAAGATGTCGGTGCCCACAGCCACAAAATGGCAGCGCCCAGTCCCCTCAGCCCCACCTCATCCAGCCTTAGTCCCCCAGTCCCTCAGCCCTGCCTCATCCAGCCTCAGTCCCCCAGTCTCCTCAGCCCTGCAGGGGAAGGCAGTTGGAGTTGATAAGACCTGCAGGTGAGCAGTTAGGTGCCAATCAGGCTGACAGGGGAGCAATTGGGGGCTATCAGGCTGGCAGGTATGTGGTTAGGAGCCAACAGTCCCAGATTGTGAAATGGATGTCCAACTGCCGATTTAGGCCCGATCCCTGAGGCAGTCGGACATCCCCCAAGGGCTCCCAGATTGGAGAGGGTGCAGGCTGGGCTGAGGGACACCCCCACCATGCATGAATTTTTTGCACTGAGCCTCTATTATTACATAATAATTACAATAGCACCTCTTCACTTTTGAACTTTATTTATATCTATAAAAGCCTTTTCTAATGTTTTTCAGTATTGATCCAGTTATGTTTTTATAAATATAAATTTTATCTCATAATTTAGCTCTATTTTTATTTTTTAAACATTTTCCTTTAAGTCAGAGGAAATGCATCTTTGAATTCCTTATAGCATCTGCTGGACACCTTATTCAATATTTACAGTCACTAGTACTTAGTTAAATAGTAATAGTTGGGAAATCAATTCTGAATAGAAAAAAATATATAGAACGTATTCAAGCCAACTACCTATTATTTAGTAACATTCCACTGATATGTTTTCAATGATTACTATGTCCCAGGAAACGTTACAGTTGCTCGGATATAAAGATTATTAGTCATGAAGACTCTATCTAACAAGAAAGAAATCAAGACCAATCATAACTTGTCCACAGTAGAAAATGAGAATCATATATAGAAAAATATAAAGAAAACAGGATTTTAAAACCTGTTAAATTAAAACAGTATATAACAATGGTTCTCAACCTTTCTAATGCCGCAACCCTTTAATACAGTTCCTCATGGTGTGGTGACCCCGAACCATAAAATTATTTTCGTTGCTACTTCATAACTGTAATTTTTCTACTGTTATGAATCGTAATGTAAATATCTGTGTTTTCCGATGGTCTTAGGCGACCCTGCTAGCGGTTCTCAACCTGTGGGTTGCGACCCACAGGTTGAGAACCACTGCTATAGAGCCTAAGACCATCAGAAAACACAGATATTTACATTACAATTCATAACAGAAGCAAAATACAGTTATGAAGTAGCAACGAAAATAATTTTATGGTTGGGGGTCACTACACCATGAGGAACTGTATTAAAGGGTTGCGGCATTAGAAAGGTTGAGAACCACTGGTATATAAGAATGTGCTTGTGAAGATATGAAGAAAGATTTGTAACAAGAATTATCTCATGATTCTGCAAATATGAGTCTAGATTATCTCAGCAAGGACAAAATAACATCCTGTCTTTAGAATGTCCTCCCCACATAACTCTATAAGCTGCACCCACAGGCTCTGATAACTTTGCATTCCCTTTCCATGTTATTGCCAGCCATGACCATGATGGGTTATGTCATGCTCAACAGAGGGACCTTAATCCAACCCACATCTATGTAAAACTTTTAGTTAATAGAGTTTGTGATATTTTGGTATAACTCTTGAAAATGTAGTTATCACTATCCTTTTGGAAAAATGATATAAGATACTAGTCTTGTTTTCTGATATGTCTTTCTCTAAGTGCATCCCCATATTTTAAAAACATGAATAAAAATTAAACATTAATTCTTACAATACTAGGTATAAATAATAAGTGAAATAAGATAAAATATTCTAAATCTTTTATGAAACTTAGAGAATCATTAAACCAAGTATACATTAACAGCAGACACACTGGAACATTCTACAATCAATAGGTGATGAAGAGACAAGTCAAGAAAGTAGTAAAGTGGGAAGAAAACAATAGGAAGCATGTGCTAGAATGAATAAAGGCATCCCTTGATAAGCTGCTGCAATTCTTGAAAGCCTTAAAATACTCCAATAGTTCACAAGTGCATGCACATAGTCAACATCTGAGGATAATTCTTAACAGATTTTTATAGATTTCATAAAACCACATTCAACATATAACTAGGGAGATAATGAAAAATGCATTGTGTTGAGTATCTGTCAAAGAAAATGTCCTAAAATGGTTCATTATAGAACAATCTATTCTAATAAAGTTAATATTTTGTATTTGTACACCTATTATTCAGATTTGGATAGTCTGCACTTCAGGTATTGCTCCATTTGGGTGAAGTATACTAAGGTGCATTGCTGGTTTCCATTCCCTGGAGTAAAAGATCTTGAACAAAATAACTCCAAATATGCAAATAATCTAATTGCTGTTATAGAGGACAGAAGCACTGCCACTGTTGACAGTCTAACTTTATCTCTTTTCAGTTGTCTGGATGTGTCATCAATTTGGACACAATCTGAGAGAAAAATGAATCTAACATTATATGCAAGGTAGAATTAATGGTTGAAATAATCAGGCAATATTCCCTGAGTGTTATGATGGAAATATAACACAGGCATCAGACTTTTTATAAGTGCTTTTAGAAAATTGAAAGTTTATACTATAGGTTGTGTACTTTTACAGTTGGAAAACATGAATACTTAAGGAGGGTACATAAATTAGCCATGGTAACACAGAAAAAGTTAGTATTTGGGGAATTGATAGTATTCCAAAGTTCTAAACTTGCCAACCATATCATCCCTGATATGCATTTTATAGCCACTGCTGGATTATTTCCAGTGATAGGAAATTACTATGGCAAGCATGTCAAACTTGTGGCCCGCAGGCCACATGTGGCCCATGACAAATATTTTTGCAGGCTAGCCTATATAACAGTGTCTAAGAAACATTTTAATAAAAATTTAATAACTTAATTTTTACAATATCCTGTTATACATAATTATTAATAATGAACTACAATGTTTACTAATGACTGATTATTATAATTGTGTTGCATTCATTTCTCTTAAACGCCTTATGTTCAGGCGCACCATTTCTCTCCACTAATACTAGCAGTGAATATTTTAGCAGCTGATTGCGACGTCATTAGTCTTAGACCAGTGATGGCGAACCTATGACACGCGTGTCAGCACTGACACACGTAGCCATTTATGATGACACGCGGTCGCTGAGGCGGCTGCATGCCAAGGATGAAACATTTGCTGCTCCTGAGGATGAAACATTTGCGAAATAATGTTTTTTCCTCAAAGTGACACACTACCCAAGTTATGCTCAGTTTTTTGGCAAAGTTTGACATACCAAGCTCAAAATGTTGCCCATCACTGTCTTAGACTGACTTGTTTGGTGTGTGCAACAGGAAATATTTCTCTTTTGGAGAACAAGAAAAATAGGGTGTTTTTTTTTTTTTTTGCGTTACACTTATTAATTTGTGCAGTTATTCAGTGTCTCATAAGTTAATGTTCAAGAGAAAAATATTAATTTTTATTAAAATGTTCTATTATTTTATGTTAATGCTTATTCATTTATTTTAGACCTTTGTATTCAGCATGTCTCTATCAAAATAAACCTACGTTTCTATGAAAATTGAAACTTTTGTTTTTTTGGGGACCACATAAACTTAAACCTTGTTTATTTGGCCTGCGTTAGCCTTTGAGTTGGACATGCTTCTACTATGGCATAAGACACAGGTATGAGGTCAATAATGAGTTTTAGTTTTTTGTGTTTTTTTTTCATATTAATTGTATATTTTTTCTGTTATTTTCACCCAGGTCTTTTACCAGACCTGTGGAGTCACTAATCTTTCACAAAATGAGCTTTACATATGTAAAAGGATGATACCAACTTCATAAAACATGTTTTGTTTTATTTTCCAGGATAATCATCTTTAAGTTTTTTTCAATGATTCTCCTGTTGAAAAATTCCAAGTCTACTAAAATTACATTTAATCCTACTTTTAATATGTTCCAATCTATAAAAATCTGCCGTAAGTGTGCTGTCCAAACATGAACACATGAGCACAACCTTCAGACAGTCTGATCTACTGCAGAACTGGGAGAAACTCTTGCTTCCTTCAATATGGATTCCCCATATTAATTAATGAAGCCAAAGACTACTACAGCCTTATTGATAGACATATGACAATGATGATTCTTTTGAATATATTTGTCATCAAAAGTTTATGTATTTATACTTAATAGATTTACTCCACTGGCAATATTTTGAATCTCAAGATAAATTCTTACATTTAGCTTCAAACTTACCATGATTTTTGAGTCTGTTGAGAGTTCTTACACTTTGATTCTGCCACCCAACATATTAGTGATTGTGTCTGACATTGTGCCATCAATAAATATCTTCTAAATATTCAGACAGATTTTTGATAAAAATATTGATATGAGCTTAACAGTAATAAAAGGAACTAAAGTGGTAATTATTCTTATTGGTAACACTAAGTGACTTTTATGTTACAAGCACTATGCTAAAGTAGTGTATATATATTATTTAATTTGCTCCTCAAAACATACCTACTATTTTTTCCTTTTTAAAAATATTGAGGTGAAATTCATATAACATAAAGGTAACTATTTTCAAGTGTACAATTCAGTGGCAATTTAATGCACTCACAATGTTGTGCAACCACCACTTCTCTCAAGTTTCAAAACATTTTCATTGCCTCGGGAGAACACCTGTACTCTGAAATTATTTCCCCAGTTCCCTCCCTCTATCCCCTTGCCATCATTAACATATTTTCTGTCTCTCTAAACTTTCCTATTCTGGATATTTTATATATTTTACTTACCCTAATGTTTTTGAATTTATCTAAGTTGTTGCATGTAACAATACATCATTCATTTTTATGGCTAGATAGTATTCCATCACAGGTATTTTTTTAATACATTCATCCATTGATGAACATTTGGGTTGATGGACATGTTTCTCTATTCTAAATAATGCTGTTATAAACATTCCTGTACAAATTTCTTTGTGGCATATGTTTTCATTTCTCTGGAATATATTCATAGGTATAGACTTGCTGGATCATATGGTAACTTTATGTTTAATTCTTTGAGGAAGTGGTAAACTATTGTGTTAGCAATGTATGAGGGTTCCCACCAGCACTTATTTTCTGTGTTTTTGTTTGTTTGTTTGTTTTTATGTGTGTGTATGTTTGTTTTTCTTTTATGGTTACAGCCATCTTATTGAGTGTGAAATGGTTTCTTAGTGTGGTTTTGGTTTGCTGTTTATTAATGACCAATGAAGTTGAACATCTTTTCATGTGCTTTTTGGAGACATCTTTGAAGAATTGTTAGTCTAGTCTACTGCCCATTTTTTGTTGAGTTGTTTTTTGTTGTTGTGTTGAAAGTGTTCCTTATAAAATGGAGGGTTTTCAAATATTTTCTACCATTACATATGTTGTCTGTTATCTTCTTGATAATGTCCTCTGATGTGCAAAAATTTTTAATTTTTATGGGTTCTAATTTGCCTAATTTTTCTTTGGTAACTTGTACTTTTGATTTCAAATCTAAAAATCTATATCTATTGTCAAATCTGAGGTCATAAAGATTTACTCCAATGTTTTATTCTAATTTATAGTTTTAGGTCATATAGTTAGATCACTGATTTATTTTAAGTTCATTTTTATATATGTATTGAGAAAGAGGTCCAACGTAATTCTTTGGCATGTAGTTATCCAGCTGTTTGAGCACCATTTGTTGAAACAATTATTTTCCAAAGGATTTTAGAGACAGGAAAGACTGTTTTGGGGAAGGGGACGGGGGCAGTCCATGGGAGAGGAATACATATGTGAAGGGCAGAGACAGCTCCAAGCCATCAGATTATTTACAAGAATATTACAAGATAAGGGGAAGAAAAAGAGGGGGTTCCTGGGTGAGTTTTGAAACTTTGAAACTGATACCATGCAGGGGAAAATGGCCAATTAGGAAAGAGCAAGGGACATAAAATAAGGAAGGGTCCAATTAGAAAGTGGAATGAGCAGACAAAGAAGCTAAGAGCATTTTAAACCCGGAGATGAGACTCACAGTACTGGTTTTTCCCATTTTAGAGAGAGAACTTTCTCCATTTTGGGGACCCCTCCCCAAAGGTAATTTGTACATGCTTGCAATAAACTTCCACACTGTTGCTTAAAATCTTTTAGTCAGTGAATTTTATTCTTCAAACTTCACAGGACAAGAACCTGTGAGGAGAGTCTCAGCTTGCCATTGGGGGTACCAGAATTGGTGCCCAATGTGGGGCCTGTGCAGTGTCATCTTTCCATGCCAAGTGGTAAGTATGAGGCCTCTGTTGCCTTCTCACTATCCTCTTTATAGTTTTGGAGACATTGTGGGGTGCCAGCCAGCCACTTAATTTGGCTGCAGTCTCAAGTGGGCAATTCTCTTTCACTTTCCATTTCGTAGACACAACCTGCAGACCATTTAAAAGCAGGCATAGGTTAGTCACTTAAATGCCACCAGGGTGGCTGCCGCATAAAAAGGCTCCTATAAACTGGTTTTTGGATTCGGTTAGAGGGCAGTAGGGCCCCAGCCAGTTGCAAGACAAAGTTCGACCAATGACAGAATGAGACCTTGGGCAGCTACCCAGGCTCCAAAGATCAAAGAGGCAAATTACTCCCTCTGGTTTCAAAACAGGAATGTCTTCTCTTGAGAAAGGACATACAGAAGTGTCTGGGGTTAAGCCATAAGAGGGACTCTAGAACATAACTGTAATTAAAATCTGACCCATCGAGAGAGTGCATATAAGGGCTGGTCACCCAGCGTTCTGAGTCCTCCTGACCATTCTAGACAGTGGGAGAGAGAAACAGACCCAAGCATCACTCTACAACCCACAACACAATGTCCAACCCTGGCCTGGTTCCCATTTAGGTTAAATCAGAGGTTCATCTACTCTTTCTGCTCTTATGGTATTGATTTAGGCAGCTGCCACAGGGGTCCCACTGTGCTTAGCCCCTCCCCTCACAGACCACAATCTCCTCAGTCCAGACACTACTCCTCTCTGTACCTCTTTGGATGAGAAGGAACCCAGATCCTGCGTAGATTCATAGGCAAATCCCCGCCTAATGTGTCCTTGGTACCCCCCGGGTCAATAATTAGGTGCTCCCCAGATCTTAAGGGACAGGGCCAGAAGCTGAGCCCCAGCAGTGAGAGGCACAGATCAGTTACCAACTTGCACGGAAGGCTTAGCTCCGCGCAGCATGCCCTTGCTTGGACCTAATCTAGCTGACACTGTGTGGGGCCAGGAACAAGGCTCCAGGCAGCAGAGGTCAGCCTACAAGCAGGGGCAGAGGGAGCGCTCCCAGGGCCCCAGACCAGTGGCCTGCTCCCCTGATGTCACAATGGCATCGTGCCAGCCCAGGCAGCAAGGAGTCGTGCATGGAGGGCTGGGATTCCCCAGTCATGGCCTGACCCTGCCTCTCCTGGCCTATTCTATCCCCTCGGAAGCCCCCCTACCCCTTTGCTGGGGCTAGTGTGCATAGGCCACCTGGCAGAGCAAGTGGTGGCTGGGCAGTATACCAGGGACAGGGAAGCTAGCAGGCTGTGGGACAGTGTCTGACTTTTCAGTTCTTTTTACCTGTCTAGTTCAAAATACTTTTAGATAATTGGCTTTATGAAACCAAATTTCCAGGATCTTGGAAATACAAGTACCTAGTCAAAACCTCTTGCATCTTTAAAAGAGCAAGTTTCTGTGAAAGCCTACCATGTGCTGAAATCAGCTTAATTCATTTCAGCTGTGAAACCATAATAACTAGATCACATGTTTTTGTCTTTATTACAAAAACTAGAGGCCCGTTGCACCAAGATTCATGCAATAGGCCTTCCTTCCCCTGGCTGCTGGCACTGGTTTTCCTCCGGCACCCAGGACCCAGGCCTTCGCTCTGGTTGGAGAGCCATTCCTATAGTTCCCTCCGACCCCTGCTCTCCCCCTCATAGCAGGTGTCCTGTCCCGCCCGGTATATGTGTTGATATTCAAAAGACAGTGTTCATATGACACATTAGCCATAGAACTCAGCAAACCAAATACAGCTTTGTAAGATGCCAAAAGTATGAGCTCTGAAAAGACTTCCAGCCTCTATTATTTTATGGCAAAATGAAACTTTAAGTACAGCTCATTGTTATTCACAATTTCGCAATGTTTTGGAAGTTAAATATTTCTAATTTAAGTTTACTAAAGTATAGAAGGCATAGTATTTCAAGATAAATATTGGAAAACCATAGATATCTATGTTCTTGCTTTTCTGTGCAATATTTTTGCCTCCTCTAATCCATTATTATATTCAGTAAAACAAGATAAAATAATATTAAATGGTGCATCTTAAATATAAAGACTTTAAAAATACTCTAGGAGAGAATGTTTAGAGTTGGAAGAAGCCTTACTGAGTCAATTTATTCACTTTACAAATGAGAAAACTGAAGTCTCAAAAGATTAAGAGTTGATCAAAATCTACTAAGCTGTCAATGGCATAATCAGGAAAGAAGTGGATTTCCAGTCTTCCAGATCAGGGATATTTCTATTACCTTTAATTGGTATTACTAATTTTTATTTCTGGCCTTATGCAATCGAAAACATTTCTAATTAATAATTTATTCTGCTGTCCTATTTTTGTCCATACATTATTTTAATGGTAATCCATAAATTCCATTAACAAAGCTGATTTAATGGTATTTACATATGCAATTTAATTTAGGACTAGTTTTTTTTTTTTAATTTATCTTTTTCTTTAAAAACCATACATTTATTTATTAACATTTAATGTGATTTAACAATAATATATACTAATCTCCTCTTATCTGCAGTTTCACTTTCTGCCATTTTAGTTATTCAAGGTTAAACATAGTCAGAAAATATTAAATTCTAGAAACAATACAAAAGTTTTAAACTGCATGCTATTTTGAGTCATATGGTGAAAACTCTCACCATCCTGCTACATTCTGCCTACGAAGTGAATCAGTCCTTGGTCCAGCACATGGACCCTGCATACGCCAATGGCCTGTTGGTCACTTTGTATCCATCTTGGTTATCAAACTGAGTGTGGAGTCTTCATCTCACTCCATCTCATCATGAAGGCATTGTATCAGCTCATATCATGATAAGAAGAAGGGTGAATACAGTACAAAAAGATATTTTGAGAGAGAGACCACACTCACACCACTTTTATTGCAGTATAGTGTTATAATTTTTCTATCTTATTATTAGTTACTAGTGTCCCGGTGCATGGATTCATGCACATTGAAAGGAAATTAATTAGAAGAAATATTTTAATATCGCTAGCCATCCTTTCTCTGTAAAAGAAGTGTCAACCAAATTCTTGATCGACAATGACAGATGGAAACACACACATGCGATTGGCACCAGTGAGAGCTTTACATATATATCTCCTACCTAATAATAGACAAATAGGCAAATTGACCACACCTCCGACACACCCACAAGCAACGCCCACAAGCCACGCCCACCATCCAATCAGAGCGAGTATGCAAATTAACCCAAACCAAGATGGCTACAGCCACAGAGAGCAAGGTTTCCTAGGTAACAGAGGAAGCCAAGCTTTCCGCCAGCCCTTGCCAGGCCTAAGCCTCCACTCAAGCTACAAAGTTTCAATTATAGAAAGTAAACAAATTCAAACAAATGGTGGCAGGATGGAGCTTGAGAGAGCAGGCCAGGGTTGCTGCCGGCAACAAGGGAAGCAAAACTTTCCGCACACCCTGGCCGGGCCCACCCGCTTAAGGCCACAAAGATTCAATTATAACCCCAACAGAAATGGCTGCCGGCCTCGGAGGGAGCCCCAGGCTTGGCTCTGCTCCAGGCTACAAAGTTTCAATTGTAGAAGGAAAATAAATTCCAGATACCAGGGCCTCCACTTGGGTTGCCAGGGGGCGTGGCCGGCCTGCAAACCACCACAGACCCCTCGCTCAGGCCGCCCCACACCCCAAGGTAACCCCCACCTGATCCGGGACACCCTTCAGGGCAAACCAACTGGCCCCCACCCCTGTACCAGGCCTCTATCCTATCTAATAAAAGAGTAATATGCAGATTGATCATCACTGCAACACACAATATAACTGCCCCCATGTGGTAAAGATCCTGCCCCCATGTGGACACAAGATAACCACCACAAGATCGCCAGCAGGAGAGGGCAGTTGGGAGGCACCCGGCCAGCAAGGGAGGGCAGTTAGGGGTGACCAGGCCGGCAGAGGAGGGAAGTTGGGGGCAAACAGACTAGTAGCAGAGTGGTTAGGGGGTGATCAGGCTGGCAGGCAGAAGTGGTTAGGGGCAATCAGGAAGGCAGGCAGGCAAGCAGTTGGGAGCCAGCAGTCCTGGATTGTGAGAGGGATGTCCGACTGCCCATTTAGGCCCAATCCCACCCACCGGGATCGGGCCTAAACGGGCAGTCGGACATTCCTCGAGGGGTCCCATATTGGAGAGGGTACAGACTGGCCTGAGGGACAACCCCCCTTTGTGCACGAATTTCGTGCACCGGGCCTCTAGTTATATATATAAACTTGCTTAATTAGATCTGCTTTCTGATTTAGCTAAATATTTTCTAGCCCAATGAAGCACCCAACTTCTCTTTCAAGTAATTGTGAGCAAGATAGCAGTAAATATCAACACATAGCAGATTATTATTGTAGATTATGCAAGGAGAACAAAGGGTGAAATATTTAACTGTAGCAGTGTTTGACTATATTCTCTTCAGTGAGAAAACCTGAAGTCATTTTCAAGGTCCACCATTTCTTATTTCTTTTCAGTCGGGTCAAGTTTCTAAACTTTCTAAATCTCCATTTTCTGGCTAATGAAAAGAAAATAAGATTTTACCAAGTCTCCTATCTACCTACTCCAGGATTTCTGTGAGGATCAAATGAGATGAGACATGTGAAAATGCTTTAGAGACATTTGGTTAAGGTGTAAAATGTTTCCACCTGGCTATAAAGCAAGTCGTGTTCCTGGGCTGAAGATACTCAAAGGAGGCTAGTTTCTAGAGAGAGGAAGCTGGGAGTTGCTACATGACGTCATTACTCGGTGCCTACAGTCACTGCTTCCAGGCTGGGCTGGGCTGGGCTATGGGCCACATTTTGCGCCATGGGGTCTCAGCAGCGTCAGCTGCGATTTGGTGTTCTGTTGCTCCGAGGTGGTGGTAGGGTCTGTGTCCCACTTTGGGGAAGCCAAATGTTGCTTTGTGGGTGCCAGGTCCGTGGTGCTGTTTCTCTGTAAATGGCCAGTGTATGTCATGTCAGCTCCCGCATTGAGAGGCTGTCCCCTGGTAGACAGTGCACATCATAGCAACTGGCCAGATGGTCAGACACTTAGCATATTAGCCTTTTATATATATACTAGAAGCCCATTGCACAAAGTTTCGTGCAATAGACTTTTCCTTCACCTGGCTGCTGGCACCAATTTTTAGCCAGCATCAGTTTTCCTCTGGCCACCCGCCGATCGGAGCGCCTCCCGATGTAGGAGTTCCTCTCAGGGTGGCAGATCGCGCTGGCTGGAGGCGCTCCGATCGGCGGGTGGCCAGAGGAAAACTGCTGCTGGCGGAAAACTGGTGCTGGCAGCCACGCAATCGGCCACCCCGAGTTCCGCCACCAGCATCTTCCACCGGCCCCATGGGTCCTTCCACAGCACTGTAGCACCCGCCCTTTAAGCCGTGGGAGGAGCGGAGGGCGGGGACTCGCGAGTCCCCGCCCCCCGCTCCTACCGCCAGCCAATCGGCCACCCTGAGTCCCACCCCCGCACCTCCAGCTGGCCCAATCGTGGGCGTAGCAGAGTGATGCAATTTGCATGTTACCTTTTTATTATGTAGGATATATACTAGAGGCTTGGTGCATGAAATTTATGCACTGGGGGGGTCCCTCAGCCTGGCCTGTGCCCTCTCACAGTCTGGGAGCTCTGAGATCGATCACCCCAAAAAGGTAGGCCCCACCCGCCAAGGCTCCATGATGAATCGCCCCCACAGAGGGAGGCCCTGCCCACGCACTGCAGCCTGCCTGGTGGGTGGCCTGGGCCTCCCGCTTTGGGGTGATCATGAATCCTCTGTATTGATCAATCGCCCCGCCAGCCAGTGGCCTGCACTTCCCTCTGCAGGGCGATCATGGGACCATGACCGGGCCCCCAACCAATCGTATCGCACCTGCCCTGGCTGGCCTGGCACCAGTGGGTGTCATAGCATGGTCTTCTGGAAGGTTATCCAGAAGGTCGTTTGGCTGTCTGATCTAATTAGCATATTATGCTTTTACTAGGGCCCGGTGCACGAAATTCGTGCACTGGGAGGGGGTCCCTCAGCCCAGCCTGCCCCCTCTCACATATTGGGAGCCCTCAGGGGATGTCCTGCTGAGACGACCGGGCTGATCAGGGGAAGGCACCAGCCCCATCACCCTGCTGCTGCAGCCACTGCCAGTCACCACAGCCACCAAGGTGTTTTCATCAACACGGACTCCAGTCCCATCACCATGGAAAAATGACAACTTTCTTTAGGCATCTTCAAGATGTGTCTTTCATAGGATATAACATTTCTTTCTTTCTTTCTTTTTTTATCCTCACCTGAGGATATTTTTCCATTGATTTTTAGAGAATGTGGAAGAGAAAGGGAAAGACAGAGAGAAACATCAAAGTGAGAGGAACACTTTGATTGGTTGCCTCCTGCATGAGCCCTGACCTGGGCCCCAGACAGGGAGGAGCCTGCAACCTAGGTACATGCCCTTGATCAGAATCGAACCCAGACCCTGCGGTCGGCAAGCCTAGGCATTATCCACTGAGCCAAACTGGCTAGGGCAGGATATGACATTTCTTAGCCCTCCAGCAGCAGACCTTCCTTTTTTTCTAGAGGAGTGTGGTGGAAAAACCCTAGATCACCTTTTTGTATTCTTATACCCAGGTTACTAAGAATATTACCAGTGGCATATGGGGAGCTTAGCCAATGAGCAGTCAGAAAAGGTGTTTCCTCTGTAGTTCACACCGATGACCTTCGATCTCTGGTTCTGCCACTGCCAAGGCCTAAAGCCTCGGGGACTGGGCAGGGGCCCCCAGCTCCTTCTCATCTCCAGCTCCGCCCCTGCCCAGGCCCAAGCCTCTGGCCAGGGCTTGGGGCCTGGACAGGGGACCCCCAGCTTCCTCCAATCACTGGCTCTGCCCCTGCCCAGGCCCAAGCCTCTGGCCGGGGCTTGGGGCCTGGGCAGGGGACCCCCAGCTCCCTCCAATCGCCTGACTCCGCCCCTGCCGAGGAGCTCCCTGGCACAGACGCTTCCCAGGTTGCTCAGGACCCACAGGAGGCGTACCTCAGAGTGACCTTGGGTACTGAGAAAGTTCCCAGGACCCAGGCTGCTGGGCGCCTACCTCCATCTTTGTTGGGTTAATTTGCATACTCACTCTGATTGGCTGTGGGCGTAGCGGAGGTACAGTCAATTTACATGTTTGTCTATTATTAGGTATGATTATTATAGATAGATTGTTAATCTCTTATTGTGCCAAATTTATCAATTAAACTTTATCATGGGTATGTATTTAAAGGTTAGACAAATTTTCAACATTATAATATGCCTCTGGGTTATTGATTATTTTAAGATGGTTATTTTTAAGGCCCAAAAGGCTCAGGAAAAAACTGATCTTCCCTCTAACTGCCTAAAACAATCCTACCTAATAAAAGAGCAATATGCAAACCGACCACACCTTCACTATGCCTAAGCCACGCCCACCAGCCAATCAGGGCGAGTATGCAAATTAACCCAACCAAGATGGCGGCTAATTTGCATACACTACGGGAGGAAGGACTGAAGACACCATAGAAGGAAGAGGGAGGGAAAGTAGAAAGCAAGGTGGCTGCTGGAGGGAAAGCGTGGGTGGTGCATGCGGCCACAGAGGTGGGCAGCTGCGGCTGGCAGCGGCAGGCGCGGCGGGTCGGGGGAGCAGGGGGCGGGGCGGGGCGGGGCATGCCACGGTGGCAGCAGCACACGCAGCCGCAGAGATGGTGGCGGTGGTGGCCGCGGGGGCGTGGCGCGCAGCGGCGGCAGCGGCGCACGGGGCCACGAAAGCAGCAACAGCGGTGGAGGGGTGGGTGGGCGCGCCCGCGCGCCCCGCCCGTCCTGCCCCACCCACTGCAGTGGGACCGGTGTGGGGGTGGGAGAGGTGCCAGTGGCGGGAGGGAAGCCCGCAGGAAGTCTTGCAGGAATCTTCCTGCAAAACGGGCCCCTAGTTTAATATAAAAGGCCTGTTCAGAAAAAGAGTTATTATCATAGTTCATAGTTGAATCTAAATTCTGTGTGATGGACAGGGAGGAACCCAAAAAGGCCTCTTGAATCAATGTCCGCTTTGTATACCATCCTTCCTAGATGGCCCAGCAAACATTGCTCTACTAAATATTAACTCTTTTCATATCCCTGTGAATTGTCTTCCTTCCCTTTGAAGAACCAGATCCTGACCTCCTTCTCCTTAGTCCAGAATAACATATATCTCATTTTGCCTTAGCATTTTTATCATGCTGTGTAAATTTCCCATTTGTACATATTAATTTGATTTTCTCTTGTTAATCTACCTTGTGTCATTTTAATTATTTGAGCAACTATAGAAGTCACATATGTGCAGGAAAAACAAAACAAAACATAGAGTTCATTACTATCTGTGGTTCCAGGCATCCACTGGAGATCTTGGAACGTATCTGCACTTATAAAGGGAGATTAATGTAATTAATTATGTATTATTTATGTTTTGCCTGCTTCCAAATGGATATAAAAAATCATGACATTAAAGAAGTTATCTTAGAATGGTAAACCGATAAAGTGTGAGAGGGAATAGAAAAGCCAAGTAGTAAAGACAGAATCTATACTAATAAAAGCCTAGGTGGCCCTCGTGCCCTCAAGTCATCACAAGATGGCTGCCCCCATGTTGTCACAAGATGGCCGCCCCCACATTGTCACAAGATGGCCGGCAGGGGAGGGCAGCTGTGGGCAATCAGGCCGGCAGGGGAGGGCAGTTGGGGGGGACCAGGCCATCCGGGGAGGGCAGTTGTGGGTGATCAGGCCAGCAGGGGAGCAGTTAGGCATCAATCAGGCTGGCAGGGGAGCGGTTAGGGGGCGATCAGGCTGGCAGGCAGAAGCGGTTAGGGGCAATCAGGCAGGCAGGCAGGCGAATGGTTAGGAGCCAACAGTCCTGGATTGTGAAAGGGATGTCTGACTGCAGGTAAACTGGCAGTCGGATATCTCCCGAGGGGTCCTAGATTGGAGAGGGTGCAGGCTGGGCTGAGGGACACACACCCCCAGTGCACAAACTTTGTGCACTGGGCCTCTAGTAGATAAATAATTATGCCAGAAAAAAACTAATCTCTTGGAGACTTCAAAAAGTTTCAATTTGTGCTTCCTGATAACCCAGGGGAAATAAGAAATATAAAGAGCTCTCATTTGACAAACTCAGATCTAAAATATACATTTTGCTTTTTTAATGATTTTACTTTTATCTTTTAAAATTTCATAAAATTTTATACAAAAGGATAAGTGTATAAATACATTAAAGTTTTTATATGAACAAAAGACATTTTTCTGTCTAAACATATTGTAAAAAAAACTTTTGTTTGATCTTTAAAACTGGGAAACACTGGAATGCATTAAGACATGGAAAGTTACAAGTATTTTAATGCTTTAATTATAAAAGTGTAAACTTTTATGCCCCAAATGAGTGCATTTTTAGTGCTTTTTCTTTATGTATAATATTGTATACATTCTATATCTGTTAAGAATGCTTGTGGTAATAGATGACAGATGACCCAACTTGGAAGCCTTAAAAAAATATGGGTATGTTTTGTTATTCTCATCAGTTTATTCAACCTAGTGAAAGTAAATTTGCTCTGCTAATCACCAGTTTTTCCATTAGTTCTTTCAATCTTGCCTGATAATCAAGTGTAATAGGGTCAGTAATAGTTTCAAAAAATTTACAGCCATTGTTTAACCATCTTAATTTTCCTGATTCAAGAGTAGACTATTGTCATGGAAGGATATTCGGATGGTAAATATCTGGCAATGAGGGGTCATTTTTGCAGAAACAGAATGAATTTCATCCCCACGTGCCTCAGTCTGATAATACTCAGGTTCAGTCATTTTAGTGTATCCCTCAATTTGATGACAGACATCTTATGTCAGGACATCTTAGATTTCCAAAAATTTCACATAATGTCTGGAACACTTATAACGCATACAGATATAACATAAAGAAGGCTATGGATATGGTGGGTTTTTTTATTATTATTAATATTAGAAAGGAAGAGAGAGACCGAAATATCCTATGTAATAAAGAGATAATATGCAAATTGACCATCACTCCAACACAAAAGATGGCCATCCCGATGTGGTCAAAGATGGCCACCCCCATGTGGACATAAGATGGCTGCCACAAGATGGCCGGCAGGGGAGAGCAGTTGTGGGTAATCAGGCCAGCAGGGGAGGGGAGTTGGGAGGGACCAGGCCTGAAATAGAGGGTAGTTGGGGGCAACCAGACCTGCAGGGGAGGGCAGTTAGGGGTGACCAGGCTGGTAGAGGAGGGCAATTGGGGGTGACCAGGCCGGCAGCGGAGGGCAGTTAGAGGTGACCAGGCCTGCAAGGGAGGGCAGTTGGGGGTGAACAGGCTAGCAGGGGAGGGCAGTTAGGGGGACCAGGCTGGCAAGAGAGGGAAAGTAGGGATGACCAGCCAGCAGGGGAGGGCAGTTGGGGACGACCTGGCCAGCAGAGGAGGGCAGTTAGAGGCAACCAGGCCTACAGTGGAGGGCATTTGGGAGTGACTGGGCCAGCAGGGGAGGGCAGTTAGGGGTGAGCAGGCTGGCAAGGGAGGGCAGTTGGGGGTGACCAGGCCTGCAGGGGAGGACAGTTAGGAGTGACCAGGCCAGCAGGGGAGGGCAGTTAGGGGCAATTGGCAATTGGGCCAGCAGGGGAGCAGTTAGGCATTGATCAGGCTGGCAGGGTAGTGGTTAGGGGGTGATCAGGCTGGCAGGCAGAAGCGGTTAGGTGCAATCAGGCAGGCAGGCAGGCCAGCGGATGGGAGCCAGCAGTCCTGGATTGTGAGAGGGATGTCCGACTGCCTGTTTAGGCCCAATCCTGGTGGGTCCCAGATTGGAGAGGATGCAGGCTGGGCTGAGGGACACACTCTCCCCACCACACACACACACATGAATTTTGTGCACTGGGCCTCTAGTCAATGATAACAGAGAATCATCAATTGGCTGCCTCCCTGACACTCACTACTGGGGCCTGAGACACTAAGCTTGCCATGTGCCCTGACTGGGAATTAAACCATGACCTCCTGGTTCATATCAACACTTACCCACATAGCTACACTAGCCAGACATGGGTATGTTTTTGCTACAAAACAAGAAGCCACAGTTGAGTGGTTGCTGGTGCCAGTTGAGCAGTTTAAGGAAGTGATGTTTACATCTTTGATGCTCTCTTGGAGGCTCTAGTTATCACATCAGCATTCCAACAAGAAGCGCAAAAGAAAAGGAATATGAGGAGGATGACAGACTTCCAAGGAATTGCACAGCTTATTTTCTCTTCAGTGTCATCTTTCAAAACTCTTACATGAAGTTTCTCCAACTGAAAGGTGGGTGGAAATGGGGATTAAGTTAACCAATCATATCCATGTGCTTCCTTCTGTCTACCTTTTTAAGTTTACCTAAAATCTCACCTCCTCCATGAAAATTTCTTCAACTACATATATCCCTAATTCTTGGGGAGTCCCATGCAGTACACCATTAATATTCCCATGCCTTATTATGTTCCCTTTAATGTTTTGTTATCTCAAAATGTAAATGTGCACTGAGGGCAAAGGCTATGTTGTCATCCTCCTTTCTGTCCACAATGAGAAGAGCACCATGCTAGGTACAAGCACAATGCTACTCCATATCATTTGGGAAATTCCATTCAGGCAAGCTTAAATCTAAAATTGGGAACCATTAATTTTAATTGTGTAATCCTCACCAGATAATTTACATATCAACATTTGTTTTCTTCCTCTATAGTTGTTAAAAGAAAAACAACAACCTCACAGGGAACATGATAAATCAATATAATAAAATCTATCAAACATGATATGTTTCTAATATGCATATTTTCCTTTATGAATGTATAATTACAGTTGATAATAAAAAGCACATATGCTTTCTACTTTAGATCTGCAGAACGTGCATTTGTAAAAGCCAAGGGTTTAAACTTTGGAAATTAATCCTTTTAGAATTCACGCTATGAAAAAAAAAAAATCTTTATTTTCCTTAAGTTCAAATGAATTTCAATTTCATTTAGCACTTAGTTCAAAGATATTGAATACATATTCACCGATTATATTCATTTTAGGTAGAGAATTCAGAATCGTATTACAGCAATCTTTAAAGATAACATATTTTCATATTTATAGCCTTATTTGCTACAGTCAGAGCCCAAAGGGTCTTATCTGGAAACTGTGTTTGCCAAGACAACATATTGTTTTACTCACAGAGTGTGCTTATTTGTGGAAAGGTGATAAAGATTATGTTGGGAGGAGATGCCTAAATGGCTTTTCCAAGTTTCTTCTTAGTGTTGTCACTATTTTATAGCGCTACATGTTTTTGTTACTTCGTTTTTCTTCCCATTAAAATGAATCTTTAGGGAAATTGCTAGAAAATGATGAGGTTGATCCAAATATGTCTAAATATTATTGTAGGAAAGATAGCAAATGGGTTCAAGGGTCTTTTAAAAAAAAAAACTGTGATTAGACAAGAAGAAGAAATAAAAGGCATCCAAATTGGAAAAGAAAAAGTAAAACTGTCCTTAATTGCAGATGACATGATACTGTACATAAAAAACCCTAAACACTCCATCAAAAAACTATTAGACTTAATAAATGAATTCAGCAATGTAGCAGGATACAAAATTAATGCCAAGAAATCTATGGCATTTCTATAGACCAATAGTGAACTTACAGAAAGACAGGTTAAACAAGCAATCCCATTTACCATTGCACCAAAAAAATATTAAGATACCTAGGAATAAACTTAACTAAGCAGGTAAAAGACCTATATGCAGAAAACTACAGGACACTGAAAAAAGAGATAAAGGAAGAAATAAACAGATGGAAGAACATACCATGTTCATGGATTGGTAGAGTCAACATCATTAAAATGTCCATACTACCCAAAGCAATCTATAGATTCAATGCACTCCCCATTAAAATACCAATGGCATATTTCACAGACCTAGAAGGAACACTCCAAAAATTCATCTGGAATAAAAAAAAGACCCCGAATAGCCACAGCAATCCTGAGAAAGAAGAATAAAGTAGGTGGGCTCTCAATACCAGATTTCAAGCAGTATTACAAAGCCACTGTTCTCAAAACAGCCTGGTACTGGCACAAGAACAGACATATAGACCAATGGAATAGAATAGAGAACCAAGATATTGACCCAAACCACTACGCTCAATTAATATTTGACAAAGGAGGCATGAACATACAATGGCATCAAGACAGTCTCTTCAATAAATGGTGTTGGGAAAATTGGACGATACATGCAAAAAAATGAAACTAGACCACCAACTTACACCATACACACAAAAAAAACTCAAAATGGATAAATGACTTAAACATAAGACAGAAAACCATAAAAATACTAGAGGAATCCACAGGCAGCAAAATCTCAGACATATGCTGCAGCAATTTCTTCACAGATACCGTTCCTAGGGCAATGGAAACTAGGGAGAAAATAAACAAATGGGACTACATCAAAATAAAAAGCTTTTGCACAGCAAAAGAAACCATCAACAAAACAACAAGAAAGCCCACTCTATGGGAGAACATATTTGCAAATGTTATCACTGATAAAGGTTTAATCTCCAACATTTACAGGGAACTCATACAACATAACAAAAGGAAGATAAATGATCCAATAAAAAAAATGGGCAACGGACCTAAATAGAAACTTTTTGAAAGAAGACAGAAGGAAGGTCAAGAAACATATGAAAACATGCTCAAAGTCACTAATTATCTGAGAGATGCAAATCAAAACAACAATGCAGTACCATCTCACACCTGTCAGAATGGCTATCATCAACAAATCAACAAAGGCCAAGTGCTGGTGAGGATGTGGAGAAAAAGGAACCCTCGTGCACTGCTGGTGGGAATGCAGACTGGTGCAGCCACTGGGGAGAACAGTATGGAGTTTCCTCAAAAAACTAAAAATGGAACTCCCATTTGACCCAGTGATCCCACTTCTAGGAATATATCCCAATAAACTAGAAACACCAATTAGAAAGGATATATGCACCCTTATGTTTATAGCAGCACACTTCACCATAGCTAAGATTTGGAAACAGCCTAAATGCCCATCAGCAGATGAGTGGATTAGAAAACTGGTACATCTACACAATGGAATACTATGCTGCTATAAAAAAGAAGGAATTCTTACCATTTGCAGCAGCATGGATGGATCTGGAGAGCATTATGCTAAATAAAATAAGCCAGGCAATGAAAGAAAAATATCACATGATCTCACTCATTTATGGAAAATAAAGAACATTGTAACCTGATGAACAAAAAAGATAGGTACAGAGGCAGTAAAGCATCGAACAGACTTTCAAATTACAGTGAGAAAGCTGGGAAGTGTTGGGGAGGTGGGGAAAGAGATCAACCAATGGACTTGTATGCATGCATATAAGCACAACCAATGGACACAAGACACTGGAGGTGGGGGGCAGGGAAGGCTGGGGAAGGTCAATGGGGGGAAAAAAAGAGATATATATACTACTATATGTAATACTTTAAACAATAATAAAAAATAAAATAAAATAAATCCTATCTAATAAAAGAGTAATATGCAAATTGACCATCACTCCAACACACAAGATGGCTGCACCCATGTGGTCAAAGATAGCTGCTCCCATGTGGACACAAGATGGCCACCACAAGATGGCCAGCAGGATAGGGCAGTTGGGAGGGACCAGGCCTGCAGGGGAGGGCAGTTAGGGGCAATCAGGCTGGCAGGGGAGTGGTTAGGGGGTGATCAGCCTGCCAGGCAGAAGCGGTTAGGTGCAATCAGGAAGGCAAGCAGGCGAGCAGTTGGGAGCTAGAAGTCCTGGATCGGGCCTAAACAGGCAGTCGGACATCCCTTGAGGGGTCCCAGTTTGGAGAGGGTGCAGGCTGAGCTAAGGGACACACACACCCGTGCATGAATTTCGTGCACCGGGCCCTTGTAAAATGATAAATAATTAAAGAAAACTGAAAGTTCCTACATTTTAACTAAAATGTCAATAGTTTCTATTTAAACTAAATCTTTAAAAATAAAATAAAAGTTTTAAAATGTTATATTATAGTTATTAAAATATACATGAAGGTAGATATGATTTATAATAATTGCTCATGTTTTTTATTTTTCAGCATCAAAAACTCAACAGATAGAGAATATGGTTTTACAAATAGTGTTAGTTATCTATTGCTGCAAAATAATGAAACAACAAAACAAAATTAAAATAAATAAACCAAAATACCTTAGTAGCTTACAATACACGTTTATTTTTTTTCATTATACTAATATAGTTTTATTCATTTCAGAGAGAGGAAGGGAGAGAGATAGAAAGAGAGAAAGAAATATCAATGAGAGAGAAACATCAGTTGGCTGTTTCCTGCACACCCCTACTGGCGTTTGAGCCCAAAACCCAGGCATGTGCATTGACTAGGAATCAAACCACGGTCTCCTGGTTGATGGACTGAAGATCAACCACTGTGCCACACCAGCTGGACAATAAATATTTATTATCATAGTCTCTGTGGGTTAGAAATTTAGGAGCAGCTTAGTTCAGTGGTTCTAAGAGTCACTCATGAAGTTGCAGTTAGCTTGTTGGCTTGAACTGCAGTCATGTGGAATGTGACCAGGGCCAGAGGATCCACTTCCAAGGTGGTTCTCTCATATGCTAGTAGCAGGAGTCCTCAGTTCCTCAGAAAGACTCCTATTCTCTCCACATAGGACTGCTGGAATGTCCTTCTCACATGGCCACTGTTTCCCCACAGAGCAAGAAATGTATGAGAAAGGATCAAAAGAGCCACAATGACTCTTTGACTTCACTAGAGGCCCAGTGCTCGTTTCATGCATTGGTGGGGTCTCTCTGCCTGGCCTGTGGGGATTGGGCCGAAACTGGCTCTCTGACATTCCCCAAGGGGTCCCAGATTGCAAGAGTGTGCGGGCCAGGCCAAGGGATCCCCCAGTGCATGATCAGGGAGGGCTCCAGGGCGTATCCGGCCCATCTGTCTTGCCCAGTCCCAATCCGCTGGACCCCAGCAGCAAACTAACCTACCTGTTACAGCGCCTGCCCCCTGTTGTCAGTGTGCATCATAGCAACTGGTTGAATAGTCGAACGGTCAGACACTTAGCATATGAGGCTTTTATTATATAGGATGTTGGGAATCACTCTGACACTTCTGCCATATACTGTAAGAAGCGAGTCATTACATATAGCCCACACCCAAGCTCCACTTCTTAAAAAGAGGAGTATCAAAGAATTCTTGAACATATTTTAAAATCACCACAATGCTTTCATCCACTTTCTACTTACTATTCCAATAATTTTGAAGGAATTCCAGACAGCACATAATTTCATCTATAAATACTTCTAAAAACTGAAACCACAATGTCATTCTCACAATTAAAAAATATATATTTTTAGTATTATTAAATATCTAATGTGTTCAAGTTTCTTTGATATCCTCATTATTTATTTATTTATTTATTTATTTATTTATTTATTTATTTATTTATTTATTTTTACAGTTGGTTTAGTTTGTTTGCAACAGAAGCCAAACAAGGATCAGAATCCTATTGCACTTAACAGCTTCTGAAGTGGTGTGATCCTCCTTTGATCATCCCATTTGAAATATACTTACAGCTGGACAAAACTGCAAGATGGGGCTTTTCACAAGAGGTCTCTTAAATGATATACATCCACTGCTTTGTTTCTACTTTGCTTATTGTTCTTTTCATCAGCAACACTCAAGAAGTAAGGAAGCAGAGTTTCCTAGGTTACCTTTGAACCTGGAATTTGTGTTAGCGTTTGTGTTATAAGCCACAGGTGTACACTACAGAAGTGAGTGGAAATGAAGACAGGGATATGATGACAGTTTATTGTCCATAATCTATTTACTCCAAGGAGCACTTGTATATCTGTTACATACTAGTATTTAGGATTTGCTACTTGTAGTTTTTCATGATTTTTGAACAGAGAAGCATATATACCTAAAGCATAATAAAGAGGAAAAATTCTACCAAAGGGGTCTTAAAGTAGCAAAACTCAGAAAATACAGCATTTTGTGTCTCAGAAATGAATGGGCCTATTTATTTCAATAGGGATTTTTAATTATGTATACTGTATTATCTTTGAGCACTTGACTCCCATTTTAGAATGAATTACTTGTTAAAAGCAGTTATTTAAATAGCATAGGTACTTTAACCACTAAATTTTTAAATAAAATATTCAGTAAGACAAGAAGAAAAAACTTACTCTTTGTTATTCTCTGTTCTTCTTTTAATATGTGTATGTGTATATATTTGTGTTCAATGTGTATGTTATTTATATATAAATATGAATGTTATATATGTGTATATATATATACATACTCAGAGAGAGAATATAGAAGTAGCTCACAAAATTTGGCCTATGACCTATTCTTTATTACATTTCTAAATTAATTACGGTTTTAGATACCTATTTGCAACAGTATTTTTTAAAGTACCATTATAGTTAATTTTACATAAATAATATACTAAATGTAAAATGTTCAAAATTAAAAATTCATCTCTTATAATATCATAGCCATCTTTGAGAAATTTAGATTTAATTATATACTGAAAATTAATATTTAAACTAATAAGTTATGTAGAAAATATTTTGAAATATCTTTCAAACATTTTTTGTAGGTGGTTGTTTCTTCAATAAATGACATAACCCCTTTTTTATTAAAATACTGAGTGTGTATTTTTTCTAATAATGTGTTTTTACTATATGCATTTTACATTAAACAAATACCAAATTTATAAATTGCTACATTACTGATTACTATTTGAATTTGAGAAGCTTTCTGTAGTTAGTATATGCCTGTTATCTGAAAACATAGCAAGAATATAATTACTAATAAACACAAACTATTGTTCAACTTTATTTCATAAGGCACAACAATTTATACCTAGAAATGTACACAAACAAGACTCCTACTTGCAGCAGGCATTAAATTTTGAGAGCAGTTGACTTTATCTATATCCAATTTTTAATGCTTACTGTTAAGTTTTCTTTCTTTCTTTTTTAAATTTCCAAATCACCAGAGGATGATTTCCTTAAGAATGTTCTCCCAGGTGTGCTCAGAATATTAATGAGGTTCATCTATTTCTGTCGGATAATAACAATGTTCTCAGGCTGAATGGACGCTGTGACCTGTGAAAGAACTATTCATATGCTTTAGTCTGCCCTAGCTCATTATTTAACAAGTGAACATAGAACTTTTTCACAGTTATCTTAAATGCTTCAGCTGTGTGTTTCATGTTTGCTTCTTGCATCTCCAACCACATAGCTTTTCTGCCTCTTTGGGGAAGACTTTCCTTGTTCTACTCATTTAAATGCTCCTGCCTTTATGACTATTTTACTGCCATACCTATGGGGCTTCTTACTGTATTTGCCTGTAACTGAAGAAGATTTTACAGAAATTAAATTTATTCAGACTGAATCTTCTGGGGAATGTGAAGGCATCTTAAACAATTAGCAATAATTAAAAAGCACCTATTCAGACTGGATAAAAGGTAAATAGATTTCATTTAAATATAGTAGCTAGTTGGTACAGTTTTCCCATTTGCATGGTGTTTGTTGTTTTTTTTAAAAAAAAACAAAACAAAAAAAAAAAAACAAACGCCTGTTAGTAACTTGGAATAACAAAAGAAAGCATTGACTTTTGTTAGTTTGTATATGTCTTTACTCATAAATGCTATTAACAAATTGCTATACTAAAAAATTTAAATTATCTTTAATTTACATGTTGCAACAAATAATGGATCTAATAGCATGAAAATGATGCCTCACAAACCTAGGTTTGCTTTTTAATTTTTAATCATAAATTAATGTGAAACTGACTGAAAATGTAGGGTTATTCAACTTTGGTATTTTTGATAAATTTTATTCTGATAGTTATCTGCTTCAATGAACTATTTGCTTTGTATATTGTAAGGGTAATACACTTAACTGTATTCTCAACATTCTCCTTAAATTGTTTCAAGTTAGAGCTTGCCTTATGGATAGTCAGACAAGATAGATTATATTTTTATTCAAAAACATTTGCAAGCACCTGCTAGTGTAAGTGGAAATGTAGTTATGCATAAAGGTATTCTTCTGTCTGTACATGTATATATGAGTATACACATACACACATCGGTTTATAAAAAAATACACTTAAAATTACTTTATTCAAGAAATGTATAGCTTAGTAACTTAAGCAGACACTTATATTATGTGTTTGATGGGGCACCTAATATCCAACTTTTCCACTTAATTATTTAGTAGTATAGTTTAATTCTTTAAAATTTTAAGCAAGATCATATTTCAAAAAATATGATCAGCTAACATATTTACAAATAGTTAAACTATGAAAAAAGTAAGATATTGGAATGAAACAGAGTGGGAGAAAAAGAGAAAGAGACATAAAGGGCCATTTAAAAAATGTGGAAGACTAAAGATACATTTTTTAAAGACAGTCCAAACAGCCATTCTATGGTAATCAAAAATATGGGTAATGATTTTTGGTGCCAAATAGTACCACTAAGATCAGAGCAGGGTGCTCTTGAGGTTAAGTTTACAGATTTGATCTCCTATAAGGCATACAACTTCACTAATGTGCAGCTGCCTACTCAGCCATTTTACAAATGCATCATAAATAAGAAATTAAAAATTAAGTAAAAGAAACAAATAACCACTTCAGGTTTTAGAAAACAGTATTTTTTGCATCATGATGAATTATAAAAGAATAAACTTTAGTTAAAAAAAATCTGGTTTAGAATTGTTTCTGCTAATTTTTTGTCTAAGGGAACTTTACCTAAAAAATATATGAAACATTTTAAAGAAAATAATAATAATTCCTTGAGTAGTTGTGAGAATTAAAAAACAACCTAAGTGTAATAATATAACTAGCTCATGAAAAAAAAAGACGCTAAAATTTCCATGCAATTAGTCTCATGTAGTATTGCTAGACAACAAAATCACTGTCTCTAAATAAAGAAAAATAACACTTCAATAAACATAAAATATTTTATAACACAAAAGTCAAATATATGTTTAGACAATATTTAGAAACAGAATTCTAGGGTTCCCTGCACATGTAAAGTCCCTAACCCTAACCATCATCTCTGTAGGTCGTATTTACTTTGTTGGCTGGCATGGAAGATGATGGTGTTCTCTTCCTTTCATCCTTTTCTGTGATCCATTGCTTTAGCTGACTCTGTCCCTTACCTGATTCACCAAGGCTGTCAAGAGAATTTCTGGTCAAGTACCACTTCATCTTTTCAAAATATTTGGACCCCATACTCAGTAGTTATTTTATGTCACAAAAACCTTATTAAAAATTATAAAATTAATATATTATCAACTAGCTTTTCATTTAATAGTTTAGTTTACATTTTTAACAGTCTATAAACTTTCAAAATTTGCATTAGTAGAGAAAGCACTTCCATCTAATTGTACACTGACATTCTATCATTTGTAGTTGCAAATTTTGAAAATAAATTTAGTATGTATACTTATCCAAAAAATCCCACAATACTATAATTTAAAAATAATAATTTAAATATATTATTATGCCCTATTGAGACTGAAAACTTTAAAACAACTGCTAAAATTAAAATACCATTCAATAGTATGACAAGATAAAGCATCTGACTTTGGAACTTTTTATAAACTTACTTGTGCTTAATTTCATGGAAGTTTCCATGCTCATGATTTTTGATTAGGTAGAGATTTTCAAGCATTAGTTTACAAATAAAATATCAAATAAATAAGGTGACAAATTATTGAAATTATTAGTTCAATCATTGATTAACAAATTTACCTCGACATAGATGGGGAAAATCATGTGAAATAAAAAGGATACTTAGCTACTAAATGAAGAAAATTTGGAAGTATTTTGGCATCTAAGCACAGAGAAAGTAACTATTCAAGTATATACCATATTCTTATAAACTTGGTTAGATAATATTAGTTTGGCTTTGGGGGATTTCTAGCAATAGTCGTAACTAGCACTACTAATTGCCTATATAATTCCTGGGGTGTTTGAGAGGCTTGCTTTCAGCTAAAATAATAGAATTTATTTTTAATCTAGAAATTTTCCTAAAGAGAACTGTCAAAGTATTAAAAAAAGTATGGCTTTATTAATGGGCTAAAAATGATTTCCTTTAATCAATAGTTAACATTATTCTACATCATTACATCTCTTTCTCTTGATGTCAAGGAATGATTTAATATCTGTACTCCAAAATATACATATTTTATACTATTTTTCACATCAATTTTTTTTTTTTTTTTTTTTTTTTATTTATTTTTTTTTTTTTTATTTTTTTTTTTTTCAATTTTTTTTTATTAAGGTATTATATGTGTACATATCTTACCATTGCCCTCCCCACACCCCCCTCCCATATATGCCCCCACCCCCCAGAGTTTTGCATCCATTGGTTATGCTTATATGCATGCATACAAGTCCTTTGATTGATCTCTTATCTCCCCCACCTCTCCCTAACCTTCCCCTTGTAATTTGACAGTCTGTTTGATGCTTTACTGTCTCTGTATCTATCTTTTTGTTCAAGATTATAATGTTCTTTATTATCCATAAATGAGTGAGATCATGTGGTATTTTTCTTTCATTGACTGACTTATTTCACTTAACATAATGTTCTCCAATTCCTCCCAGGTTGCTGCAAATGATGAGAATTCCTTCTTTTTTATGGCAGCATAGTATTCCATTGTGTAGATGTACCACAGTTTTCTGATCCAGTCATCTGCTGACGGGCACCTAGGCTGTTTCCAAATCTTAGCTATGGTGAATTGTGCTGCTATGAACATAGGGGTGCATATATCCTTTCTAATTGGTGTTTCTAGTTTCTTCGGATATATTCCCAGGAGTGGGATTACTGGGTCAAATGGGAGTTCCATTTTCAGTTTTTTGAGGAAACTCCATACTGTTCTCCACAGTGGCTGCACCAGTCTGCAATCCCACCAGCAGTGCACGAGGGTTCCTTTTTCTCCGCATCCTCGCCAACACTTGTCATTTGTTGATTTGTTGATGATAGCCATTCTGACAGGTGTGAGATGGTACCGCATTGTTGTTTTGATTTGCATCTCTCGGATAATTAGTGACGTTGAGCATGTTTTCATGTGTCTCTTGGCCTTCCTTCTGTCTTCTTTTGAAAAGATTCTATTTAGGTCTGTTGCCCATTTTTTTATTGGATCATTTATCTTCCTTTTATTAAGTTGTATAAGCTGCCTGTAGATGTTGGAGATTAAACCTTTATCAGTGATGCCATTTGCAAATATGTTCTCCCATGCAGTGGGCCTTCTTGTTGTTTTGTTGATGGTTTCTTTTGCTGTGAAAAAGCTTTTTATTTTGATGTAGTCCCATTTGTTAATTTTCTCTTTAGCTTCCATTGCCCTAGGGGCAGTGTCAGTGAAGAAATTCTTTTGGCATATGTCTGACATTTTGCTGCCTGTGGATTGCTCTAGTATTTTTATGGTTTCCCGTCTTATGTTTAAGTCCTGTATCCATTTTGAGTTTATTTTTGTGTATGGCGTAAGTTGGTGATCAAGCTTCATTTTTTTGCATGTATCTGTCCAATTTTCCCAACACCATTTATTGAAGAGACTGTCTTTATTCCATTGTATGTTCATGCCTCCTTTGTCAAATATTAATTGAGCATAGTGGTTTGGGTCAATATCTGGATTCTCTATTCTGTTCCATTGATCTATATGTCTGTTCTTGTGCCAGTACCAGGCTGTTTTGAGAACAGTGGCTTTGTAATACAGCTTGAAATCTGGTATTGAGATCCCTCCTACTTTATTCTTCTTTCTCAGGATTGCTGTGGCTATTCGGGGTCTTTTTTTATTCCAGATGAATTTTTGGAGAGTTCTTTCAAGGTCTGTGAAATATGCCGCTGGTATTTTAATGGGGAGTGCATTGAATCTATAGATTGCTTTGGGTAGTATGGACATTTTAATGATGTTGATTCTACCAATCCATGAACATGGTATGTTCTTCCATCTGTTTACGTCTTCCTCTATCTCTTTTTTCAGTGTCCTGTAGTTTTCCGTGTATAGGTCTTTTACCTCCTTAGTTAAGTTTATTCCTAGGTATCTTAATTTTTTTGGTGCGATGGTAAATGGGATTGCCTTTTTAGTCTCTCTGTCTGTAAGTTCACTATTGGTGTATAGAAAGGCCATAGATTTCTTGGCGTTAATTTTGTATCCTGCTACATTGCCGAATTCATTTATTAAGTCTATTAGTTTTTTGACGGAGTCTTTCGGATTTTTTATGTACAATATCATGTCGTCTGCAAATAAAGACAGCTTTACTTGTTCTTTTCCAATTTGGATGCCTTTTATTTCTTCTTCTTGTCTAATTGCAATGGCTAATACTTCCAGTACTATGTCAAACAGGAGTGGTGAGAGTGGGCATCCCTGTCTTGTTCCTGTTCTTAGGGGAAATGTTTTTAGTTTTTGTCCATTGAGTATGATGTTTGCTGTGGGTTTATCATATATAGCTTTTATTATGTTGAGGTATGAGCCATCTATTCCCACCTTGTTGAGAGTTTTTATCAAGAAAGGGTGTTGGATTTTGTCAAATGCTTTTTCTGCATCAATTGATATGACTATGTGATTTTTATCTTTCAATTTGTTTATGTGGTGTATCACGTTTATTGATTTGCGGATATTGTACCATCCTTGCATTCCTGGGATAAATCCTACTTGGTCATGGTGTATGATCTTTCTGATGTACTGCTGGAGCCGATTTGCTAGAATTTTGTTGAGGATTTTGGCATCTATGTTCATGAGGGATATTGGTCTGTAATTCTCTTTCATTGTGTTGTCTTTATCTGGTTTTGGTATTAGGGTGATGCTGGCTTCATAGAAGGAGCTTGGAAGTGTTCCTTCCACTTGAATTTTTTGGAATAGTCTGAGGAGGATAGGTTTTAGTTCTTCCTTGAATGTTTGGTAAAACTCTCCTGTGAAGCCATCAGGCCCCGGGCTTTTGTTTGTCGGAAGCTTTTTGATGACTGCTTCAATTTCGTCCATAGTTATTGGCCTATTGAGCTGTTTAGATTCTTCTTGATTGATTTTTGGAAGGTTATATTTTTCTAGGAATATGTCCATTTCCTCCAGGTTGTCCAGTTTGTTGGAATAGAGTTGTTCGTAGTATTTTGTAACAATCCTTTGTATCTCAGCGGGGTCTGTTGTTATTTCACCTCTTTCATTTCTGATTTTGTTTATTTGGGTCCTCTCTCTTTGCTTCTTGGTGAGCCTGGCTAGAGGTCCATCAATCTTGTTTATCCTTTCAAAGAACCAGCTCTTGGTTTTGTTGATCTTATGTATTGTTTCTTTGGTCTCTATGTCATTTATCT
Organism: Cnephaeus nilssonii; assembly: GCF_951640355.1. Lineage (NCBI taxonomy): Eukaryota > Metazoa > Chordata > Mammalia > Chiroptera > Vespertilionidae > Cnephaeus > Cnephaeus nilssonii. The sequence continues at coordinate 106,278,436 of NC_137074.1, forward strand.
CCGCTCTGATCTTTGTTATTTCCTTCCTTCTGGTTACACTGGGCTTTTCTTGCTGCTCTTTTTCTAGCTCTTTGAGTTGTAGGGTTAAGTAATTTATTACCATTGTTTCTTGTTTTTTGCAATAGGCCTGTAGAGCTATGAACTTCCCTCTCAAGACTGCTTTCGCTGTGTCCCATAGATTTTGGATTGTTGTGTTTTCATTGTCATTTGTTGCCATGATGTTTTTTATTTCTTCCTTGATCTCTCTGGTGACCCAGTCCTTGTTTAATAGCATGCTGTTTAGTCTCCATGTGTTTGATTTCTTTGGATTGTATTTATTGTAGTTGATTTCCAGTTTTATGCCACTGTGATCTGAGAAGATGCTTGATATAATTTCTATCTTCTTGAATTTGAAGAGACTTTGCCTGTGACCCAGCATATGGTCTATCTTTGAAAATGACCCATGTGCACTTGAGAAGAATGTATATTCTGTGGCTTTGGGGTGAAATGTTCTGAAGATGTCAATTAATTCCATCTGGTCTAGTGAGTCATTTAGGATTGCTGTTTCTTTGCTGATTTTTTGTTTAGAGGATTTGTCCAGTGGTGATAGTGGGGTATTAAAGTCTCCTACTATGATTGTGTTGCTATTAATCTCTCCCTTGATATCCTCCAGGAGTTTTTTTATGTATTTGGGTGCTCCTATATTGGGAGCGTATATGTTTACCAGAATTATTTCTTCTTGTTGGATTTCTCCCTTTAGTATTATGAAGTGGCCTTCCTTATCTCTTGTTATGGCATTTACTTTGAGGTCTATTTTATCAGATATAAGTATTGCTACCCCAGCTTTTTTTTCATTTCCATTTGCCTGAAAGATATTTTTCCATCCCTTCACTTTCAATCTGTGTGAGTCTCTTGTTCTGAGGTGGGTCTCTTGTAGACAGCATATATATGGGTCGTGTTTTTTTATCCATTCAGCTACTCGATGTCTTTTGATTGGAGCATTTAGTCCGTTTACATTTAAAGTTATTACTGAAAGGTATTTGTTTGCAGTCATATCTATTTTTGTGTCTGTATTCCTTCTTACCTGTTTATTTCTTCTTTTTACAGTATTCCCTTTAGCAATTCTTGCATTGCTGGTTTGGTGGTGATAAACTCCCTGAGGCTTTTTTTGTCTGCAAAGCTCCTGATTTCCCCTTCAATTTTGATTGATAGTCTTGCTGGATATAGTATTCTTGGATTCAGTCCTTTGCTTTGCAACACTTTGTATACCTCCTTCCATTCACTTCTAGCTTGTTGTGTTTCTGATGAGTAATCATTTGACAATCTGATGGGTGTTCCTTTGTAGGTAACTCTCTGTCTCTCTCTTGCCGCCTTTAGGATTCTCTCTTTATCATTTATATTTGCCATTGAAATTATGACATGTCTTGGCGTGGGTCTTTTGGGGTTGATCCTGCTTGGGACTCTCTTTACTTGCGTAACTTTTATCTTTCCCATATCCGGGAAGTTTTCTGTCATTATTTCTTCAAATAGATTTTCTAATCCCTGCTGCTCTTCTTGTCCTTCTGGCAGCCCTATTATACGCATGTTACTTCGTTTCATGTTGTCCCGAAGTTCCCTTAGGCTTTCCTCCTGCTTTTTAATTTTTTTCTCCAATTGCTGTTCAGCTTGAGCTTGTTTCTGTACCTGATCTTCTAACTCACTAATTCGGTCCTCTGCTTCTTGTAGTCTACTGTTGAAACTTTCCATGGTGTTTTTGATTGTAGCTATATCACTTTTCATTTCTTCCTGATTCTTGCATAAGTTGTTGATTTTCTCATCCATCCGATGTATAAATTCCATGACCATTACTCTGAATTCCTTTTCGGTCATGTTGCAAGCTTCATTTTCACTAATTTCCTTTCTTGGCGACTCCACATTTTCTTTCCTCTGTGAGTTATTTCGTTTCCCCATTCTGGCTATTACCAGAAAGCTTAAGCTTCTGTTTGCGTGGACCTGGGCCGTGTGCTGTGGGGACTTCGCTCCACCCTAGTTTCACTGAAGTGCTCTGACACTAGGACGTGTGGCTGTCTTTGGTTGGTGGGAACCAGACTTGCCCAGGATCAGTGTCCCCAGTGTTCTGTGTGGTCTCGTGTGCACGTTTAGAATCAGGGGCCCTGTCTGCACCACACTGTTGGTATGTGCCGAGAATGAGATCCTTAGCATGTGCCAGGAGTCAGAGTTTCCCTGTGTCTGCACCAAGACTCGAGTGTCAAAGTCTCTGTTGCCTTGTGCGGTTTCTCGTTGAGAATCAGGGTCCCTGTGTGTGCACGCACCAACAATTGGGGTCGCTGGCTCTTAGTGTGAATGCGCTGTGAGTCAGGGATCCCAGGCAGCTGTGTCCGGCGTGCCAAATTCCCTGAAGTGGAGCTGCGTCCTGTGTGTGCTCTCTCTGCTGAGCCAAACCGGCTAGAGCGCACTTTCTTAAAAACCTGAAGGTGAGCCGGCTCAGTGCACTCTCCCAAAGTCCCAGAACGGGGGCGGAGTCCGTCCTGCGCGCCAAATTCCCCAAAGGGAAGCCCCTCTGTGCAGGCTCTTAAGACTCTCCGAAGGGGGAGCTGTGACCCGCGAGCCAAATTCCCCCAAATTCCCCGAAGGGGAGCCCTCTGTGCGCACTGACAGAAGGGGAGCTGCTTCTGTCCCATGCGCGAGCGCGCGCCAAATTCCCTAAGAGGGAGCGCGTCCCTGCGTCCCTGCGCAAAGCTCGGCAGCTTGGGCCGGGGGCGGGTCTATCAGTTACTATGGCGCTGTCTGTGCACGCTGTGCGCGCTCCTGTGAGCAGCTAGGGCGAAGGGCGCGTCTATCAGTTACTATGGCGCTTTCCGCGCGCTGTGGGCGCTCAGCAGCTTGGGGGAGGGGCAGGTCTATCAGTTACTATGGCGCTATCAGCGCCTGCGAGGAGGGGATAGGCTCTTTGACTCACGGAAATCTGCCGGGAAGTCTGGATTCTTGTTGTTTGTTTGTCTGAAGCTGTGATAGCAGTTCTCTGTCCCCGGTGGCTGCAGGGTCCTGGTTTGTGTCAGAAGGCAGGATCCGAGTCTCGGGCAGCTCTGTTTCCCAAGATGGCGTGGTCTCTGCGTCCGCACCAGCCGCCGAGAAGTGTCCGCTTTGTGCGCGGGGCTCCGCCGTCTAGGGCTGCCCTGTTCGGGAGCCCCTTGGAAGACGTGCAGAATCTAACTGACCCTATCTCATACACACACACACACCACACACATCTACACTCTCCTCTATGGGTTCCTCACTCACACTCTCTCTCTCCCTACCTTCCTGCCGGTCGCCATCTTTTTCCATGTCTCACATCAATTTTTTAAAAACCATTAACATCCTTATAAGATAGATATAACCTAATACAGATCACAATCCTGAAGATGAGATGACAAAAACAACAGAGCAACTAGTTTGCTTTTGAGTTTATATCATTCTTTTAAGGTCAATAGAGAAAGCCTGTTTTTTAATCATAACTTTTCCTTCTGAATGTCACAAAGACAAGCTATCCAAAATGTAAAGAAATAATGTGGCATATCAGAAAGTTGTAAGTCAAAGTGAAAATCCTGGTTTGCCATTTATTGATATGATGATCTTATAAATATTATTTAAAGTATTTAAACCTATTTTTCCTCTAAAGAGGTACCAATATTATGCATATTTCTCTGACACCAGGGAAATAAATAGACAAGTTATTTAAATTTTTGTAGTATGAAAAGTATATTATGACTATGCAATATTAATGCAACTATAATAGTATTTGGGGGAAAAAAGTTACTATATAAATGGTTGTTTAAAATGTTGTGATACTTAGCCTTGTTGATAGAGCTCCAAGGTAAAACAACTCTTGAGTAGAGACATCCAATGTGTAAAAATGTTTGGAGTGTTTTCAACCCAAAGTATTCCTTTGAGAGTCCATCCATTAGGTACCATTTTTGAGATCCTCAGAACTGCTCAAGATTCTTGCCAACCATAATTGCTTCCTGTTGCATATGACTAAAGAACCCTAAAATTTAATTTTAAAATATATTTTACTAAGGAAAAAGATTTGCAAATGATCTTACTCTGTACTTAACTAAAGAGCAGACTATTAAACATTGAAGTTTTGCCAATCTGAATGTATTCTGTGTCCCAAAGATCTGGAAACAAGGCCTATGTACAATCAAGTAAAAACAGTTAACCATTTCCATGTGAAAAGAAAAATCTCCACATTGTTGTGGGGGAAAAATATAGAGAGAGAAAATTTTAAATAGTGATCATATTTTGCTTTTCTTTTACATTTTTATAAGAATGCAAAAAAATATGAATGCAGAATATCTGCTTCTAAATAACATTGGAATAAGCAACTTGAGCCAATCCTCCCACTGAGAAAAACTAGAAAGGCTAGATCAAACACTTTCAAACCAACTTCAATAATCATAACTGAAAAGGCAGTGAGGACTCACAAGGCCACAATGTAGAGAAGATGGATCCCCTGATTGATGGCACTGTTTTGGAAGGATTGTCACTTTTCGCACTAGAGGGATCTGTTGAAAGGCTGAGAAGTGAATAATCTGAGCAAATCCTCTAACAGCCTCCAAACTAGGAGGATCAACACTAGGTTCCAATGTCTGCTTAAAGAGAATTATTTAGTAATAATACTCATAAGCATTCTCTAAAAAAGTGCCATGAAAGGCTATTGTCTAGGAATGAAGACTCTTCCTGGCAAGGGCTAACAAGCTTAGCTTAAAAATATAAAAACTCTGAGTACAATTATTTGGATTTCAAATACCCTATACACCCATCATGAACAAGAATAAATCCTATCTGAAGGCCTTAATTATTAGTATATTGTTTTATGTAAATGATTGACCATCAATCTAAATGAACTCTAAACATATTTAAAGAAAACAAATGGATGAAAATCAAGAGAAGCAAAAGTCAGTAGAACTACATTCATAATGTGTCAAGATAATGGAGTAGAGGGATACATAACTATAATATATCGAGAGTTATACGTTTAAGAAGATAAACAAGAAAATTGAAAATGTCATTGGAAAACTGAAAATTACAAAAAAGGACAAAGTAGAAATTCCAGAACTAAAAATTATGGTAAATTATATTAGGAACCTGAAGGAGGGTTCATTACTAATTTAAACATAACTAAAGAAAGAGTTTATAAACCAGAAGATAAATGTTCCTTGCAGAGTTATTTAAAATAGCCAAGATTTGGAAGCAGCCTAAGTGCTCATCAGATAAAAAACTGTGGTACATTTCTATAGTGGAATACTTTACTCAGCTGTAAAAAAGAAGGGAATCTTACCCTTTGTGACAACATGGATGGACCTAGACAATATTATGCTAAATTAAATAAGCCAGTCAGAGAGAGACAAGAACCATATGATTTCACTTATATGTAGAATCTAATGTGTATGGTTTAATTCATTATTTTAAACAAAAGATAATTTTACAAACTTCTGTAATCCTCTTTAATAAATTAGAGTCCTTTAATATGGCTGAACTCTACTTTACGCTAATGACCTAAACAAGCACTCTGATTTCTATTGCTATATAACAACCCACTCAAAAACCTAGTACTGTGAGTTGACTGAACTCATTTGTGTGGTTCTTGCTTGGGGTCTAACTGTGTATACAGTCAGATATCACCTGGGAATGGAATCATCTGAAGGCTCAGAGGAGCCACATGTCTGGTCCCTCAGCTGAGAAGCCCAGAATGTTGTGAACCAGGCTGCCATCTCTAGATCATCATGGGGCTTTTTCGTGTAGCTGCCATGGACTTACAGCATAGCAGGCTCAGGATAGTCAATCTTCCTGCATGGTGGCTGGCTCCCCAAGAGTGCCCCTTCTAAGACAGCAAGAAGCAAGCCACTAACTACTACAAGTTTTATGATTTGGCCTTAAAAATAACACAAAGTTATTTCCATTGTATTATATTGATCATATTCCTGAATAAAATACATCAGGTGACTACATAAAGGTATTACCAGGAGATATGGATCACTGAGGCCATCTTTGAAGAGGCCCTGCCATCTTTAACAACCTCTTAAGCCAAAAAAAACCAAGCAAAGACCTTTTATAAGAAGTGCATTCTTGCCTTTGCATCAATAGTTTCTTATCATTTTTAAGATTTAAACCATGGATTCAACAACATCCTCTATCACATACCAAAAAGAGTACTTTCACAATAGATACTAAGTGTGGTATACAATAAAGACACTCTCTGTGGTCATCTTTACTTTATACTTGTTTTTCTGGTTTAGCAAACTCAATTCTGGAAGGATTTATGGTATCTTAATTGAAAAGTCATATAAAACAAAGCATTAACATATATTTACTGTGTATCTACTATATGCTAAGTCTTATAAACAAAGGCTATCTTACCTTAAGAGAGCTTAAAGTAACAACAGGCAGAGAATATCATTTCAACATTTCAATTTCCCCTTGACAAATTATCATATAGTTTATCTTTTTTTTCAGACCTCACATTGTATCTGAAATCTTGTTTATGCTGAAAAGAAATTGTCTTTTGGGTTCAAAAAAGAATTTAGCAAATGAAACAGAACAAGTGATAAATGTTCACTGATTCCTTCTTTCCTTCCCCTCTATGATTTCAGGTGGGATTTATTAAAAGAAGATGTATTTCTTCCTCTGGGTCATGACGAACAGTTTTTTATCTGTATCCTCCAAGGAAGCTCGTGGTGAAATAGATAAAATGTCAGAAATAATTAAGAAAAATGCAACAACCTAAAATTACACCTTTTGGTGATGCCTAGTTTTCATCTCCTTGGTCCCTTGACAGATATAAACACCAACTTTATCACATCCTTTAGATGATGATGTATTAAATCAATGTGAGTGAACTCATGGAACAGCAGATGGGGAGGAGGAAAAGGAAATGTTATTAGAAAGCAGAGGTCATGGACCTAGGTGATCAATAGACACTATGCAATAGATACAGGGTCTAGAATCCTTCAGAATTGTTCTATCCAAGGCCACTTTCATAATTTTCACTAGTTTTAATTATAATTATATTTTATCAAATATTTACCACAAAAATTGCCTTTTTAGACATTTATTTCAGTTTCTCCCTTTACCTTTCAGCATTAAGTGTTTAGATCACTATTGTAGTAAAATCAACACATACAATGTAAACTGCCTTTATCACAAATAAGATACCTCACAATCATGGGACCCTCCTTTGTAAAGATTCAGCATATATTTTCCTACCTCAGTTGAAATACCCTTACTCTAGATATATAAACTGATTTTCATGAACTGCATCTAAGAATTATTTTTTACTGATTGGCCATAATAAATAAATATGAATCATCAATTAATACTTTATTAATTATTTGAAGCACATATTTCTAAACTTTTTGAACAGGTAGATGAAATATCTCTAACTGCAATAGTTTGCATATGTAAAACTTTTAATTACTCAGTGGTGGTAGTTATAATAAGATAGATAAAAACTTTTAAATATACCGGAGTCAAACAAGCTGAGGAAGTTGTCCATGGTAAGCATAAATTTAACTCTTCTTTTCCAAGCATACATTTTAGACAGTGCAAGGTTATCCTTAGACTAACCTTGTCCTTCAATGGATAACTATATTTAATTCTAAGGAACGATATGTCATTTGCCTGCAGATATAAACCACATTCTCCAGTTTTATTTATCTATACTAAACTAATAAAAGAGTAATATGCTAATTAGAGCGACGTCTTCCAGACAACCTTCTGGAAGTCCTTCTGGACAAAGCCGCAGTGGCTGCAAAGGGCCCAGACTCAGGCCGGCAGTGGCAGCAGCAGTGGGATAATGGGGGTGGCTCCTTCCCTTGATCCACCAGGTCGCCTCCCTCAGAGGGAGGCCAGACTGCGGCTTAGGCTGGGGACTTAAGGCCGAGGCAGTTAGGGGCAATCAAGCTAGCAGGGGGGCAAGGTTGGGGCGATCAGGCCGGCAGGGGGCAAGGTAGGGGCAATCAGGCCAGCAGCGGGGCAAGTTAGGGGCAATCAGGCTGTCAAGCAGAGGGGTTAGGGGTGATCAGGCAGGCAGGCAGGTGAGCAGTTAGGAGCCAGCGGACCCAGATTGCAAGAGGGTGCAGGCCGGGCTGAGGGAGCCCCTCTCCTGTGCAAGAATTTTATGCACCAGTCCTCTAGTATAAATAATAAAGGTCTCTGTCTAATTGGCCTTAGCTCTCCCTTCCTAATAAAGTTGGATAAGGGAACAGTTACTGGCTTTTAGGCTTCTAAGAATGCCCACAATGTGAAGGCCTTATCTCAATAACTAAAAATTCCAATTAATTGAGTCTAAAATAACTATATTTTAGACATTTAAAGATGTCTTAAATATGTATTTAGTTTAAAATATTAAAAATATTTTATATCTCTTCCTTGCCAAATAAAAACTTGAATTAAAAATTTGAAAGTGAAGATATTAAACCCATAATGCAGTTTAGTTACCTCAAAGTGCATTTTCTAATTACAATTATATTCTTAGTCACGTAGCCTAGATATATATCTTTAGACACAATGATACCATTTTTAGTTTCTTATGAGAGTTTTTGTGACTTATTCAGGATATTATAGAATATATACAAAAATATATTTCTAAATTAATAATGCAAGTTTGACAGTTTACATAAAATAAAACATAGTTATTTTAGATCCTATGAATTGGAATTTTTAGTTGTTGATATAAGACCTTCATATTGTTTACACTACTTATTAACCTTTTAGAAAAGAGCATGCCAAATTTTGTCATAAAGTTTCGGCTACAAAGCAACTAACACATTTCACAAATTAAAAAATAATTGGGCTCTAAAATAAACAAACAAATAAAAATAACATGTGTACTTTAAAGAATAACTTTGTAATTAAATTTTTAGAGAGAGGAAGGGAGAGAGACAGAGAGAGAGAGGCATCAATGTGCTAGAAGAACATCAATTGGTTGCCTTCCTTAGTGGAGTTAGAACTCTAAGAAACCTAGGTATGTGTCCTGACTAAGAATCAAACCCACCACCTTTCAGTGTATGGGATGACACTCCAACCAACTGAGCCACATTGGCCAGGGATTAAATAATAATTTAATTTTTAAAAATTTATTTTTCATATACATGATTATGTACCAAAAATTTTGATCTTTCTATTTTATATACATAAAATTTAATAGACTGCTATTTAATTTTTTGCTTTTCTTGACACCTTACAATTGCATATATTTAAGGTGTATAATGTAATAATTTAAAATACACATGCATGTAAAATAATCTCCTAATTTAAGCTAAATAGTATATTCATCCCTTCAAATACTTACCAGTTTTGGGGTTTTTGTTTGTTTGTTTTTTAGTGCTGAGAACACTTAAGTGTATTTTTTTTTAGCAAATTTCAAGTATAAAATAAAGTATTGCTAACTATAGTAAAATTGCTGTACTTTAAATCTCCAGACCTTATTCATCTTGTTTAATTGAAACTAGAACCCTTAACCAACCTCTCACAATTTAATCCTCCCACATCCCTTGGTAACCACCATTTTTTTTCTCTTCTTATGAATTTGACTATGTTGAGTAAGATCATGCAGTATTTGCCTTTCTATAACTGGCTTATTTCACTTAGCCAAACATCCTCCACATTCATCCATATTGTCACTAATAGCTATATTTCCTTCTCTTTTAAGGCTGAATGATATTCTATTTTATATATGCACTACATTTTCTTTTTAAGGCTGAATATTATTCATATTCCCTTTATCTTCATTTGTTATTAGACATTTAGGTTATTTCCAAACCTTGGCTATTGTGAATAATGCTGCAATAAATATGGGAGTACAGATATCATTTGATATACTGATTTCATTTCCTTTGGATCTATGCCCAGAAGTGGAATTGCTGAATCATATTTTTTTTTAACTTTTTTGAGGAAACTCCACACTGTTTCAAATAATGTCAGTACCAATTTACATTCCCAACAAAAGTGCACAAGGATTCCCTTTTCTCCATATCCTGCCAACACTTGTTACCTTGTCTTCATGATGACAGCTATTTTGACAAGTGTGAGGTAATATCTTATTGTGGTTTTAATTTGCATTTCCCTGATGGTTAGTGATGTTGAGTATCTTTTCATGTACCTGTGGACCATTAGAATGTCTTCTTCAGAAAAATAACTATTTGATTACTTTGCCTATTTTTAATCAGATTTTTTGGTATTATTTTGTTATCTGAGTTTTTTATATGATTTGGACATTAACCTCTGTAGGATATCTGATTTGAAAAAATTCTCTCCCATTCTGTAGGTTGCCTTTCATTTTTTAAAATTGCTTCTTCTTCCGTGTAGAAGATTTTAATTTTGGTGTAGTCCTATTTGTAGATTTTTGCTTTTATTGCTATATCCAACTAGTCTTTACCAAGGCCAATGTAAAAGAAATTTTTACCTAAGTTTTAAGGTTTTAGAATTTATATTTAATTATTTAATCCATTTTGAGTTAATTTTTGTACATGATGTGAGATACAGGTTCGATTTCATTCTTCTACATGTGGACATCCAGTTTTCCCAGCATCATTTATTGAAGAGACTAACCTTTACCCCTTTATATACTCTGGCACCCTTGTCAGAGATCAGGTGACCAGAAGAGTGTGGATTTATTTCTGGCTCTCTATTCTGTTTCATTGGTTTGTAGTTTTTATTCCAGTACCATACTGTTTTGATTCCTGTAGCTCTGTAATATATTTTAAAATCAGGAAATGTGATACTTCCAGTTTTATTGTTCTTTTTTTTTAAATATATTTTATTGATTTTTTACAGAGAGGAAGAGAGTTAGAAACATCGATGAGTTAGAAACATAGATCAGCTGCCTCTAACACACCTGCTACTGGGGATGTGCCCGCAACCAAGGTACATGCCCTTGACTGGAATCGAACCTGGGACCCTTCAGTCCACAGGCCAACACTCTATCCATTGAGCCAAACTGGTTTTGGCCAGTTTTATTGTTCTTGTAAAGATTGCTTTAGCTCTTTGGGGTCTTTTGTGGTTTCATATAAATTTTAGGATTGCTTTTGCTATTTCTGTAAATAATGATATTGGGATTTTGATAGATTGTTTTGAATCTGTAGATCATTTGGGGTAGTTTGGACATTTTAATAAAATTAATTATTCTAATTCATGAACACAATATGTCATTTTGTTCATTGCTTTTGTACCTTGTGGTTGATTTTCTCCCTCTCTTCCTATTTTGCCATCTTCCTTTGTTAACTGATGAAATTTTTTCTGCAGATTTGTTTTAGTTTTTTTTTTTTTTCTTTTGTGCTTCTGTTATAGGTTTTTGCATTTGGGTTATCTCAGGGCTTGTATAAAATATCTTTAAGTTAATAAAAATTTAATTTCAATTGCCTACAAAGCACTACCCTTTTACTTCACCCCATACATACTGCATTCTTGTAGTCAGAGTTTACTTATTTTTGTATTGTGCATCCATGAAGTAATTTTTGTTTATTTTTTCTTTTGGGTCAAAAGTAATTTACACACTACCTTTCCAGTGTTCCATTAGTCTGTATATGTCTTCATATTAATCTTTCCTTATGAGATTTACATTTTCATATTCTTTTGTGTTGTTGTTTAGTACATTTTAATTTCCATTTAAAGAATTCCCCCAGCATTTCCCATTAGGCACTTCTAGTGGTGACCAACTGCCTAAATTTCTATTTATCTAATAATATATTTATTTCTTTTTCATTTTTGAAAGATAGTTTTGGAATAACTTATTTGTCAGTGTGGTGTGTTTTTCTTCTTTTGGTATATGAATATATCATTGCACTTCCTCTGGTCTGCAAATTTTCTACTACAGATAGCCTAATTTTATTATGAGTTGCTTTCCTCTTGATGCTTTCAAAGTTCTCTCTTTGTCTTTTAACAATTTAATTATAATGTGTCTTAGTGTAGATTGCTTTAGTTTCAACCTATTTGGAAATTTTTTCACTTCATAACTGGTAATCTGGATGCTTATTTTACTCCCCAGATTTTGAAAGTTTTAGCATCATTTTTTTTCAAATAAGTTTCTTATTCCTTCTCTTTTCCTGCTCCTGGGAATCTCATAATGTATATACTGGTTCTATAAATATTTCTCTATTTTCCGCATCCAGCGTGGCTAGAGAGAAGTCCAGTTCCTAAGTAGGGGCACCTGGGGATTGAGAAAATGAAAGGAAGAGACAGAAACAGAGATAGAAGGAAAAGCTGGGGCTGAGTGGGACAGCTGTCCTCTGATGGAGAGACAGTGACCCAGAGCCGATACAGCAAGTTTATTTTATAAAGCAAAATACCAGGAAGTTTTACTAAAGCCTAAGACAAAGGAGATTATGTGCATTCTTGTGGCTTCTTTGTAATCGTCACTTCTGGGTGGGCCCGGATAATCGTGTTTGTTCCTGGTGCTTGGCTGGATTTAGATAATGAAACACACTCCCTGGCACCTGAGCTCAAGGTCAGGCTGACAACACACCTGCCTCTGGCAAGGTATGTTTCCAGGGCATGGGTCTGTGGGGCACTGCTGGATTCAGATGATAATCAGCTCAGGGGCCTTTCCCAGGCGCTCACTACAGGTTCACTTGTTAGTTACCCATAAAACCTATAGGCTTTCTTCACTCTTCTATTCTTTTTATTTTTTTCTTTTCTGGATAATTTTAATTTTTTAAATTTATTTCAAAGAGAAAAAGGGAAAGGGATAGAAACATCAATGATGAGAATCATTGGTCCATTGCACCCTGCATACCCCGTACTGGGGACCGAGCCCAAGACCCAGGCATGTGCCCTGACTGGGAATCCAACAGTGACTTCTTAGTTCATGGATCAATGCTCAACCACTTAGCCACACTGGCTGGGCTCCTCTAGATAACTTTAAATGACTTATCTTTGAAGTCACAAATCCTTTTTTCTGCTTCCTTAAGTCTGTTATCAAAGCTCCCCATTATATTTTTTATTTTATTTATTGTATCCTTTAGGTCAAGATTTGCTATGTGATCCTTTTTATGATCAATCTCTTTATTGAACTCCTTTTTTGTTTATGCATTGCTTTCCTGATTTTTGTTGAGTTGTCTGTGTTCTCTTGTAAATTGCCAAGCTTCCTTAAAATAATATTTTGAATTCTTTGTCAGGCAATGTTACAAATCTTAAGTTCTTTAGTTTGTTATTAGAAAGTTATTGTGTTCCTTGTGTGATGCCATGTTTTCTTTATTTGTGTGTGTGTGTGTGCATGTGTGTGTATGTTTGTGTGTGGAGTTTTTTGGGGGGTTTCTGTGTTTTTTTTCAGAGCCTTGCATTGGTGTCTGTACATTTGCAGGAGAAGTCAACTCTTCCAAACTACATGGACTGACCTTGGTGGGGAAAGACTTTATTTATGGGTGGATGTGACGGCACTGATGGATTGTTTATGGTGGCTCCAGCTCTGTGGGGGCTCAGCCATGGTTCTGGATTTGGGGAGGCCACAGTGGCATAGTTTCTGTGGAGCACCATCAAGTGAGGACAGCATTAACATCAGGATCAGGGATTTTTTAGTTGCCAAGGATGTGGGTGTTTGTGACAAAGGCTGCTGGGTCCTCCTGTTCTTCTTTTTCCCTGTGAAAGAAGTCACAACTGAAGAAAACTGTCTTGGCATTGGGTCAGACTTATAGATTACATTTATATACTAGAGACCCAGTGCACAAAATTTATGCATGAGGGAGGGGGTTGTCCCTCAGCCCGGCCTGCACCCTCTCCAATCTGGGACCCCTCAAAGGATATCCTACTGCTGGTTTACAGGGATCGGGCCTAAACCGGCAGTTGGACATCCCTCTCGCAATCCGGGACTGCTGGCTCCTAACCGCTCACCTGCCTGCCTGCCTGCCTGCCTGATTGCCCCTAACCACTCTGCCTGCCCACCTGCTCACCCCCAACTGCCCCCCACTGCCGGCCTGTTCGCCCCCAACTGCCTCCACTGCCGGCCTGCTCACCCCCAACTGCCCCTCCCTGCTGGCCTGCTTGACCCCACCTTTCCTCCCCACTGGCCTGCTCGCCCCCAACTGCCCCCCTGCTGGCCTGATCACCTCCAACTGACCCCCACTGACAGGGTGAGGGTCTGATGGCTGTTTGCAGGCTGGCCAAGCCTCCCAGCAGGGACCCTCACCCCATGGGAGTGTGGCCAGCCTGGGTGAGGAGCTGAGGGCTGTTTTCCGGCTGGCCACATCCCCCAGAAATCCAGGCTCCCAGCCCCTCCTTTTTTTCTTTTCTTTCTTTTTTTTCAGCGCCTCCTTGAGCAGAGGCAAGGGTGGGCTGGAAGCAGGCATCTGGGATTTATTTATCTTCTATAATTGAAACTTTGTAACCTTGAGTGGAGGCCAGGGCCGGCCAGGGTAGGCAGGAGGCTTGGCTTCCTCCATCTCCAGGGGCAACCCAAGCCTCCTGCTCACTCCAGCTCCATGGCTGCTGCCATCTTAGTTGGGCTAATTTGCATACTTGCTCCTGATTGGCTGTGGGTATAGCGGAGTGATGGTAATTTGCATGTTTCTCTTTTATTAGTGTAGATTAACTTTTTTTCACTTTTTCTTTTTCCATTCCTCTAACATGGGAGGTAGGGTAGTTTGGGCAGTCTAGATATCCTAAAATGAAGGTTCCAAATGAGCCATCATCTGAACATATCCTATATAATAAAAGGCTAATATGCAAATTGACTGAACGGTGGAACGACCAGTCACTATGACGCTCACTGACCACCAGGGGGCAAATGCTCAATGCAGGAGCTGCCCCCTGGTGGTCAGTGGGATCTCACAAGGGGAGCATCACTCAGCCAGAACCCAGGCTTACAGCTGGCGACTGCAGCAGTGGTGGTGGGATCCTCTCCCGCCTCCACAACAGCACTAAGAATGTCTGACTGCCAAGGGGAGCGGGCCTAAGCTGTCAGTCGGACATCTCCCGAGGGTTCCTAGACTGCGAGAGGGCACAGGCTAGGCAGAGGGACACCCTTCCCCAGAGTGCATGAATTTCATACACCAGGCCTCTAGTACTAAAAGAAAATTATTGTCTTAGAAATTAAAACAAGATTAATGCTCTCCAACCCCAACTCTTTTACTCAAATAACCTTTTACTTTAGTAGTTTTCAGATATACTTTGATACTAAAAGTCAGATATCTTATTACCAGGGGAAATTTATCAGCTGTATGGTTGTTATTTTTTCTTATTTATGAATTATAATTTTACCTGGGGTACTTGAACCATACCATAATACCTTCATTGATCCCAGATGAAAAAGTTTCAATACACTTAAATAAAAATTTAATCTGTAGATCAAAGTGTTTTCAAGAGGAAGTTTTAAATTTTCATTTTTTATATTATTCTAACATGCTTAGTAATTCTAATATTTAAATTTTTTGCAAACTTGAAGAAATGATATAAATTCTTTGTAAAAATTTCTAAAATGTTGAAAAAGTAAAACAGAAGACAAAAATTACCTAAAATATTAATAATTTTTATTCTGTTACACATTATTTTACTCTTTTTCTCATGCATATTTTGTAATGTTGCCATATTTTTATTCTTTTGCCACTTATTTCGTCTCTCAGAAATCTGTTGCTTTATCATTTATATTATCATTATAGTAGTTTGTAATACACATAACATATTTGAACTATTGTACTGTGTTTAATTTGTAGTATTGTACTGTTTTTACTTAAACTATAGTAAAAATAATTGTGTATAATCCTTTTTTGTGTGTGCTTCTGATTGTTTCTTTAGAATACATTCTTATAAGTGGAATGTTGCATTAACCAGCAAGCCATTTTTCAGTTTTCCTAACATATTTCCAAGTTATTATCTAGATTCCAGATTAGTTCTAGAGTCTAGAAAGTTTTTACCAATTTATGATACCTCCATCAAAGTAAGAAAACTCCAATATCATCATAATCTATCCAACCCTGGATTTGCCAGTACATTAGTCTGTCAATGGAAGCACATTGAAATTCATGTCTTTTTTAGTGAGATTGAACATATTTTTGAATGTTATTAGTTATGTTGATTTTAAGTGAATTATATTCAGCTCTTATCTACTTTTTTGTTGATGTGCTTTATTTTTATTTTATTTTTTAATTTTTAACATTAAAAAGTTTATTTTTTTAATTTAATGGAAGTCAAATTAAGTTTTCCTCTTGCTAGTGTCTTTCTTCATTTTTATGTTTAGGCAATCCTTCCCAAACCCAAGGATAGGAAAACAATACTCTCTATATTTTATTCTGAGTGCTTCATAATTTTGCTACATTGAATTCATTTATGAGATTTGTTTTAATGCATGTTTAGAGGAGAAGGCCTCAATTAGGCCAATCCATTTACAGTCTTTCATTTAACTACCTACCAATTCGATGAGATTGATATCACCATTCTTAACAGAAAACTGAGAGACAGAGAGATGTTATTTTAGATGATCAAATGTCTGGTAAGTGGTGTGCTTAACTATTATAATCTACATTAGCATGGAAAATCTCAGATGCTTTCCATAAGAATTTCCTAGAGTGCTGCCTAATCAGACTTAATTTCGGGATTTCTCCATTGTTTAGTTCCAGTCTTTAAATCATGCTGCCAAATACTTCCTTTGTCTTTGATAAATGTCATAAATTGGCCGCTCTAGTATGTACCACTTTTCACTAGACACAGTATTGCTATTTCTCCTCTGGTATAGTATCATCTATTTTTTACTAGCATAGAAAAAATATTTTTTCTGGATTTCATATAGGCTCGGTGAGCAAAAAATCAGAAGATAACTTTTCATGAAACTTGACTGAAGTTTTAAAAGCAATAAGAGGGAAATTCAAAATAGTGAATGATAGTGCAACAGTCCAGTGCTCTCACTAAGAATGGCTCCTGATTCACTGGAATGGCTCCAGAGGCATCTCAACCCTACTAATAGAATAGGAGGCACGACTTTAGCACATGCAGTGCCTTCTCACCCCCAAGACTACCACCTCTAGAAGGGTTCCAGGCACCTTTGGGTTTCAGTCTGGGTCAAAGTAACTCCTGACCCTAAAGAGAGGAAAATATTTTCCTTTTAATTCACTTACTCACTGGTCATTGACACATTAACATCTCTTTCTTTTCATTGATGTTAGAGAGAAACATCCAAGGGTTGCTTCCGGTATGCGCCAGACCAGGAATCAAACCTGAGACTCTTTGGTGCATGATACAACACTCTAACCACTGAGAAACACTGGCAAGACACTCATTAACATCTTGAATCTTGATTTTCTCCCTCAGCATTGATCTCTTCATAGTATAATTTAAAGCGGGAATATACGTTTCTTTCTTGAGAAACTTCATTCTTAAACACACCCACCAATGCTTTCACACACACACACACACACACACACACACACACACACACACACACCTCCAGGCTACTCTGGTTCTGTAAGCAGCAATAAAATGACCAAATACAGTAGATCAATATCCCCAAACCTAGGTTATTAAAACTTAAGTAACACATAACAATATAAATCATCTGAAGCCATGCCAAGTTTGATCAGATTTCTTTTCATCCTTCTCTAAGCAGCTATTTGAAAGAGCTTGTGATCTATTCCTGTTATTATTATTTGTGTAGAAAAAATATTCCAAAAATCAATGACTTAAAAACACATACATTTATTTGGTCACAAGTTTGTCTATGTTTTATGCAAGCCTTGGTGGATCCAGCATACCTTTCCTCTGTTTGGCATCAGCAAAGATGGCTTAATTATCAGGAACTAGAATCATCTGAAGATGGTCATTTACATGTCTGGCAGGGGTTGTTGCCTGCCAGTTGGGATCTAGCTGAGGCTATCAGGCAGCACACCTACACATGATGTTTTGATGTGGCCTAGTATTCCTTACAATATTTTGTTTGTATTCAAAGTGTAAATGTCCAAAGATGCAGATTGAAGCCATATTACTTTATAACCTAGCATAGAAAGTCATATTGCATTATTTTCACCAATTTTATTAAATCAAAACCATCACCACATTCCATCTAGGTTCAAAGAGATGGGAAAAAAAAGACTGTACTTCTCAAGAAGGGATGTCAAGGCTCTGGAAAATTTTGTGGGGTAAGAAATTTGCTGTGGCTGATTTTATAAAATGCCACCAGCCACAATCATCTTTTTTGGTTATAAAAATCCACATTCACCTACATGCAAAAAAATTCTACCTCCTCTCTAAGGCCCCCAAATTCTCATCCCATTATGGGTATGGGTTCAGGTTCAGACTCTAAATTATGTTCAGTTGTATATGCAGCTTCAGAGTAGTTCTTATCAATTAAAAATCCTGTTAACTACATAGAAAACTTATCAACTCCCAACACACCCACCAAACAATGGCAGGATATGCATTGGGATAAGCACTACAAACACTCTAATTCAAAAGAGTGAAAAGAGAGGCCCAGAATGATAAGTGGTCTACAGAACTCTGTCATCCTGGAAGGCACATATTGGCAGTGTCTGATTTGTGACACCTTAATAAGAGTAAAGGGGATTCAAAGCGATTTTTATTTATTATCTTATTAAATTCTTAACATATAAAATGTGTACAATGAGTATACATTTATGGATTACTTTTGAATTATGATAGTATAAATATGTGTTTTAATTTGGAGAAGGATTAAATAGGCATTCAAAAAATACAATTGATAATCCAGACACTAAGATTTGAAATCAAAATGATGAATGCAACATAAGTTATGACTACAACAAATTTAAAGCCTGCTAAGTCTGTAGTTTGAAAATCAATACATAAATATATGAGGAAAGCAAAAAAACTATTGTGGCCATGTCTTTTTTTTGTTAGAAATATATAGTATTTATTAAAAAATGTGATACAAAAAAAAATCCCAGTTACTGAGAATTTTATTAAATATATTGTGGAACTGGAATATATGTAAAACTTTTTTTTCATTTCTTTATTGATTAAGGTATCACATATTTGTCCTCATCCCCATATTCCCATCCCAAACCCCTCCCCACATATGCTCCCACGCCCCTGTTGTCTGTGTCCATTGGATAGGCTTATATGCATGCATACAAGTCCTTTGGTTGATCTCTCCCCCTTCCCCCCACACTCCCCTACCTTCCCTCTGAGGTTTGTCAGTCTTATCGATGCTTCCCTGTCTCCGGGTCTGTTTTTGTTCATCAGTTCATGTTGTTCACTATTTCCCCTAGATAAGTGAGATCATGTGTTACTAGAAATACACTTATAAGAACCAAAAATGAGAAAAGCAATAATGGTTATGCTGGGAGGCAAATGAATCAGTCTGTAGTGAGTTTCATTCTGGGCCAACAGTTCTTTTGAGTCCCAATTTCAATGTCGAACAGTTCCTTATGTGTACTTGTCAGCAATGATATTTCAGTTCTGGATGGTGGACAAATGGAGGCAATGCAGGTCCGACCCTCGCTGGTTTGGTCCTAGGCAACCTGTAGTGACGCACAACTGCTGACTACTAGCATGGCAAGGCGTCATCAGCGTCTTCCATCTCTGGACTGTTTCTCTTCTGTCTTAATGGCTGGAACAATCCTGTCAATTCCCCTCTGTTGCAGGGATCCACATGGTCTTGGAGTTGTTTTCTGAAAATATACAAACATATTCTCGACCAAAAGTTAATAAAGGAATCTTTTCTATAAATTTGACTTGGGATCCTTTTCTATTTTTTGCCCAAACGATATTCCTTTGGCTTGTTTTGACACCATGTGTGTTTTTCATGGGTGTCTTGCTGTTAGCATTACAAATGAAAGTTTATTTTCTAAAGTAAAAATTTTCCAGATGTAATTTACTTACAGGATATTTTTTCTTACATGATATTCTTCTACTATCCCCCCTTTTTTAATTTAAATATTAGGAGGATTTTGGAAATTTTATAATGTAATCTTGATAGCTTTTAAATTTTAATTTTTTGCACTAAAATATGACTGTTATAGGTTCATTACATGTTACTCAATTTTACCATGAGATGAACTACCAATAAAAATTTTAGTTAACACTTTAGGACCAACTTTTTGTCCAGTACAATTAATTTTTTTAGAATATTTGCTTATTGCAATTAGCCAATTAAAAATAGTCTGAAAACTTGACTACTATTTTACTGTCAAATTTAATACTTTAACAACAATCTTATTTTACCCTGTAAATATTAGTGGAAAGGATTATTTGCCTTCTTGAGTAGGCCCTGAGCATTCCTGGTACTATGTTGGATTAGGCATCAAAAACCCACTTCTCCACACCATGGGTACAAGACATCTCAAACAAGTCTTGTTGCAGTGAGAGGACAGCTGCTGTCGGCCAAGTCTCTGTCTGTTACCAAGGTGCCGATTTGAGCAGGGCATGGCAAGCGAGGCAGCCATGTGGGCAGTAGACCTCCCTCAGAAGGGGTGAGGGTTCAGGCCCCTGCAAAGTTGGGGGGGTGAGGGTCTGTGCACCACCTCTGTTGACCCCCAAGTTCCCTACTCTTGGCCCCTATGCGACTATGCCTGTTTTAGGTTGTTCCTTCCCTGAGGAATCTTACCCGTCTCTGGCTAACTAGCTATCCTCAAGGGCCAAGCAGGGTAATGTGAGGTTCAGTTCTGTCTCTTTGGTAGCCTATGCCCCCATGGCCTCCACGCCCAGCACCTGCCTTGGGATCCTCTTGCCTGCTGGCGGGGTCCCAGCACTGATAACATATATTGGGAACTCAGGTTTCTTCTCCAGGGAGGTCCCAGCTCACCTCACTGGGCAAGAGACAGATCCATGGTACCAGCCATCACAAGGCTTCAACCTCGGCATGAACAGAAAGCTCTGGCAACAGCTGTGGGCAATTGGATTGTGAAAAGAGGGTCCCTCCTGGCCAAAAGGGCAAGAGGGGCCAATATAGAATGCTCAGGTGCCTTCCCAGGGGGCTCTCTATACAGTGGAAGGGATTAAATCCTTTCATGTCCTTTTTAAATTGCTGCCAGACATTCAAAGAATTAGTTTGTAAGTTTGTTTGGGATAATTGTACATTATGCTGTTGTAATTCTAAAATATCAAGAGATGTGTTACCTTTGTCTACAAGCACCAAGATGATTTTTTATTGATTCCCAAGGGAGAGAGGTACTATTATAGGTAATGGGGGTAACACAAATCTGGGAAAAATTATAATGACATTGTAAAATAATATCATGTAAGGATATTCTTTGCTCTAGGACATGGCAATTCTATTTCAAACTGGATGTCAATTACTTTTTGTATAGACAAGGTCTTAGTTACATTTTCTGCACCTTTCCAGGAGAAAATAGTGATAGTCCCTTCCTTTGGTGTCCACACAAGGCAGAAACCTCTCTTTAATTTTACACACAAAGGAACAGTGGTTTGATTTTGTGTCATACAAGAGGGAAGATGGGTGGCGACCCCTGTGTAATTATACTTCCTTGCCCCACCCGTGGTCCTCCTGGATGACCAAGGTGTTTGGTATTATTGGTGACTACATTAGGTGGAGGATCAATCCACATAAGGGCTCTTACCCATAAAGGGTTAGGAGCATAAGTCCAAAATACTTCCCCATTTGCTGCAGGTAATATTACCGTACTTCTGATGACTGCTAGCTTGGCAGGAAAGATGTACTCAGGCGTTCTTGGGGTTTTTGTTACCTTACAATTTCTTTTTATTTTTTATTTTATTATTATTATTTTTTTACATATGTGTCCTTATCCCCCCATTACCACCCACCCCCCCACTCCTGACCCACCCCCTGTTGTCTGTGACCATTAATTAGGCTCATATGCATGCACACCAGTCCCTTGGTTGATCTCTCCCCCTTACTCCCACCGAACACCTCCTTCCCTGAGGTATGAGGTTCTGATAGAGGTTTCTGGGTCTCTAGATCTGTTCTTGTTCTTCAGTCTATGCCATTCATTATATTCCACAAATGAGTGAGATCATGTGATATTTATCTTTCTCTGCCTGGCTTATTTCACTTAGCATAATGCTCTCCACATCCATCCATGTTGTTGCAAATGGTAGGAGTTCCTTCTTTTTTGCCGCAGTGTAGTATTCCATTGTGTGGATGTACCACAGTCTTTTTATCCACTCATCTGCTGATGGGCATTTAGGCTGTTTCCAAATTTTGGCTATGGTGAATTGTGCTGCTATGAACATAGGGGTGCATATATCTTTTCTGATTCATGTTCCTAGTTTCTTGGGTTATATTCCTAGAAGTGGGATCACTGGGTCAAATGGGAGTTCCATTTTTAGTTTTTTGAGGAAACTCTATACTGTTCTCCACAGTGGCTGCACCAGTCTGCATTCCCACCAGTAGTGGAAAAGAGTTCCTTTTTCTCCGCATCCTCACCAACACTTGTCGTTTGTTGATTTGTTGATGATAGCCATTCTGACAGGTGTGAGGTGATACCGCATTGTTGTATTGATTTGCATCTCTCTGATGATTAGTGACTGAGCAGGTTTTCATATGCCTCTTGGCCTTCCTTCTATCTTTTTCGAAAAGTATCTATTTAGATCAGTTGCCCATTTTTTGATTGGGTTGTTTATTTTCTTTTTGTTAAGTTGTATGAGTTCTCTGTAAATGTTGGAGATTAAACCCTTATCGTTGATATCATTGGCAAATATATTCTCCCATGCTTTCTTGTTGTTTTATTGATGGTTTCCTTTGCTATGAAAAAAGCTTTTTATTTTGATGTAGTCCCATTTGTTTATTTTCTCCCTAGTTTCCATTGCCCAAGGAGCAGTATCAGTGAAGAAGTTCTTTCGGCATATGTCTGAGATTTTGCTGCCTGTGGATTCCTCTAGTATTTTTATGGTTTCCCATCTTATGTTTAAGTCCTTTATCCATTTTGAGTTTATTTTTGTGTTTGGTGAAAGTTGGTGATCTAGTTTCATTTTTTTTGCATGTATCTGACCAATTTTCCCAACACCATTTGTTGAAGAGACTGTCTTGATTCCATTGTATGTTCATGCCTCCTTTGTCAAAAATTAATTGGGAATAGTGGTTTGGGTCAATTTCTGGGTTCTCTATTCAGTTCCATTGATCTGTATGTCTGTTCTTGTGCCAATACCAGTCTGTTTTAAAAACAGTGGCTTTGTAATACAGCTTGATATCTGGTATTGAGATCCCCCCTACTTTGTTATTCTTTCTCAGGATTCCTGCAGCTATTCGGGTTCTTTTTTTATTACAGATGAATTTTTTGAAGGTTCCTTCTAGGTCTGTGAAATATGCCATTGGTATTTTAATGGGAAGTGCATTGAATTTATAGATTGCTTTGGGTAGTATGGACATTTTGATGAGGTTGATTCTACCAATCCATGAACATGGTATGTTCTTCCATCTGTTTATTTCTTCCTTTATGTCTTTTTTCAGTGTCATGTAGTTTTCCATGTTTAGGTCTTTTACCTCCTTAGTTAAATTTATTCCTAAGTATCTTAATTTCTTTGGTACAATGGTAAATGGGATTGCTTTTTTTAATCTGTCTTTCTGTAAGTTCATTATTGGTGTATAGGAATGCCATAGATTTCTTGGCATTAATTTTGTATCCTGCTACCTTGCCGAATTCATTTATTAAGTCTAATAATTTTTTGATAGAGTCTTTAGGGTTTTTTATGTACAGTATTACGTAATCTGCTAATAAGAACAGTTTTACTTCTTCTTTTCCAATTTGGATGCCTTTTATTTCTTCTTGTCTGATCCCAATGGCTAGTACTTCCAGGACTATGTTGAATAGGAGTGGTGAGAGTGGGCATCCCTGTCTTGTTCCTATTCTTAGAGGAAATGGTTTTAGTTTTTGCTCATTGAGTATGATGTTGGCTGTAGGTTTGTCATATATGGCTTTTATTATGTTGAGGTATGATCCTTCTATTCCCACCTTGCAGAGAGTTTTTATCAGAAAAGGGTGTTGGATTTTGTCAAATGCTTTTTCTGCATCAATTGATATGACTATATGATTTTTATCTCTCAATTTGTTTATTTGATGTATCACGTTTATTGATTTGCAGATATTGTACCATCCTTGCATCCCTGGGATAAATCCTACTTAGTCATGGTGTATGATCTTTCTGATGTACTGCTGGAGCCGATTTGCTAGAATTTTGTTGAGAAGTTTGGAATCTTTGTTCATGAGGGGTATTGGCCTGTAATTCTCTTTCATTGTGATGTCTTTATCTGGTTTTGGTATTAGGGTGATTTTGGCTTCATAGAAGGAGTTTGGAAGTGTTCCTTCCTCTTGAATTATCTGGAATAGTCTGAGGAGGATAGGTTTTAGTTCATCCTTGAATGTTTGGTAAAACTCCCCTGTGAAGCCGTCTGGCCCCGGGCTTTTGTTTGCTGGAAGCTTTTTGATGACTGCTTCAATTTCTTCCATAGTTATCAGCCTATTGAGATTCTTAGAATCCTCCTGCGTAAGTTTTGGAAGGTTGTGTTTTTCTAGGAATGTGTCCATTTCCTGCAGTTTGACTAGTTTGTTAGAAAAGAGTTGTTCATAGTATTTTTTAACAATCCTTTTTATTTCTGTGGGGTCTGTTGTTACTTCACTGCTTTCATTTCTGATTTTGTTTATTTGGGTCCTCTCTGCTTCTTGGTGAGCCTAGCTAGAGGTTCATCAATCTTGTTTATCCTTCCAAAGAACCAGGTCTTGGTTTTGTTGATCTTTTGTATTGTTTTTTTTCTCTCTATGTCATTCATTTCTGCTCTGATCTTTATTATTTCCTTCCTTCTGCTCACTGTGGATTTTCTTCTTGCTCTCTTTCTAATTCTTTGATTTGTTGAGTTAGATGATTTATTACCATTTTTTTCTTGTTTCTTGAGGTAGGCCTGTAGAGCTATAAACTTCCCTCTCAGGACTGCTTTCATTGTGTCCCATAGGATTTGAAATGTTGTGTTTTTATTGTCATTGGTTTC
The DNA here is from genome assembly GCF_951640355.1 of Cnephaeus nilssonii. Taxonomy (NCBI): domain Eukaryota; kingdom Metazoa; phylum Chordata; class Mammalia; order Chiroptera; family Vespertilionidae; genus Cnephaeus; species Cnephaeus nilssonii. The sequence continues at coordinate 106,303,316 of NC_137074.1, forward strand.
CAGGATGTTTTTATTTTCTTCTTTGATCTCATTGATAACCCAATCATTGTTTAGTAGCATGCTCTTCAGCTTCCAAGTCTTGAATTTTTTGGAATGTTTCTATTGTAGTTTATTTCTAATATTATGCCATTGTGGTCTGAGAAAATGCTTGATATGATTTCAATCTTTTTGAATTTGGGGAGACTTTGCTTATGACCCAATATGTGGTCTATTTTTGAAAATGTCCCATGTGCACTTGAGAAGAACATATAATCTGTGGCTTTGGGGTGAAATGCTCTGAAGATGTCAATTAGGTCCATCTGATCTAGTGTGTCATTTAGAATTGCTGTTTCTTCGTTGATTTTTTTGTCTAGAGGATTTATCCAGGGATGTCAGTGGTGTATTAAAGTCCCCTACTATGATTGTATTGATGTCGATCTCTCCCTTGATATCTTCCAGGAGATTTTTTATGTAGTTGGGTCCTCCTACGTTGAATGCATATATGTTTACCAGAGTTATATCTTCTTGTTGAATTGCTACCTTTAGTATTATGTAGTGGCCTTCCTTATCTCTTATAAGGGCCTTTACTTTGAGGTCTATTTTATCAGATATAAGTATCGCAACCCCAGCTCTTTTCTCATTACCGTTTGGCTGAAAAATATTTTTCCATCCCTTAACTCTCAGTCTGTGTGAGTCCTTTGCTATGAGGTGGGTCTCTTGTAGACAGCAAATAAATGGGTCATGTTTTCTTATCCATTCTGTTACCCTTTGTCTTTTGATTGGTGCATTTAATCCATTTATGTTTAATGTTATTATTGATAAGTTCATGTTTGTTTTCATGTTTTTCCTTAGTGTTTGTGTTTCTTCTTGCCTTTCTCTTTCTTCTTTTCACAGCAGTCCCTTTAGCATTTATTGCATTGCTGGTTTGGTAGTGATAAACTCTCTTAGCCCTTTTTTGTCTGTGAAGCTTCTGATTCCACCTTCAATTTTGAATGATAGCCTTGCTGGGTACAGTATTCTTGGATTCATTCCCTTGCTTTGCATCACTTTGTATATTTCATTCCATTCCCTTCTGTCCTGGTGTGTTTCTGTTGAGAAATCAGTTGATATTCTAATAGGAGAGCCCTTGTAGGTAACTTTCTGTCTCTCTCTGGCAGCCTTTAAGATTCTTACTTTGTCATTGGTGTTTGCCAATTTAATTATGATGTGTCTTGGTGTCAGTCTTTTGGGGTTAAACTTGTTTAGGACTCTATGTACTTCTTGGACTTGCATAGTTTTTTTCTTGCCAATATCAGGGAAGTTTTCTGTCATTATTTCTTCAAACACGTTTTCTATTTCTTGCTTCTCTTCCTCTCCTTCTGGTATCCCTATTAAGCGAATGTTGTTTTGTTTTGTGTTGTCCCAAAGCTCCCTTAGGCTCTCCTCTTGCTTTTTAAGTCTTCTTTCCAGTTGCTGCTGTGTTTGTGTGTTTTTTCCTACCTTGTCCTCTAATTTGCTGCTGTGGTCCTCAGCCTCTTCCAGTCTATTGTTTAAGCCTTCCATTGTGTTCTTTATTGCAGCTATGTCATTCTTCATCTCCTCTTGGTTTCTTTTCATGTTGGTGACATTCTCATTCAGCTCCTTATAGTTTTCATTGAGTTGTGTGTATTTTTCATCCAGCCATTTAAACATCCTTATAACCATTACTCTAAATTCTATCTCTGATAAGCTGCTAGCCTTGAATTCATTTAACGCCCTTTCTGGTGATTCCTCTTTTTCTTTCCTTTGGGTATTGCTTTTTTGTCTTCCCATGTCTTCCTGTAATGTTTTAATTGTAGATCCAATTGCTTTGCTGCCAAGGTTCTTTTGGGGATGGTGCTACTGGCGTAATCTCTCAGTTCTCCTGGGCTTGTTAATCTAGTATAGCTCCCTACTTGAGCTATTTGGGTTCTCTTGATGTAGGCCTGCGAGTTTGAGAGGCACAACTGTGGTGTCTAGAAGTCAGCCGCTGTGGAGGGGAGTGTCCCAATATTTGCTGTCTTGCACCCTTAAATGTAATCTCGCATGCCCAGCAGGGACTCACAGTGGCCCCCAGGAACCTCTGTTGGGGTGATGGGTCTCAGAGGGCCTGCTCTTTGGAAAGGCATGGCTGTGGTGCCCAGAGTTCTTCAGTCGTGGGGTGGGCTGACCCATCTTCTGCTGTTTTACCTGTGGTGGGCAGGCGCTTACTCCCAGCGGCAGCTCACAGGAGCACCCTTGGTATATTTGCCAGCGAGGTGCACTGAAGGACTCTGAAGGGCCCTGGCAGTGTAGCTGCGCAATTGAGGTGCCTTTGGAGGTGAAGGTCCCAGGGTCCGCGGGTCTGCAGCTGGGGTAGCAGGACCTTGGCTGGAGTTGCTGCTGGGTCGCGGGGCACTTCCAAGGCCTGTCTTGTTGGTGGTGTTGATCCCATGTCTTTTTGTTATGTCTTGTTTTACTATATGCTCTCCTGATATGAATAAGAAATAAATAATATCAAAATGTTTTGTGGAGTATAATGTAAGCTATTTATAACCTCTGCAGTTGTGAATTTCTAGATAAGCTCATTCTCAGAACAATGAAAAATTCACAGTTAAGTTACCAGCATTAAAAATTTACTTTAATTATTTTAAACAATTTTAAAATATAAAGTCTTCTGCATTTTTAAGTACAGTCTTGCTCAATGCAATCGTTTGTTGTATGTGACTTAATGTAAGTAAGAATATTGTTATATAAAAGCAATAAGCTCAGAATCTGTTGAAACATGAAGTTCAACTTTTCCATTTATATCTATGAAATAATGTTTCTTATCCTTATTGAATTGCTAAATAAACTAAAAAAGACTAATGATCCAAATGCAGATTTCAAAAGAAATCTTACGTGTACAGCATATGTTATACTATACGACAATTTCAACTCTGTATTTTGAAAATTAATACATGCAGATAATAAAAAAGCAAAATATGATGACCAAGATTATTTTACTCTATTTCCTCCTGGAATATATTATAGGAAAAATAAATAATAAAAATGAAGGGCTGCTATAGTTTTTGAAATTTGCTATCACATTTCACTAATATTCATAGACTGGGTGCTGTCAGTCCGTGTTGTAATATGCCATTTCTAATTTTGATTTAGAAGCTGGATAGCTAATTTCAGGGCATCATGAATTAAGCAAAAATATATCAGTTCAATAAAATTAATGAAATAAACCATCTCTGATCAGTGATTCTAGGGGCTTTTTGATAAGTAAAAGTCCATTTAAACTTTGCTTAATTGGTGTTTTGTTTTGTTTTGTTTACACGGTGTTGCTGGCTTTGCATTTTTTTACCACATTCCAAACTGGTGTCATCACAAATTTGCTAGGGCTAGAATTCATGGTGTATGGTTATGTGATTACATATTTTTTGTGAAATATTGCTGTAGAGTTTTTAAAGCACAATTTTTTAGTCAAAGTAGTGACAGTATGAAATAAATGCATATGTATTTTCTGACACTCTGTTCCCCAATAGTAGAGTTCTGGAAGGGAACTGAAGCCTGCATTTGCCTCTAAGGTTTCCAAGTTCTCTTCTGAAACTGACCATTCAAATTGCACACTAGAGAGTAATGGCCAGCACCTCTCATTGCAAAGCATATTACTTAACCCTTTAGTTCCCACTGAATATCTTCTAGACTGGCTTTGTAGGAAGCGAAGCAGCAAAACAGCCATCCTGCATGATCCTGGGAAACATTAAAAACAACAATGGATAAGAAGTAATTTATATACTGAATGCCCCTCTGTCCTATTCAGCACATTTTGTAGAGTATCTCATTTTCTAAAGCACTTTGACAGGTCACCTTTAATGAAATCAAAGCTTTTAAGGGGAAAGACTGATGATATTGCAGCCCTGATATTCTCTCTCTACCAAATGGGCATAGTGTTCAGTGCTTAACTTAGCACAGTATTAGCTGCAAGATGCATGAGTTCCAAAATGATTCTAAGTGTTCATTTAACATGAGGCTTCCTTTGAGAAAAGGCTACCAGTGGTGCATAATCGTGCCAAATGTGCAGTAGTTTGATAATGTGGGTTGTAATCCACCAGGAACTAAATCCTGCTATTACCCTCTTTAGGGAGACTTCTAAAATTCTGCTCTTTATATTGTGAATAATAACCTGGAGTAATTAGAGGTTACTGGAAATCTCTGCACATGTGTGAAAGCTTTCTTCATGTAAGTCACAATAAAGTGTTTATTAATTGTGCTATCCCTAGAGATACAAATGGGGCACCTACTGTACCATTTCTTCTTCTCTAATAAGTAATTCTTTTGTTTTATGTATTGTGGCTTTAGTTATAATATAAATGAATCTTTAAAATTATATAATCATTGCCTTCTTCAATAACTGGAATGACTTTTGGGTACTGACAGAGGTCCTATTTCCATGGTGCTACAAGTAGGACCTGACTTCATGAAAATGTAGATATGCAAAAGCACACCTTTCACATGGAGATTTCAATTTATTGCTGACATATTTGTGCTTGTGAGTTTGTGTGTGTGTGTGTGTGTGTGTGTGTGTGTGTGTGTGTGTGTAAGAGAGAGAGAGATAGAGAGAGAGAGAGATAGAGAGAGAGAGAGAGAGAGAGAGAGAGAGAGAGAGAGCTGAAGTGTTGACATTCACCCATCTGAGGAGTGAACCCAGCAACCATTTCCAAGAGAAGCACTACATTCTGTTCAGGAAGTGAAGAGTTCCTTGTCAAACTGAGCCAACCAGGGGCTTTTAAAGGAAACAATCTAATCACCAAAATTGAAATTTGGCCAGGACACTGAAGCTGGTGCCTCCACTCTTTCAGAAAGTACAAGGACCCTGGTTTAATGTCTTATCTGAAAGTTGATGTTTACGGTTAAAAGTGCCTTGCTTTCATACACTGTTAGGCAATCCAGAGCTGAGGCTTCCATTAAAAAAAAAAAAAGTAATTGAATAAATAGTGGATTGGTATAACCGGTCCTCATTGGGGTAGGTATTGTGTTATTTTTAAAAAGAGAAAAGCAAGAATTATGTCTTTTTCTTATTAGTTCACAGTGACTTTTCTTACTTCAATGTCCAAAAAACATTTGCATTTAAATGTTTATGATTTATCAGAAAAATTAATCCTTCCTCTTATCAAAGTAAAAAATAATCATTTTATTCTATATATTTTCAGATAAATTTATCAAGGAATTAGTACATTTTAATTTCTGATATTAGCAGAGTTCCATACACCAACAGATAATTAAAATATTAATGAATGTATATGCATGTAATATGGTAAAAATTTTCAAGATGATAATTCAGAATGATCAGTATTTATAGAAATAAGCTTCATGGTTGGTGTTTAATTACAGATTGAATAGGGTCTTCAGAATATCTAGTGGAAATGAATTATTTGACAATATTCAGTTATAATCTAAATAAATCTCAATATTTAACATATTTTAATTGAAATTTCTGAACATAGTACAATTTCAGTAAATGTTTCAAATAGACCCTAATAAAATAGATAATAAATGCATCTTTTAAAAAGGAAAAGCCTTATGCATTTTAGTAGCCTTAATTATAACAATAAGATTTGATTTTTATTAAGTAAGGAAATATTAAAGGAAAGGTAATTTTGATGCTAGTTAAAAGGAATGATAATGTTATACAATTTATGAGTATAACAGTTTTCAGTTTAACTTATATGTATCAACTATCCACAGTTATCCAAGTCTCTCTACTTGTGAGTAGAATTTACTTTCTCATTTATCTTTATACTAATAGAACTAATCCCAAAGTTACTCTTAAATGTACTGCTCATTTCTCTTCAGGTCAGGGGGTCAGAACATTGTTCTCAGGAGGTCAGGGTCATCCTCATTAGCATTGCTCTGTTCTAAGGCTGCATGACATCTTTCGTCCTAAGAAGCCTGGGGTGCCTGGATGGAAAGGCAGATGGATATAGCAAAACTTACTCCACCCATAAATGTCCTTACTAATGGTAGGTCACCATTATATATTCTATCCATATATGAAGAACAGCATATTACTACTCTTTAGGCTTTATATTCTTTTAAGATTTACTCATGAGAAAAAAATGTCTGTGTTAAGGATAAGCCAAAAATAAGTTATCATACTTTAGTTTAAAAAATAATGTTCCTTTAATAACAAAAAGTATATTTAAAGCATTACAATTATAAGATAATTTCTAAAATGGGTCTAATTAAAAATTTTAACAATTTAGTGGCAGCAATTAATGTAATATAATTAATTTTTGCTCAGAATACAATTTTAAATTGAGTAGAAATTTTTACATATGTATATTATCTTATTTAATAATAGACAAACATGTAAATTGGCTGTACCTCCGTCCGCTACGCCACCAGCCAATCAGGAATGATATGTAAATTAACCCAACAAAGATGGCGGTTAATTTGCATACACAGGTGCCGATTGATGGGGGCAGGACGCTTGTGTCATCGCCATGGTGATGACGCAGGTGTTCTGCCCCACCCCGGGTCTCTCAGGGCCTCTGGGCAGCATGGAAAGGTGGGGCTGGAGCTGAAAGAGACGGCTCCTGAAGTGGAAAGAGGCAGCTCCCGGGGCTGAGCGGTAAGGGCCTGGGCCAGAGTGGAAAGGTGGTGCCGGCAGCCAGGGAAAAGAAAGCCCATTCTAGCACCAATCTTTGTGCATCGGGCTTCTAGTCAATAATAATAAAAGGATAATATGCTAATTAGACCAGACATCATTCTGAATATCCTTCCTGATGAAGCCAAAGGGAAACCAGCCTGGGTCCCAGGTGCCTGCCAGCTGCTGGAGGAGGAAAGATCAGGTCGCAGGTGCCAGGGGGAAGCTGGTGCCAGCAGCCAGGGGAAGGAAGGCCTACTCTTGCACAACTTTTTGTGAATTGGGCCTCTAGTAACATATAATTATATTGCTATTTTAATTATATAATACTAGAGGCCCAGTGCACAAAATCGTGCACTGGGGGAGTGTCCCTCAACCTAGCCTGCACCCTCTCCAATATGGGAGCCCTCAAGGGATGTCTGACTGCCAGTTTAGGCCCGATCCTACAGGCCCGATATCCCTCTCACAATCCTGGACTGAGGTGGTGGAGATGCTGGGTCTGGCCTCCTCCACACTGTGCAGAGCCGTGGGACCCCCAGGATTCACTGCGCAGAGCAGCCACCATGCTCCAACTCCGCTGTGCATGTGGCCATCTTGTGGCAGCTATCTTGTGACAACATCGCACAAGGGCATTATGCAAGGGCATGATGCCACCTAGGCTTTTATTATATAGGATCATATATTATGTCATAGCATAAAATTAATTAATTAATCATAGTATATATTATCGTGTTACATTTTTAATCATAATTATATTAAATATATCATAATATTTAATTCCAAAGTAATACTACATACTAGTATTATAGCCCTGAAGGAAACAGTCTTTATGAAAAGCAAATCCAACATACAAAAGGCAACAGAACCAAAGAATAGAGTGAGAGGAGAAAAAGGGAGAAAGAAAAAGACAGGGAGATCAGGACTGACTGCAAATGACAAAATATGATAACTTGGGTCCAAGTATGTCTGAAGTATGTCTGATTCACTCCTAGAATTTTAATTACATGAAATTATAAACCTCCCTCTTTTTAAGTTGATTTGAGTTAAAGACCCCAAAGATTCCTTACTAATACATCTGCCATTGCTTCAATTAATAGGTAGTTAACTAGACTAAAACAATAAATTATACAATACTTCAAAATTGAAAACATATTTGTTTATATTTGCACAATGTTTTGAGATTTTAGTGTGTATGTACATCTTAAAGGGGAAAAAGAAGCTCATGTCATTTAACAAAGAGAAAATATATAGTCAATATATTTAGGGTTATAGTAATGATCATTAAAACCATTTTAATGATTAATAAAACTATCTATATATATAGAAGCCTAAGTGATCATCCAACTGTTCAACTGTCCAACTAGTAGCTATGATGCACAATGACCACCAGAGGGCAGAGGGCAGATGCTCCGACCAATAGCCATGACGCACACTAACCACCAGGGGTCAGACACTCAATGCAGGAGCTGCCAAGCTGCGGTGACTTGGTAGCTGCAGTTCTCAGGTGATTCACCCGGAAGTGGAGAGGAGGGAGCCTGATCCTGGGGTGTTACCCAAGAGCCACCCTCTCGCAACCTGGGACCCCTCGGGGGATGTTGGAGAGATGGTTTTGGCCAGATCCCCACAGGCCAGGCCGAGGGACCCCACTGGTGCACAAATTCGTGCACCGGGCCTCTAGTCCTATATAATAAAGAGACCTTACGCTGTCGCAAAGATGGCGGCACCCGCAGCCAATAAGGAGGGCATATGCTAATTGACTGCTACACCCTCAAAGATGGTGGTGCCCACAGCCACAAGATGGTGGCACCCAGTCCCCTCTGTCCCCCAGCCACCCAGGGCCAGCCCGCGGCGCAGGCAAGCCTCAGATGGTGGCTGCCCAGTTGATGCCTGAGGCACAGGCAAGCCTCAGATGTCGGCTGCCCAGATGCCCAGGGCTGCCCGAGGCTCAGGTAACCAGGGCCAGGGGAGGCTTGTGCTGCCAGCAGTGGCAACAGCAGAGGTGTGATGGGGCTTTGCATTCCCCTGATTGCTGGGTCGCCTCCCACCCCTGAGGGCTCCCAGACTGTAAGAGGGGTCAGGCCAGGCTGAGGGATCCATCCTCCAGTGCATGAATTTTCATGCACCGGGCCTCTAGTATAATATAAAAGACAACCTATGGAATAGGAGAAAATAATTTATAAACTGTATACCTGATAATGCGTAGATATCTGAAATATGATATATAAATAAATCACATTACTCAATAGTAAATAATAATCATCTAATTAAACTATGGCTAAAGGACTTGAATAGACATTTTCCCAAAGAATATATATAACTGGCCAACAAGTTCATGAACAGATTCTCAACATCACTAATCATCAGGAAAATGTAGATCAAAATCACAATGAGATATCATCTCACACCTGTTAGAATGGCTTTTATCAAACACACAAGAGCTAACAAGTGTGGGTGAGGATGTAGAAAAAAGGAAACCCTGTACACTATTGGTAAAACTGTAAATTGGTGCAGCCACTGTGGAAAACACTATAAAGGTCATTCAAACAATTATAACTAGAACAATCATGTGATCCAGAAATTGCATTTTTGAGTATATACCCATAGGAAATGAAATCACTATCTCAAAGGGATAATGTGAGATAATGGATGTGTTAATTAACCTGCTTGCAGTAATTATTACACTACATATACATATATCTAATCATCATGTTTTATTGTACACTTTAAAGATATATAGTTTTCTTTCTCAATTGTACCTCAATAAAACTGGGGAGAACTATAAGAGAGCCAGTTGATATAGTATTGTTGTTTATTAGATACAAAGAGTTTAAAAAGCATCCATTTATTTAGTAAATGTACTAAACACTTACTGTGTGACAGACAGTGTATGCGGGAATCCGCCCATTGTCTTCACTAGCAGAAGGTGTGGAGAAGGAACCTAGAATGCTGGTGACCCTTGAGCCCTGGCAAAGTTCAGAGCTATGCACCCACTGTTTAGTTGAGACAATGGTAGCTGAAGCAACTTCCCTACCAGACAGTCATGTAAATCCATACTGATAAGATAGTCTGCCTGTTACTGGAAATTGCCTGCTTAAGGGCTATAGGTGTATCCCAAATTGAATAAAAAGATGGCAAGGCTAGTGCCCAAGAAGAGTCTTTTCTCCTGAGCTGGGCTCCTGCCTCATCCCCCAATATTTTCAAATTATTTCTTATCTTGTCTATTTCATTTGCATGCAGCCCCTCTTCCAGAGCCCGAACCCTGAACCATGCGGGACATGGAGGTCTTTCACAAGTGTGGAGATTGAAGGTACAAAGGTACCTTTGACAGCACAGGAACAGAGTGGTGGAGAACGAAAAGAGAGGGTCAAGGAATAAATAAGATGCATCTAAGAGCTGGCACTGACAGGCATCTTGGTTATGAGAGAGAGAGAGAAAGGGGGGAGGGTAAGGGGTATAAATATAGTCTTTTTGATACATATATTTTGAAATACATTGGTTTCCTTTCTATATAAATATTCCAGTAATGTTTTTTCCTCCCACTTAAAAGGTAATTTAAAATCCAAATATGCTTTACTTGGAGCCCTAAATAGTTTTCAAATACTGTAACATTCCAAAGTGAAGTTCTCATGAAAATACTTTTTATTTCCTCCTTCTCCATGGCCAGATACGGTAAAGATCAGGAAAGGCCCTTGATGGATAAAGCATAGAGAAAGAGTTTTAGAGAGGTTGGCAGATGTGAAAGGTTTCCTGGGCCATTCCTGGCTGCTCCCTTGCTTGGGAGAACTGTCCCAATTCTGAAAGGCCCCTGAAAATTGAAGCAGAATTCCTCTGCTGTGTCAGTCATGGCTGGAAAAAACTGTCCAGACCATAGGTTCATTCTTCATTCCTCAGTATAAGACTATCTGAATTACAGATCTGATAGAGGATCTCTCTGCTGACATTTGTCCTATGAAAAACATCAGCCACCATTTTGGAACAGGCTCCCAGTCTCCTCCTCCCTGCTTGATGCGCCCATCCAGTTGTCTTTCTCTTTGCATCCCTCCTGCTGCTTAGGTACTAGCGAATCCTGGCAGTATATGAATGCCTTGTTTCTGAAACTACTGAACTGGGGCCCCAGCACTCTAACTTTCAAAGCTATGGCTGAGTTTACAGAATTGTCTGTATGCTAAAGACACTTCCAGGAAGACTGTTCTCAGGAGGATTCCTGTGAAATTCTGTACTGAGTGCTACTTAAAGGGAAGGTAACTCAAGCAAAAACAACAGACTTTTAGAATGAGGAAAATAAATTCTAGAAATCACAACAGAAGAAACCCCTTCCACCTGTAAACTCTGCTATTTTAATACTTTTTGTAAAAAAAACATAATTGAGTTGATCAAAAATTGAGTTGCAAAAAAGCTATATGTGAGCTGATTCTAACATAATTAGGGGAGGTTATCTTTAAGAAAAGTCATACAAAATTATAAAGATAAAACTAGAAATTAATGTATATTTATTTATAATGAGAAAAAATCATAACCAGTGAAAATTTTTAAAAAGCTAACCAAGCCCTAACCGGTTTGGCTCAGTGGATAGAGCATTGGCCTGTGGACTGAAAGGTCCCAGGTTTGATTCCAGTCAAGGGCATGTACCTTGGTTGTGGGCACATCCCCAGTAGGAGGTGTGCAGGAGGCAGCTGATTGATGTTTCTAACTCTCTATCCCTCTCCCTTCCTCTCTGTAAAATAATCAATAAAATATATATTTTTTAAAAAGCTAACCAAGAAGAAAATATATACCACAAATCGACCTATGCAAGCTTCAGTAGTGTCACAGTAAGCCACTTCTGATTCCAGATGATTTTGCAAGATTGTTCCAAGTAACTCTCCATCCTGTTACATTCTCCTTTTATTCTAGCACTTCCTCTCAAGCACATTTTCTCTATTTATATTTAAATGTTCTCAAGTCCCTGCTAGCTTAATATTTAATAATTTGCATATGACACCTATGACCCATATCCACATTGTAGTGTTACCCTAATATTCTCAATCAAACACCTGCCTAACACTGTTTTTGACCTCTTTGATTCTAAACCACTCAGAAACCTGGCCTTTACCATCACCAAAACATCTCTTGCTAAGAACTACCTAAGGTCAACCATGGACTTAATATCCAAACCAATCCTTGCCTTCAACTATCTTTTTAGCATTGTTCCAATATGTCAAGGTTCTCCCATTATCTGAAGTATCTTTCTCTTGTATTTGTGGTGCTACACTTTGCTTATCTTTTTCTCTTCTCTCTAGATACTTATTTTCATTCTCCTTTTCCATGTTATCTTCCTCTATTTGGTTATTATGTGTGGGAATTCTTCAAAACTCAGTCTTTTTTAAAAGTTATCTTTATTATTGAAAGTATTACATATGTCCCCTTTTCCCCCCATTAACTCTTTCTATCACACACCCACCCACTGCCCCAGGCTTTTACCACACTAATGTCTGTGTTCATAGTTTATGCATATATGGATACAAATTCTTTGGTTAATCTCTTCTGACCCACCATCTGAGATTCAACAGTCTGTTCCATGCTTCTATGTCTCCAGGTCTATTTTGTTCATCAGTTTATTTTGTCCATTAGATTCCACATATGAGTGAGATCATGTGACACTTGTCTTTCTCTGACTGGTTTATTTCACTTAGCAAATACTCTTCAGGTCTTAAAATCTCATTTTGTTCTAAATCTATTGTCTAAGAAATCTCATTGAAGCCCATGGTTTCAATTTACATCTGAAGAGAAAAGGCACAGATTTATATAGTCAGGCCAGGCATGCCTTTTGGACACCTCTACTTGTTATTTCAAACACCTCAAACTGCACTGTGGTCTTCCTCATCAGACCTAATTAGTGGCACCATCATCCATTCAGTTTCCTACATGAGCATTCCTAGTCAAGCATAACACCTTCCTCTCTCTCACACTCAAATCTAATCCATGAGCAAATCCACCAATTTACCCCTTAAAACCTCTCTGGTTCATCCATGGTTCTTCATATGAACGCTATCATTCTAAACCAAGTCACCATCATCTTATAGCTAAGCACTATAATAGCCTGCTAAGGATATTCCTATATCTACTCTTTCCAGCATTATAATCCAATCACCACAGAATTGTCAAAAGAATGCTTTTAAATTACAAACCAGATCTTTCACCTCTCCTTAAATATTTTCAGTGATTATCTGTTAAGTTTAGCATACAGACCAAGATCCTTCTGATGGCATATAATATCCTGCACAATGTGGCTTCCTTTTGCTCTGCCATGTCTCAAATTTGTGCCCCTTAGTCTCCAGGTTCCAGCCTTACTGGACACCTTTCACGTACTGAAGCTTGCTATATTACCCATCCACATACCGACCCCACTGAGTCTCCAGTCTTTATGCTCTTGAATTCCCTTTGTTTGGAATGCTGCTTATTTCCCATATATAGTAGAATCTCAGCAAAAACAAAACAAAATAAAACACTTATTTTGGGAAGCCTCCCCTGATTTCTGCTCTCACACCACCATCATCACTACCACAATGTAGAACAGTTTTGTTGTGTGTTTTTGCACTGTAAAAGAATAATTTTATTTGCATAATTAGTAGTTATCTTAGTACATATCTACATATTAATATAGTAATTAGTATATTTAACTCATTTGAGAGCAAGCACCAGGAATCATATCTGAATGTACCTGCCATTGCACCACTACCACCAAACAAATTCCCTAGCAAATATTAACCTATTTAATAAATACTAGGAACCCAGCCCACGATTCGAAATCATGCGGCACTGCCCACCCTCTAGTCGCCGGTCCAGCCCTGCCTCACTCCACGGGTCCTGCAGCAGCCACGACCACTGCTGGTCTGGCCCTGCCTTGCTCTCCGGGCCCTGCAGCGGCCACGGCCACTGCCAGTCCGATCCTGCCTCCCTCTCCCACCCTTGAAGCAGCCGTGGCCTCTGCTGATCAGCGTAAGCACGTGGAGGCCCCTGCTGCCCTGCCCCTGACTCGCACGCACAACCTCCTATCTGGTCGACCCGTTATGGTGTCCAGGTTAATTAGCATATTTCTCTATTTTATATATATAGATTTGTTAAATGTTGATTGAAATAGGCTCTCAACCTTTATTTTCACAAGTAATTAGGGCTCTGAATTCTAAAAAACTAGGCAAATACCCCAATTGCTAAGAGAACTGCTCCTGGTCATAGCTTTGGTCCTCCTCCATACCAGCTTAGATTCTGAAGCGCTAGGTAATTCCACTTGGCTGATCCTAGTTTTCTTTGACTTAGAAATCTCTCTTAATACCATTTATCTTTCTATTAACCCAAAATCCTCTCAAGATACCACTTCTGTAATTATCTCCCCTTCCTCTAGCATCTGCCGACAATTTGAGGTTCCAGAACGTCTGCCCATTGCCCAGCCTGGGAACTAGTATCCCAGGGACTGGAATATCTCCAGGCTTCCCACCAGGCCCAAGTGACATATAAGACAGATCAAACTGGAAATGAGTATCTATTTGGTCCCTACTGGCTTAAATTATTAAAATCAGCCCTTTTTAGACTCTGTATCATGCTCTAAATGCATTTATTTATCCTCTGTGTCCCATCATCACCAACCTGCCTTAATCCTAATGTCCTAATCCTATACTACCCACTAAGCTAGTATATTAATATACATTTATGTAAAATATATTTTAATTGAAAGAGACCCTCTGAAATAAGTATATTTTTAGAGTGAGATCTTCCAACATTCTCCATTTCATATTTTTCATTGTTGTCTTTGCTTATACCTGCATTGAGATTTATTGATTTTCTTGGGCTACCTAAGGTGGCTCAAATAGTAAACTAATGTGCTCTGAGAGTTAATGTCAGTTGTAAAAGATTCTCCCAGAAAAAAAAAAAAAAAAAAAAAAAGGTATTCTCCCCAAATCAAGTTCATTGGAATTCATAATGGTTTCTGTATGATATAGAAAATAAATCGAACACAGCATCTGCCCTAGAGTTCTTTCTTCTGCTATCAGGGAACACTCTTTAACTATGGGAAAATAGGCAGTGGCTCCTTATGCATCCAGAACTTCATGAGACCATTTTAATGACAAATATACACATAAATTTAAACATCCTAGATATTCTACTTCAGGCCTCAAAAAATCTTGGAACCATTTTTTATAACTTCATAGACTTCAATGCTACTAAATCAACAAAATAACGGAAACAGGCTTTCTAAGAAAACAATCACTTTTATTTAAATAGTCATTGTAAATAGCTATCCATGGAATAACATTTGTTTTAGGGTAACCTACAAATATTTGCTTTGATTATTAATGAGTCTCTTAACTATGTACAATCAATAATAAAATAATAAGAGGATTCATTTATTTGAGTGCCTATCATGTGCAAGATATACACTCAGAGTTTGAAATGTATTAACTCATTTATCTCTTTAATAATTATTTGCATTAGGAGCAATAGTGGGCCTACTTTATAGTTGAGAATACCGATGTGCAGTGTCCTCCTAGATATTATCTAGCTAGTAAGTGGAAATTTGAAATAAAGTATTTGACCAGTAGTTCTTGACTTATAACACATTTATCAATGTCTGGAACCATTTTTTGTTGTTACTACTCAGCGGGTACTAAGTGTAGATGCCAGGGCTGCTACCAAACACCCTACAATGCACAGGACACCTAAACAAAAAGAAATTTTTGACCCAAAATCTTATTATTGCTGAGATTGAGAACATCTGTATTAGACTACCAAGATGGCTCAGGGGACATTTGCCAAAAAATTAAAACTTCAAACAATTAAGGGAACATATGTGGTGGGGCAAAAGTAGGTTTACAGTTGTGAGTACATGAAACAGAGTTTATTATTGTTATTATTTATGTTATATTATTTTCCATATGAACAACTATAAACCTACCTTTGCCCTACTCTGGGTGTCATCCACTAAAGAAAAATGGAATTATTTAAACAATTATTACAGACAAACCAAATAGCTAGTACATGTGGCCTGTCACAAACAAGCTGAAGTTGATAGGGTCACCACGCCTAGACTAACTCTATGATGTGGCCCATGTTGCTGAGTAGAGATAAAATCAGGGCCAAATTGGTCTTAATGTGTGTTTGATCATATCTGTCATAACTCCGGGAGACATGATACAGAGAATTAAGGGGTTGAGTAGAAGGAGGTCTCTGGTGTTTTAGTGACAGGGATTCAAGATGAAGCGCTAAAAGCTATTTCTGGATGAAATCAGAGACCTAAACTTTAGAGATTAAGGTTTCTCCTAAACTAAGAAAGAAGACAGATTTTAGAATAAGAGAATGATCTAAAGTAACTTCCACAAGTGAACCACTTTCTGGTTACTCAAAGAGGCCATAAAGTGCAAGTAGATGAATTCACAAATCCAAAATCCATGAATAATTAGAATAGACTGTAATAAGGATCTTATGGAGAGATTTTTAAGATTATGAAAATATTCTGAACCTCATATAACCTTCCCCATCCCTGATTTACTATCCAGTTACTCTTTTCTTTATCAGTTTTCACAGTGATGACTGCAAAATGATGATTACAAATTTCATTATTCCTCCTATATTTATCAATCATCACTACTATAAGAAACACATTTTTCCTCTTCCTATTGACTTAGTGATCTATTATTACCTGAGACTCACAAAATATAATTTGATATAATTACCATTATTGCCCCATTTTGGGCCTATGAGGGTAATTTAAGACTGTGAAATCACAAACAAAAAGGAGACAAATATGAAAACCATAGCATTCAGTTATCCTTGAAAGAGACACCTGTTGTCAGTAGAGCCTGGTTGGTGTGGCTCAGTGGTTGAGAGTTGACCTATGAACCAGGAAGTCATGGTTCAATTCCAGGTCGGGTTGCAGGCTCGATCCCCAGTATAGGGCGTGCAGGAGGCAGCTGAACAATGATTCTCTCTCATCATAGATGTTTCTATTTCTCTCCCCTTCTCCCTTTCTCTTTGAAATCAATAAAAATACATATATATTTTTTAAAAAGGTAGAGCATCTCCTTATTTGACCTCAAATAGGATTCATGCATCCACAAGGATTGTTTTGGGAATTACAAATACATTTTAGCAAGTAGGCAAGTTTAGAAATATAGAATTTGACAGCAATGAGAATCAACTGTACCAAAATCTTCCCTGTCTTTGAGACACTTTTATGCTCAGGGAAGTACTAATCAAATGTCTTATCAAATCAGTTAATTTTTTCTATATTTGCCATAATTCTGGTGATTTGCTTGAATATATTAGACTATAGCATAGTGTTATTGCTCATAATTTTGTATTTATTTAAGTTGTTTACTTGGCTGTAATTTTAATTTGAATCTAGTATCTTCTTTTTGAAGAAGAAGTTGAATGTTTTATTATTAAACTTTCTTATTTTCCTGCAAGGCTGCTACTTAAGTGTATAAAAAATAGCACCAGCAAACTCAGTATATTGCTAAATTAAGACAGTGTTGTTCATCATCTGACATCGTAACAACAAAAACTTTTCTCTACTGCCTGTTATTTCCAATGGAAATATCATTAAGTATTTTGACCCAAATCCAGAAGCTGATGTAAGCAAGTTACAGTATTATATAAGGCTTAAGATAACAATGTTATCCTTAAAATATATAATTTTTATAACTAGATCTTACCACAGATAATTTCAGAAATTCTGAATATTATAACTGTAGCCTAGCCTAAAAACCATACGGTATTATGGAAAAGATGCACATTGTGTTTATCTGTCATCATTAGATGGTTAAAAGGTATTTTCGTCCAGTAGCATTGTTATAGTTTCTTTTTTCATTGGTATTATTAAATCTTTTATCCACCACTAATTTAAGACAACTATGCTAGATAAGTTGTTTCAGTCCACTTTATTTAGGTGGGTTCCATTTTCACTCCTCAATAGATTTTATGTATTTCTCATGCTTCTTCACTCATTAGTTCATCTAGTTCTGAAGGGTGACTCAGGGTCATCTTGATCAGCCAACCGTCTTCATAACAAGATTTGTTAACAAGTCCTGGATTTTCTACAAGAGCTGTATTAATTTCCGTTACTTCTCCTGACAGAGGAGAATAGAGTTCACTAGAAGCTTTCACACTTTCCAAAGCACCAAACTCATCTTGCTTGTTCAATTTTGTCCCAATTTCAGGCAGACTACAGTAAACATCTCCCAATGCTTCCTGTGCAAAATTGCTGATTCCCACTGTTCCAATACCATTTTCTGTTGATATCCATTCATGTTTCTCTGTGAATTTATGCACCAATAGCAGATTGGGACTGGTGTGCAGCGTCCTGATGTCGCCTGCCCTCAGGCCCCAGGGCCGCAGCGGGCAGGGTGCAGGGGGCGCTCACTCGCGTTGCGCAGGCTGCAGACTGAGGCCAGCAAGGTCCATGCGGCTCAGAGCTCCATGTTCGCTGGAGGAGTTGCAGCACAGCTCCAAGGCCACCCTGGCAGGTCGAGCTTGAATCTAGTATCTTAAGGCCAATGGTTCTCAAATGAGGATATATATCAGACTTACTCATAGAATTGCATAGACATACAGATGTCTAGGCCTTTGTCCTTACTTACTGAATCTCTTTACTTCATGGTTTAGGAATATTCTTTGTATATCATGTATATAATGTCTCAGAATCATAATTATAAAAATTATAATCATCTTTTAAATAAATCAGGTATAGCATTCACTGGTTTAAAATAGGCTTAATCAGTTATGCCTAGATATAGTTTGTCTAAAATTATATTTGGACTAGCTGTATTATGATATTGTGCATGTCACAAAACAACCAAGACTTTTGGTGACTTATAGATTCATATTATAAACTATCATTAATCCTTTTACATTTAAAATATTTCAGTAAGAAATTAACAATAGCCATAAGTTTCTGTCATCTATAGTCTTTGTTTTACTCCAATGCTGTGTGACAGCTCTTTGATAAGATAGAGTTTTTGTTTTCAACAACAACAAAAAAAAGAGCGTCAGAACACCATGGAAAAGAACTATACTAGGTACTTCACACTATTGACAATTCAAAGAAAAGACTCTTGGGTAAAGTCTGATGATGACATCACTTCAACAACTTTCAGACTGGGCTGAGTCAAGAATAAAACAGATTCTAACCAAAAAACCTATTGAAACATGATAATTTGATATACTCTGCTTTTGTAAACCAAAATGAAACATCCTATATAATAAAGAGGTAATATGCAAATTGACTGTTAAGCCCTCGCACAAGATGGCCACTCACATGTGATCATAAGATGGCCAACACAAGATGGCCAGCAGGGGAGGGCAGTTGTGGGTGATCAGACCAGCAGGGGAGGACAGTTAGGGGCGACCAAGCCAGTAGAGGAGGGAGGGAAGTTGGGGGTGACCAGGCCAGCAGGGGAGGGCAGTTAGTGGTGACTGGGCCGGTGGGGGAGAGCAGTTGGGGGTGACCGGGCCAGCAGGGGAGGGCAGTTGGCGGCAATTGGGCTGGCAGGGGAGGGCAGTCGGGGGCAATCAGGCTGGCAGGGGAGCAGTTAGGCATTGATCACACTGGCAGGGGAGTGGTTTTGGTGGTGATCAGGCTGGCAGGCAGAAGTGATTAGGGGTTATCAGGCAGGCAGGCAGGCGAGCGGTTGGGAGCCAGCAGTCCAGGATTATGAGAGGCAGTCGGATATCCCCCAAGGGGTCCCAGATTGGAGAGGGTGCAGGCTGGGCTGAGGGACACACACCCCCATGCACAAATTTCGTGCACTGGGCCTCCAGTTTAAAATGTTATCTGATTTTCATTGGCCATTCAGAAATTCTTAAGTCTTCTGAATTTTTATGTTAATTTAGTTATTTAGTTATTTAGTCATTTCTAACAAGATATGATTGGAAATATTGATTATGCAACCATGTCTTCACAGAGTGTTTATATTTGGGAATAATTTTTATTTAATCAGGTAGATGACAAGCCACTTTTAAGGACATTTAAAAAAAATGATATCTACAAAGTCCTCACAGAGAAACTGCCCTGGCACCTGGCTATAGAACCCCATCCTTAAAAGTGGTAAGAAAGTTCACTTATTGACATGCCAAAGAACATGAAGATATGTGGGTGACTTGGAGAGGAGAACATTTCATCTCAATGTACAGACACCTCAGGTGAAATTTGTTGTAAAGACGTTTTAGGTCTTGGTTTCCTACTTTCAAGATAGCAAATAATAGAAGTCTAAAATTAAAATGCATTCTGAGATTCCTCATGACAACTTCCAGAAAGAAGTAAATTTTTTGATTGTTTAATACTGTATGACTCTGGATTTTGCAAAATGATTTCAGAAAGAATACATAGTAAATTAAGATGTATAATGCATAAATGCAAATAATCAGGCCAAATCTAATGAACCACTCTTACTTTATAATCAAGAATAATCTTTCTATGAGTTTATTAAGATGACAAAGAAGGAAGAAATAATTGAAAAAAGAGACCACTGGATATCTTTTCAATGGAACACCATAGCTTCTGGAGATTAACTGATCCCATGGGAGTGTGCAATTTATTTTGTCTTTGACTAGGGTTCTTACAGCACTACATAGGTAGGTGTTAACTTCTAAAAAATGAATTTACAAATGGATGCAAAACACATTCAGAATGTGTTATCTCACTATAACCCTATGGAACTTTGAGTTTTCTTTGCATCAATTTTGTTCCCTCATTAATTAAAATCTTTGACACATGTCAAATTGCATATATGCATTTTTATTTGACACAATATATTTCATTGATTTTTTACAGAGAGGAAGGGAGAGGGATAGAGAGTTAGAAACATCGATGAGCGAGAAACATCGATCAGCTGCCTCCTGCACACTCCCTACTGGGCATGTGCCCACAAGCAAAGTACATGCCCTTGACCGGAATTGAACCAAGGAACCTTGAGTCCGCAGGCCGACACTCTATCCACCCAAACCGGTTAGGGTGACACATGTTCATTTTATGTGGTATGACAATCATGATTTTATCTATCATGAAAATACCATAATTTCTGTGACATAAACTCTGGCACTCTTCAAAAGCCATTAATAAGACTTCAGAAGTTAAAGATAGAAAATATTTATCAAGAGGCTCATGCTTAATGGTCAGTGAGTACATAGTAGACAAAATGAAGGTACACTTCAAAAGAAAAATGTTTATGATAGCATAGACATTTCTACTTGGTGATAAGTCTGAACTATATAGTTCTGATTTAGGAGAACAAAAAGCAAAATATAACAGTCTCAGAGATTATCAATGATTTTAGGGACAACATGTGCAATGGTATGGGAGCAATAAAGAGCCTGATACAGAGCTTGAGTCCATATAGTAGGAGGTCCTTTGAGACATAAGAACAATTGAATCCAGTGTCTCAACTCTCAAGGTTGCTTACTCTGTTTTATGGACACAGAGCTACCATATTTTTACATGGTACTCTTTTTGTCATTAATTATCAAAGGCCAACTATACTATGAACAGAAATTGCATATATGCATTTTTATTTAATTGTAAGTGACAAAAAATATATTTGAACCTCCAACATTTTATTCACCTGTATCAATTTATTCTAAATAATAGTGGCCCGGTGCATGAAATTCTTGCACTGTGAGAGGGGTGTCCCTCAGCCCAGCCTTCACCCTCTCCAATCTAGGACCCCACGGGGGATGTCCAAATGCTGGTTTGTGTCCGATCCCTGTGGGACTGGGCCTAAACCAGCAGTCAGACATCCCTCTCATGATCCAGGACTGCTGGCACCCAACTGCTCACCTGCTTGCCAGCCTGATCACCACCTAACCACTCCCCTGATCAATGCCTAAATGCTCTCCTGCCAGCCAGATTGTCCCTAACTGCCCTCCCCTGCCGGCCTGGTCACCCCCAGCTGACCTCCCCTGCCAGCCCGTTTGCCCCCAACTGCCCTCCACGCAGGCCAGGTCACCCCCACTTCCCTCCACTGCCATCCTGGTTGCCCCCAACTGCCCTCCCCTGCAGGCCTGGTTCCCCCCTCAACTGCCCTTCCCTGCAGGCCTGGTCACCCCCAACTGCCCTCCCTTGTGGCCTGGTCACCCCCAACTGCCCTCCCCTGCAGGTCTGGTAACCCCCAAGTGCCCTCCCCTGCAGGCCATCTTGTGGCAGCCATATTTGACCACATGGGGGCACCAACTTTGACCACATGGGGGAGGCCATCTTGTGTGATGGCATGAGGGTCAATTTGCATATCACCTCTTTATTATATAGGATATTTGCCATTCATGAATGCATTGGTATAAATAAACAAGGTATATGTGCCATTATTTTAAAACCACATTTTTCTGACCACTTTCTTTAAAATGAAAGTCTATATAAAACATAATCATTATCTTGTACTTCCATGGGGCAGAGGGTGGGAGCTGGGAGGAAGGAAGTCTTGTTTCCACCAAGAGGAGATGACAAACTATTGCATAGAATGAAAGAGAAGGAATAAAGTTAAGAGGATTCATCAGTGAGAAGTTTTTTTTGTTGTTTTTTTTTTTCATTGCTATAGGAGAAAAGTAGCTGAAATGGAGAAAAAAAATACTTAAATATGTCAAAAAGGGAAAATGTGTATCTATGGAATCAAAATTCTAACTGAAGGAATACATTTTCTTTTAGAGGGGATGATCAAGAAATCTCAATTATTAAATGTTAAATTATATGAATTTAATTATTAAGTTGAGAAACCATAAAGTCATAAAATATAGAGTAATATATACAAGGAGAGGCAAAAGTAGGTTTATGATTGCTCATGTGGAAAATAATACAATAATTAATAAATAATAATATAAGAATAAATTCTGTTTTTCATGTACTCACAACTAAAAACCTACATTTGTCCCTCCATGTATATTACTTACATTTCTTCAGGTCATTTGCTAAGTTTCTCAGGAGTAAAAGAATCATTGCTATCAAGATGTGCATTTTTTTTCACCTTTTCCAGGACTGAAAAAAAAAATTGCCTAAAAGTACTTCCCACACTGTTAGATGTGACAAATGAGTCATAGGAATTTTAAATTAGAACCCCTTGTCTTAAATTTAGCACAATTTACATATAAGTATAAATAAGAAAGTAGTCAGCTAGAATAAGAGGACACACAATTTTGATGGCTGGGAACTCATTGTAGAAAGATAGCAGAAAGTTTTCAACATGACATAAGGAATTGTTTTCCAGAAATAAAGAAAGGGAGAAGTGTGGAGGCAGAAAACGTAGACCATCTTGTTTATTCAGTAATACCAAAAAAATAACTCCCTATATAATTCCAACTGGAAAAAAATAGAGAGTATTGATAGATCTGCAGTACAGATATTTATATGTAGTAGTATTTATCACATATAATTTTAGTAAAATTTCTGCTAATAATAAATCAACCACATCATAAACTATAAAATTAGCATTTAAAAGCTTGACATAGCCTATGACCATACAAGGAGCAGCCACCCTGCAACCACGCAAGAAGCGAATGCCTTGCGAGCAGCCACCACCCCTGACTGCTCGAGGAGCAGATGCCACTTGTGACTGCCTAAGGAGCAGCCTCTACCCACGACTGTGCAACATGCCACCAAGCCCACCGCTGAAGCCACAGACCCCATGCGACTCAAAACCTACATACTTTGGTAAGAGCAAGAATAGTGAGACAGATGAACCCCCAAAGGAAAGGAAAGGAGGAATCACCAGAAAAGGAACTAAATGAAATGGAGGCATGCAATATGTCAGAAAAAGAACTCAGAGTAAGGATCATACAGTTCATAAACTGTATGGATGAGAAAATCAACAACCTATGTAAGAATCAGGAGGAAATAAAGAGTAATATAGATACACTAAAAATAATATGGAAGATTTTTAACAGTAGACTAGGAGAAACAAAGGACATAATTAGCAAATTAGAAGGCAGGGAAGCAGAACAAACCCAATCTGAAATGCTATTGGGGAAAAAAAAAAGAAAGGAGGAGAGCCTGAGAGAGCTTTGGGACAATATGAAACAAAGCAACATACATATAATAGGGGCGCCAGGATGACAATAAGAGGAGCAAGGGTTAGAAAAACGATTTAAAGAAATAATGTCAGAAAACTTCCCTGACTTAGGGAAGAAAAAAGTCATACAAGCACAAAGAGTCCCAAACAATATGAACCCAAAAAGAGCCAGACCAAAATATGTCATAATTACCATGGCAAATGTTAACGACAAAGAGAGAAACTTAAAGGCTGCAAGAAAGAGATAGAAAGTTACCTACAAAGGATCTCATTGGATTATCAAATGATTTCTCAACAGAAACACATCAGGCCAGAAAGGAATGGAAGGAAGTTATGCAAAGCAAGGGACTGAATCCAAGAATACTCTATCCAGTGAGGCTATCTTTCAAAATTGAAGGGGAAATCAGAAGCTTCACAGAGAAAAAAGAAAAAACAAATAGCTAAAAACAAACAAAAACTAAGGGAGTTTATCACTACCAAGGGAGCAATGCAAGAAATGCTCAAAAGACTGTTGTAAAAAGAATGAAAAAAAAAAAGGGAAGGAACACAGGCACAAAAAATAAAAATCCTACAAACAAGTACCTATCAATAATAATGTTAAACATAAATGGTCTAAATGCTCCAATCAAAAGACATAGAGTGGCTAATGGATAAGAAAATATGACCCATTTGCATGCTGTCTACAAGAGACCCACCTCAGAACCAGACTCATACAGACTGAAAGTAAAGGGATGGAAAAATATCTCTCAGGCAAAAGGAAATGAAAAGAAAAAAGCTGGGATAACAATACATATATCTGACAAAATATACCTCAGAGTAAAGGCCATAACAAGAGATAAGGAAGGCCACTTCAAAAAACTAAAGAAATCAATAAAACAAAAGATATAACTCTGGTAAACATATATGCACCCAATTCAGGAGCACCCAAATACATAACAAACTTCTGGAAGAAATCAAGGGAGAGGTTGACAGCAATAAGATTATAGTAGGGGACTTTAACACCCCACTGATATCACTGGATAAATCCTATAGACAAAAAATCAGCAAAGAAACAGCAATCCTAAATGACTCACTATATCAGATAGATTTAATTGAAATTTAGAAAATTTCACTCCAAAGCTACAGAATATACATGCTTCTCAAGTGCACATGGGATATATTCAAAGACAGACCACATATTGGGTCACTCTACAAATTTAAGAAGATTGAAATCATATCAAGTATCTTCGCAGACCACAAAGCATAATATTAGAACTCAACTACAATAAAAACAATAAAAAAAATTCAAACACTTGATGATGAATAGCATGCTATTAAACAATGATTTGGTTACCAAGGAGATCAAAAAAGAAATTTAAAATATCCTGGAAAGGAATTACAATGAAAATACAACAATCCAAAACCTATGGAACACAGTGAAAGCAGTCCTTAGAGGGAAGTTCATAGCATTACAGGCCTACCTCAAAAAACAAGAAAAACTAGAAATAATTTATCTGACTCTACAACTTAAAGAATTAGAAAGAGAACAACAAGAAAAGCCCAGAGTGAGCAAAAGGAAGGAGATAATGAAGATCAGAGCAGAAATAAATGAAATAAAGACAAAAATTAAATAAATAAAAAGGTCAATGGAACCAAGAGCTGGTTCTTTGAAAGGATAAGCAAGATTGATGAACCTCTAGGAAGGATCACCAAGAAGCAAAGAGAGAGGACCCAAATAAACAAAATCAGAAATGAAAGAGGTGAAATAAAACAGACCTCACAGAACTACAAAATATTGTAAAAAAATAAATAAATACTAGGAACAACTCTACTCCAAAAAACTAAACAACCTAGAGGAAATGGACATATTCCTAGAAAAATACAACCTTCCAAAACTCAATCATGAAGAATAGAAAAGTCTCAACAGGCCAATAACTAAGGAGGAAATTGAAGGAGTCATCGAAAAGCTCCCAGCAAACAAAAGCCCTGGGCCAGAAGGCTTCACAGGTGAGTTTTACCAAACATTCAAAGAAGAACTATAACCTATCCTTCTCAGACTATTCAAAAAAACTCAAGAGGAAGGCACACTTCCAAGCTCTTTCTATGAAGCCAGCATTACACTAATCCCACAGCCAGATAAAGACACTACATATAAAAAGAATTACAGGCCAATATCCCTCATGAACATAGATGCCAAAATCTTCAACAAAATTCTAGCAAATCAGATCCAGCATTACATTAGAAAGATCATACACCATGACCAAGTAGGATTTATTCTGAGGATGCAAGGCTGGTTCAATACCGCAAATCAATAAATGTGACAAATCACATAAACAAATTGAGAGACAAAAATCACAAAATCATATCAATTGATGCAGAAAAGGCATTTGACAAAATCCACCACTTTTTCCTTATAAAAACTCTCAGCAAAGTGGGAATAGAGGGGTCA
The DNA here is from genome assembly GCF_951640355.1 of Cnephaeus nilssonii. Taxonomy (NCBI): domain Eukaryota; kingdom Metazoa; phylum Chordata; class Mammalia; order Chiroptera; family Vespertilionidae; genus Cnephaeus; species Cnephaeus nilssonii. Next base: position 106,329,360 of record NC_137074.1, read on the forward strand.
TACCCCAACATAATAAATGCCTTACATGACAAACATACAGCCAACATCATACTCAATGGGCAAAAAATAAAACCATTTCCCCTAAGAACAAGAACAAAACAGGGATGCCCACTTTCACCTCACTTGTTTGACATAGTACTGGAAGTGCTAGCCATAGTGATCTGACAAGAAGAAGACATAAAAGACATCCAAATTGGAAAAGAAGTAAAATTGTCATTATTTACAAATTACATGATATTGTACAAAGAAAACCCTGAAGACTTCATCAAAAAACTACTAGACTTAATAAATGAATTCAGCAATGTAGCAGGATACAAAATTAACTCCCAGAAATCTGTGGCTTTTTAATACACCAATAAGGAACTCAAAGAAAGAGAAACTAAAAAAAAAAAATCCCATTTACCATTGCACCAAAAAAATGAAGATATCTAGGAATAAATTTAACAAAAGAGGTAAAGGACCTGTACTCAGAAAATTACAGGACACCAAAAAAAGAGATAGAAGAAGACATAAACAAATGGAAGAATATACCGTGTTCATGGATTGGTCTAATCAACATCATTAAAATGTCCATACTTACCCAAAGCAATCTATAGATTCAATGCAACCTCTTTAAAATACCAAAGGCGTACTTCAAATACCTAGAGCAAACTCTCCAAACATTCATCTGGAATAAAAAAAGACCCCAAATAGCTGCAGCAATCTTGAGAAAGAAGAACAAAGTTGGAGGGATCACAATACCAGATATCAAGCTATATTACATGGCCACTGTACTCAAAACTGGCTCATACTGGCACAAGAACAGACATGTAGACTAATGGAACAGTACAAAGAACCCAGAGGTCGACCAAGCTATTGTGCTCAATTCATATTTGCCAAAGGAGGCAAGAGCATACAATGGAGTCAAGGCAGTCTCTTCAATAAATGGTGTTGGGAAAACTGGACAGATACATGCAAAAAAAAAAAAAAAGAAAGAAAGAAACTAGATCACCAACTGACACCATAAACAAAAATAAAATAAAAATGGATAAAGAACTTAAATGTAAGATGTGAAACCATAAAAATCCAAGAAGAATCCACAGGCAACAAAATAGCAGACCTAGCAATATCTTTACTGATACAGCTCCTAGGGCAATGGTAACTAAGGAGAAAATAAACAAATGGCACTACATCAAAATAAAAAAGTTTCTGCACAGCAAAAGAAACCATCAACAAAACAACAAGAAAGCCCACTGCATGGGAGAACATATTTGCCAATGCTATCTCCGATAAGGGTTTAATCTCCAAAATTTACAGAGAACTCATACAACTTAACAAAAGGAAGATAAACAATCCAATAAAAAAAAATGGGCAAAGGATCTAAGTAAATACATTTAGGAAGAGGACATACCAAATGCAAAGAGACACATGAAAACATGCTCAAAGTCACTGATCACCTGAGAGATGCAAATCCAAACAACAATTAGGTACCACCTCACACCTGTCAGAATGGCTATCATCAAGAAATCAACAAATGACAAATGCTGGTGAGAATTCAGAGAAAAAGAAACCCTCTTGCACAGTTGTTGGTAATGCAGACTGGAGCAACCACTGAATGTAGACTGGTGCAACCACTGAAATTAAAAATGGAACTTCCATTTGACCTAGTAATCCCACTTCTAGGAATATAACCCAAGAAAACAGACACACCAATCAGAAAGGATATATGCACCTCTATGTTCATAGCAGCCCAATTTACAATAGCTAAGATTTGGAAATAGCCTGAGTGCCCATCAGCAGATGAGTGGATTAGAAAACTGGTACATCTACACAATGGAATACTACGCTGTTGTAAAACAGAAGGAATTCTTACCATTTGCAATAGCATGGATGGAACTGGAGAGCATATTGCTAAGTGAAATAAGCCAAGTCAGTGAAAGGTAAATATCACATTATTTCACTCATATGTGTAATATAATGAACAACATAAACTGATTAACAAAAACAGAACCAGACTCATAGAAGCATCAGACTGTCCATCCTGTGAGGGAAGGTGAGGTGTGAGGGGGTAAGAGATCAACCAAAGGACTTGTATGCATGCATATGAGCATAACCAATGTACACAGATGTAGGGGGTGGCATGTGATGGGGGTTGGAGGTAGCTGGTTAGAGGTCAATAGAGGAAAAAGGAGACATGTTATACTTTAAACTATAAAGAACTTAAATTTAAAAAAAAAAGGCAAAAGAACTAAAAAAAAATAAAATAAAAAAGCTGGACTTACTCTATATACCTCATAATTTAAATCTCCAAGTCATGGGCATCGTAGTAGTATAGGCACTTTGCTATTCAATAGTGATAAAGTACAGAATACAACAAAGTCCTTTCCCCCAAAGATTTCAGAATTTATTGAGCTGCAAGGTTTTGGAATTTTATGGCTTTATTTTTTAACTAGTGTCCCGGTGCCCTGATTTATGCACATTGAAAAGTAATAAATTAGAAGAAATATTTTAATATCGCTATTCGCCCTTTCTGTATAATAGAAGTGTTAACCAAATTCGCAATAGACAATGACAGATGGAGACACACTCTTTCGATTGGTGCCAGGGAGAGCTTTATACGTATCACGCATGCATGATTCAACTTAGCCTTTTATAGATATAGAATAAACTTGACTAATTAGACCTGCTTTCTGATTTAGCTAAACTTTTTTCAGCCCAGTGAAGCACCCCAACTTCTCTTTCAGGTAATTGTCAGCAACATAGCAGTCAATATCAACACGAAGCACATTATTACTGTAGGTCATGCAGGGAGAACAAAGGGTAAAATATTTAACTGCAGCAGTGTTTGACTATATTCTGTGCAGTGAGAAAACCTGAAGTCATTTTCAAGGCCCAACATTTCTTACTTCTTTTCAGTTGGGTCAAGTTTCTAAACTTTCTAAATCTCCATTTTCTGGCTAATGAAAAGAAAATAGGATTCCACCGAGTCTCCTACCTACTCCAGGACTTCTGTGAGGATCAAATGAGATGAGGCACGGGAAAATGCTTCACAGACATTTGGTTATAGTGTGAAATGTTTCCACCTAATGAACAACATAAACTGATGAACAAAAAGCAAGTTGTGTTCCTGGGCTGAAGAAACTGCAAGGAGGCTAGGCATCTCTAGGGAGAGGAAGCTGGGCATTGCTATGTGACATCATTACTCAGTACCCACAGCCACCGTTTCTGTCTGGGCTGGGCTGTGGGCCGCATTTTGCACCATGGGGTCACGGCAGTGTTGGCTGCGATTTGATGGGGTGTTGCTCTGGGGTGGTGTCAGGGCCTGTGTCCCACTTGGGAAAAGCTGAGTGTTATTTTGTGGGCGCCAGATCTGTGGTGCCATTTCTGTATGCGCATCACAGCAGCTCCTGCCTTGAGCATCTGCCCCATGGTAGTCAGTGTGTGTCATAGCAACCAGTTGGAGACAGCATATTAGCCTTTTATATATATACTAGAGGTCTGGTGCATGAATTCATGCATCAGTGGGGTCCCTCCGCCTGGCCTGGCCTATGGGATCGGGCAGAAACCGGCTCTCCAACATCCCTGGAGGGGTCCCGGATTGCGAGAGGGTGCAGGCCAGGCCAAGGGACCCCACCAGTGCACAATCCAGGCCTGGGAGGGATGCAGGAGTTTGGCCAGTGGGGGAGGGACTGCAGGAGGGCTCCAGGGCATGTCCAGCCTGTCTCGCTCAGTCCCAATCAGCTGGATCCAGCAGCAAGCTAACCTACCAGCTGGAGTGTCTGCCCCCTGGTGCCCAGTGCACATCATAGCAAGCGGTTGAGTGGCCTTAGCATATCATTAGCATAATATGCTTTGGTTGAATGGATGCACGGACACTTAGCATATTAGGCTTTTATTATAATAGGATAGATAGATTGAGAGATTTACAACCAGAAGTCTTGTTTTGCCAAGATCATGACATTTGAAATAAGACTACTTTTTACTCCAATAATTATTTCATTAAAACAAGGCAAAATTCAAAGAATAAATTATAGATATTCAAACTGAATCAATATAACTTTATGAAAATGCACTATAGTGGTTTTATTTTTCTTATTTTGCCACAGACAAGTGGAAAATTCAAGAACTTTATCCACTTGAGAGTCACTAAGTTTGCATATGGGAACAGTGTGCGGTATCCTGTATTCTACTCTTTCAATAGGAAGAATATGTCACATCACTGAGCAGACCAGGGAAAAGAAAGATACAGATCACACAGACACATATAAGTCTGCATATCTTCTACAAGCAAGAGATAAGTTAGGATAATATCCAATTTAAAAAATTATTGATTTTAGAGAGAGAGGAAGGTAGAGGCATAGAGAGATGGAAACATTGATAAGAGAGAAACATCTATTGGCTGCCTAATGCATGGCACCCACTGAGGATCCATCCTGCTACCTGGACAAGTGCTTTGTTTGAGAATCGATCCAGTGACCTTTTTGTTCATAGGTTCACACTCAATCACTGAGCCACACTAGCTGGACAGGATAATATCTAATTTTAAAATGCAACATGCTTGGAGGGGAAAAATGGCAGCTTAATAAGGCCAGACTGATAATACAACTAACTTGGAGAACATCCACTCAGAATTAATGGATTAGATACAGCTGAGAAGACAATTAGCAATAAGGAAGGGCAGAGTACATCTGGAGACTGGAAGGAATAGGGACATGGGCTTGATAGGGGCAGCCGGCCAACAGGCCAAGAAAGTAAGGAGGAAGCTGCATTGCAGCAAAGCTGTGTCCCTTGGCAACAGGTGTAACATCCAACTGCAAAAAGAAAAAGCCACAGGGCTGCTGGCTGCCAGGGAATCTGGACCCAAGACTACAGCCACTAAAGGCTGCACTGTGAAAGGCTGCCTGAGCACCATAGTGCTGGGGGAGAGAAACCCACAGTCTCGTTGTTGTTTTGGTTTGGTTTTGTCCTTGCTTTATTCACTAAACCCAGAACACAGGAATTTTCCATTGCAAACATTCACCCAAGGCTTTGGTGCAGGGAGAGAGGCACAGACTTGAGGTGAATGAGGAGAAACAAGGCAGGGAGATGTGGCCAGGATTCCTGCATTGGGGCATTCTTAAGCTTCCAAACCTACGAGGCCATTTGTTCTTGGAAGACCTAGACCCTCCCAGTGGCCTCAAGACAGATAATACAGCCTGCTACACCCTGCATTTTGAGATTTACAGAGGAAAGAAGGGCAGAGGCCAAGCTTATGAGTCTGAATAGTCCCAAGAAGCCTTCAGTAACTGGATTGGAACAGGGGCCAGTCCACCTTGCTACTCTGGGAACTAGACTGATAAAAACTCCAAGTTGCCAGTCAACCCCATACAAGGATCTCTGACCAACCAAGGCCAGAGTAATATTTTGGGCAACTAGTGGAGGAGTAGTGCTGGGTCAGGAAAAAACACTCATCTGATTCTCTGAAAGTGAAACAGCACCAACCCTACCTAAAGCCCTGTCAGAAACAGAAACTTGAGTGATTAAAACCAACAGCTGGCAGACAGGCAAAAAGGGAAGACTGGCCCTGCCTGCTTTCAGCCAAGACCTGTGGAGACAGACACAAGAAGAAAACATGTGGAAAGCTTAGAGCTTCAAACAGGGTGCTAAAAAACAAAAGACAGTACCTGACAGTAGCCAGAACCTAAGTACCTAACAAGAAGCCTGGAATTAGTAGACAGAATAGAAGAGTAGGGTCTTAAACAGGCTCCCATGGGGCATTAAAATTCGGCTGAAGTGAAAAATATTCACATTTTTATTTTTATTATTTTAAATTTTTTATTATTTTTTATTTTCTTATTTATTTTTTATTGTTTACTTTTTTGCACCCTTTTCTTCCTCACTGTTAGAGAGTGGAAAAATTTTAACTGCACTTCCCTATGACTGCTCTGACCATAAAACCCAGCTGCACCTTGCAGAACAGGATGCCAGTAGCTTAGCTGAACAGGATATTGCTAGCCCAAGTGCCTAGAATGTGGGTTTAATACCTTTACAGTGTGCCGATATAGCTAAGAAAACTGCTTTGTTTGAGGTTGCCATTGTTCCACTTAGCCTGCCAACAAGGATGTGGTTTTAGTGCTTAAAAGCTACCTTGCACCTGAGGTCGAGGCTGCTCTCTGGCCTCCCTGCGTGGAGGAAGTCTGAGCAGTCACTGGCCGGCTAATAAAGGCTCCCTAAATTTCAATTGGCTTGGACTCCAGTGGTCATTCTGTCGTGTCCGCTCCACAACACTCAGTTCTTTTTTTCCTCCATTTTTCTTCTCCTTTTCACTTTTTAGTTTTTCTCTTTCCTTTATTTTTTAGCCTTTTAAAAAAAGTGTATCTTCTTTATCTGCTTTATTGATGTGTTATTATTCTAGTCTCTGTTGTTCATTCATATATCTAATTTCCTCTTATCTGTTCATATTCCATTTCCCCTTCTCTTTTCTTTTTATTCACTACTCAATTTTTTTCTTTCTTCTCTTGCTCTTTTCTTTGCCTAATTTTTTAATGTGTTTCATTTCCTAAATTTAGGCCTATCTGCTCTCCCCTCTATTCTCCTTTAAACATTTTTTTCTTCTCTTTTTTTTCTTGTCTTCTCATTTCTTTTCTTCCACTTATATTCTAAACTGTGGTCCTTCCCTTATCCATCCAAATTTTTAACCTTATTTTCTCTATTTAAGCTCTGCATTTACAGATTCTGCCCTCCCCCTTTTTTTCTAGGTGTTTTCTGTTTGTGCTTTTTGGTTTGTTTGTTTTGTTGTGTTTTTGCCCTAAAGTCTTTCCTTTTTTCCTTTTTCTTCCCACTATCATTCTTGCTCTCTTTTATTTTTCCTAACTCTCTTTTCTCTGGTGATCACTTTTATTGAGGTTTTAAGTCTCTTGTGTACATTTGTGTTCTGTTCCTTCTGTGTTGTGTCTTGTTGTGTTGTATTTTATGCTGTTAAGTCAGTGCCTCTACAACGGTTGACATGACATGGGAGGGAGCAAACCACATAATCTGACACACTGAGATGAGACTCCAACCATGAACTCGATGGACATTTAAGACTCAAATACATCAAGTAGAAAGCCTCACTAGAACGCCAAAATGGGGAGACATGAGATACTGCACCACTAGGTCCCACAAAACATTTACTGCATAAGACCAATTTAAAAAATCTGTTTGGCAGAGCAGTATGATCTTATACATAGAAACAATTATAAAGAAACATGAAATGGGAAGACAAAAAAAACAACCCCCAAATGAAAGAAAAGAAAGAATCACCAGAAAAGGAACTAAATGAAATGGAGGCAAGAAATTTGTTAGAGAAAGAATTCAGAGTAATGGTTATAATAAGCATGATCAAATGTCTGTATCAGAAATTCACCAACATGTATAAGAATCAAGAGGAAATGAAGAATTACATAGCTGCAATAAAGAACACAATGGAAGGTTTCAACAGTAGACTAGGCAAAGCTGAGGACTGAATCTGTGAGTTAGAAAACAAGTTAGAAAAAACACCCAAGCAGAGCAGCAACTGGAAAAAAAAATTAAAAGCTAGAGGAGAGTCTAAGGGAGCTCTGAGACAAAATGAATTGAAACAACATCTGCATAATAGATGTGCCAGAAGGAGAGGAAGCTGAGCAAGGAATAGAAAAAAATTTGAAGAAATAATGACAAAAAATTACCTGACTTGGAGATGAAAAAAGTCACAAAAGTCCAAGAATCACACAGAGTCCAAAACAAGTTGAAACCAAAAAGACCAACACCAAGACACATTGTAATTTAATAGGCAAATATCAATGACTAAGTAAGAATATTAAAGGCTACCAGAGAGAGATAGAAAGTTATCTAGAAGGGATCTCCCATTAGACTTTCAACTGACTTCTGAACAGAAACATGTCAGGGCAGAAGGGAATGGAATAAAGTATACAACGTGATTCAAAGCATGGGACTGAATCCAAGAATACAATACCCAGCTAGGCTATCATTCAAAACTGAAGTTGAAATCAGGAGCTTCACAGACACAAAAGGCTAAGGGATTTTATTACCATCAAGCCAGCAATGAAAGAAATGCTAAAGGACTGTTGTAAAAAAAAGAAAGAAAGAAAGAAAGAAATATAAAGAGAAAAAGAAATACAGTCATAAAGAATGAAAATGACAACAAACAAGTACCTATCGATAATAACCTTAAACATAAATGGATTAAATGCTCCAATCAAAAGACATAGGATACCTGAATAGATAAGGGAACATGAGCCATATAAATGCTGTGGACAAGAGATCCTCCCTAGAACAAAGGACTCACACAGACTGAAAGTGTAGGGTTGGAAAAAAATGTTTCAAGCAAATGGAAATAAAAAATAGCTTAGGTAGCAATACTTATATCTGATAAAATAGACCTAAAAGTGAAGGCCACAGCAAGAGATAAAGAAATCAACTTCATAATACTACAGGGATTGGTAAAACAAGAACCTAAAACTCTGGTAAACATATATGCACCCAATACAGGAGCATCTATATATATATATATATATATATATATATATATATATATACAACTGGAAGATATCAAGGGAGAGATTGACAGCAATACAATCATAGTAGGGGACTTTAGTACCTCACTGACATCACTAGATAAATCTAGACAAAAAATCAACAAGGAAACAGCAATCCTAAATGATACCCTAGAACAGATGTAACTAAGTGACATCTTCAGAACATTCCACCCCAAACCACCTTTTCAAAAATAGACCACATGTAAGGACACAAGCTATATATCTACAAATTCAAGAAGACTGAAATCAGATCAAGCCTCTGCTCAGACCCCAATGGCATGAAATTAGGAATCAGCTAAAAGAAAAATGTTCAAAAATAATCAAATACATTTAAGTTAAATAGCATGCTATTAAACAATGAATGGATTACCAAAGAAGAAAAAATATCCTGGAAACAATTGAAAATGAACACATAACAATCCAAAACCCATGGGACACAGTAAAAGCAGTCCTGAGAGGGAAGTTTAGAGTACTAGAGGCCTACCTAAAAAATAAATAAATAAATAAATAAATAAATACATAAATAAATACATAAATAAATAGAAAAACTGGTATTATGTTATCTAACACCACAACTTAAAGAATTAGAAAGAGAACAATAAGAAAAGTCCAGAACAAGTAGAAGGAAGAAAATAATAAAGGACAGAGCAGAAATAAATTACATAGAGTTAAAAAAAATTACAAAAGATCAATAAGAACAAGCGCTGGTTCTTTGAAAATATAAAAATATTGATGGCCCTCTAACCAGGCTCACCAGGAAACAAAAAAAATAAGACCCAAATAAACAAAATCTGAAATGAGAGAGTTGAAGTACCAACTGACCAGAGAGAGCTACAAGAGAATGTAATATAATACTATGAACAACTTTATTCCAACAAATTGGACAACCTGGACAAAATGGACATATTCCTCAAAAAATACAAGCTTCCACAACTCAATCAGGAAGAATAAAAATACCTAAATAGGCATATAACTAATAATGAAATCGAAGCAGTAATAAAAATAAATAAATAAAAATTCCCAGGAAACAAAGCATTGGTCCAGATGGATTCACAGAGGAGTTTTATGAAATATTCAAAGAAGAACTAACAGCTATACTCCTCAAACATTTCCAAAATTTTCAAGAGCAAGGAACACTTCTGAACTCTTTCTAGGAGGCCAGCATCACCCTAATTTCAAAACCAGATAAAGACGCAATAAAGAAAGAGAACTTGCCGAAATCGGTTTGGCTCAGTGGATAGAGCGTCAGCCTGTGGACTCTAGAGTCCCAGGTTCGATTCCGGTCAAGGGCATGTACCTTGGTTGGGGGCACATCCCTAGTAGGGGGTGTGCAAGAGGCAGCTGATCAATGTTTCTCTCTCATCGATATTTCTAACTCTCTATCCCTCTCTCTTCCTCTCTGTAAAAAAATCAATAAAATATATTTTAAAAAAAAAGAAAGAAAGAAAGAGAACTAAAGGCCAATATCCCTGATGAACATAGACGCTAAAAGTCCTCAAAAAAATTTTTAGCAAACCAGATCCAGCAATACATTAAAAAGATCATATATCATGACCAAATGGGACTTATTCTGTGGATGCAAGGCTAGTAAAATATTCACAAATTAATAAATGTCATAGACCACATCAACAGATTGCAAGAAAAAAATCACATGATCATATCAATCCATGAAGTAAAAGCATTTGACAAAAATCCAACAACCTTTCCTGATAAAAACTCTCAGCAAAGTGGGGATAGAGGGAACATACCTCAACATAATAAAAGCCACATATGTCAAACCTACAGCCAACATTATACTCAATGGGCAAAACTAAAACCATTTCCCCTAAAAACAGGAACAAGACAGGGATGCTCACTTTCACCACTTCTGTTCAACATAGTACTGGAAGTGCTAGCTATAGCGATTAGACAAGAAAAAATAAAAGGCATCCAAATTGGAAAAGAAGTAAAGCTCTCATTATTCGCAGATGACATGACACTGTGCATAAAACTCTAAAGACTCCATCAAAAAACTACTAGATTTAATAAATTAATTTGGACACGTAGCAGGATACAAAATTAACACCCAAAAATCAATAGAATTTTTAAACTCTCAGAAAGAGACACTAAAAAGACAATCCCATTTACCATTGCAACAAAAAAATTAAGAGACTCAGGAATAAACTTAACCAGATAAAAGACCTGTACTCAGAAAACTTAAGGAGATAAAAGAACTGTACTCAGAAAACTACAGGATATTGAAAAAAGAGATAGAGGAAAACATTAACAAGTGGAAGAATATACCATGTTTATGTATTGGTAGAATCAACATCATTAAAATGTCCATACTACCCAAAGCAATCTATAGATTCAATGCAATCCCTATTAAAATACCAACAATATATTCCACAGACCTAGAACAAACACTCCAAAAATGTATATGGAACCAAAAACAACTCTGAATAATTGCAGCAATCATGAGAAAGAAGAAAAAAGTTGGAGGAATCACAATACCAGATATCAAGTTACACTACAAAGCCACTGTACTCAAAACAGCCTGGTACTGGCACAAGAACAGGCACATAAATCAATGGAACAGAAGACAGAGCCCAGAAATTGACCCAAGCCATTACACTCAATGAATATTTGACAAAGGAGGCAAGAGCATAAATTGGAGCAGAGACGCTCTCTTCAATAAATGGTGTTGGGAAAATTGTACAGATACATGCAAAAAAAATGAAACTAGACCACCAACTTACACCATACACAAGAATAAACTCAAAATAGGTAAAATACTTAAATGTAAGAGAGGAAACCATAAAAGTCCTAGAAGAAACTGTAGGCACCAAAATCTCAGACATCTCTCGTAGCAATATGTTCACCAATACATCTCCTAGCACAATGGAAATTAGGGAGAAAATAAACAAATGGGACTACATGAAAATCAAAAGCTTCTTCCTGGTAAAAGAAATCATTATAAAAAAAAAAAACAAGAGACCCCACTACATGGGAGAACATATTTGCCAACGATACATCTGTTAAGGAGTTAATGTCCAAAATATATAGGGAACTCATACAACTTAACAAAAAGAAGACAAATCTGATTTAAAAAATGGGCAAAGGACCTAAATAGATACTTCTCCAAAGCAGACATACAGAAAGATAAGAGACTTATGAAAAAATGCTCAGTCATTAGTCATCTGAAAGATGCAAATCAAAATGACAATGAGATATCACTTCACACCTGTCAGAATGGAAATCATCAACAAGTCAACCAAGGATAAGTATTGGCGAGGTTGTGGAGAAAAGGGAACTCTAGTACACTGCTGGTGGGAATGCAGACTTGTGCAGCCACTATGGAAAACAGTGTGGCGTTTTCTCAAGAAATTAAAAATGGAACTCCCATTTGAACCAATCATCCCACTTCTAGGAATATATCCTAAGAAACCCGAAACACTCATCAGAAAGAATATATGCACCCTTGTGTTCATAGAAGCACAATTTGCAATAACTAAGACTTGGAAACAGCCTAAGTGTCCATCAGCAGATGAGTGGATAAAAAAAACTATGGTACATTTACACAACGGTATACTACACAGTAATAAAAAAAAAAAAAAGAAAGAACTCTTACCATTTGCAAGAGCATGGATGGACCTGGAGAGTATTATGCTGAGCAAAATAAGCCAATCAGAGAAAGATAAGTATCACATGATCTCACTCATATTTGGAATCTTATAAACCAAATAAACTGATGATTCAAAATAGACCTTGGAAAATATACTATAAATAAAGTCTAGGAACAGATAAGACTGGAAGAAAATATTTGTAATATATACAGCAATAACAAATAAATTGATGGTAAGTACAAAAAACACACACAACCAATAAAATTTGACAGTGATATAAACCAGCAAGTCACAGAGGAAGCGATGCCAATGGAAAACAGATATTAATATAATAGAAAAGGTATTTAACTTCACTAGTAGTCAGGAAAATGAAAATAGAAATAAGAGTGATACATTATATTTTTAAACTGATTAGGTTAGCAAAAATATGTGCATGTGTGTGTGATATATATGAGCAGTGCTGAGTAGGTTGTGGGGAAATAGGGATTCTTATACATGCTGGCAAAAGTATGAAATACTATAACCCCTTAGAAGAAGTTTTAGCAGTATCTACTAAAATTGAAACACACACACACACACACACACACACACACACACACACACATACACACACATACACATATCCTTTAACCATATTATCTCAGCTTGGTGAATCTATCAAATAATATAAAACTCAGATATATAAAGCGATATGTTCAAGAATGTTTATAACTGACAATAATAAATCAGTAAACTACATTGTCAATTAATAGGAGACTGGTTGAATAAGTTAAAGTACACTCATGTTGTGAAATGCTAAGCAACCATAAAAAAAGAAATGAATTTATTCACTAATCACTCAAGAAACATTTAACATATACAAAGTTCATGTTCTGTTTTAAGTGTTGAAATTAAAGCAAGTTCTAAATGAAAGTGTATGTATTGTGGCTCAAATACTAGTGATGATGGAAAATTAAATCAGTAAGCAAATAAATAATTTCAAATAATTATATACTAAAAACAAAACGGGATATGATAGAAAAGGATAGATAGGGAGATAAACAAATATCAGAAGAAACTGGGAAATATAAGTAATGGAAAATGATACAAGTGGAGCAAAAGTACATTTACAGATTATTTGTATGGAAAATAATTCAATAAGTAATAAATAATAATACAAGAATAAACTCTGTTTTGTTGTACTGTAAACCTACTTTTGTCCCACCCTGTATTTTAGGCACAATGAACATCTTCCTTATAACTCTATCAATGAATCCAGAGGGATGTCCAGATTATACTGAACAGGAAAAAATACAGAAAAATATGGCATAGTGTGATCTCATTTTTGTTAAAATAATTAGAAAAGTCAATCTCCAGGTGTGCATGCATATGTCTTTTGTTTTTAAGTGGGCATAGAAGTCTATATTATGTTAACACTAGTTAACAGGAAATTAATTAGAAGAAATATTTTAATATCACTATTTGCCCTTTCTCTATAATAGAAGTGCCAACCAAATTCATGATTGACAATGACAGATCAAAGCACATGTATGCGATTGGTGCCAGTGAGAGCTTTATATGTATCACACATGCGTGAGTCAACTTAGCCTTTTATAGATATAGAACAAACTTGCTTAATTAGACCTGATTTCTGATTTAGCTAAACTTTTTGCCGCCCAGTGAAGCACCCCAACTTCTCTTTCAGGTAATTGTCAGCAACACAGCAGTAAATATCAACATGAAGCACATTATTATTGTAGATCACACAGGGAGAACAAAGGGTAAAATATTTAACTGCAGCAGTGTTTGACTAGATTCTGCACAGTGAGAAAACCTGAAGTCATTTTCAAGGTCCACCATTTCTTACTTCTTTTCAGTTGGGTCAAGTTTCTAAGCTTTCTAAATCTCTGTTTTCTGGCTAATGAAAAGAAAATAAGATTCCACTGAGTTTCCTATCTACCTACTCCAGGACTTCTGTGAAGATCAAAAGAGATGGGACACAGGAAAACACTTCATTTGGTTACAGTATAAAGTGTTTCCCCTGTGTTCCTAGGCTGCAGAATCTCCAAGGAGGCTAAGTCGCTAGGGAGAAAGTGTGCATTGCTACGTGATGACATTACCCAGACAGACACTTAGCATATTAGCCTTTTATATATATAGATTACTGTCATCTCTGAGTCTTAATGTAATATCTGTTCCCCAGCCTTTTTCACCATGTGGAAAAAGAATAGGATATGTCATTGCACCTAATGTAGGAAACAGGATACTGATTTATTTCATTTTAGTGGCATTTGGATTATTGGGATCTGGTTTACAATGAATGAGCAGGTCCCTTTCAAAAGGAGGTTCTTCATCTTCATTTCTGACTATGATGGCAAATTTGGTTACACGGGAATAATTATATCTACCTGGGTCACTATTACCATCTTATTTATTTGGCATTGTTACTTTCGTGGGAGTAATATATTTCACTGTTGCTTAAGATTGGGCTTCCTTTTCTACCTCATGTAGCATCTTGTATGATTTTGTTAATTCATTTATTTCATGCAACCTTGGTTTTCTGGCATTGCTAATCTTTTACTCGTCACTTTGGCCATATCTAAAATATAGAGTTGAGCAAACTCCAGAGAAATACCATCTGAAGGATGTAAAGTTCCAGTATGGTGATAAACTTAGCTATGTATTCTAAAACAATATGGCCCATATCCTGACGGTGATGAAATATTTGCAACCCATTGAAGCAAAAGCAAAAGAACTATTTATGGAACAAATATTTTCTATACAATTTTTACTGTCAGGATCTGTGTTTATCATTAATTTTTTAAAATATGCCAGGTATTCTGGAAAATTTATATCATTTGGACAAACTTTACCTTTGCTGGAACATCAAGTAAATTTTCCATCAGATTGTTTTTCATGGGAGAAACTTAGTGATAGGCAAAATTGACATGTAACAGTTATTCCACCACAACTATGTTCAATAATTGCATCCTTATTTACTTTATTTTTGCTGTGAAGGCAGTTCCTACCAGTATTGGTAGTATTTGTCGATGACAGTTTTTTCAGACATATTCTGTCGATGGTGCCAATTTCTTTCAGCTGCAGAGGTGCGTTGTGCCAATAGTTGGTCTTCAGACATATTCTGCTGATGACACCAGCTTCTTTCAGGTGTAGAGATACAATTGGGACTGGCCAGTCAGGAAGGGGCTGCAGGAGATTGACCTGCCTGAAAGAGACTGCAGGAGGGCTTCAGGGCATGTCTGGCCCTGTCTTGCTCCAGCAGCCGCAGTTCGTGTCCCCAGCCTCAGAGCCCCAGTTTGCGCCCCCAGCCTTGCAGCCCCCCAGCCCTTTCTGGCACCCCACCTTGGCCTGGCACTGCCTGCTCACCTGTTCCACCATGCTGCCATGGTCCCACTCTCATCAGGGCCATTGGGGCCGGCAACACCTCCACTGCCACACACTGCCAGCATCGCGTCATCAATGCCCGCCCTGTTCTGCACCGCCCTCTGGTGATTAGTGCATGTCATAGTGAGCAATTGAACTCCTGGTCTCCTGGTCAAACTCCCGAGGGGACAATTTGCATATTAGGTTTTATATATATAGATGTGGATTATTTCAACTTTGAGGTTTTTTGGGTTTTTTTTGGCAAAGAAAAAATACTCATTTCTTTATTTCCTCCCCATCATTCTAACAGTTGCTTCCAGAACAATTGTAAATTGATTAAGCAGCTTGCTTCTACTGAATTCCAATAAATTATTTCTAATTAATTATCTAAGACTTCACTAGGTCCAAACCCTGCTCACTGCTGTGTTAAATATGACATTTTTGCATCTCTACAGAAGTTCTGTATAATAGTTTTGGCTATTGTTTTTTATGCTTTCTAATTTTCAAAAATTTTCTCAAAGTTTCTATCCACATCTCCCTCCCCCCCCCCCCCCCCCCACACACACACACCAAGTATCCTGTATCTGTTTCTGAAGAACTTCAATATCTTGGTCAGTCTAGGCTGCTATGACAAAATACCATCAAACTGGTGACTTATAAACATCAAATATTTATTTCTCATAGTTCTGGAGGCTGGGAAGTCCCAAATCAAGGTGCCAGCAGATCTGGTTAGAGCACACTTCCTGGTTCATAGATAGAAGGTCATCTTCATGATGCATCCTCAAATAATGGAAGTTCCAAATGAGCTCTCAGGGTCTCTTTTATCAGGGCACTAATTCCATTCATCAGGGCTTTCTCTCATGACCTGATTACTTCTCAAGAACTCCATCTTCTAACAGTAGCACATTGGGGATTCAGATTTTAACCTATGAATTTCTGGGGATATAAACATTCAGTCCTCTCCTATTCTTTCCACCACCTTAGAATTTACAACCTTGCAGGAAATTTTTGGCTAAATATAAGTACTTGCAAAACTATATTTTTTTAGAACACAACTCATTACATTTCATAAATTCAGAATACTCTATATACCCATTCTCTGAGTTTCAGCCTATTTTATTCTTTATTTTCTTCTCAGAACCATTGCTTTTGAACATTTGCAACCACAGTTGCTGAGGGGACACATCTATAGCTAGTGTTGGTTCCTTCATTCTCACTTCAACTAGAACCACTTAGTTCTTATACATTTTATATTGAAATCTGTTTATGTGGTTTATGACATTTGCTGATTTGCAAATATTGTACCAGCCTTGCATCTCCAGAATAAATCCCACTTGGTCATGATGTATTATCTTTTTAATATATTGCTGGATCCAGTTTGCTAAAATTTTGTTGAGGATTTTAGCATCTATGTTCATCAGGAATATTGTCCTGTGTAGTTCTCTTTCTTTGTCATGTATACAACTTAAAGCATTAGAAAGAGAACAAGAAGAAAAACCCAGAACAAGTTGAAGGAAGGAAATAATAAAGATCTGAGTGGGAATAAATGGCATAGAGACAAAAAAATAAACAAAACAATAAAACAGTATGTACCATCAATAAAACCAAGAGCTGGTTCTTCAAAAGGATAAACAAGAATGATGGACTTCTATCAGGCTCAACAGGAAACAAAAAGAAAGGACCCAAATAAACAAAATCAGAAACAAAAGAGGTGAAGTAACAACTGACCCTGCAGAACTACAAAGGATTATGATAAAATACTATGAACTAATTTATTCCAGAAAATGGGACAACCTGGACAAAATGGACATATTCCTAGAAAAAATACTACCTTCCAAAACTCAATCAGGAAGAATCAGAAAACCTAAATAGGCATATAACTACTAATGAAATTAAAGCAGTAAAACAAACAAACAAACAAACAAAAACTCCCAGCAAACAAAAGACCTGGTCCAGATGGATTCACAGTGGAGTTTTATGAAATATTCAAAGTAGAACTAACACCTCCGCTCCTCAAAGTATTCCAAAATATTCAAGAAGAAGGAACACTATCAAACTCTTTCAATGAGTCCACCATCACCCTGATTCCATCTGATCATTTCTTTTTCTCGTGGTTTGAACTCTAACTTGAATTCGAGCATTCATACATCCTCATGCATCCCATCCACTTGGAAAAATGCTGACTCCCTTTTTGTCTCTAGGGCAGGGGCATGTGGCACACAGTAATCAGCACTATTCCATCTCATGTTCCATGTTCACAGATGGCTCTGCAACTCAAATTGGGTAATGAGGCGTAAGGAAAAAAACTTCTGGACTTCTGAGAAATAAATTTTCTATTTCTATAGAATAGTTCTCATATGCCACCTACTCTTTCTTTCTTCCTCAAATAAGTGAGAAAGTCTATAGCCCCAACATTCTTGGCAGGGCATAGAAATCTCCAAAGGAAGCAGAATGAGAAGGAAACTGCCAAGTTGAAGGTAGAACAGAAAAGCAAAAGAATACATTGAGCCAAATACTTCAACTCTAAACTTCAAGTTCATAAGCCAATTAATCTTCTTTACTTATACTTCTTAAATTTCATCATGAATAAGAGTAATCTGAAAGGCTTTTTAAATCACAGATTACTTGGCCCAACCTCCCAAGATTCTGATTCAGTTGTTCTCAGTTAAATCCCAAGGACTTGCATTTCTAAAAAGATCTCAGGTGATGTTAATGCCGCATGCTCACTGACCAAAATTTGAGCAGCAGTTCCCAGCACTGCTGCAGCTAGAGTTCTATTTTCTCTTATTGCAATCAAAGGCATTCTAATTGATACACCATGAAAGAGTGGTTATATTATTGGTGAAAACTGCACCAGGAGTTAGGCCAGTGGAGTCAAACCAGACCTTGCTTCAACCACCTTGGGACTTGAGTTCTGGCTAAGAAAGAATTCAGAACTAAGACTCAAACTATAAGAGAGAGTTTATTTAGAAAGTCACAAAGGTAGAAGAAATGGATTCAAGAAATAAGTTACAGAGGCAAAAGAAGGTCCCTTGGAACTTAGGATAAAGAGAGAGTCAAGGAAAACACATAGGAAAAAGGGGGTGGGGAAAGGCATGGGTGTGCTTCATAGAAGGAGCCACACTAGGTCTTCCATCTTGAGGGTTTTTATCTGCAGGTCTCAAAGGAGAATCCTAATATAATATTCATCAGCTTTACAGGTGTATCCTTTCAGGGTCCTGATCTTTACTGATTGGTCAGTGCCAGGGCAGGTGGTCATTAATCAATGCAGCTGATCCTGATGTCAGCCATGGAATACCTTGCCTGGTTTTGCTGATTTTCTGGGCCTGGAGCTGAAACACAACTGAGGCCTAGATATTATCCCTAGAGATTATTGCTAAAGGAGTTCATTGGGAGTTTCTTGAAGCTATTATTTGGCTAAGAGGGTCTACTGCCCAACCAGAAACATGCCAGTTGAAGAAATATCACCAGAGAGTCCTAGCCACATGACCAGCGATATGAAAGGTCAGGGGTTATAATTCCCATTACCAGTGATATGAAAAATCCAGAGAGAGTCTGAACAGTATGACCAGTGATATGCTAGGGGACAAAAAGTTTACCCTGGGGACAGGTTTCTTTTTTTTTGCCCAGTTTTGCCCATTGCTAGGCAGAGGGGTGTTTTACCTTGGTGAACTTCTGTACCTGGCACATATTCCTTGCTCTGGTCATGTCTTTCTAACTGCCATCCACAGTTTTGTTTGTTTTCAGGTCATGTTTCTTGTTCATCTTTAAAATTTATTTTCTTATTTATTTATAAAATTTTATACTTTTAATCACCTAGGTCCCTTTCCTTTCATGGTTGACTCATTCTTTAAGTTAATTACAAGTTTTTTTAACCAACATAAGTTCTACAAGTATTTTGGTTTTGCCTGTGTGTAAAACATATTCATTCATGAATGTATTTTACTTTTTGGACATTTATTAGTGTTTAAATTGTTAAAATGATAATGAAGATGGCTTACATTATAATTTATAATTATATTATAATTATAATTTATTTGTTTTTCAAAATATAAATTCTGTCACATTGAGGATTCTGATAGAAAACAACACATTCTGAATTTTTCACTGGTGAAAGTTTAATGGGCTATTTATAGAAGAGTTAACTGGCTTAAAGACATGGTTGAGATGACGTGGAAACAATGTCAGGGTCCCCAGATAGTCAAGGCCAATGGGAGCACAGAGACCTTGTTGTCAATACACCAGAATATCCAACACTGCTCTGAGCATGAGCCTAATCGGGGTGCCCAATGCCAAGATACCATGAGCAGGTGCAAGGACACACGGTACACTGAATCCTTCTGTAGCCAAAATGATTGATGTAACTATTGACACGAAGACTTCTTTGTCTCTTGGGTAATATACAGACTACTGAGAAGTCTGAGAGAGAGAGAGAGAAGCTGGGCAGAGGAGTGAGAGAGAGGCAATAGACATAGAGAAGGTAGCTCCTATGTGTGCAGAAGAGGCTAGAGAGCTCAGATGGAGCTGAAAGCTCATATTGCTATGATGTAAGGCTAATAGCTCATAGAGAGCTCAGATATAGCTACCGTGTTAACCAGCCAGTGTGCTGGGCAGGAGAGACAGGAGCAGCTGCTGAGGCAGAGATCTTAGGTACCGTTATGATGTGAGGTGGTGAGTTTAGGGGGCAGCATGTGATTGCTCAGATAAAAACTGTGGGTAGAGAGACTGATGCGGCTTTATCCAGCCAGTGTCAAGCTGCCTGGCTATATGGACTTTGCTGTGAAAAATTGTCTTGTCTGATGGCTATGTGACCACTGGCTTCAGTAATAAAGACTCATTCTTAGATACCCACAACCTCTCATGGCTTTCCTGTCTAAGATCTGGGGTCTTAGGAGGTCCAGCCCCAAGCAGGGGGGCTTGGACCTAACCCCTGTAACTAGTGAGCAGAGGATAAAAAAGGAACTTGGACTAAGTGCCCAACAGTTAGTACAAAGGGCAGGGTTCGAGGAGGAACCAGCCCTGGTGCAGTCGAGAATTGAGAAGAATACATAGACTAAGAGCAATTCAGAGTAGCAGTAAGAGATCAAAATAAACATTTTTCATACATGCAGAGACTCATAAAGTTTATCAACATGAACAATGAAAAAAATCAAGAATGTACATTAGCAAATCAAGTAATGGCCCCCAAAAAGAAAATGTTGGAAAAAGATAGACTAGAAAAAAATCCTATCTAATAAAAGAGTAATATGCAAATTAACCATCACTACACCACACCCACCAGCCACACCCACCAGCCAATCAGGAGCAAGTATGCAAATTAACCCAACCAAGATGGCTCTGGCCACAGAGCGAGCAGGAAGCTTGGCTTTCTCTGGCAATGGAGGAAGCCAAGCTTTCCGCATACCCTGGTGGGCCCAGGCCTCCACTTAAGGCTACAAAGTTTCAATTATAGAAGATAAATAAATCCCAACAAAAATGGCTGTGGCCAGGGAGCAAGCAGGAGGCTTGACTCTGCTCAAGGCTACAAAGTTTCAATTATAGAAGATAAATAAATCCCAGATACCAGGGCCACCGCTTGGGTCGCCGGGGGCATGGCCAGCCTGCAAACCACCACAGGCCCCTCACCCAGGCCACCCCATGCCGCAAGGAAAACCCCACCCTAATCTGGGACACCCTTCAGGGCAAACCAGCCGGTCCCCACTCGTGCACCAGGCCTCTGTCCTATCTAATAAAAGAGTAATATGCAAATTAACCATCACTCCAACACACAAGATGGCTGCCCCCATGTGGTCCAAGATCCTGCCCCCATGTGGACACAATATGGCTGCCACAAGATGGTCATCAGGGGAGGGCAGTTGGGAGGGACCAGGCCTGCAAGGGAGGGTAGTTGGGGGCAATCAAGCCTTCAGGGGAGGGCAGTTAGGGGTGAACAGGCCGGTAGAGGAGGGAAGTTGGGGGCGACTGGGCCTGCAGGGAAAGGCAGTTTGGGGGGACCTAGGCCTTCAAGGGAGAGCAGTTGGGGGGTGACCAGGCCTGCAGGGGAGGATAGTTAGGGGTGACAAGGCCTGCAGTGGAGGGCAGTTAGGGGTGACAAGACCTGCAGGGGAAGGCAGTTAGGGGCAATCAGGCTGACAGGGGAGTGGTTAGGGGGTGATCAGGCTGGCAGGCAGAAGCGGTTAGGGGCAATCAGGAAGGCAGGCAGGCGAGCAGTTGGGAGCCAGCAGTCTTGTATTGTGAGAGGGATGTCCGACTGCCCGTTTAGGCCCGATGGTAGGATCGGGCCTAAACGGGCAGTTGGACATCCTTCAAGGGGTCCCAGATTGGAGAGGGTGCAGGTTGGGCTGAGGGACACACACCCTTGTGCACGAATTGTGTGCACCGGGCCTCTAGTAATTTCATAAAATACATATTTGAATTTAAAAATTGGTAATATCATCCTAATAATAAAAGCCCAGGGTTGTAACTTGTAACGACTGATCACGACCAAAGGTTGACCAACCGGAAGTCAGTGCTGGGTTGCCATGGTGACCTTCACAGCTGCTGCATATGCTGTGGAGACTGGCGAGCTACAGCTGGTGGAAAGCAGTGAGCCCAGGCCGAGCCACCCTGTGATCACAGGGCTAAGAGCCCAGGCCAACCCACCCCTTGATCATGGGGCGAACAGGGCAGGCCGAGCTGCCCCGCAATCACAGGGCAAACAGGCCAGGCCCAGCCGCCCTGCGATCACGGGGTGAACAGGCCAGGCTGAACCTGGCCAAGCTACCCCGCAATCCCATGCGAAGAAGCTGCTCCATTGACCAACCTGTGCTAGGGACCTGTTTGGCGCGTGGTGCAGAGTCCAAAGCCTCTAGCCTGCAGCCATGGGAAGTCTCCCTCTCCCCAGAGTTAGGAGCACCAGCCCAGGTCTACACAGCAGCCTGGTACTGACTGCGGGGGTGAGTTCCTGCAGGCTGGGGTTTGATCCTTATGCATTAGCAGTAGGAGACCAGTGCCTTTGTTATTGCTGTGTGTCCGGGTTTTAATTGGACAAATGTCCAGCAATCCCGGGTGCCAGCTTAGCAAAATCTTTTAGGAGGAGAATTCTGTCTGGGTTTCCTCAAATTCCCTCAGCCCCTACTCACCCCTCTGTAAAGGCACAGAACAAGTGAGGCCCCTTAAATAAAAATCAGAGGTCTCCAGCAACAGTGGGCCTCTCTCATCACAGTCATTTGGACTGGATGGCATTTGAGTATTTATCTAGACACCATGACAGAGAAACACAAGCTCAAGTCATGATCTCTGTCCTTAAAAAATTTACAATCTGATTAGAGCAAGTGGATGATAAAAGCACAGTAATAACATCAGAATGTAAGGCAACAATACAGATAGGAACAGAGGCAATTGTTAGGATGATTTTCCAATAATTAGTACAAAGAGTATGTGCTGTGAATTAAATAAAAAAAATATGTTTGTAAGTAGCTGCTTCATGAGTATGGCATCACTTCCTATTTTAAAGGAAGCTGAGTTCCATGTGAAATGTTTACTATGCTATGATATCTGAGGCACAGGACAAGGGAGGCCCTAAGTGTACAATGATTTGATATTTGAGTCATTTTTTATTGTTCAAAGTGATTTATTTCTGTATGCCTCAGTTTTGTAATAGTTAAATTACTAGAATAATACATCTTGCTATAAAATATTACTAGAAGATCAAATGATCAGGTGACATTTATTGTTATTTTCTATAAAGAACACAATCTCTGGTATGCTAAAGTGATAGGTATTATAGAAATATTCAGATAGGGAGACATACAGGCTTGATTAAAAGTGAGGCTTATTATCACAACCCAAATTTATTGCTTAAAAAAAAAAAGAAGGGAGCCAACTAGAAACTGAACCAAATATAAGCCCTTGAAGGGCAAATGTAAATTGGATAAGCTTTGCTATTACAAGAGCAAGAAAAAAAATTCAGATGCAAGAATGAAAACCACATTGCATCCACTCTAAGTAGCTGTTAAAGAAAAAGAATGATATACTATGAAAATATTTAATACAGATTGTAAAGACATTTGTTTAAAGAGGATTTCCTAGAGTAGGTGGTATTTCAGTTAATTTTTCTAAATGTGAAGAGGTTAGCTAGATAAGAAAAAGGTGAAGGGGTCCCGAATTGCAGAGGGTGCAGGCGGGGCTGAAGGACCACCCCCCCTCCATGCACGAATTTTGTGCACCAGGCCTCTAGTTTAAAAATAAATCTCATTCCACAAATGAGTGAGATCATGTGGTATTTTTTTTCACTGACTGGCTTATTTCACTTAGCATAATGCTCTCCAGTTCCATCCATGCTATTGCAAATGCTAAGAATGCCTTCTTTTTCACAGCAGTGTAGTATTCCATTGTGTAGATGTACCACAGTTTTCTAATCCATTCATCTACTGATGGGCATTTAGGCTGTTTCCAAATCTTTGCTATGGTAAATTGTGCTGCTATGAACACAAGGGTATATATATCATTTCTGATTGGTGTTTCTGTTTTCTTGGGATATAGTCCTAGAAGTGGTAGTACTGGGTCAAATGGCAGTTCGATTTTTAATTTTTTGAGGAAACACCATACTGTTTTACACTGTGGCTGGACCAGTCTGCATTCCCACCAGCAGTGCACGAGGGTTCCTTTTTCTCCACATCCTCACCAGCACTTGGCCTTTGTTGATTTGTTGATGATAGCCATTCTGACAGGTGTGAGATGGTACCGCAATGTCGTTTTGATTTGCATCTCTCAGATGATTAGTGACTTTGAGCATGTTTTCATATGTCTCTTGACCTTCCTTATGTCCTCTTTCGAAAAGTATCTATTTAGGTCAATTGCCCATTTTTTTGATTGGGTTGTTTACCTTCCTTTTGTTATGTTGTATGAGTTCCCTTTAAATGTTGGAGATTACACCCTTATTTGCGATATCATTGGCAAATATGTTCTCCCATGCAGTGGGATTTCTTTTTGTTTTGTTAATGGTTTCTTTTGCTGTATAAAAGCTTTTTATTTTGATGTAGTCCCATTTGTTTATTTTCTCTTTAGTTTCCATTGCCCTAGGATCTGTATCTGTGAAGATATTTCTGCGGCATATGTCTGAGATTTTGCTGCCTATGATTCCTCTAATTTTTGGTTTTTGTTTTCCCATCTTATTTTAAGTCCTTTATCCACTTTGATTTTATTTTTGTTTATGGTGTAAGTTGGTAGTCTAGTCATTTTTTGCATGTATCTGTCCAATTTTCCCAACACCATTTATTGAAGAGACTGTCTTGACTCCATTGTATGTTCTTTCTTCCTTTGTCAAATATTTATAGAGCATAGTGGTTAGGGTCAATTTCTGGGTTCTCTGTTCTATTCCATTGATCTATTTGTCTGTTCTTGTGGCAATATCAGGCAGTTTTGAGAACAGTGGCTTTGTAATACAGCTTGATATATGGTATTGAGATCCCTCCTACTTGGTTCTTCTTTCTGAGGATTCCTGCAGTTATTTGGGGTCTTTTTTATTCCAGGTGAATTCTTAGAGAGTTCGTTCTAGGTCTGTGAAATATGCCATTGGTATTTTAATGGGGAGTGCATTGAATCTATAGATTGCTTTGGGTAGTATGGACATTTTAATGATGATGAGACTACCAATCCATGAACATGGTATATTCTTCAACTTGTTTATGTCTTTCTCTATCTCTTTTTACAGTGTCCTGTAGTTTTCTGAGTAAAGGTCTTTTACCTCCTTAGTTAAATTTATTCCTAAGTATCTTAATATTTTTGGTGTGATGATAAATGGGATTGTTTTTTTTAAATCTCTTTTTCTGTAAGTTC
Organism: Cnephaeus nilssonii; assembly: GCF_951640355.1. NCBI lineage: Eukaryota > Metazoa > Chordata > Mammalia > Chiroptera > Vespertilionidae > Cnephaeus > Cnephaeus nilssonii. The sequence goes on from NC_137074.1 coordinate 106,354,681, forward strand.
ACTATTGGTGTATAAAAATGCCATAGATTTCTTGACGTTAATTTTGTATCCTGCTATATTGTCGAATTTTTTTATTAAGTCTAATAATTTTTTATGGAGTCTTTAGTGTTTTCTATGTGCAGTATTATGTCATCTACAAATAATGACAGTTTTTACATCTTCTTTTTCTATTTATATACCTTTTATTTCTTTTTTTTTTTTTTTTTTTTTTTGTCTAATTGGTATGGCTAGCACTTCCAGAACTATGTTGAACAGGAGTGGTGAAAATGGGCATCCCTGTCTCATTCCTGTTCTTAGGTGTAATAGTTTTAGTTTTTGCCCATGAGTATGATGTTGGATGTAGGTTTGTCATATATGGCTTTTATTGTGTTGAGGTATGATTCTTCTATTCCCATTTTGCTGAGGGTTTTTATCAAGAAAGGGTGTTGGATTTTGTCAAATGCTTTTATCTGCATCAATTGATATGACTATGTGATTTTAATCTCTCAACTTGCTTATGTGACTTACCACATTTATTAATTTGTGGATATTGTACCATCCTTGCATCCCCAGAATAAATACTACTTGGTCATGGTGTATGATCTTTCTGATGTACTGCTGGAGCCGATTTGCTAGAATTTTGTTGAGGATTTTGGCATCTATATTCATGAGGGATATTGGGCTGTAATTCTGTTTCATTGTGTTGTCTTTATTTGGTTTTGTTGTAAGTTGGTGGTCTAGTTATTCATAGAATGAGCTTGGAAGTGTTCTTTCCTCTTGAATTTTTTAGAATAGTCTGAGGAGGATAGGTTGTAGTTCTTTGAACGTTTGGTAAAACTCCCCTGTGAAGCTGTCTGGCCCTGGGCTTTTGTTTGCTGGATGCTTTTTGATGACTGCTTCAATTTCCTCCATACTTATCAGCCTATTGAGATTTTTAGATTCTTTCTGATTGAGTTTTGGAAGGTTGTATTTTTCTAGGAATATGCCCATTTCATCTAGGTTGTCTAGTTTGTTCGAATAGTTGTTCATAGTATTTTGTAACAATCCTTTGTATTTCTGTGGGGCCTGTTGTTATTTTGCCTCTTTCATTTCTGATTTTGTTTATTTTGGTCCCCTCTCTTTGCTTCTTGGTGAGCCTGGCTAGAAGTTCATCCATCTTCCTTATCCTTTCAAAGAACCAGCTCTTGGTTTCATTGATCTTTTGTATTTTTGTTTGTTTGTTTGTTTGTATTTCATTTGTTTCTGCTCTGATGTTTATTAACTTCTTCCTTTTTCTTATTCTGGGCTTTGCTTGTTGCTCTTTTTATATTTATTTAAGTTGTAGAGTTAGATGATTTATTACCTTTTTTTCTTGTTTTTTGAGGTAGGCTTGTAGAGCTCTAAACTTCCGTCTCAGGACTGCTTTCACTGTGTCCCATAGATTTTGTATTGTTTTGTTTTTTTTCATTGTCATTCATTTCCAAGATGTTTGTAATTTGTCCTTTGATCTCCTTGGTAACCCAAACATTGTTTAATAGCATGCTATTTAGCTTCCAAGTGTTTGAATTTGTTTTATTGTATTTGAGTTCTAATATTATGCCATTGTGGTCTGAGAAGATGCTTGATATGATTTCAATCTTCTTAAATTTGGAGAGACTTTGCCTGTGAGCCATTATGTGGTCTATCTTTGAAAATGTCCCATGTGCACTTGAGAAGAACATATATTCCCTGTCTTTGGGGTGAAATATTCTGAAGGTGTCAATTTTAACTCCATCAGATCTAGTGAGTGACTTACGATTGCTGTTTCTGTGCTGATATTTTGTCTAGAGAGTTTATCCATTAATGTCAATGGGGTATTAAAGTCCCATACTATGATTGTATTGTTGTTGATCTCTCCCTTGATATCTTCCAGGAGTTTTTTTATGTATTTGGGTGCTCCTGCATTGGGTGCATATATGTTTACCAGAGTTCTTTCCTCTTTTATCAATCCCTTTAGTTTTATGAAGTAGCCTTCCTTATCTCTTGTTATGGCCTTCACTTTGAGGTCTATTTTGTCAGATATATGTATTGTTACCCCAGCTCTTTTTTATTTCCATTTGCCTGAAAGGTATTTTTTTCATCCTTTCAGATTCCGTCTGTGTGAGTCCCTTGTTCTTAAGTGGGTCTCTTGTAGACAATTTATATATGGGTCATGTTTTTTTATCCATTCAGCCACTCAGTGTCTTTTGATTGGAGCATTTAGTCCATTTATGTTTAAAGTTATGATTCGCAGGTACTTGTTTGTAGTCATTTCTATTTTTGTGCCTGGGTTCCTTCTTCCCTTTTTAGTTCTTCTTTTTTACACCAGTCCCTTTAGCATTTCTTGCATTGCTGGCTTGGTAGTGATAAACTCTGTTCGTTTTTTGTTTGTTTGTTTGTTTTTTTGTCTATGAAGCTCCTTATTTCCCCTTCAATTTTGAATGATAGCTTTGCTGGGTATAGTATTCTTGGATTCAGTCCCTTGTTTTGCATCACTTTATAAATTTCATTGCATTCCTTTCTAGCCTTATGTGTTTCTATAGAGAAATCATTTGATAATCGACTGGAAGATTCCTTGTACATAACTTTTTGTCTCTCTTGCAGCCTTTAAGATTCTCTCTTTGTCCTGAACTTTTGAAATCATAATTACAACGTGTCATGGTGTGGGGTTTTTTGTGTTCATCTTGTTTGAGACTCTCTGTTCTTGTGTGACTTTTTTCTTCCCCACAGCAGGGAAATTTTCTGACATTATTTCTTCAAATAGGTTTTCTAACCTTTGTTCTTCTTCCTGTCATTCTGGCACCCCTGTTATTCATATGTTTGTTTGTTTTATTCATGTTGTCCCAAAGCACCCTAGGGTCTCCTCCTGTCTTTTCTTTTAAATATATTTTTATTGATTTCAAGGAGGAAGGGAGAGGGAGAGAGAGATAGAAACATCAATGATGAGAGAGGATCATTGATTGGCTGCCTCCTGAATGCCCCACACTGGGGATCAAGCCCACAACCCAGGCATGTGCCCTTGACCGGGAATTGAACCTGGGACCTTTCAGTCCACAGGCTGACACTCTATCCACTGAGCCAAGCCAGCTAGGGCCTCCTCCTGTTTTTTTTTAATTTTTTTATCCACTTGAAGTTCAGTTTGTTTGTGTTTTGCTTCCCTGTCTTTTAATTCTCTAATTTGGTCTTCTGCTTCTCCTAGTCTACTGTTGAAACTTTCCATGTTGTTTTTTAATGCAGCTATATCACTCTTTATTAATTCTTGATTCTTACATAAGTTGTTGAATTTTTCATCCATTCGGTTTATGAACTGTATGACCCTTATTCTGAATTCTTTTTCTGACATATGGCATGCCTCCATTTCACTTAGCGGCTTTTCTGGTGAGTCCTCCTTTTCTTTCCTTTGGGGTTTTTTCTGGCTCCCCATTTTTGTTCTCACTGAAGTATCTAAGTGTTGAGTCATGCAGGGGTTGCTCCTTGGGCAGCAGTGACTCCGCATGCAGCAGATGTTCCTCGGGTGGTCACAGCAGCAGCTGCTCCTCAGTTGGCGGCAGCTCCTCTGGTGGGTGGTGCTCACAGCAGTGGTGGCTCCTCTGGCTGGCGGGGGCAGGCTGCTTGTGCAGCTTCTGCTCCTTGGACAATGGTGGGCTGCTCACAAGGATGCTACTCCTTGGACCCGGGTGGGCTGCGCATGGCTGCTTTTCCTCTGATGCGAGCAGGTTGCTCGCAGGGCTACTGCTACTCGTACAAGGGTGGGCTGCTTGTGTGGATGCTGCTCCTTGGACAGGGGTGGTCTGCTCATGGGGCTGCTGCTCCTCGGATGGTGGCAGGCTGCTCACAAGGCTGCTGCTACTTGGACAGGAGCAGGTTGCTTGCAGGGCTTCTGCTCCTTCTACCCCAAGTGGGATTTATTCTGGGGATGCAAGACTGGTACAATATCCACAAATCAATAAATATGACATATCACATAAACAAATTGAAAGACAAAAATCACATAATTATACCAATTGTTGCAGAAAATGCATTTGACAAAATTCAACACCCTTTCTTGATAAAAACTCCCAGCAAAGTGGGACTAAAGGGATCATACCTCAACATACTAAAAGCCTTATATGACAATCCTATAGCCAATATCATACTCAATGAGCAAAAACTTAAACCATTTCAACTAAGAACAGGAACAAAACAGGGATGCCCACTTTCACCTCTCCTGTACCACAGTGTACTAGAAGTGCTAGCCATAGTGATCAGTCTAGGAGAGAAATAGAAGGCATCCAAATTGGAAAAGAAGAAGTAAAACTCTCAATATTCATAGATGACATGATATTGTACATAGAAAATTCTAAAGATTCCTTTATAAATTACAAGATTTAATAAATGAATTTGGCAATGTAGCAGGATACAAAATTAACATCCAGAAATCTATGGCTTTTTTATACACCAATAATGAACTCACAGAAAGAAAAAAAACTAAAAAAAAAAAAAATCCCACTTACCAATGCAACAAAAAAATGAAGATACGTAGGAGTAAATTTAACCAAGGAGGTAAAGGAACTGTACTCAGAAAATTATAGGATCCTGAAAAAAGATATAGAGTAAGACATAAACAAATGGAAGAATATAACGTTTTCATGGATTGTTAGAATCAACATCATTAAAATGTCCATACTACCCAAAGCAATCTATAGATTCAATGCACTCCCCATTAAAATACCAATGGCATATTTCAAAGACCTAGAACAAATGTTCCAAAAATTCATCTGGAATAAAAAAAAAACACAAAAAACTGGATAACCACAGCAATCCTGACAAAGAAGAAGAAATTTGGAGGGATCACAATACTGGATATCAAGTTATATTACACAGCCACTGTTCTCAAAACTACCTGTATTGGCACAAGAACAGACATATAGACCAATAGAACAGAACAGAGAAACAAGAAATTGACCCAAGCCATTATGCTCAATTAATATTTGACAAAGAAGGTAAGAGCATAAAATGGAGAAAAGACAGTCTCTTCAATAAATGGTATTGGAAAAATTGGACAGAAACATGCAAAAAAAAATAAAAATAGACCACCAACTTACACCATACACAAAAATAAACTCAAAATGGATAAAGGGCTTAAATGTAAGACAGGACACCATAAAAATCTTAGAAGAATCCATAGGCAGCAAAATATCAGACATATGTTGTACCATTATCTTTACTGATACAGCTCCTGGGGCAATGGAAACTAAGGAGAAAATAAACAAATGGGACTACATCAAATAAAAAGCTTCTGCACAGCAAAAGAATCCATCGCCAAAACAACAAGAAAGCCCACTGCATGAGAGAACATATTTGCCAATGCTATCTTTGATAAGGGTTTAATCTCCAAAATTTACAACTCATACAATGTAACAAAATAAAGATAAACAATCTAATTAAAAAATAGGCAAAGGACCTAAATAGATACTTTTTTAAAAAATAATTTTTATTGATTTTTACAGAAAGGAAGGGAGAGAGATAGAGAGTTAGAAACATCAATGAAAGAGAAACATCAATCAGCTGCCTCATGCATACTCCCTACTGGGTATGTGCCCGCGAGCAAGGTACACACCCTTGACCAGAATTGAACCTGGGACCCTTGAGTCCACAGGAAGACGCTCTATCCAATGAGCCAAACCGGTTAGGGCAATAGATACTTTTTGAAAGAAGTCATACTGAAGGCAAAGAGACACATGAAAACGGGCTCAAAGTCACTAATTATCTGAGAGATGCAAATCAAAACAACCAGGAAGTACCATCTCACACCTGTCAGAATAGCATCAACAAATCAACAAATGACAAGTGCTGGTGAGGATGTGGAGAAAATGGGATCCTCATGCACTGCTGGTGGGAATGCAGACTGGTGCAGCCACTGTGGAAAACAGTATGGAGTTTCCTCAAAAAGTAAATATGGAACTCCCATTCGACCCAGTCATTCCACTTCTAGAAATATCTCCCAAGAAATCAGAAACACCAATCAGAAAGAACATATGCACCCCTATGTTCATAGCAGCATAATTTACAATAGCTAAGATTTGGAAACAGCCTAAGTGCCCATCAGCAGATGAGTGAATTAGAAAACTGTGGTACATCTACACAATGGAATACTATGCTGCTGTAAAAAAGAAGGAACTTTTACCATTTGCAACAGCATGGATGGACCTGGAAAGCATTATACTAAGGGAAATAAGCCAGTTGGAGAAATATAAATATCACATGTCCTCACTCATTTGTGGAATATAATTAACAACAAAAACTAACGTACAAAAATAGATCCAGAGATAGAGAGACTGTGAATGGACTGTCAAACCTCAGAGGGAAGGCAGGGGAAGGGTGTGTGTCTGTGTAAGAGATCAACCAATGGACTTGTATGCATGCACATTAGTATAACCAATGGATATGGAGACTGGGGCAATAGGACCTTGTTCTGAAGGGGGGTGGGAGTGGCCATGGAGGGTCAATGGGGAAAAGGAGGCATATGTAATACTTTATTTTATTTTATTTTATTTGCATTTTTTATTAAGGTATTATATGTGTACATATCTTACCATTGACCCCCCCCCACTCCCAAACATGCCCTCACCCCCAGAGTTTTGTGTCCATTGGTTATGCTTATATGTATGCATTCAAGTCCTTCGGTTGATCTCTTATCTCCACCACTTCTCCCTAACCTTCCCGCTGTAATTTGACAGTCTGTTTGATGCTTTACTGTCTCTGTATCTAACTTTTTGTTCAACAGTTTATAATTTTCTTTATTATCCATAAATGGGTGAGATCATGTGGTATTTTTCTTTCATTTACTGGCTTATTTCACTTAGCATAATGTTCTCCAATTCCATCCAGGTTGCTGTGAATGGTAAGAATTCCTTCTTTTTTATGGCAGCATAGTATTCCATTGTGTAGATGTACCATAGTTTTCTGATCCAGTCATCTGCTGACGGGCACCTAAGCTGTTTCCAAATCTCAGCTATTGTAAATTGTGCTGCTATGAACATAGGAGTGCAAATATCCTTTCTCATTGGTGTATCCAGTTTCTTAGGATATATTCCTAGGAGTGGGATTACTGGGTCAAATGGGAGTTCCATTTTTAGTTTTTTGAGGAAACTCCATACTGTTCTCCACAGTGGCTGCAGCAATCTGCATTTCCACCAGCAGTGCACGAGGGTTCCTTTTTCTCCGTATCCTTGCCAACACTTGTCGTTTGTTGATCTGTTGATGATAGCCATTCTGGCCAGTGTGAGATGGTACAACATTGTCGTTTTTATTTGCATCTCTCAGATAATTAGTGACTTTGAGCATGTTTTCATGTGTCTCTTGGCCTTCTGTCTTCTTTTGAAAAGATTCTATTTAGATCTGTTGCCCATTTTTTTTTATTGGATCATTTGTCTTCATTTTATTAAGTTGCTTAAGCTGCCTGTAGATGTTGGAGATTAAACCTTTATCAGTGATGCCATTTGCAAATATGTTCTCTCATGCAGTGGGCCTTCTTGTTGTTTTGTTGATGGTTTCTTTTGCTGTAAAAAAGCTTTTTATTTTGATGTAGTCCCATTTGTTTATTTTCTCTTTAGCTTCCATTGCCCTAGGACCTGTATCATTGAAGAAGTTCTTTTGGCATATGTCTGAGATTTTGCTGCCTGTGGATTCCTATAGTATTTTTATGGTTGCCCGTCTTATATTTAAGTCCTGTATCCATTTTGAGTTTATTTTTGTGTATGGTGTAAGTTGGTGATCTAGTTTCATTTTTTTGCATGTATCAGTCCAATTTTCCCAACACCATTTATTAAAGAGACTGTCTTGACTTCATTGTATGTTCATGCCTTGTTTATCAAATATTAACTGAGCATAGTGGTTTGGGTTGATATCTGGATTCTCTATTCTATTCCATTGATCTATATGTCTGTTCTTGTGCCAGTACCATGCTGTTTTGAGAACTGTGGCTTTGTAATACAGCTTGAAATCTGGTATTGAGATCCCACCTACATTATTCTTCTTTCTCAGGATTGCTGTGGCTATTTGGAGTCCTTTTTTTTTCCAGATGAATTTTTGGAGAGTTCTTTCTAGGTCTGTGAAATATGCCATTGGTATTTTAATGGGGAGTGCATTGAATCGATAGATTGCTTTGGGTAGTATGGACATTTTAATGATGTTGATTCTACCAATCCATGAACATGGTATGTTCTTCCAACTGTTTATGTCTTCCTCTATTTCTTTTTTCAGTGTCCTGTAGTTTTCTGTGTACAGGTCTTTTACCTCCTTACTTAAGTTTATTCCTAGGTATCTTAATTTTTTTGGTGCGATGGTAAACATGATTGCTTTTTTAGTCTCTCTTTCTGTAAGTTCACTATTGGTGTATAGAAAGGCCATAGATTTCTTGACGTTAATTTTGTATCCTGCTACCTTGCCGGATTCATTTATTAAGTCTAGTAGTTTTTTTATGGAGTCTTTCTGGTTTTTTATGTACAATATCATGTCATCTGCAAATAAGGAGAACTTTACTTCTTCTTTTTCAATTTGGATGCCTTTTATTTCTTCTTCTTGTCTAATTGCAATGGCTAATACTTCCAGTACTATGTCAAACAGGAGTGGTGAGAGTGGGCATCCCTGTCTTGTTCCTGTTCTTAGGAGAAATGGTTTTAGTTTCTGCCCATTGAGTATGATGTTTGCTGTGGTTTTATCATATAAAGCTTTTATTATGTTGAGGTATGATCCTTCTATTCCCAACATGTTGAGAGTTTTTATCAAGAAAGGGTGTTGGATTTTTTCAAATGCTTTTTCTGCATCAATTGATATGACTATGTGATTTTTATCTCTCAGTTTGTTTATGTGATGTATCACGTTTATTGATTTGTGGATATTGTACCATCCTTGCATTCCTGGGATAAATCCTACTTGGTCATGGTGTATGATCTTTCTGATGTACTGCTGGAGCCGAAAAGGAAAAAAAAAAGTGAGACTAGAATGAGACTAAGAGAGAAAAGAGAAACAAACTATATATATGGGGAGAAAATCCCAATAGAACAACCACTAATCACAGCAAATGCCAGCAACAAGTACCTGGAGATTAATACAACCTACAACACCAAATAATATCAAGTGAGGCAAGGGAAAACAGAAGTAAAAAACAAACAAAAACACAGCAAACAAAAAACAAACAAACCAAAAAAAGAATAAGCAAAACAATCTCACAAAAAAGCCTAAAAATTCGATTTAATCAACATTCAAGCAGACAACAACAAAAGGACAGAGAGAAAAACAGTTGTTGTTTTTTTGTTTATAGTTAAGACAGCGAAGAGAGAGGTGTGTATGGACTTGGAGCAGGGGATTGGAAATTACATATATAAGTAGCGTGAAATTTTAGCAGGGGGTAAACAGAAAGAATAGGGAAAATCTTGAGCAGGAAAGGGATAAGATAAACAGGACACCAAAAGGGAAAAGGTTATGTAGAGAGTGATGGCACAAAGATAGAGTTGAGATAGAATACAATGATGGTGAAGGAAAGATGAAAATAGACTATAGAACACTAATCCACAAGTAAAATAAAGAGAAAATAAAATGGCACTTTAAGAATAATAATAATAAAAAACAATAATAAATAAAATAAAAAAGGTAAAATAGTAGTAGTAATAATGCTGATTGCAAATAAAAATGTAATAATTAAAAAGGTAAAATCAAGTGAGGAAAAAAGAAAAAAATAGTTTCTTAAGTAAATGATGCAAAAAATGAAAATAAAAATAATAGAAATTTAAAAATTAAAAATAAAATAAAATAAAATGTGCAGTAGTGAAGGCCATTCACTTCCTCTATTGTTCTGTTTGGCACACCTGTTTCCCAGTCCGGACAGTATTGCAGTTCCCTGTGTTTCACTGCTTCTCAGTGTTGTAAGCCAGTCCTGATTTTTAAGCAGGTGGTGTTTTAATTTTGATTACGCTAGGGTCAATTTGTAATTCAGCCTCTGGGTGGCAGTGTTTCTGTGTTGACTTCTAGGACTCTAAGGCCTCTCTAGCCTTTTTTTTTCTGTGGCACCCAATACCTGTTTACGGAGGCTGGCGGGCAAGTTCAAGCAGACTGCACATCCCTGAAACTCCCAGGCTATCCCTTCGCAACAGATCAAAACGGGTTGCTCTTTAGAGATCTCCCCTGTTATCAGCTCCGAGTACCCCCTTCCACAATCATGGATCACACTGGCCCCAACAGCTGCAGGCTTCTCCAAGCACAGACCTCCCTGGTCCTCTAGCTCCCGCAGTGTGCGCGTGTTTCTCTCTCCCGCGGGGATTATCGACCTCACCCTTTCCCCGGTGAAATCTGACCTTTCCGTGGTGGAGTGAAGAGTTCTTTTGAGTCCAAGCATTCGCGCCACCTGGTACTGGTGCTCTGGGGTTCACAGCTGTTCGGCAGTCGTCCCAGTTGTTGATTTTCAGGCCTCCAACAAGATCCACTTTCCCTTTCAAGATGGCGAAATTTCCCCATCCGAGCCCCGTAGCTCCGGGAAGGGACCGGGCCGCTGTGGGGGCTGCCCTGTCAGGGGAACCCCGTCCAGCAGTCCCCCACGCTCTCCTGGGGTTCAGCTGTCCCTTAGCTTGCCACCCAAACACTGCCCATGCGCCCCTCAGCTGTTCTTTCTTTCTGCTCCAGGATAAGACTGGGAACACGTCTGTCTATTCTGCCGCCATTTTCTCCTCCTCGCATATGTAATACTTTATTTTTTTTAATTTTTATTTTTTTTAATTTAAATTTCTTTATTGATTAAGGTGTCACATATTTGTCCTCATCCCCCCATTCCCATCCCCCACCCCTCCCCACGGATGCCCCCACCCCCCTGTTGTCCTTAACCATTGGTTAGGCTCGTATGCATGCACACAAGTCCTTTGGTTGATCTCCCCCTCCCTACCCCCACCCTCCTCTACCCTCCCTCTGAGACCCGACAGTCCGATCGATGCCTCCTTGTTTCTGGGTCTGTTCTTGTTCATCAGTCTATGTTGTTCATCATTTCCCCTAGATGAGTGAGATCATGTGTTACTAGAAATATACTTATAAAAACCGAATGTGAGACGAGCAATAATAGTTATGCTGACAGGCAAATGAATCAGTCTGTAGTAAGTTTCTTTCTGGACCAACAGTTCTTTTGAGACCCAATTTCAATGTCCACCAGTTCCTTATGTGTACATGTCGTCACTGACTTTTCAGCTCTGGATGGTGGACAAAATGGTGGTAATGCAGGTCCGACTCCCTCTGGTTTGGTCTCGCCCGGACGTAGGGGCGTGGCTTCACCCAGACTCAGGGGCGCGCGAATTCACCCAGACCTGGGACCCAGTATCACCCAGGCCCCGGGGCGCGTGGCCTCACCTGGACCCAGGTGTGCGCGGCCTAAACCCGGTCCCGGGATCCAGCCTCACCCGGACCCAAGGGCGAGTGGCCTCACCCAGACTCAGAGGCGCATGGCCTCTCCCGGACCCAGGGGCGCGGCCCCACCTGGACCCGGGACCCAGCCTCACCCAGATCCAGGGGCGCACAGCCTCACCCGGACCCGGGATCCAGCTTCACCTGGACCCGGGACCCAGCCCCACCCGGACCCAGGGGCGCACGGCCTCACCCGGACCTGGGATTCAGCTACACCCAGACCCAGGGGCGCGCGGCCCCACCTGGACCCAGGGGTGCATGGCCTCTCCCGGACCCAGGGGCGCGGCCTCACCCGGACCCAGGACCCATCCTCACCCAGATCCAGGGGCGCACGGCCTCACCCGGACCCGGGATCCAGCTTCACCCGGACCCAGGGGCGTGTGGCCTCGCCCGGACCCGGGGGCCTGCGGCCTCACCCGGACCCGGGACCCAGCCTCACCCAGATCCAGGGGCACGCGTCCTTGCCCGGACCCGGGATCCAGGTTCACCCGGACCCAGGGGCGCGTGGCCTCGTCCGGACCCGGGACCCAGCCTCACCCAGATCCAGGGGCGCGTGGCCTCACCCGGACCCAGAGGCGTGGCATCACCCGGACCCAGGGGCACGCGGCCTCGCCCGGACCCGGGGGTGCTCGGCCTCACCCGGACCCGGGACCCATCCTCACCTGGATCCAGGGGCGCACGGCCTCACCCGGACTCGGGATCCAGCTACACCCGGACCCAGGGGCGCATGGCCTCACCCGGACCCAGGGGCGCGGCCTCACCCGGACCCAAGGGCGTGGCCTCACCCGGACCCTGGACCCAGCCTCACCCGGATCCAGGGGCACACGGCCTCACCCGGACCCGGGATCCAGCTTCACCCAGACCCAGGGGCACACGGCCTTGCCTGGACCCGGGGGCGCGCGGCCTCACCCGGACCCGGGATCCAGGTTCACCCGGACCCAGGGGTGCGTGGCCTCACCCGGACCCCAGGGCGCGTAGCCTCTCCCGGACCCAGGGGCACACGGTGTAATACTTTAAACAATAAAAAAGATAGATCAATAATAGAAAAATGAACAGAAGTTTATTAACATGTATACTTCATGAGTACATGGGAGATACACAGGAAAAGTGAATAATTCTTACAGGTGATTTAGTTTTCAGATTAAATACCATTTTAATAAGAAAAAGAGAGAGAGATGTAAGCAATTTAGGGGAGAGTAAATGTTTTTTTAGAAAAGATGAATGGTCCCTTTGACAAATAGATGAGAAGTATGGTAGTTTGTGATAAATTTGTCTGGGTATGATATCAAGTTCTAGTCTCCTCTCTTAGGATAAAAGCAATCTTCTCTGGTTGATACAACTCCTGGTGGTGGGGAGATCTATGACAACAGAATTTCTTTTGGAGGCTTTATCCTTAGGTAAATAAGGGGAGTTCAGAGAAAGTTTCTCCCTGCATTTACTGTTTTTTAAATACCTATAGTTCAAAATAATAATTACATCAAAGCACATATTTTTGAGGGGCATGTCTTGAACATTCACATTTTTGGGTTGCATGCTCTCTTACTCTTCACAACCACAAGTGACAGACCAGATCTTGCCTGTGACTGCAGTTTGCCAACCTCTGGTAAGGGATAATGTGAATCACACAGCAAGGAAATTAATCTGTAAATATGTAAGGCAACCATTGAACAAATGAGATGCATAAGATATAATTAGAAAGCAACTACTTTCACCCCAGGTTACTACTCTGAGGGGCTTGTCTTTCCTGTTGCTGGGGTGAAATCTTAGCTGTCCTAGCTTGAGATTTTATTCCTTCTCTCATACTCACTGGGCTCCTCCAATGTTGAAGCAGAGACCTGAGGGAAATTAAGGGACAGGAAAAGGTTTTCTTGACTGGTATTGATATAACTCTGGCCATAGAAGATGTTAAATCTTATTCTTTCTTTTACAGGTATTATAAGGGTTCCTTTGGAGACACCCCATTGCTGCTTCCCTTGATTCAATTAAAAGCACATTCTCTTGGTAACTTCTGATTCAACCATAGAGTAGGTCTCTGGAATTTTACCACAGAGATCATCTCACCCAAACCCCATATTTTTCCTGTGATCCAGACCTGTTAATTGTATTTAAAGAGTGTGAGTTTATAAATTGTGGTGCTAAATTTTAATCATAGCCACAGTATCTTGTCTGCACCAATAAATGAAGGTTGCATAATTTACCTATAAACCTTTTGGTAATATGACTGTGAATAGCAGATGAACATATGTGCACTAATAATATCTATGATTAACACAATAGGATTAGTCAGTTTACATGTAGTCAATCATAGCAAGGGTCTGAACAGAAACCATACTCCTAAAGGAACCAATTACAGAAAATGAGTTCCTTGCAACAGATGAGAAAACTCATTTCATAGTTCAAAGGTTCTTTCTCCACACCAGGTCTCAGTGGCTTCTCTACTCTTCCAACACTTGAATAATCTGCCCAAACAAACATGAATCTCATTCTGACTGACAAGAGTCATTTTACTGGATATCATTTTACAGTGATGGCCTAGATTGCTAGAGAGAAATCACCCCCCTAGATATTAAAGGGACTTTTACTACTACCCCAAAGTAGCATGCTTGTGCTATGTGCATTAGTAGAAATATTTAATCTGAATCAATTGAATGACATTGCTTTGTATATTTTTAAGTTTATAATCCCATAAGAAATGTATGTAGTTTGTATGTATGTAACATTCATTCCACTAGCTGTCATACATGTAATAAATTTTCACATGTATGACAGTCAGTGGAACAAATGTCATGGCTCAATGTCAGTCTTAAGACCACTCCCCATCAATCTAGCTTTGACATTGAGACATGCATATCATTGACTTTCTATGCTTTTATCATCCACTATAGCTCTTTAATAACAAAAGGAATTTCACACAATATACATCCTTTAAATTTTTCAAGCGTGTGTCTGATATTCTAGGGGACACATATCAAGTTGTCTGGGTGATCTCACTAAAGTTTCTTCTACATTAGACTTCAGGTAAATTTGAAGCATTCCTTATCCTTCCACAGAGGTGTGGGTTGTACCCAACATCCATTAACAAGTCTCTCCAACAAAAGCCCCACTCTATTTGTGCACCATTGGGGTCCCTCGGCCTGGCCTGTGGGATCAGGCCAAAACCAGCTCTCCAACATCCCCTGAGGGGTCCCAGATTGTGAGAGGGTGCAGGCCAGGCCAATAGACCCCACCGGTGAAGGATAGGGCTGGGGAGGGATGTGGGAGGTTGGCCATCTGGGAAGGGACTGTGGGAGGGCTCTAGGGCATGTCCGTCCCATCTCACTCAGTCCCGATTGGCCAGACCCCTGCGGAAAGCTAACCTACCAGAGTGTCTGCCCCCTGGTGGTCAGTGCACATCATAGTGACTGGTTGACCAGTTGACTGTCTGCCCTCTGGTGGTCAGTGCATGTCATAGCAAGTGGTTGAGCAGCCTTAGCATATCATTAGCATATTACATGCTGATTGTTTGAAAGGACACTTAGCATATTAGACTTTTACTAAATAGGATGTCTGGTTAAGCCTGACTCTGCAGTTTACTGGAGATGGTTGATAGGCAAGGATTTCAAAGCTCATTTCAACCTTTCCTTCACAAAACTTAATGTAACTTTATAAGCCTTGTGCAATAGAGTGCGAGAGTACATGCCACTGAGTTTTTGTGGCCACACCTGAGGTAGAAAGAATTCCAACATAACATCCTGTTACATAGAAATTTTTCAGTATTCATGACAATTTTATTTGAAAAGGCCATGTAATCTTTTACATGAGGAATATCTCAAGGAGAAGCCCAAATCAGAAATCACTTGAGCTATATTTCAGGCATTAAACTATGAAAATAAAGGTAAATATTTACTTAGATATTAAGAAGTCCTATCTTTTACCCTCAGGTTATTTTGAGATATCAAAGATAAAATTAAATTATAATTAGAAATTAGCAATGAGAACACCACCTAGCTCATTATGTGAATGTGATTGAAATACCACACAGAGGACAGTACAAAGCCCTTAAATCATTTCTTAGAAAACAAATAGGACTGAAAATAAATGTAAAGATGCTCTGGGGAAGAAAGTAAAAGGCAGTTATAGTTACACCTGCACAGTTAGTTGTCATAGTAACAGCTGAGAAAAAAAACAGGATGTACGATTGGATACAAAAGGAATTGAGACAGTGTATCTTAATAATCAAGATTATGAAGAAACACTGATCTTCTTAAACATCTGATAAAATAAAATGCCAAGAGACTTATTAAATTTGCTCAATATCGTCTCATATTTTCTACTTAAAACCAGTCTACTGTTAAAAATAAAACAAAATGGCTAGAACATACAAAGGTGAACTTGCACTTATATAAAATGGAATTAAATTGGTTTGAGGAAAGGGCAAAACAGATTGCAGTTAAATAAAATGTTGGTATCTAAAGTTAAGTAATTCCATCCTAATTTACTCTGTTGTAATAAAACATTTAAGCATACACATTATGGATATAAGGTCACCCACTGTTCTGAGTCTCCCAAAAAGAAGCTCATAGCTAAGTTATAAATTAATTTAAAAGGTTTTATAAAATTGTAAATGTTTTGCTGAGCCTTTAGAAATGCTTCCATGGGAAATTACTAAGAATGCAATAAAAATATTTTAACAGGCTTAAACTGGCAATTTAAACTTTTCTAACATGAAAGATGATTGTTTTTCAAAATCAGCTCAGCATCACCTTTTTTTTTTTTTTAGGTTGAATCCATTTAAAGAAATAAAATAATTTCTCAAAATAATTGTGTTATTTTTTCTGTTTTACTCTTAGTAGAAAATTTCAAATGAATTCAGAAAAATTAAAGTTGATTTTTGAGTTTCTAAAAGACATTTAGGTCTATTTTAATTGAATCTTATTCACAAGTTTGAAATATCTAGTCAGACTATTCAGTTTTTGATTACTGCTTTTATGAATTTCTTCCAAATATAAAATTGATTATTACAACAATGCAATGTAGAGAAGTGAGTTTTATTCTGCCAAAGAATCGAAATATAAATATATTTTAGAAGTATACATAAATGTAATAAATAATTTAACTAATTAACAATAAATGAAGTAGTTTGGATTTATTCTCTTTTTCCTGGCCCGATTGGAAGTACAAGGGAGGGACAAATAACTGCTACTAGGGAAAAAGAGATTGAGAAAGAGCCCCATGCAATGCATAAGGCTTGAAGTGAATTTTAATGACGTGGTGGTGTTTACCAGGTGGGCACGAAGACTACATGCACATCTCCTCCTTCTCACTAACTCCATCCCCTCAAGTTCTTTCACTTTCTTTTTAGGGAAATTAGGTTTATGGAAACTGAACTATTATGTATTACATGGAGTCAATTACTTTGGGCATGTCTTTTGACCTCCTAAATATAACCCTTACATTGAGTGTAGCATCACATGAAGGAATCGTTTTCAGTAGAGTGTGTTAAATATTGGTTCATGTAAATAGGTTCTGCTGGCATTGTATTTGTAGTAGGACAGTGGTTTACTCATTACTGTAATTGTTACTATACCACATCCATTGAAACCAGTGTTCAATTAACAATGCTTTTAACCTTGTCAGCAAAGGGTAAATAACATCACACTAATAACAGTTTTAAAAGCAATTACAGAATGGAAGGGGGGTTAGAAACTAGAAAAGCCATAATAATATACTAAGAAGTTTCACAAAGCAAAAGGGGAATATTTATTTGAAAATTTAATTAAATATAGACTAACCACCCCAAAGTAGGCTCTAATAAGTTATTATGTTAAAGGTTATTCCTCTAAATTTACCTCATATTCTTTTTTATAAAGGATACTTAATTAAAAGTTTCATATAGCTAAAGAAATTTATTTTAATGATTACCATAAATTATAACAATCGATGTAGGAATACTTTTATGCTCTGTGTCTTTCCCCACAATTACTCCTGCAGCTTTCCTTCTTGGACATAACTTTGTTTAATCAAGCTGCGTTTTATTTTTATATTTTTTTGCTTAAATCTGTATATTTCTGTCTCTTTTTAAAAATCATCTGACATCAAAGCATTTTACTCATAGAGAACACCCTCATCAACAACAACTGCTTGTTTCTCTTCAGCAACATCACCAATCCCCCGCTCCCTAGACAACCTTAGCAGGATATATTCCTTTCCCATGTTCTCCTATTCTATTTCCTGCAGCATCTAATGTAAAACAGATTTTTAAAGTTCATCATAGAACAGAGGTCAACATGAAAGACTCTAGGATCCTGGCATTTGGTTTTACTTCTGGTCTTTATTATTACAACAAATAGTTGAACTCTTATTTTCCACATCATCTAAAGACATTGGAATGGCAGCTCTTTCTTTTAAATCACAGATCAAGATTTTCAAATATTTAAGAACAGGTACCATGGGGGAAATATCACAATAACAATAACACAAAATAATCAAAATGAACTGTAACATTCTGAATGTTTCTAAAAGCAGGGAAACCACAACTATACCATCTAGGTCCATGCTCTTCTTCTTCTTTCCTGTTTTGATCCAGAATGTGTCTCCAAACTATCTAAGGTCAATCCCTTCACCCATGTTGTGGATTCTATTCCCTGCTGCTTTATTTGGGAACATACACTGAGTATTTTCTCCCTTTCTCTCCTATATAGTTAAGTTAGATCTTTTCCAGTTTTTGAACGCACACCAACCTCATCCATTTCAAAACATCACCAGCCTTGTCCCATATCCACAGCACCTGCAGCTTCTGCCTAACTCTCCTTTCTCCTACATAGCCAAACTTCTCCAGTGGGTGACCTATTCTACTCACTCCACTGCCTCCCCTTCCTCTCCCTCCTTAATCCACTCCAGTCTGCTGATATTGGTATCATTAACATAGCATTACTAAAAACACCACATGTAAAGGCCATTTTTAACTCTCCTCTTAGCAGGAAACTGCCTTCTTAAAATACTCCCATGCTAGGCAGGAAAATCATACATGAGGGGACAAAAATATTAATTTCATATCCTTCCTAAAGATCCTTCCTACAGATTGCTCCCTCTTACCCTCTCCCAAGTTCTTTTTCTCCTCTCCTAGTTTCTCCTCCCCAATCTGAGAAATCCTAGGCTCTTCCACCTATTGTCCATTGGAATTTTGAGATGCAAAATTGGTAAAAAGAGAAGAAAAACAATAGAAAAACTGAAAAAAATAGAGAAAATATTACAGAGGAGAGGAGAGGTGTTTATATAATAAAGTATTGGGTGGGCAGATAGGAATGAGAAGAAAAAAGTCACATACATTCTTTGTGAACAAAATTGCTTTATTTTTTATTTCAAGCTTTTTTGGGGTTAGATGAAGGTGCTTTTAAGAAAGATACATTGGAACAGGTGGAATCAAAATGGAGATGAAGCAAAATTAGAAAAAATTAATTTAATGTTTAATAATTAACTGACTATTTGGATATCTTCAATGCTACAAGCAAGGAATACAGATATTTTGAAAATATTTTTTGAAACATCTCTTTTTCAACTCTCCTATTCACTGAGTGCTGCTTTATTTTGTTTTTCCATGTGGAACTTTTCTCTATATTTGGAAGTAATAGTAAAAAACAGGTTTGCAGTTGTCACTTTTCCAAATATATATTTTTTTCATTTTGATAGAACTGTCTTGCCATCATTCAAAGAAATTTATATCTAACTATTGGACTTGGGACCCTACCAAAATGAGACTCAGGTTAGTTGAGGAATATTTGGAGAACAGGAAAAAAAGAATAATTTAAGTTTTTCTATACAATTGTAATCAAACCTGAAATTTTAGTCAATGATAAATCATTATGAAACTTAACATCTTGATTAAACATTTATTTCATTAATATCCCCATCCTATTAACTTTTCCATCAAATTGTCATTTTATAAGCTTGGATTTGGACTTGTTTTGGACTTGTACCCCCCTTTCTTGGTGAGAGAAAGGAGTGTATAAGTGAGTGGAGGAAAGGTTATGTTTTCAGCAGGCATAACTGGATTTCAGAATTGTTTCTGTAACTGGAGGGAAAATATGCTTGCAGGTATTCCAGGCCATAGCTCTCTGAAAGATTCTCCCATATGGCTTACTTAGTTCTTATTTTCATTTTATATTAAACAAAAGTCATTTGTGGGCTAGTTAATGCTCTGGTTTGTGTTTTCCAATACCAGATAAAAGTTAAATAGATGAACCATTTGGGGGGTAAGGATTGGGAAATCCACGGCTGCTAAAATGCTTTAAAGTTTCAAAATGGTTTTGTTTTTTTAAACCCATTTTCCATGTTCTAGCAGCTGTGGGTTTTCCCAGGGCTCCCCCTGTGGCTCAAAAGGGAGCTGCTTAATGCTTAACAGATGAGCCAATTGAGTTTTTAAATGCAAAATTAAACTTAAAGTGCACAAAGAGCACAGGGGAATCCACAGCCAAGAATAGACTGAAGTTGGAGAGTGAGCAGGAGCACTGGGCTGTGGGGAGACACTGCCTCTTCTACTGCAATCAGAAGCAACTGGGGAGAGGATACAGGCACATTCTTCTTTTAATCAACCATCAAACGGGCTGCAATCAAAATCCACATTGCCAAAAGTTTTTCATAACTATTTTCTTTAGATTTATTTATATATGTCTATTTTTCTTTAGGAACATAAAACAGAGAAGAAATAGGTGGCTAGGCTCTATGGAATGCAAGGACAACTATATTTTACTAGAGGCCCAATGCACTAAATTTGTGCACAGGAGGGGGTCCATCAGCCCGGCCTGCACCCTCTCCAATCCTGGACCCCTTGGGGGATGTCCGACTGGGCCGATCCCACCTAAACCGGCAGTAAAACATCCCTCTCGCAATCCAAGACTGCTGGCTCCTAACCACTCACCTGCCTGCCTGCCTGATCATCCCTAACTGCTCTTCCCTGCCTGCCTGATCACCCCTAATTGCTCTCCCCTGCCGGACTGATTGCCCCTAACCACTCTGCCTGCCTCTCTAATCATCCGTAACTACCTTTGCCTCAGCCCCCACCAACGTGGCTTTGTTCAGAAGGATGTCTGGAAGACGGCTGGTCTATCTGGTCTAATTAGCATATTATCCTTTTATTAGTATAGATTCTCTCAGTGATGGTAAGAGAATCTGGTCCCTCAGCATTGCTTTACCCTCCGATCCCTGGGCACTTTACCTCCTGTGCCCTAGATATAGCACATCACCCAGATTCTCTGAACACTCTGCTTTGAATGTGAGGAGCTAGGACCAATGTTAACTTTGGTTGGGACACAATTTGCCAAGTCACCAGGTAAACTGTTCTATCATTCATCAAAGTATTTGAGCATAAGAAAGCACTGGATTTTGGTGCTTAAAAGTAAAATTCAGAAATAAGTTTTTACCAACTTTGATAGTCTTCTCTGGTTCAAGAAAAATCATTCTAATGCCTTTTTAAAAGATCTCCATTTAAATTGTCTAAGAGCTTTTACTTAAGAGATTCCCACCATAATCAAGACTAAAAGTCCATCAGTGTAATTTCTGTTAGTGAAGGTGATAAAATTAACTATTGGTTCCAAATTATAGAAATATTTTAATAAGTCACCCTCATAATTTTAACAAGTTTTTCATTACAATAATTGCATCAGCCTTCCAGAATGAGATACAGCTCCAGTGAGGCTTACCAGACAACAGAAATACTTCTTGATTTCTAGCCAATGAATACTGGAAGCATGAATTCTTTAGTATTTGGGGAAGCTCTGTCCTTTGTTGTCCAGAGCATTTCTATTGCATCTAGGAATAATTAGGATAATCTACACAAGTGCTTCTGAGAAATGACATGCCCATTGGAAAACTTCTGTTGTTCTGATCTTGCATTTATACTCAACTTTTAAGCTAGGAAAACATTAAGAACTCTTTAATATGTCACTTTTGGAGAAATAATTTTAATAGATAGTAACCCAGATCCTATTATCATACCAGCAGAAACCTCCCATTAGGTTATAAAGAAGAGGATGCTAGAAAGCTTCACATTTACATTTAATATATCACCAAGTCCAGCAATGACTAGTGAAGTTGCAAAGTCAAATAAGCCTTAAAAAGTGCACATATATGTATCTGTATGTATAGACACACACACACACACACACACACACACACACACACACACACACATACACACACACACATCAACTCCTACCTTTCTAACCTTATTTAAATTTGCCTATTGAACTACAAATTATATTCCTCAGGCATTTTTCTCTCTTTCAAACTTTAAAGTAAAGTAGGTAAGCTCACTCCCTACCCCCTGCCAAAAAGAACAAAAAAAACACACCAACCCTAAACCCCCGCTAAAAAAATCCCAACAAACTATTAAACATATCTTTATCATTTGGTCTCTTTTTGATGATACTTGTCATCCCTTAACTGTTTAATGGAATAACTATTTTACCTTAATCATTTAAATTTGAAGTGTTGCTTGTGATGTGGCAACTTCTAGAAAGCAGATTGAGAATGAATGTTCTTACTCTGCACTGGGAGTTGTGCCTCTTAGGCAATCAAATCCACTTAAATCTTTGACTCTATCCAGCCTTGTCAGTTGGCCTGAAGGAAAAATACTGATGAGGTTGGGCTCCTATGAAAGTAATCATATGATTAATTGCCTTAGTGTAAACCTAGCTATTGTGATTAAAACCTAGGACTTGTGTTTAGGTAGAGCAGAGTTTCCATGCTTCAAGGCACTCCTTGGCAGATCTAGTACTCCCAAGGCCTTGAGAAAATGTGCTGAGGAATGAGCAGATTTGCCTGAGGAGTTGCAGTGTTTGGGGGATCATTCAATCATTAGACCATATTCAAAGAAACGGGTTTAATCTGAATAGGTAATCATTGGCTCACATATTTATATATTGGCAACCTCTTTGAAAGTGTGATCATCAGAATGCAGATTTAAATAAACAAGAACATATTAAAAACTTGTCGTATTCTGTGCTTTAATTTAATGGGAATCCATACTCACCCCCAAAGCATCTTATACTTCTCATCTAATGATTATACATGCCTGCGTACCGCTACTACTGGTGCACTTTCCATGGATGTAAATTAAAGACAAATCTTCTCTACCCTAATAAAATACTATGGCTTTATCTTTTCAGAATCCCAAGTTTAGTTATTTCTCATAGAAATTGATTAGCAACAGTTAGCCACATTATATACATATACATACATTCACACATACACATATGAATATTTGAATTTATACATAAATGTTAATGCACATAACATTTCAAAATTTTTGTTTAATATGTTTTCTCTTTTTGTAAAATTATATAGAATCAAAATCATTCCTTTTTCCTTGTCCAATGAAATGTTGGCTTTGGAGTTCCCTTTTTATAAAAAATTCTATATCATCAAGCAAGTAGAATACTGTCCTTTTTTTTTTCTTTTCTTAAATTACCCAACATTTGAGGGGCTTTCACAAGTAGAGGCTAACATGCATGGATGCATTAAAAAGTAGTTACCCATGTTCCAGAAATTCAAACCCAAAACCATTTTGAATAGATATTTTAAATATTCATGAGAGTCACACAAAGGTAAGTGATGATAACTACAAATTACTTGTATCTTATTTATCTTAAAATATATCCCATAATCTGTTACTACATTATGGGAAATAAAATTATTCTTTCAATGGTAAAATCAATGGAATTTTATTAATTTATTCTTCATAAAAAATGACCTCTGTGTATATAAGGCATTTTAGAAACCCTACTTGCTTAGAAATAGAGGCAATTATTAAGATTTACCTTTTAAAAATATTAACAAAAACAGGGGCATGTTATGGTATAGTCCTCATTATTTTTCATTGTTCTCCAAACAGTTGCCTTCATTTTCAGGGTGGATCTGTGAATGCTCATAGCAGATGCATAGCATGCAGAAGCTGGGTGGATCTGTAAATGCTCATAGCAGATGCATCGAATGCAAGCCATGGTTAGTATATAGTCTGTGCAGGAAAAAAAAAAATGTTTCACAAAGCATGTTGCATTGAGTGCTTGCTTTATATCCAAAATTGAATCGTTCTCTTAGACCAGTTTGACTGGATATTTCCTACCACTGTAAAAATTTGCTCATAAAATTGAATGAGAAGTAATAGAAAAACAACCTCTATTCCCCAATGCAAAAATCAAATATGCAAATATGAAAATGAGGAGACTGCTTCTTCCCCTTTTACAACTGATTAAATTGTCACCGCTGGAGATTACATGGGGTTTTTATTCCCTTTACAGCCAGAAAAATATATTGTCACAGACGAGACCCACCACCTGGGTACACTATGCTTCCAGTTGCCTGTAGAGGTCTTGTCCAAAACTTTGCAGCTACCCCTTTAAAAAAAGAGAAAAGTTTTAGATGTGATCATTCATGACAGACTATGTGATCTCTAAAGTCCTTTCTAACTTGGACATTCCAGTAAGACAAAAACTCTTCCTCTCATTACCAGATATAAGCCTGCAGTTTACTTTCTCCATAACAAAAGCTTCACTAGCATACCCCCTTGTTATATTGATTCCAAAACATTATTAATTTTGCATGATAATTTCATTTTTTAAAAATATCAGAGACTCTTCTCTTTCTGTGTTTGGGTTTTATTTCCTTACAGATTGATGAATTTATTTACTGGTTTAGCACTGAATCTAACCCTCCCACACTTTTGCCCAATTGTCCCTCCCAGATGGAAATATTTGATTCTTGCAAAAACTGGAGATAGAAACAGAAGGATTACCTTTGCTTCTCTCATGTCTTGCCCCGATTCTGAAATGGGTATCACAGTCTGCCTGGATGTGATAGAAGTTACTGCTCAGTGATGATGTCGTCTGCCTATGTCATTCTCCACGGTGGCCTGAGCAGAAAGCTGCCTCCAGCTGCAAGCCAGGAGCCTCAGTGTTAAGGACACACACATCTACTTTGTTAAAGAGATCTTTTCTCTGGTGCACAGAGATGTAGCCACAAGGACAGGAAAATTTAACAACTAAAAAGGTGGCAGGATGATGTTTTTTAATTGAAGCATTCAGAAAAGAAATAACAGCAGCAAGAAATAGTGAGCAGATGCTTCATTGCAAGGATAAGTGAACAGGAACAACTCTATTTGCCTTTAGATTTGTAGTAGATATACACATTACTTTTCTTTAGGAGGGGAGGGATTGATTCACAAAGAATTTCCGGTAGCTTGAAGTATGACTTAAAATATTTCCATTGTTATTGTTTTATCCATTCAGCAAAATGAAACTTTATGGATATTTTAACTAGATAAGATCTCTACTCTTATCTATGTCATAACTGTAATTTGAAAAATATCTTTTCAGATTGCATGAATGAGTAAATAATCAAGTTTTTCATTTCTAGCATGTAGGTGGGTAATCTTACAATGAAATAAAGTGATTTCCCCATGTCAAAACCCCCAAAGTCCCTATGCATTTTAAAACACAGACACATATATCATGCTTACATATAAGATTCTATTTTAAGTTGAGAATTTTAAACATCATTGATTTTTAACATCATGCATGCCCTTTTCCTATAGTAAATCTGCTCAATTCAGGTGTCTTTTTACTGTCAAAATTAAAAGCAGAGTTGTGCCTGTTCTGTGTATTAAACCTGTGTATGATTGAACCCTTTATTTTCTGTTTGTCTTTTTTTCTGTCTTTCCCATGTATCTTTGTTTTTCTTTTGTTTTCTTTTCAAGACTTTCCAGGGCTTTTGTTTTATCATTTTGTCTTCTTTCTATTGTTAAACTGCTTTTAACAAAAATTTCATATTTAATCTAATTTTCATGTTTTTGTTTAATTTTCCCATAGTTTAATATTGTTTCTCCCCCCTTTTTCTTTCTCTCTCTCTCTCTCTCTCTCTCTCTCTCTCTCTCTCTCTCCCTCTCTCTCTCTCTCTTTTTTTTTTTCTGGGGCACTGTGTTTATTTGTGAAACACAATTCCAAAAGACAGAATAGTACTATATGGACAAACTTTTCTACTGAGTGTCCTTATCTTTTAATGTTTTGGCTTCTGACATGTTTATTCCCTCTCCTACTACTCACCTTTTAAAATCATATTTTCATCAATTGCATTGTCTTTTCTATTACTAATATCTCTTTTTCATTCTTCTCTTGATATCCTGGTTTCCCAGGCATCCATTTATTCAACACTTAGTATAAACACTGTGTTTACTGCTTCATACATATTCCCTGGACTTTTACTACAACCCTAAAAAGTTGACATTCTCATCTAGGATACAAGGGAAGACAGGACCAATGATTAAGGTACTGCGTTCAAGTCACACAATTACTGTGATAACAGATACTTGTTACCAGAAATATCATGCACCAAATCACCTTCTCTCTCTACTAAATCACATTGAGACAAAAATCCAAAGCATATTTTAAAATTGTTATGTATATAGGAAGATGTGTTCACTTGTTCAGCTTCACTGATATATGCTCACCTTATTCATTATTTATGCTCTTGTAACTGAAACAATGAATAGAAATTACTCCCATATCTTCCTTTTGATAACATTTACCAACTTTAGTTTTATTTGTGACTCAAAGAAAAGAAGCTCTGAACTCAAATTACGATCTGCAACAAAAATTTTAACTAAAACTATGTCCATGTTTTCTTTGTATATACACCAATTTTTTAATATATGGTTGTAAATGTAAATAAACTGTGGCAGCAAGTTTGTGTTAAAAAATTAGAAATGGCAACTCTAGAAGCATGGAGAGATTGTGTTATCTGCAAACCCAGAGCACTGTATCAGCCTTTCCAGTAATGACATCAGTGATCAAATATGTTTTTACAGTTGTCAAAGCTGAGGATCAGACATTCTATCCTAGCCTCCTTGCAGCTGCTTTTCTCCATCCTTCCCTCCCTGTATTATATTTTCCTTTGGGAGAATGAAAAAATTATGGGTTCCTTTATGTTTCTCATTCAGATTTAGAAACTTTTATACTTCTTGTTATAATGATAGCATGCAGGTGTTATTCTCTAAACATGCCAATTTGCAAGTTCCATAAAACCACCAATTAATCTTTGCCACCTCCTTCATGTTATTCTTGCAATGATATTGTATACATATTATAAAGAATAAGTATGCATATGTACATGTACATTTTACAAAATAGACACATATTTGATATTTCATTAGAAGTCTCTAAAATTGCTGTCATTATTGCCATGAAAAAGTTATGTTTCTGAATTTTGGAAAGAGGTTAACAAAATTTTCTTTTATGGCTTGCAGTCTTGAAAGCTGTTCTTATATTAAGCTATAAATAGTGTTTATACCAAGCAGTTTCCTAAGAAGTTGCAGAAAGAACAAAGTTAGCAACTAGCAGACCAAAATAGCTAGAGAGCTTTGACCACAAAGCTTAAGCAGTTTATCTCATTCTCTAAAACTCAGTTTCTTTATCTGCAAAATGGGGATAGTAATGTTCACCTCCAAGGACTATGGGAAAATTTAATCAGGTGATGTATATGGGGCACTCAGGACAACATTTGGTATTTAGTAAGTTCAGTATGAAACACAGCTGTTATAGTTATCATCATTTTACTTTTATTACTACTATGCAATAACTAAATATTGTATCTTTCCTCATTTTGGCACTATGTACCAGAATCCAGCTTTATCTAGCTTCTGAATAGCATTTGAAGTCCTGGTATTTTCTTTTTGTTGTCCCTGCACTGCAATAACTTTATATATAACTCCTATAACAGTTTTAGGATCAAGATTACATTTGTGCTAAAAAGGAGATATATGTAAAACTTTAGACAATAAAAAAATTGTGCTAAATAAAGCACACTGTGCCAGCTCTTCAGCACACATTATAGCACTTGGGATTTATGTCTCTTGGCAAGTACTTAAGAGTATAATCCATATAGCGGTTTTTGCCTTGCTATATCAACTTTCATTGGTGTTTTATTTCCCTAATAAAAATTTCCAAAGCTAGGCCCAATGTCTGGCACATAAAAAATGCTCAATAAATTATTATGAAAAAGAGCTAAACTGAACCTATGTATCTTATCTGCCTAACATAAATCATAAGTGCATTAAGGGTATGTTTCATTCATTCATTCACTCATTCATATGTATATTCATTTATTCAGTTAGCACTGGTTATGTGTCCCCCAAATAATCTACTCAAGGCCAGAGACCCTTGTATATAATTGCAACCTCAACATTTAGCACAATGACTGGCATATAATAGGTGCTCAAAAAATATTTGCTAAATCAAACAATTAAGTTCTATTTTTGGACTGATTGCTTTTCAGAATACATAGGAACAGCCTGGAGAACTGAGTGGTAAAAACAAAAACAACAAACAATCTGATGGTAATAAGACCCATCTCTCATGATTACTTGCCAACCTAAGTGTAATCAGATCTCAGAAGCTTACTTCAAGATTTCACAACTATGAGCCAGCATATTTTTAAACTGAGTCTGTCAGAGTTTTCCTGAGAACAGCTTTCCCTTGAAATTAAAAGAAATAATGAATAGCAGGTGAATTAGTGATAGTTACAAACAACAGTATTAAATATACAACCCTAGGAATTATATGAAGACCTAGAAATCTAATTATTGAGAGTTGGGGGGGTTCACACACATCAGTTTATTGACAGTTGCTTCTATAAGAAAGAAGTAGTATATTTTGGTAAGGATCATAGAATTTTTTTGTTTAGGTACCTTAGAAATCAGACCATCACTCTAATATTTATAGATTAAAAAAAAGACCAAAAAGAGTTTCAGAGACCAACACAAGATCAGTTGGAGCCAGAACTAGGACTCTGGTCTCTGATGTTTAAGAAAATAAACAATCTCACCACTGTATCACAAGACCTGTTAAACATAAATGCTAACATATTATTATAATTTCATGAACAGTGACAATTAAATGATCTGTAAAATATCAAAAATACTAAGTAAAAGCAAAAAATGTACAAGAAAATATTCAGCATACATTGGTGTTGTTTTCTATTTAAAAGATTTTAAAATAATAGAAACTTCAGTTGTTCAAGCATAATGCAGTTCTATTCAATTGAGCCCCTAAATCCAGATTAAGACCAGATAAATTCCAATGGGCAGGCTTCCCCCCACATCCCAGACATTCATGTTGAATTTTAAATTCATGTTAGCAACTGTCTATACAATTGAGAAAGGGAGAAAAAAAAGGAGTAGGTTTAGGGCTGATGCTGAGCAAATTTCTGAGTGTAAATTTGCAATTTAATCTTGGAAGATGAAACTTTTGGATGGTTCCTATATCTAAAACCAACACACAGAATTGTTTGAAAATAGCAAATATTTCTTAAAAATTCAAAATTACAATATTACAAATATTACAACCAACCCTTTACAAATAACTATTCCTAGAATCATTTAACAGAAAAAAATGATGATCAATTCTATAGTGGATTTTTTCATCTGAAAGTAAAAGGCACAGATTGGTGGAAACATGTATTTATAATGTTGCTACATGAAAGAAACAAGGGGCAATTGTGTTAATTTCACAAAAAGTTACCACTTTGGAGCAGGCTATAACTAAGCATTCATTCTAAACTATATTGTCTTCTCACTGCTATTTAACTGGGTGGCATAAATGTTCCTGATAAATGAATTTATATATATAATCTTCTATAGATATAACAGTGAAGGATCAAAGCTTTAAAATGAATGAATGTAATTACTTTTCTTCAGATTTATAACAACATTCATGCTGTTAACAAATATAAATGTAACATTTATCAGAAAATAAGAGACTGCAGATGGAAATAAACAAACCTAGGCTGTAGCTCATCTAAGTAAACACTGAGGTTATAAACCTTCAAACTCAAATATCAAGAGCCCTGAAAATTAATACTACACACAATAGACTCTTTGGAAAGAACTTAATCTCCCCCCTCCCCACCCCCCCCAATCTACATGAGGGCCATGCATAACAATGCAGGAGCTGGGTTTTCATTAAGAGTTTCCTCTGCAGGCTGTCAGCTGTTTGAAGAAATAACAATTTCCTAGGCATGAAAGCTTTTTCAGAAGGTTCCCACTGATGTGTAATAAAAGTGACTTTCCTTTTTTTCTTCTACTTCTTCCTTTCTCCCCGCCCCACCCGACACGGTGTAGCTTTGTAGGAGAAAAAGGGTGGACTAAGGCCATAGGCTCCCTACTAGTTTACCTTACATGGATTACCAGTGCAGGTGTTAATATAATTGAAGGTGTGGTAGCAGATATAACCCCTAACAGCTTTTCCTATATGGAGATTACCTAGGTAGAGAATGCCAGAGTACCTGAAGAATAGGCAAGCAAATACCTTATTAACATATCACCATTCAGCAGCAGCTGCATATCTGGAAGAAGAAGAGGGAGGGAAAAAAAACCCTTTAAAGAGCCTATTCATCTATGTTAATGGGCCCATTGCACAGCACATTGTGTGAGAAATTAAGTCTCTAGCTGTGAACTTCCTGTGCTGTGCAAGCTGCCTTGATTCTTTTTTATTGCTTCAGTGTTATTATCTCCTCCTGGAAATAAAAACAATCCTGTCCTCACTTTTGAGAAGCTAAAACAGTCTGAGATAACAAACTGGAGATGCTGGTTGAAAGTTTCTTTTGTCTCCCCTATTAAATGAAAAAATATGTTTTGACATTAAAGCAACCCCCAAATTTACATCAAAGCACATCAAATCAACTAAGATGCCCTGTGAATGACAAAGATTTCTCTCTCTTCTTATAAAATACTCAATTAAATTACTTTCCTAGTTATCATTCCTTTTTTAGAATTAATTTTTGACAACAAATATGTTAATTTATTCAAATTAGACATGATTTTTTAAAATGTGCAACTGGCAAAAGAACTGTTTTCCTTCTAGAACACTAGTATAATAGACATTAAAAATGGTATTTATTCTCAGCCAGCAATTTCAATTCTGGATAGTCTTGGCTAGCATTTCAAATATGAAAATAGAACAGGTAATTTAAGATTAAGGAATTCCTCCTTTTAGATTAGTTAAAAGCCCAGAATGTTTGAAAGCCCTTCCTTTTTCTTGGCTGTTACAAGATCATCATGTAAACCTGTATACATTTGGCTTAAAAAGAGTCCTCTTCAGATTAAAAGAATACATTTCCTTCATTTTATATGCACATTACATCATCATTATTACCACCATTAGCACTAACATCCTCATCATAAAAGAAAGGGCTAGCCTAGTTGGAGTGGCTCAGTTGGTTGAGCAGCATCCTGTGCACCAAAAGATTGGCAGTTCAATTTGCGATCAGGGCACATACCTGGATTGTGGGTTCGGTCCCAGGTCTGGGCACATACCAAAGGCAACTGATCAATATTTCTCTCTCACATCTGTGTTTCTCTCTCTCTCCCTCTCTCTCTTCCTTTCTCTCTATAATCAATAAAATATATATTTAAGAAAGCAAAATGAAAGGGCTAATTATTACAGGACAGGGAACTTGGCCCTGAATGGGTCTGTGTAGAGCCAGCCAGTAGTGTATGGGCTCTTGAGTTGGTGCAAGAAAGACTTTACAAGATGAGTCCAAGTGACTGCAAGGGTACATTTATTAAAGCTGGGGACAGTGGAATAGGAAGGGCTTAGCATAGAAGGAGCAACAGGAGCCCTTAGGTTTGGCTGCTTTGGTTCTTTAAAAATGTTAAAGCAAGTTAATGAGTCAAAGCAGAAAAAGGGGGCTTTGGAGACAGGTTCAGAGGTTTAACTAAGGACATGCTGCTGCTGCCTATTGCTCCTCTGGTTGCAAGTCTTGTGGGGTTCCTTAGAGTTTAGGAGACATTCGCCTGTGGGGGAAAAAGAGTGGGAAGGGAAAGGCACAGACATGCTCCCAGAGGGAGAGCAAGTGCTGGGTCCATTGCCTTGAGTATCTTTATCTCTTTCTTGCTGGACACTTAAGGGAGGTCTCAGGGGAGGGTTTCAGGAGAATATTCATCAGTTTCGAGGTATGCCCTTTCAGGGTCATGGTCTTCCCTGATTGGCTGGTACCTGGGCAAGGGATCATTAGTCATTGCAGCTGGTCCTGATGTGAGCCATTGTTACAAAAAAACGAAGAAGAACAAAGCAATACTTAGAGAGATGGAGTTACATTTATTTACGCGCGGGTCCAGAGGAAAATGTATCTCAAATTCTGGGCCCCAACATGCAGGAATTCTCCCTATTTATATGATTTTACCTTCTTTGTCTCCCAAATATGGAGTGTTTCCAGCCCCTTTTGCAAGTTCTTAAAGAGCCCGTATGTGCTGGGCCTTGAGACCTCAACCAGAGGCCTAGCCTGGCGCCAGTACTGATAAACTTGTCTGGGGAAGATTTATGGTCTTGCTGAAGTGGGAGTAGTGTTAGCAAGCAAGAATTTACAGAAGCCAATTAGCAGGGTTAAAATTTCAAACAGCAGTTTTCATATAAGATGGATGCTTCACCATCACCTCACTTGTCTGGTTTTGCTGCTTTTCTGGGCCTAGAGCTGAAACACAACTGAAGCCTAGATGTTATTCTTAGGGTTTAATGATTAAGGCACTAATCATGTATGGGAGCCTCATGAGGCCACTCTTCCAAGGGGGTCTACCACATGACTGGAAAGAAATATCAGGGCAAAGTCTTATCCCCATAACCAGTGATATGAAAGATCAGGAGCAGGTCTGAACAGCATTACTAGCAATGTTAGGGGAGGAAAGTTACCCTGGGGGGAGAGGTCCTTGTTTTCCCATTTTTGCCTATTGATAGTCACCCCAGACTTTTCACCCTGGTGACCTTCTGTACCTGGCACATAGTCCTTGCTCTGGTCATATTTGTCTGTCTATCACATAATGATCAATACTAACTGATTACACCTTAACATAAAATCTTCCAGTTCAATTTTTAAAACCTAGTTTCCCTCAAACTTGAAATATTTTCAAGTTAACCTAATGTGTTGAACAGGTTTAAAGAGTATGTATGGAATACAATACAAAGAATACTGTAATTCAATCTTCTGCTTTACTTTGTTAATGTACATTCTGTCTTCACTGGCAAAATTTGAGCAAGATAATAACTATTATTTGATGTTCCAGGTTTAGCAATTATAAATCTTTATTTTAAGCATATTACAAATCAGCCAAAGATGAAACATAAGCTTGGATACATCCAGGATAGAGATATGAACACCATAGAATTTGTTAAGACAATTCTTGGAATATCAGAGACTTTAGATTGTTCATTGGGTTTGGTTTGTTTTCTGTAAAGTAAATAAATAAATAAATAAATAAAAGTTTGTAAAAACAGAAAATCATCAAACAGATCATTCTCTGAATGCTACAGTGGTAATGATGATTCCTTAATTTTGTTAGCTGTAAAATGGCACCAGAATGTTACCAGTGGTTGGACCTTGGTTCAGCAACCTCAATGCTTGACTGGCTAAGAAAGAATTCAGAGGCAAGATTCAAATACAAACAAAAGTTTATTTAGAAAGTCACAGAGGTAGAAAGGTGAGCCATCTGAGCTTCGTGGGCTCAGGAAACAAGTTCCAGAGGCAAGAAAAGGGTCCTTGGAGATTAGGAAAAATAAAGTCAAAGAGAATATGCCTGGGGGAAGGAGAGGGGAGAAGGAGCAGGAGTGCTTCAGAAAAAGAGAGAGGCATTAGGTCCTCCATCCTAAGAGTTTTTATCTGGAGGTCTCAGGGGAGGATCCCAATAGAATATTCATCAGTTTTTCAGGTGCGTCCTTTTAGGATCATGGTCTCTACTGATTGGTTGATGTCATTAGTCATTGCATCTGGTCCTGATGTTAGCCATAGTGTTGCTCTATCTGATTTTGCTACTTTTCTTGGCCTAGAACTGAAACACAACTGAGGCCTAAATGTCATCTCTAGTTTGATCAAAACTCTGACTTTGTGATCAGGAGATCTGAGGCATTGTTTTTAGGATTACTTGATGCAGGCCAGAATCTCATTGTCCTGATGGCTTACTGTTTAAGAAAATGATCATGCAAGGGCTTATATGGGAGTCTTATAAGGCTATTCTCCAGCCTCTTTGTTCCTCCTCTAAGGCAGTCTACCACATGACTAGAAAATGTCAAGGGAGGAAAGGTTACCCTGGGGGTAAGATCCCACCCTATAATAATCTGTTTTGAAGCAACCAGGGCTTTCCACTATGGGTAACCTTCCATACATAGCATATCATCCTTGCTCTGCTCATGCCTATATAACTGCCTACTATAATTTGTACAGAAAAAAAAAATCAGCACCAATTATTTGAAATAATGTATTGATGGGGAACATAAGACATATTTTGGGGGGTTAGCAATCTGAATATGTGCCAGTAACCTGCCTTCTAACGCACACTCTTGCTAGCGGATAATGAACTCCATTTGTGAAAGAATGTAGGAGGCTAGCAGCCGGACTCTGTACCTAGTTAATCAGTATCCCTAATGCACATTCCTGATAGCCTATAATGAAGTCACTGCCCCTTCCTTAATTATCTGGTCTTGCAAGACCTATTTACCTAAATACTCCCAATTTACAAGGGCCATAAACCAAGGATGTAACAGCTTACCTAGAGGGAGGTTAGTGGAGCCATCCAGGATGGATGTTAGATACAGTACAATCTAAATTAACCATTCTAACTGACTCGAGGGGGGCTGTGAGAGTCCACTACAGAAGCTGGTAGTTAGGAAACAAAGTAATTCAGAAATATATAAGGAGAAAATCTCATTGTCTAAATTGTTCAGGATCTGGATTTTTGAGTCCCCTGAACCAGCAGAGTTGCTTTGAATAAATAAAGGCTTTCCTGAACCTCCAAGTGTTCAGCTGTCTCTTCTTCTATGCCAATTCCATCACATTAAGCTTTTTCCTCAAGGAGAGATGGACAAATATTCTAAATTCTACTTAGTGATACTTCCATGTTACATTTATTCATTTATTAACATATTTATGCAAAGATTTGGATGAGATGAATCTATTTCTTTTATAGTCAGCTGTTTTAGTCTCTGTGGGATGCCCATAAATGGTACATTTTGATAGGCTTTGGGAGGGATTGATGACTTTCTACTGGCTTCTTAAAGAGAAGACATTAAGTACAGTAGGAACAAAATTTGACTATCCATTCTGAAAGGAATTTAAAGACAGGACAGGCAGTTAGGGAAAAGGGGGGGGGGTCCATGGGAGAGAAATGCATATGTGATGGGCAGAGAGTCACCAGAATGCTTATTTCACAGGGATAGAGGAATGTTACAAGATAAGAGGAAGGGTAAAAGGGGGGCACCAGGTGGGCTTTGAACTTTGAAACTGATATCTTGCAGCAGAGTAACCAATTAGGAAAGCATGAGGGAAATAAATTAAGGAAGGGTCCAATTAGAAAGTATCATGAAGAGACAAAGAGCTACCAACCTATATAAAAAAAAAAAACAAAACAAACAAAAAACAAAAAAACACACACAAAAAACAAAAACAAAAACAAAAAAAACCTGATTTTTTCCCATTAGAGAGAGCAGTTTTTTCCCCATTTGGGGACCCTTTCTTAGGGGGTCCCCTTTAACAGCCCCTCACCAGAGAGAGTCTGTATAGCTTGCTGTAAACTTCTAAACAATTGTTAAAATCTTTTAGCCTGTGAATTTTATTCTTCAAATTTGGTGGGACAAGATCCCACAGAGAGAGTCTGCTCATCCTGAACTCCATGTTACAATTCTTTGCTTAACTAGTTTAGATTTCATGTTGCTTTATGTAGCCTACTAGATAAGCATACATTTTCTAGATTAAATTGGTCTCTTGATTTTGTTATTTCAACAACCTCTCTTTTGAAGAGAATCCTTTCATTAAAGAAACATTTTTTTTTTATCAAATGCTCTTTAATTTTGGGGGTTAACATTTTACGAAGTTCTAACCTGTTATAACTGGGGGTACTAAAACATGAAAGAGCTGAACACTACTGTTTTCAGCATCAAGGGAGCAGTTGATATTTCAGAAATTAGGGAGACAAGTAATTTAAAGAAGAGTAAAAAATAAAAAATAAAGAAAGAAAGAAGAAGAAGAAATAAATTTGAACTAGTTCCCTAAAGATAATTCAGATTAATGGGCCATTGACAGATCTATTAACACATAACAACTTTATATGTGCCAGGTAATCAGGGTGACATTGTTTTCAGCACAAAATTAACATCAAACTTGTCTTCATTGGCATCAGACAACAGAAATGACAGCCATATCACCCCTGCCTGCAAGGCCCCACATCTATTAACCTATTGATTTGGAGTCTTGCTGTGGCTCCCAGGAAAACTGCTCCTTGCTGGAAAGCTGAAGTGGATCAATCCTGAACCATGAATAAGAATTCAATAAGACAACACAGTTAGCACCTTTAACCATTAAGTAATCCTTAAGATAAAATTAAATTAAGGACCCTGCCATATGAAGCTCTTTTAATATTTTGAGATATCAATGGATTCTAGGTTTCCCAAAGTAAACTATTGTCTAGAAGAAACATCAGGCTGTTATAAGCCATACATTTTATCTGTTGTGTTAACAATATAATAAGGAGGCTTGGGTTTGTGTAATCGAGATGGCTATTATGAATAAAGGATTGGTTTTAAAGTCAAACTTTAAAATGTTATTATTTTCATTAAAAAAATTGAACTTTATGCATATATATATATATATATATATATATATATATATATACACATACATATATGTGTATATGTATGTGTATACACACACACACACACACACACACACACACACACACACACACACATATCCTAATAGAAACAAAAATGGTTTTCTCATGGCTATTAAAACAAATTTATTTTACTTCTTTGTTATACTGCTGAATTTTCTAGTTTTTAGTAAATCTACAACCCTTCTCTAATTCATAGTTAACAGAGAAGACAATAGGAGGAATATAGAGCTTCATGTCTCTCAACAAAGGCAGAAATAATCTACATATATAACAAAACTGCTACAAACCCAGTCATATTTAAATGTGACTTAATTCCTTAGTAATTCAATTACTACCTTTCCAGACAGCATGTTCTTTGGGTTTATTCTGCTCAAGGCTGTGATCTAAACTTCAAAAAAAATCTCATCCCCTGAGAACCAAATGACGATTTTTCATTTGAAAAATATAAGGATCTTAACAATACTCTGAAGTCCTATATTCACAATAAAGGATATAGATATATTAGACAGAATATTTTAACTTATATATTATATAAATATATATTCATATTATGTATTAATATACATATATGTTCATGTGTTATGTATTATATATATAACGTTCTGAATGTTCCTTCTTTCTCCTAATTATAAATGGGGGTCCAAAAATGTATATGTGTATATATTTTTAAATGGCTAGCTTTTACAAATGATCTATGTAATATTAGTGAATGACTATACCTAGACATTTTAAGTAAAAGAGTTTGCAATTAAAAATGTAGAGACACAGTCCATGGTTTCAAAACTGATATAGCTTGACACCTTGTTTTTCAAAACACTTTCCATACATCTTGGAAAATTTAGTGTTAAGATTTCTTTTTTTACTGGAAAATAAATAGTATATTGCCTTGTTCATTGAAGAGAAACTCAGTCAATTAGTTAATATGGTGAAATTAATGCCATGTTACTAGAATTATGGACATTCATGTTTACTTGCTATAATTGGTGTTTATCTTTGATTAGTAATATATAATAGCATATGTGAAACATCTAAAATAGATTATGTTACATGTTATCTCTATTAGCACCTCTAGGCAAAAATATTATAGGGGGGGGCAAAATTACTGTGTTTATTTGTTGTCATCTCTCTAAGGAATACACTGGAATGAATTCTGTCTGCCAACTAACTGATAATTATTTAATCAGCAATGTATAATGACAATGGGATATTACCCCCACCAGTCTATCTCTTCTTTAAGCCCAAAGTAGACAACCTTATGCGTTTTTGCACTATCTTCTGGGAGCTAACACCCAGCAAAGGGTGCCCTCGCTGAGATTTCCCAAATTAAACCCCAAAAGCAGCGTGGGCCCCACCTCCTTTAAACCACTGCTTTTCCTTCTCCCATTATGGGGAATGACTGGCACTTTAACAATGCATGTGGTGTACAGCCTTGTTGTGTCACTGTGGACAGTTCTAACAGCAGCTTCATTAGTTCTTTTTATAAGGAAAGATAGGGTTTTTCTCATTGCCTTTTCCTTTCTTTCTTTCCCTTAGTTGGCATGCAGGTTAGATTTTCCTTGGACACCCTGCTTGACTTTTTTTATTCTAGAACTTCTTTAGAACGGTGTAGCTATTGGAACACTAGGAATTGTAACCGATAGACTGTTTGCAGGGGAACTCATGAAAGTTCTCTTTGTTCTCCCTTCTTTAACCCCCACCCTCCCACCAACCAAAAAGAAAAAGAAAATGTACTTTTAATTATACATTGATGAAACCACTGTGCCAGAAGGGAACATTCACTGTAGAATACCTATTTTATACTTCGCTACAAGCAAAGGGAGGTGTTTGCATCAGAACAGCAATTCTCCATCCCGAGCAAAAGCTCCAATTAAAATACATCTTCCTCCATAACACTAGTGCTAGTTTAAATTTCTCTGCTAATAAAAAATTTCCTATTAAAAATAAAAAAGGGCAGTGGCTTTTATACATGTGTATTAAAATATATATGGCATAAAATATATTGTATTTTTATTATATGTTTAAAATATATATGTAGTACATTTCATTTTATAATTTATACATAAAATGTTTTATTATATATATATATACTAGAGGCCCGGTGCACGAAATTCGTGCACGAAATTCGTGCACGGAGGGGGGGGTGTCCCTCAGCCCAGCCTGCACCGTCTCCAATCTAAATTGCTGGCTCCCAACTGCTCGCCTTCCTGCTTCCTGATTGCCCCTAACACTTCTGCCTGCCAGCCTGATCACCCCCTAACCACTCCCCTGCCAGCCAGATTGATGCCTAACTGCTCCCCTGCCAGCTTGTTTGCCCCTAACTGCCCTCCCCTGCAGGCCTGGTCACCCCTAACTGCCCTCCCCTACAGGCCTTGTCCCCCCAACTGCTCTCCTCCGCAGGCCTGGGTCCCCCCAACTGCCCTTTCCTGCAGGCCCGGTCACCCCCAACTTCGCTCCTCTGCCGGCCTGGTCATCCCTAACTGCCCTCCCCTGCAGGCTTGATCACCTCCAACTGCCCTCCCTTGCAGGCCTGGTCCTTCCCAACTGCCCGCCCCTGCTGGCCATCTTGTGGTGGCCATCTTGTGTCCACATGGGGGCAGGATCTTTGACCACATGGGGCAGCCATCTTGTGTGTTGGAGTGATGGTCAATCTGCATATTACTCTTTTATTAGATAGGATCAGTATAGTAGCTTTAAATAAATAAATATATAGTGTATATATACCTATATGATGTGTTATCATCAATTAATTATATAAAGGGACTTTGTATAGATAAAAAGAACAAGATTAACTCTATGCATACATCTCTAAAAATAATTAAAATTTATCTGATCTAAGTTTCTGAAGATTTATTCTTTTGGTATCTTCCATGCAAAAAAATGGCATAAATTGAGAAAGTAAATGGAAAGAGGTGGAGTTGAGGGATCTAGTTGGGAATAATAGGAAAAAGGTATGTTTTAATGTTAATCAGTGATTAATAAAAACATTTTAATATTTTTTCTAGAAATCAAAATCAATGGTACACCTGATAAGGGGTTGATTTCTCAATTATATAAAAAGCTCATATAACTCAACAAAAGAAAAATAAACAATCCAAGTTTAAAATGGCAAATGTCCTGATTATATACTTCTCCAAAGAGGACATACAGATGACCAAGAGACATATGAAAGAATTCTCAATGTCACTAATCATCAGAGAGATGCAAATTAAAACGACAATGAGGTAACTCCTCAGACCTGCCAGATGGCTACCATCAATAAATCAACAAACAACAAGTGCTGGTGATGATGTAGAGAAAAAGGAACCCTAGTACACTGTTGGTGAGGATGTAGACTGCAGCAGCCACTGTGGAAAACAGTATGGAGTTTTCTTAAAAAATTAAAAATGGAACTGCCATTTGACCCAGTGATCCCACTTTAGGAATCTATCTTAAGAATCCCGAAACACCAATCAGAAAGAATATATGCACCTCTTTGTCCATAGCAGCACAATTTACAATAGCTAAGACCTGGAAATAGCCTAAATGTCCATCAGTGGATGCCTGGATAAAATAACTGTGGTACATTTACAGGACGGCATACTATGCAGCTCTAAAAAAAGAATGATCTCCTACCCTTTGAGACAACATGGAGGGACCTGGAGATTATTATGCTAAGCAAAATAAGCCAGTCAGAGAAAGACAAGTATCATATGATCTCTCTTATATGTGGAATCTAATGAACAAGATAAACTGACAAACTAAATAGATCCAGAGCCATGGAAGCGTGGAACAGACTGACAAATCTCAGAGGGAAGGGGCATGGGGGAAGTGATTAACCAAAAGACTAATATGAATATATGAATAACCCATGAACACAAACAATAGTACGGTGAAGGCCTGGGTACCGGGGGGCAAATGGAAGATGAAAGAAGGAGGGCATCTGTAGTACTCTCAAGAATAAGGATAAAAACATTATTAAAACTAAAATGAAGAAAAAAATTAAAGAATCAAGAAATAGTCACACTTTTGAGAGACAATTTCAACTATAAATGCTTATTTATTTTTTTACTTTTAAGTCTTGCACTTGACTTGAGATTAGAAACTGCTTTTTTAAAAAAAATCATTTAAGGGTTTGTTTATATAAGAAAGAAAGGTGGTAAGTAAAGTCCTGTATGCTAGAACCAAGGCACTTGCTTCCCAGGACCAATAAGCAGGTGGCAAAAATGCCATACATTTAGAGTTTCCACATCTGGCCCATTGTCACTTGATTCTCACAACTATATAAATTGGGCAGGATACCCATTTTTTACTGGCAAAGCATCTAGGTTTATGAGAATAAGTAACTGGATTTATTTAACAGGCTTCATAAAGAAAACAGAACCAGTACAAGTATTTTGAGAATAAGGAATTCACTATAGAAATTAGATCTTTTACAGAGTTGGGGGGAGCTATTTAAGTGCAGGTCTGGAAGCAGGGAGTAGAGATCAGGGATACAATTAATAACCAAGTCCAAATGAAGTATGGCCTAGTCAAGAATATAATGGTGGGCTTTGGGCCATGGTGACCTATTAGGGCCAGCAGTGAGAAAGAATAGCTGAACTTGGAGCTGGAGAAGAGCAATAATAAGCTGGGGCCCACTGGGGACCTTTGTACCTGCCCCTTAAGTATGTGACTGCCATGGTCTTCCAATAGCAATGGCTTCTTTCCACTTTTACCTTCAAATCCCACACATTTTCTTTTTTGGTCAACTCTAACTCAGAACTATGCAGGGAAAGGACCTCTGGGAAATGTAATTCCCATCCTTAAATGAGTGGTAATGATAAGTTGACAACACACTATCCAACACGTTGGTCTAAGTCCACATAGCTAGAAAGTGTCAAAGCCAAAACTAAAGTAAGTTTTAGACCCTGAGAGCAATGGGGCTTCCATCCTGTCAGCTAATGCTAAGGTGTCAGTACTTTGTAATGAAGGAAGGAAGGCATCGTTCTAAATATCATGGTCAATTGCAAGTTATAGAAATCCAATTTTAAGAAGCTTAAGCCTGATCTTGTAAAATAGAAACCCATACATGAAACCTATATGTACATGTTGACCAATGTCACCCCAATCAATTTAATAAAAAATAAAAAAAAAATAAGAAGCTTAAGCCAAAAGAAGTATTTAATGTAAAATGGGAATTAGTTGTCAAAAGAAAGCTTACTGTTTATTTTAAATATTTAGACTTCAGGGATTATGAGATCATGGAATTCAAATATATTGTCAGGACTCATTTTTTTTCTTTTCTTAACTGGGCTCTATTCTCCTCTGCATTGGATTTATTCTTGTCTGCTAAGAATGGTAATGCAGAAAGATTTAAAACATAAAATAAAAAAAACCTTATATCTTGAAGGAATGAATTATTTTGTGGAAGAAACAGCTTTAGGCCTATATCTCACCAGCTTCAACTCCAAAATAAGAGAATATCTGTCTGTCCTAATATTTTATTTATTTTTTTTAATATATTTTATTAATTTTTTACAGAGAGGAAGGGAGAGGGATAGAGAGTTTGAAACATCAATGAGAGAGAAACATCGATCAGCTGCCTCCTGCAACCCCCTACGGGGGATGTGCCCACAACCAAGGTACATGCCCTTGACTGGAATCGAACCTGGGACCCTTCAGTCCGCAAGCCGATGCTCTATCCGCTGAGCCAAACCAGTTAGGGCTGTCCTAATTATCAAATAATATCTTAATTGAACCTTGCTGGACTGGTTCAGTCAAAATGCCCATTTCTGTATCAATAATTGAGGCCAAGAGATGATTGTGAATGCTTTGAATCTGAGTTCTTTTAGGAATCAGGTAGGGGGAGAGTGTATCATCCAAACCAGAGTCAGAGAAAGGTGGCTGTCCTGTGCTTAATAATATAAAATACACAATAAATATCCACAAGCTGAATAAAGCTCCTTTTTAAAATAAACTGTGTTATTGCATAAAGGAAGTGTAGGGATGATAGTTAATCAACACGAGGAATCTAAACCTTCATGAGGCTAAACTGTAAGGGAATAACAGCAATCGATTTTTTTTTTGGTCAGGGTTTTTATTTTTATTTTATTATTTTTTATTTTCTTTTTTTAAATTTTATTTTATTGCTTAAAGTATTACAAAGATACATATGTCTCATTTTTTTTTCCCATTGACCTTCCCCCGGTATCCCCTATCCCCCAGTATCATGCGTCCATTGGTTATGCTTATATGCATGTATACAAGACCTTTGGTTGATCTCTTACCCCCCCCCCCCCCGCCACAACCCTTCCCAGCCTTCGCGCTATAGATTGACAGTCTGTTTGATGCTTTACTGCCTCTGTATCTATTTCTGTTCATCAGTTTATAATGTTCTTTATTATCCATAAATGAGTGAGATCATGTGGTATTTTTCTTTCATTGACTGGCTTATTTCACTTAGCATAATGCTCTCCATTTCCATCCATGCTGTTGCAAATGGTAAGAATTCCTTCTTTTTATACCAGCAAAGTATTCCCTTGTGTAGATGTACCACAGTTTTATAATCCATTCATCTGCTGATGGGCATTTAGGCTGTTTCCAAATCTTAGCTATGGTAAATTGTGCTACTATGAATGTAGGGGTGCACATATACTTTCTGATTGGTGTTTCTGGTTTCTTGGGGTCCTGGAAGTGGGATTACTGGGTCAAATGGGAGTTCCATTTTTGAAGAAACTCCATACTGTTTTTAACAGTGGCTGCACCAGTTTGCATTCCCACCAGCAGTGCAGGATTCCTTTTTTCTCCGAATCCTCTCCAGCACTTGTCCTTTGTTGATTTATTGATGATAGGCATTCTGACAGGTGTGAGATGGTACCTCATTGTTGTTTTGATTTGCATCTCACTGATGATTAGTGACTTTAAGCATGTTTTCATATGTCTCTTGGCTTTCTGAATGTCCTCTTTCGAAAAGTGCCTATTTAGGTCCTTTGCCCATTTTTTGATTGGATTATTTATCTTCCTTTTGTTAAGTCGTATGAATTCCCTGTAAATGTTGGAGATTAAACCTTTATCAGAGATAACATTGTCAAATATGTTCTCCCATGCAGTGGGCTTTCTTGTTGTTTTTGTTGATGGTTTCTTTTGCTGTGCAGAAGCTTTTTATTTTGATGTAGTCCCATTTGTTTCTTTTCTCTTTAGTTTCCATTGCCCTAGGAGCTGTGTCGTGTCGGTAAAGATATTGCTATGACAAATGTCTGCTATTTTGCTGCCTATGGCTTCTGCTAAGATTTTTATGGTTTCCCATCTTACATTTAAGTCCTTTATCCATTTTGAGTTTATTTTGTTAATGGTGTAAGTTTTTTGGTCTAGTTTCATTTTTTTTTGCAAGTGTCTGTCCAGTTTTCCCAACACCATTTATTGAAGAAACTGTCTTGTCTCCATTGTATGCTCTTGCCTACTTTGTACGATATTAATTGAGCATACTGGCTTGTGTCGATTTCTGGGTTCTCTGTTCTGTTCCACTGGTCTATATGTCTGTTCTGATGTCAGTACCAGACAGTTTTGAGTATAGCTTAATATCTGGTATTGTGATCCCTCCTACAATGTTCTTCTTTCTCAAGATTGCTTCAGCTATTCAGTTTTTGTTTTGTTTTATTTTGTTTTATTCC
Source organism: Cnephaeus nilssonii (assembly GCF_951640355.1). Lineage (NCBI taxonomy): Eukaryota > Metazoa > Chordata > Mammalia > Chiroptera > Vespertilionidae > Cnephaeus > Cnephaeus nilssonii. Next base: position 106,398,388 of record NC_137074.1, read on the forward strand.
TGATGAATTTTTGTTCTAGGTCTTTGAAGTATGCCGTTGGAATTTTAATGGGGATTGCATTGAATTTATAGATTGCTTTGGGTAATATAGACATTTTAATGGTGTTGATTCTACCAATCTATGAACATGGTATATTCTTCCATTTATTCATGTCTTCCTCTCTCTTTTTTTCAATGTCCTGTAGTTTTCCTAGTGCAAGTCTTTTATGTCCTTAGTTAAGTTTATTACTAGATATCTTAATTTTTTTGGTGCAATGGTAAATCGGATAGTTTTTTTTGTTTTTGTTTTTGCTTCTCTTTCTGTGAGTTCATTATTAGTGTAAAAAAGGCCATAGATTTCTGGGTGTTAATTTTGTATCCTGCTACTTTGCCAAATTCACTCATTAGGTCCAGTAGTTTTTTGGTGGAGTCTTTGGGGTTTCCTATGTATAGTATCATGTCATCTGCGAATAAGGACAGTTTTACTTCTTCTTTTCCAATTTGAATGCCTTTTATTTCTTCTTGTCTGGTCACTATGGCTAGCAGTTCCAGTACTATATGGAACAGGAGTGGTGAAAGTGGGCATCCCTGTCTTGTTCCCAATATTAGGGGAAATGAGTTTAGTTTTTGCCCATTGAGTATGATGTTGGCTGTAGGTTTGTTGTATAAGGCTTTTATTATGTTGAGGTATGATCCCTCTATTCCCACTTTGCTGAGAGTTTTTATCAAGAAAGGGTGTTGGATTTTGTCAAATGATTTTTCTGCATCGATTGATATGATTACGTGATTTTTGTCTCTCAGTTTGTTTATGTGATGTATCACATTTATTGATTTGCAGATATTGTACCATCCTTACATCCCCGGAATAAATCCCACTTGGTCATGATGTGTGACCTTTCTAATGTATTGCTGAATCCAATTTACTAAAATTTTGTTGAGGATTTTAGCATCTATGTTCATCAAGGATATTGGCCTGTAGTTCTCTTTTTTTGTGGTATCTTTATCTGGTTTTGGAATTAGGGTAATCCTGGATTCATAGAAAGAGCTTGGAAGTGTGCATTCCTCTTGAATTTTTTGGAATAGTCTGAGGAGGACAGGTTTTAGTTCTTCTTTGAATGCTTGGTAGAACTCCCCTGTAAAGCTGTACGGACCAGGGCTTTTGTTTGCTGAAAGATTTTTGATCACTGCTTCAATTTCTCCGGTAGTTATCGACCTATTCAGGTTTTTTTATTCTTCTTGATTGAGTTTTGGGAGCTTGTATTTTTCTAAGAATATGTCCATTTCTAAGAATATGTTGGAATAGAGTTGTTCATAGTATTTTTTCATAATCGTTTTAATTTCTGTGGGATTAGTTTTTACTTTGCCCTTTCAGTTCTGATTTTGTTTATTTGGGTCCTCACTCTTTGCTTCTTGGTGAGCCTGGCTAAAGGTTCATCAATCTTGTTTATCCTTTCAAAGAACCAGCTCTTGGTTTTGTTGATCTTTTGTTTTGTTATCTTTTGTTTTTTGGTCTCTATGTCATTTATCTCCACTCTGATGTTTATTATTTCCTTCCTTCTGCTTATGCTGGGCATTTCTTGTTGTTCTCTTTCTAACTCTTTGAATTATAGGGTTAGGTAATTTATTACCATAATTTCTTGTTTTTTGAGATAGGCCTACAGAGCTATGAACGTCCCTCTCAAGACTGCTTTCACTGTATCCCATAGATTTTGGATTGTTGTGTTTTCATTTTCATTTGTTGCCATGATGTTTTTTATTTCTTCCTTGATCTCTCTGCTAACCCAATCATTGTTTAAAAGCATGCTATTTAGCCTCCAGGTCTTTGACTTTTTTTTTTATTGTAGTTGATTTCTAGTTTTATGCCATTGTGACCTGAGAAGATGCTTGATATGATTTCTATCTTCTTGAATTTGAAGAGACATTGCCTGTGTGCCAATATATGGTCTATCTTTGAAAATGACCCATGTGCACTAGAGAAGAATGTATATTCTGTGCTTTGGGGTGGAATATTCTGAAGCTGTCAATTCCATCTGGTCTAGTGAGTCATTTATGATTGATGTTTCTTTGCTGATTTTTTGTTTAGAGGATTTGTCCAGTGATGTTAGTGGGGTATTAAAGTCCCCTACTATGACTGTATTGCTGTCAATCTCTCCCTCGATATCCTCCAGAAGTTTTTTTTTTTTTTTTAATGTATTTGGGTGTTCTTGTATTGGGTGCATATATGTTTATCAGAGTTATATCTTCTTGTTGAATTGCTCCCTTTAGTATTATGAAGTGACCTTCCTTACCTCTTGTTATGGTCTTCACTTTGAAGTCTAATTTGTCACATATAAATATGCTACTTCAGCTTTTTTTTTTTCATTTCCATTCGCCTATAAACCTTTTTCCATCCCTTCACCATCAGTCTGTGAGAGTCCTTTGTTCTAAGGTGGGTTTCCTTTAAACTGCAGAAATATCGGTCATGTTTTCTTATCCACTCAGTTACCCTATGTCTTTTGATTGGGGAATTTAATCCATTTACATTTAAAGGTATTATTGATAGGTACTTGTTCTTCTGCATGTTGATTCTTTACTAGAGGCCCAATGCACAAAGATTCAAGCAAGAATGGGCTTTCTTTACCCTGGCTGCTGTCACCGCCTTCGCTCTGGCCAGAGCTGCCTTTCTGCCTTCCCACACTGCCCAGAGGCCCCAAGCAGCTGGGACAGGGTGGAACACCTGCATTGTCACCATGGCGACGACACAAGCATCCCACCCCGCCCCCGGCAGCTCAGCTCCATCTTTGGTGGTTAATTTGCATACACACTCCTGATTGGCTGGTCGCGAAAGTACGGTCAATTTGCATCTTACTCTTTTTTAGTGTAGATGCCTGTATTCCTTCTCCCCTTCCTATTTCTTCTTTTTATAACAGACCCTTTAACACTTCTTGCATTGCTGGTTTCTGGTAATAAACTCCCTTAGTCCTTTTTTTTCTGTGAAGCTCATGATTTCACCTTCACTTTTTAATGATAGCCTTGCTGAGTATAGTATTCTTGGATTCAGACTCTTCCTTTGCATGATTTTGTATATTTCATTCCATTCCCTTATGGCCTGATGTGTTTCTGTTGAGAAATCAGTTGATAGTCTGATGGGAGATCCTTTGTAAGTAACTTTCTGTCTCTCTCTGGCAGCCTTTAAGATTCTTACTTTGTCATTGGTGTTTGCCAATTTAAATATAATGTGTCTTGGTGTCAGTCTTTCTGGGTTCATCTTGTTTGGGACTCTGTGAGCTTCTTGGACTTGTGTGAGTTTTTTCTTCCCTATATCAGGGAAGTTTTCTGTCATTATTTCTTCAAACAGGTTTTCTATTCCTTGCTATTTCCTCTCCTTCTGGCAACCCTATTATGAGGATGTTGTTTCATTTCATGTTGTCCCAAAGTTCCCTTGGGCTCTCCTCCTGTTTTTTAATTTTTTTCCAGTTGCTGCTTTGCTTAGGTATTTTTTCCTACCTGGTCTTTCAGATCACTGATGAAGTCCTCAGCTTCTTCTAGTCTACTGTTGATGTGTTCTACTGTGTTCTTTATTGCAGCTATGTCATTCTTCATTCTTCTTTGTCTTACAAATATTATTGAATTTGTCTTTCATCCTTTTCAGCATCCTTATGACTATTGCTCTGAATTCTTTCTCTAACAAATTGCTTGCCTCCATTTTGTTTGCTTTCTTTTCCGGTGATTCCTCCTTTTCTTTTATATGGTGGCTGTTTCTTTTTCTCCCCATGATCTCTCTTCTTAGGGTGTCTGGTTATGTGGCTCACTCTCTACCACGTTGACTTAAAGGCACAAAGTGCAACTCAACAAGATACAACACAGAGGGCACCAAATCACGAATGTATTCATGATACCAATAATCCCAAATAAAGGTGATCACCAGAGAAAAGAGAATTAGGGGAGAGAAAAGAGTACAAAAATGATATTGACAAAAGGAATAAAGGTAAGAGAGAAAAGAAAAAAGAAGTGGGAAAATATATGTGTATGGGGAGAAAACTAAAAAAAACACAAAACCCAACAACTGATGCAAACACTGCAAACAACAAACACCCAGAAAATAAGGAGTAAAGCTGAATCCAATGAGGCAGAACTTATTTCCAGAAGGTAAGGTAAAGGAATTGAATGAATGGGGAAATGGCCACAATTTAGTACAGAGGAGTTAGAAAGAGAATGAGTGCATAAGAAGAAAAGTAAAATACTAAAAGTAGGAAATAATAATTAAAAAAAAAAAACGGGGAAAAGTGAGAAAGTGTTGGCATAAAGAAAAAATTGAGATAGAGTAAAATAATGATAAAAAATAAAAATAGAATGTATAACACTAATCCAAAAAAATAAAATAAAATGAAACTTAAAAAATGATAAAATAACAGTAATAATAATTATTATAAATAAAAATGTAAGAAAAAATAAAATAAAGTGAGAAAAAAATTTTAGTTTCTTAAGTAAAAGATAAAAAATAAAAAAGTGAAATAGTAAAGTTCGTTTGCTTCAGCAGAGCTTCAATGACCCATGGGGGCTGGTTTAAGACCCCTTTCTACTGTTCTGCCTGGCACATTTAAGTTTCCTTCAAGGTAGTCAGCAGTGTTGAAGTTCCCAGCAATCCAGTGCTCCTCTGTGTCATAAGCCACAACCTTGGTTTCAAGTAGGAGGGATCCTTCTGCCCTCTTTGTTTTTCTGCCTTCTTTCAGTTGTATTTAAACAAGTGTCTATTTCTGACACGGCCCCTGGATGACAGTGTTTCTGTATTACTTTCTGGAACCAAGTGGCCCCTCAACCCAGTCCTTAAGGGCTCCCTAGGGGTATTTATAATCTTCTCCCTGCTGCACTCAAGACTGAGTGAAGCTGCACTGCTAGGAGGAGCCTGGTCTTCAGGAGGAAAAAAAGTATGTTCAGGGTTGGAGGGACGGACTGTCCCAGAGCTGGTTTCCTGCTCGTTTCTCCCTATTCTGCTCCCCAGTTTCCACAAATACCACCTTCCCCTGCAGTTTCAGTGAATGTTTTTAATTGAAAGATCCTGTGCACTGGGTTTAGCAAGTAAAAGCAAGGAAGTTATAAAGACAAAGCAACCGCGCCACCTCTCCTCTTTTTCTCCCTGCTACTGCACAGCGGTATAGAACTTCAGGCTGCCTTTCTGGGCACAGTCTCCCGTGGCTGTGGGCTTAGATCTAAAGTCCCCCACTGCCAGCAGCCCTGTGGACCCTCTTCCACATTCAGGACTACATTGACCCCAAATGCCACAGTTTTGGTGCAGCACAGTCTCCCTCTGAGACTCTAGTCCCCATTGTGAATGTTTCTCCCTCTAGCCCAGATTCCTGATTCCACCTCTCTCCAGGCGATCTCTAACTTTTCAGTCCATGGATTGCCTCACCACAGAGCTTGTTTAATTCACCAATTCCATGTGGATGTTATTCAATTCAGCTGTTTTTTCTATGTGCTCTTGGAGAAGGTGCAGGACCCATCCACGTATTTGGCCACCACCTTGTCTCCCCTTGGACAAACTTTTAGGCACCCACAGCTGGGAAGGCTGGAGTCTTGGTGTTTATGGGTTCTCAGTCAATGTAGCTGGTCCCTGGGCAATGTGGCTACAGGGTCCCGGGAGGTATCCAAGGTCTCCCTGGGTGAAGATATGGGTAGTCTTCTGATCACAGCCAATCTCCCCTTCAAGATGGTGTGGTATCTGCAGCAGAGTCAGCTGCCCCAGGAGAGATTTCAGTGGTAATAGAGGCTGCCCAGCCAGGGGAGCCTGGTCAGCCAGTGCCTGACAGTCCTGTGGAATATGATTGTCCCTCACTCACAAATACACACACTCCCCACACGTCTACACACTCTCCTTTTGCTCTCTCACTCACACTATCTTGCTGACTGCCATCCTGTCAGCCACCATCTTGGATCGTCAATATATTTTTTAAAATTAATTGACATACTGTATATTGTATGGGCCCAGTACTATTCTGGGCATTAAAGGAAATATAAAAATGTAATTTTAAGTTTTTATCTTTCTTAACAATCTATACATTTTCACTGAGGAGAGAAATTTTAAACACACAATTAGCAAGCAATTGAAGAATGTAATTTAAGGCAACTTTATGTGATGTGAATATAAAAGAGCATAGCAGTTCTTTTCTTATGGGAAGAAAAATACATAAGAAGGAGTTGGTACTTCGGCTTATTTATGAAGCAATGAAGCAATGAAGCTAAGGAAAGGTATTTCATTTTAGAGAAATAATACAGGTATAGTCATATAGAGAGGGATAAATATATTATAGGATAATAAGGCAGATACTTTCCCTTTTTCTTCCCTACCAGAATTGTTTTTGTTGTTGTGGAGAATCAAACAAAAACATTCATATTTCAAGCCAAATATACAAATTTTGTTCTTAAATATTCTAGCTTTCAATGTGGGGAGGGAGTCCATGGGACCCAGTACTAACCAATGAGATCAGTAAAATCTACTGGGTAAGTTTGGGGAAAGCTATTGCTTTCTCGATATAAAGGTACAGATTAGGCTGGTGTTGGAATTCAGGACACACTACCCCAAAATGTGTCACCTTGGCAAATTTATTAAACAAAGCTGAAGGAGTTTGAGAAAATAGCAGAAGAAAGGTCCCTCTGACCTTCCCACTACTTTTCTTCCTTGAAACAGGTCATAAAACCTTCATGAGGGAGGTGCATGCCATCTACTGAAGAAAAGGAATATCTTTATCTCTGAAGATCCAGGGTTGCTGGGAAGAATCTGAACAAACAAGCCTTGCTAAATTTCCCCCATTTTATTACACTTACTTCAAACTCTGACCTATCATATTTCTATACAATTGTGCCCTCTTCATCAAAGCTAACATGAAAACTCTCAGATTTAACTGCTTCTTCATGTCTTCATTTTTTATGAAGGCTCCTGTGTCACATAAAACTCATATTAAGTAAATTTGTTTGTTTTTCTCCAGTTAATCTGTCTTTGTCAGTTTAATTTTCAGACCCAGCCAGGAATACATTCCCCGCCCCTCCCCGCTATACTGGCAAAGCTTTTTCTATCTCCTTCCTGACTTGAATATAGACAGTGTCTAGAGGTATAGCAGTCACCTTCAACCATGAGACAACAAACTTGAAAATATGCCAAAGAATTGTAAAGCAGGACAGGAAAATATCTAAAAACAACCTATCTCCAGATCTGGAGGTAAAAGTAGTCTTTATTTATTTAAGCCACTATAAGGGTTCTCTTATTTATAACCAAATCCATTTTTAACTGATACAGATAGGAATGAAATTTACCTGGTGAAGGGTTGAAAAAGTATGGGAACTATAATTTTACTAATCACCACATACACATTCACATCACTATGTGGTTTTATGTGCTAAATACTCTCAATCTAAAATGTATTTTCTTTATCTCTTTACCTAAAATGTCATCTATTTAGGTCTAGCACATATGTTATTTCATCCATGAAAATTTTTCTATTACCATAGTCAGACTAAATAAGACTTTGGGTTCCTTCAAAACATAGCTAGTGCTCATATATAGCACTATTATTTTTTCGGGTGGTGTCACTGCAGTATGATTAGGTGTCTAGAGTTGCATCTTTTTGCCTGGTCTGCAGACTTCCAGAGGATAAAGTTGTATTATTCAATTTTTGTTTTATACAGAATTATGTTACATGTATCAGACTTTTATCCAGTTTTGTTTAAATCAAACTTTGTGTTATAGACTTTAAAAAACAAACTGTGGCACTATTTTCTAGCTCCTTCCATTAGTAGGTGAGATCAATTTCTCCATTTTTTAATCTGCATTTGGCCCTATGATTTGGTTTGTTAATAGGATGTAACAAATGAAACACAGTAGAGACTTGAAACATTATGGTGCACTGGGGCTTGCTCTCTCTTACTGCTTTGCAGAACCCTGAAATTTCATGTGGAAAAGCCCAGGTTTGTCTATTGGATAATCAGTGACCACAAGAAGCAGGTGTCCTTCCCAGCTGAGTGACCCCCAGCCCACCAGTCAGATCTAGCTGCCAGATGACCTACCATTGACCTTAGATGCTTGAGAGCTGCCAGGACCAACCAAATAAATGCCTAACTGAGTAGCCTAAACCAATGACAAACAGAATTATGAAGCAAAATACATAATTATTTTAAGCTACCAAATTTTAGGGTAGATTATTTATATTGAAAAAAATAAATGATACACCATCAATTTTTCAAGGTTGCTTTTGAGAATTTTTCTCTTCAGAAAGTCAGTTGAAAACATATAGGTGAATGGAAAAACTATCTTTCAGTTGAGAAGGAATTTATTTTCATAATTTTTGGCTGACATAAAAATTACTCAATATACTTATTTGTAACATAGGCCTATCCTTACCCATAATATAAATTGGTGATTGTTTGGTATCAAAACCTGTCATGAGACCTAAAAAAGTAATGTATAATTTCTGTGGTTTTTAAGATTTGTGTCAATTGACAAAATGTTTTAAGCTATTAGAAGACATTGAATATCCTTTATAAAGCCCATGAAGATATGTGTTCTAGTACAGTAGTCCTTGTGAACTTTTACATGATGAGCATTTTAACATTTTAACGGAGAGTATTAGTAAAATATTCCATTTAGTCTTAACTTGATTCACTTTGACTTGGATTTTATTGAGCAGTAATCAAACCCTGATATAATACCTCACTAAAGGTATGCCCATGTTATACATATATTTAGTGTGAGTTTCAAAGCCTTGATCAAGTTTCCTTAGTTTTAATTCTCAGTGAACTGCTTTAACCCAAGGGATCTTAGGAATATCCAGGGTATCTCTAAGCCAGTTTTTCTGTTTCTTCTTATCCTATTCCTCTTTGAGAACAAATGGAAGACAGCAGAAAAATGGGAGTATGGTTGGATGGCTTATTCTGCCTCTCTAAGTTCTATTTAGTTTTGGTGGTAAGAAGGTATATTTAGGATGGGGGGGCAAGTTCAGGGTGCTCTGAAATGGTGGGCATGTCATCTAGGAAAAAATTGCCACTTATCAGATAATTAGTATCCTATATAATAAAGAGGTAATATGCAAATTGACTGTTATGTCCTCACACAAGATGGCCAGCCCCATGTGGTCACAAGATGGCTGCCCTCATGTGGTCACAAGAAGGCCACACCCATGTGGTCACAAGATAGCTGTGTCCATGTCATCATAAGATGGCTGGCAAGGGAGGGCAGTTGGGGGCGAAAAAGTCAACAGGGAAGGACAGTTGGGGGTGACCAGTCTGGCAAGGGAGTGGTTAGGGGGTGATCAGGCTGGCAGGAAGAAGCGGTTAGGAGCAATCAGGCAGGTGAGCGGTTGGGAGCCAGCAGTCCTGGATTGTGAGAGGGATGTCCGACTGCCGATTTAGACCCGATCCCAGGGATCGGGTCTAAATCGGCAGTCAGACATCCCCTGAGGGGTCCAAGATTGGAGAGGGTGCAGGCTGGGCTGAGGGACATCCCCCCAGTGCATGAATTTCATGCACTGATCCTCTAGTGGAAGAGAAAATGGGAATATTTGCTTTCAGTCCCACAGATTAATCTATAACCTATTTTCTAATACACTACAGAAAAGAGATGATATACAGAAAAGAAGAAAGAAATACATGTAACTCTATTTTAACCCTTTGCACTCGCTTGCTTTTTTCGATTCCTTTATTCTACTGCTAACCGTGTTGAGTCACACTCGACATCTGAGTGCAAAGGGTTAATATAATAAACTTCAAACTTTGTACTCTGAACAGTCCATATCATTCTTGAAAAAAATTGAAGTTCATTTTAATCTACCACAAGTAGTAAAGAATGAAGTTTTGGGATAAATGAGGGTTTCTCCCAAATTCCCTACAACACTAATAATATAGAAAACAAAAATTAGGATATAAAACGTCATAATTCCAATTTTATTTTCTATATTAAAAAATGTTGTCTAGAGGTCTGGAAGATGGCTGCTGACAGGAAGGCAGGCTGCAAGATAGTGCGTGAGTGAGAGAATGAAAGGAGATTTTGTGGTTACAGGGGGAGTGTTTATTTGTGAATTGAGGGACAGCTATACTCCAAGGGACTATTGAGGATTGCCAGACGGGGTTCCCCTGACCAGGAAGCTTCCACTGCTGCTGAAATCTCTCCCAGAGCAACGGGGTATGACACGGAGACCAAACCATCTTGAAGGGGAGAGTGGCTGTTATAGAAAGTCTAAAAATCCCGGGAATCTACAACAACAACACCCAGGGAACAGCTGTGAACCCAGGAACACCGGACCACAAGCAGCATGAATACACAGTCTCAGACGAGCTCTGCACCTTCTCACAGAAAGGTCAGATTTCGCCTAGTATATGGAGAGAGAGAACAACATAACCAGACACCCGGAGGAGAGACATCATGGGGAGGCAAAGAAACAGCCCACATATGAAAGAAAAGGAGGCATCACCAGAAAAGGAAATGAAATGGAGGCAAGCAACCTGTCAGAGAAAGAATTCAGAGAAGCGGTCATAAGGTGGCTGAAAAGAATGGAAAAAAATTCAACAATATGTGTAAGAACCAAGAGGAAATGAAGAAGAATCAAGAAGAAATGAAAAATGACATCGCTGCTATAAAGAACTCAATAGAAAGCATCAACAGTAGACTAGAAGAAGCAGAGGACTGCATCAGTGAACTAGAAGACAAGGTAGAAAAAACACCCAAGCAGAGCAGCATCTAGAAAAAATAACTTAAAAAACAGGAGGAGAGCCTAAGGGACCTTTGGGACAACATGAAACGAAACAACATCCGCATAATAGGGGTGTCTGAAGGAGAGGAAACTGAGCAAGGAATAGAAAACCTGTTTGAAGAAATAATGACAGAAAACTTCCCTGATATAGGGAAGAAAAAAACTCACACAAATCCAAGAAGCTCACAGAGTCCCAAACAAAATGAACCCCAAAAGACTGATGCCAAGGCACATTATAATTAAATTGGCAAACAACAACAACAAAGTAAGAATCTTAAAAGCGGCCAAAAAGAGACACAAAGTTACCTACAAAGGATCCCCCATCAGACTAGTGACTGATTTCTCAACAGAAACACATCAAGCAAGAAGGAAATGGAATGAATTATATAAAGTCATGCAAAGGAAGGGTCTGAATTCAAGAATACTGTACCCAGCAAGACTATCAATCAAAATTGAGGGTGAAATCAGGAGCTTCACAGATAAAAAGACTAAGGGAGTTTATTACCACAAAACCAGCAATGCAAGAAATGCTAAAGGGTCTCCTGTAAAAAGAAGAAATAGGAAGCAAAGAAGGAACACAGGGGTATAGAATAAAAATGGCAACAGACAAGCACATACCAATAATAACTTAAAATATAAATGGATTAAATGCCCTATCAAAAGACATAGGGTAACTGAGTGGATAAGAAAACATGACCCATATATCTGCTGTCTACAGGAAACCCACCTCAGTAAAAAAGAAGCACACAGACTGATGGTGAAGGGATGGGGAAAAAAAAGGTTTTTCAGGCGAATGGAAATGAAAAAAAGCTGGGGTAGCAATACTTATATCTGACAAATTAGATCTCAAAGTGAAGGACATTAAAAGAGATAAGGAAGGTCACTTCATAATACTAAAGGGAGCAATCCAACAAGAAGAAATAACTCTGGTAAACATATACACATCCAATACAAGAGCACCCAAATACATTAAAAAAAAAACTTCTGGAGGATAGACAAGGTAGAAATTAACAGCAATACAATCATATTAGGGGACTTTAATACCCCACTATCAACATTGGACAAATCCTCTAAACAAAAAATCAGCAAAGAAACATCAATCCTAAATGACTCACTAGACCAGATGGAATTAATTGACATCTTCAGAACATTTCACTCCAAATCCACAGACTATACATTATTCTCAAGTGCACATGGGTCATTTTCATAGACCACATATTGGGTCACAGGCAAAGTCTCTTCAAATTCAAGAAGATAGAAATCATATCAAGCATCTTCTCAGATCACAATGGCATAAAACTGGAAATCAACTACAATAAAAACAATTTAAAAAATCAAACACCTGGAGACTAAATAGCATGCTATTAAACAATGATTGGGTTACCAGAGAGATCAAAGAAGAAATAAAAAAAAAAACATCATGGCTACAAAGGACAATGAAAACACAATTCAAAATACAAGGGGCACAGTGAAAGCAGTTTTGCGAGGGAAGTTCATAGCTCTACAAGCCTACAGCAAAAAAAACACAAAAAAAAACAAACAAACAAAAAAAAACACAAACAAACAAACAAAAAACACAAAACAAAAAAAAACAACCAATAAAAAAATGGTAATAAATTACTTAACCCTACAACTCAAAGCATTAGAAAGAGAGCAACAATAAAAGGCCAGTGTAAGCAGAAGGAAGGAAATAATAAAGATCAGAGCAGAGATAAACAGCATAGAGACAAAAGAAACAATACAAAAAATCAACAAAACCAAGAGCTGGTTCTTTGAAAGGATAAACAAGATTGATGAACCTCTAGCCAGGCTCACCAAGAAGCAAAGAGAGAGGACCCAAATAAACAAAATCAGTAATGAGAGAGGCGAAGTAACAACAGACCCCACAAAAATACAAAGGATTGTTAAAAAATACTATGAACAATTCTATTCCAACAAACTGGACAACCTGGAGGAAATGGACATATTCCTAGAAAAATAAAACCTTCCAAAACTCAATCAGTAAGAATCAAAAAATCTCAATAGGCCAATAACTATGGAAGAAATTGAAGCAGTCATCAAAAAGCTTCCATTAAACAAAATCCCGGAACCAGAAGGCTTCACGGAGGAGTTTTACCAAACATTCAAGGAAGAACTAAAACCTATCCTCCTCAGACTATTCCAAAAAATTCAAGTGGTAGGAACACTTCCAAGCTCCTTCTATGAAGCCAGCATCACCCTAATATCAAAACCAGATAAAAACAACACAATGAAAGAGTATTACAGGCCAATATCCTTGATGAACATAGATGCTAAAATCCTCAACAAAATTCTAGCATATCGGATCCAGCAGTATATCAGAAAGATCATACACCATGACCAAGTAGGATTTATCCCAGAGATGCAAGGATGGTACAATATCCACAAATCAATAAACATAATACATCACATAAACGAACTGAGAGATAAAAATCACATAGTCATATCAATTGATGCAGAAAAAACATTTGACAAAATCCAACTTCTTTCTTGATAAAAACTCTCAGAAAGATGGGAATAGAAAAATCATACCCCAACATAATAAAAGCCATATATGACTATCCCACAGCCAACATCATACTCAATGGGCAAAAACTAAACTCATTTCCCCTAAGAACAGGTACAAGACAGGGATGCCCACTCTCAGCACTCCTGTTTGACATAGTACTAGAAGTAATTAGCAATTGGGATTAGACAAGAAGAAATAAAAGGCATCCAAATAGGAAAAGAAGAAGTAAAAATGTCCTTTTTCACAGATGACATGACTCCATCAAAAAACTATTAGACTTAATAAATGAATTCGGCAATGTAGCAGGATACAAAATTAACGCCAAGAAATCTATGGCATTTCTATAAACCAATAGTGAACTTACTGAAAGACAGATTAAAAAAGCATTCCCATTTACCATCGCTCCAAAAAAAAAATAAATAAATAAGATACCTAGGAATAAACTTAACTAAGGAGGTAAAAGATCTCTACACAGAAAACTACAGGACACTGAAAAAAAGAGATAGAGGAAGACATAAATAGATGGAAGAACATACCATGTTCATGGATTGGTAGAATCAACATCATTAAAATGTCCATACTACCCAAAGCAATCTATAGATTCAATGCACTCCCCATTAAAATACCAACGGCATATTTCACAGACCTAGAAAGAACTCTCCAAAAATTCATCTGGAATAAAAAAAGACCCCAAATAGCTGCAGGAATCCTGAGAAAGAAGAACAAAGTAGGAGGGATCTCAATACCAGATATCAAGCTGTATTACAAAGCCGTTGTTCTCAAAACAGCCTGGTACTCACACAAGAACAGACATATAGATCAATGGAATAGAATAGAGAACCCAGAAATTGACCCAAACCACTATGCTCAATTAATATTTGCAAAGGAGGCATGAACATACAATGGAGTCAAGACAGTCTCTTCAATAAATGGTGTTGGGAAAATTTGACAGATACATGCAAAAAAATGAAACTAGACCACCAACTTACACCATACACAAAAATAAACTCAAAATGGTTAAAGGACTTAAACATAAGACAGGAAACCATAAAAATACTAGTGGAATCCACAGGCAGCAAAATCTCAGACATATGCTGAAGCAATTTCTTCACCAATATCGCTCCTAGGGCAATGCAAACTAAATAGAAAATAAACAAATGGGACTACATCAAAATAAAAAGCTTTTTTACAGCAAAAGAGACCATCAACAAAACAACAAGAAAGCACACTGTATGGGAGAACATATTTACCAATGTTATCACCGATAAAGGTTTAATCTCCAACATTTACAGGGAACTCATACAACATAACAAAAGGAAGATAAATGATCCAATAAAAAAAATGGGCAACTGACTTAAATAGATACTTTTCAAAAGAAGACAGAAGGATGGCCAAGAGACATATGAAACCATGCTCAAAGTCACTAAATCAAAACGACATTGCGGTACCATCTCACACCTGTCAGAATGGCTATCATCAACAAATCAACAAATGACAAGTGCTGGCGAGGATGCAGAGAAAAAGGAACCCTCGTGTACTGCTGATTGGAATGCAGACTGGTGCAGCTACTGTGGAGAACAGTATTGAATTTCCTTAAAATACTAAAAATGGAACTCCCATTTGACCCAGTGATCCCACTTCTAGGAATATATCCCAAGAAACTAGAAACACCAATCAGAAAGAGTATATGCACCCTATGTTCATAGCAGCACAATTCCCCATAGCTAAGATTTGGAAACAGCCTAAATGCCCATCAGCAAATGAGTGGATTAGAAAAGTATGGTACATCTACACAATGGAATATTAGGCTGCTATAAAAAAGAAGGGATTCTTACCATTTGCAGCAGCATGGATGGAACTGGAGAGCATTATGCTAAATGAAATAAGCCAGGTAATGAAAAAAAAAAATCACATGATCTCACTCATTTATGGAAAATAAAGAACATTATAACCTGATGATTAAAAAGATAGATACAGAGGCAGTGAAGCATTGAACAGACTGTCAAATTACAGCTGGAAGGCTGGGGAGTGTTGCGGAAGAGGGGAAAGAGATCAACCGAAGAACTTGTATGCATGCAAATAAGCACAACCAATGGACACAAGACACTTGGGGTGGTGGCGTTTGGGATGAGGGCAAGTGCCAGGGGTTAGGGGAGGCTGGGGAAGGTCAATGGGGAAAAAAGGAGATATATGTACTACTATTTGTAATACTATAAAGAATAAAATAAAATTTAAAAAAAGTCTAAGTTCTGTTTTTTTTAATTATATTTATTGATTTTTTACAGAGAGGAATGGAAAGGGATAGAGAGCTAGAAACAATGATGAGAGAGAAACATTGATCAACTGCCTCCTGCACACCTCCTACTGGGGATGTGCTCATAACCAAGGTACATGCTCTTGACTGGAATTGGACCTGGGACCCTTCAGTCTGCAGGCCGACACTCTATCCACTGAGTCAAACTGGTTAGGGCTAAGTTCTTATTGTATTATGCATTGCCATCTATAATAATAAAAGAGTAATATGCTAATTAGACCAGATGTCTTTCTGGACGTCCTTCTGGACCTTCCAGACAAGGCCAGTGCTGCAGCTGTGGGATCAAAGCAGCCACTGCAGCTGTGCGGGCCTACTCTTGCACAGATTTTGTTCATCAGGCCTTTAGTTTCTATATAATCATCTTAGAGAGAAGCTCCTCTGAAGGAATTAACCTTAGAATCATTTAGGCTCATTGTAAATATTTTGAAATGCATTGTGGTTGTTTGATTTTTGACTGCTTTAAAATGTTCCAGTTGCAAACTACTTTGTGAGCAAACAAGCAAGGAAATATAATATGCCACATGTTAAAGAGTGTGGATTTCATTTGATTAGCAAAGGGGAAACTCAAAGTGCTTATCATTAAAGTGAAATGATGAAACTAGTGATTTAGAAAATAACTGTTCTGCATTCCGCATAGAAACAGATTAAATGGATCAAGAATGAGATTGGAAATCCAGTTGAGAACTTGGATGTCAATGTAGAGACCAGGGTGCAATTTGGGAAGAGAAGGAAGAAAGATGTTAAGAATAAATACCTGGTGTCTGGCATGATCATCAGGATAGGTGGTGGTAGAAGTTACTGAGATGGTAACATAAGTAGAAGAGCAGTTGTATATAAAGTAAAGATAAATTTGTTTTGGGTCTTCTTGAGAGTGAGACATCTGTGGGCTGTAAAGTGGAGATGACCAGTTGAATCTCAGAAGATACACCAGCTATGAGTGTGACCAATCTTGCCGTTTACCTGAACTATGGGTTTTCTTGCTGATTTTCAATGCTGAAATCAGAGAAGTCCTGGTAAACTGGGATAAATTGGTCATCTGCAGGCTATAGATATGGATTTGAGTATTATAAGCATACAGATGTTGAATATGTACAGAATTGTCCTTATGACACTCTTATCATCACATGGGTATATTTTGTTTTGGTACACAATATAATAATTTGCAACTTGCATTGCCACTAATATTTTCTATGTCCAATTTTATATGTAAGATTTGATGTCCCCCCAATAAAATTTTAAGCTCCATAACAATAAGGATTATATCAGTGTTTTTCTTTCCAAAGACTCCAAATCAGGATATTGGAACTAAACTTTAGTAAATGGAACTGTTTAACTGATACAGAAAGTTAAAACCTAGGAGGCACTTATTTGAGAAAGAAATAAGTAAATGAGAGAGCAGAACCACAAAGATATACATCAAGTTCTTCAGAATTTTACCCATTTTAAGCAAAGGTTTCTGTAAGGATTGCAGGTGTAAGAGTACATAGAATGATATATTTCAAATTATAAACATTAAAGCACTTTCCATATTGATAGTTTATTGTTACTTCTGTCTTTGAAGTATGTTTAGAACATAATTTCTCTGAAGATACAAATAAGAAAAAAACTGTTTAAATAGTGAGGATTAAGTAATTGCCTAATTATTAAGAGTTAAAAGATGCACCTTAATAATATAATGTTAGGGAAACACTGAAATGTTAGCTCTGATGACCTTAATGAAACTTTACTTTCAAATATTTCAGTCCCTATAATTAAACTCTGCATTTTGTAGGTGTTTTCAATAGTTGCACTGGGGAGAGGGGAGTGGCGCTCAGGCCTGCCTGCACCCTCTCCAATCTGGGACCCCTCGGGACATGTCTGACTGCCGGTTTAAGCCTGATCCCGGGATTGGGCCTAAACTGGCAGTTGGACACCCCTCTCACAATCTGGGACCGCTGGCTCCTAACCGCTCGTCTGCCTGCCAGCCTGATCACCCCTTAACTGCTCCCCTGTCTAACTGCTTCCCTGCTGGCCCAATCGCCCACAACTGCCCTCCCCTTCCAGCATGATTGCCCACAACTGCCCTCCCCTGCTGGCCTGATCACCCACAACTGTCCACCCCTGCCGGGTGGATCGCCCTCAACTTCCATCCCCTGCCAGCATGATTGCCCACAACTGCCCTCCCCTTCCGTGACCTGCCTCCTCCTCCGGGACCCTCCTCCTCCCCATGAGGCAGTGGAGATGCCGAGACTGGCCTCCTCCATGCCAGGTGGAGCCACGGAACCCCCAGGCCTCTCGGTGCAGTGTGGCCACCGGGCCCTGCCTCTGCTGTGCACATGGCCATCTTGTGGTGGCCATCTTGTTGTGACCATCTTGTGATGACATAGCGCACGAGGGCCACCTAAGCTTTTATTAGTATAGATAACTTTTGAACCTTCTAATATGGATTGAAACCATTTTTTTCTCTGAGACTAGGAGAGTGAGACTCAAAGTAGTTCCTTGCAGATGACACAGTTTTTTATTGTTGTTTTTGTTTTAATAAAATAAATCTACCTGGGATTTGGTGTTGATATTTTTACCTTTGTATTTACACCGCCATTTATAAATCAATGATTTAATCCTCACTTAAAAACTCATAAAATATATATTATCTCCATTTTTTAGGAGAGTAAATTTAGGGAACATTAAAAATAATAAAATATATAACAATAATTACAACTACCATTTATTGAGAATCTTCTATACAGAGAGCACTGCTATAAATTTGATACACGTATCCATTTCACTATAATTCCATGAGGTAAATACTATCATCTCCATGCTACAATGAGAAAACTAAGGCTTAGAGAAGTTAATTAACCTGTCAGGTAATATACCTAGAATGAATGATATTGACAAGAGTTGAAATGTCTGACCCCAAAATTTATCTACATTAAGTTACTATAAATAATCTCTGTCCTTCAAAGTATTTGGTAAGATGAATGCCCCAAAATGGGCATTACACACACACACACACACACACACACACACACACACACACAATTATAGTAACTTTCACATGGAAAGGCTTAACTGTAACTGAATAGATGCTCTCTCTCCAGTTATCAAAGATTGTCCTTGGGATCCCATCTGTATTTGCCTAATTAAGGATTTTGCTTCTGCCATTATGCTCTTCTGCATAATTGCTCTCTTCTCCTGGATCTTCTTCAAAGGAAACATACATATTGTCTGATACCTCTACAGCTACCACTTTATTCTCTGTTGTCTTTTAAAACTACACAAAGTTTTGGGTAAATTCAGATTATTCCCTTCTTGACTCTGTTTTCTCATCAATGGGTTCTGTTTGGGATTCCATCTCCAACACTCCATAAAACGGCTCAGTGAAGGTTATCAATGAACCCTTTCTTGCCAGATAAGATAACAGCTTCTTAAAGAATCTCTTGGCAGTATTCATCAGGGTTAAATCCTTACTTTTTTGTCACTTTCAAATCCTGATTCTATTTAACTAATCTTTATTCAGTGCCTATGTGCCAAAAATTATTCCAGGTTGAAAAACAACAACGAAAGTTCTTCCTTCATGGGGAATACAGACAACAATTTTGTAAGTAAATGAACACAATTTATAATGCATCAGATACTGCTACATGCTATGGAAAAAATGAGCAGGGAAGGAAATTAAGGAGAGCTGGGAGGTGTGGTTGCCATATTTAACAGGATGTTAAGGAAAGATCTGACTATAAGGGTGATATTTTAACAAAGAACCTAAAGGAGGTGAGAAAAGAGGATAGATTATGGGGGAAGAGCATTCCAGGCAGAGGGAGGAGTCAGTACAAAATCCTAAACTGGGAGAGGGCTAGCTGTGCTTGAGAGATGGTGATGAGGCCAGTGTGGAACAGGCAGAGTGGGTAAGAGAAAGAGATGGGATCAAAAAGACTTTCTCAAAAAAATAGGAACAAGACAGGGATATCCACTTTCATCATTCTTATTTAACACTAGGGGCCCGGTGCACAAATTCATGCACCAGTGGGGTCCTTGGGCCTGGACTATGGGATCAGGCCAAAACCAGGCCAAAACCAGCTCTCCAACATCCCTCGCGGGGTCCTTGATTGTGAGAGGGCTCAGGCCAGGCTGAGGGACCCCACTGGTGCACAATCGGGGCTGAGGAGGGACACGAGAGGTTGGCCAGCCAGAGAGGGACTGTGGGAGGGCTCCAGGGCATGTCTGGCCAGTCTCACTCAGTCCCGATTGGCCGGACCCCAACAGAAAGCTATCCTATTGGTCAGAGCATCTGCCCACTGGTGGTCAGTGCATGTCATAGTGAGCAGGTGAGCGGCCTAAGCATATCATTAGCATATTATGCTTTGATTGGTCGAATGGATGACTGGACACTTAGCATATTATTATATAGGCTTTTATTATATAGGATAGTATTGGAAGTCTAGTCACAGCAATCAGACAAGAAGAAAACATAACAGGCATCCAAATTAGAAAAGAGGAAGTAAAACTGGCATTATTCACAAATGATGTGAATTGTACATGATATTGTACATAGAAAACCCTAAAGATTACACCAGAAAACTTAGACTTAATAAATGAATTTGCCAAGGTACAAAAGCAAGATACAAAATTAGCCACCCCCAGAAATCAATGGCAGTTTTGTACACCAATAATGATCTTTCAGAAAGAGAAACAACAACAAAACCAATCCCATTTATCATTGCAACAAAAACATTAAGATACTTAGGAATAAACTTAACCAAGGAGGTAAAAACTTGTACTCAGAAAACTACAGAATGTTGAAGAAATAGAGAGAGGAAGATATAAACAAGTGGAAGAATATACCATGTTCATGGATTGGTAGAATTAACATCATTAAAATGTCCATACTATCCAAAGTAGTCTATAGATTCAATGCAATTTCTATTAAAATACCAATGGCATATTTCATAGATCTAGAACAAATACTCCAAAAATTTATATGGAACAGAAAAAGAACTGGAATAGTTGCAGCAATCTTGAGAAAGAAGAACAAAGTTGAAGGTATCACAATACCAGATAGCAAGTAATACTACAAAGCCACTATAATCAAAATAGCCTGATACTAGCACAAGAAAAGGCCTATAGATCAATGGATCAGAAGAGAGACCCCAGAAATTGACCCAAGCCATTATGCTCAATTAATATTTGACAAAGGAGGCAAGAGCATACAATGGAGTCAAGATAGTCTCTTCAATAAATGGTACTGGAGCCCTATCAGGTTTGGCTCAGTGAATAGAGTGTTGGTCTATGGACTGAAGGATCCTGGGTTTGATTCCAGTCAAGGGTACATGCCCAAGTTGCAGGCTGGATCCCCAGTAGGGGGCATGCAGGAGGTAGTCAATCAATGATTCTCTTTCATCATTGATATTGCTAGCTCTCTCTCCCTCTCCCTTCTTCCATGAAATAAATAAAAATATATTAAAAATATAAATAAATAAGATAAATGGTACTGGGGAAATTGGATAGATACATGCAAAAAATGAAACTAGACCACCAACTTACACCTTACACAAGAATAAATTCAAAATGAACAAAAGACTTAAATGTAATTTGGGAAAACATGAAAATCCTATAAGAAACCATAAGCAGGCAAATCTCAGACATCTCTTGCAGCAATATGTTGGCAGTTACATCTCCCAGGGAAAGGGAAACTAAGGAGAAAATAAACTGGGTTTAGTTTATTTGACTCCAGTTTATTTTGAGAGGTAGGAGGTATTGTTTATGTTGGAAGATGGGCCGGATCATTTTGGGGGGTCCTTGTTCTTTACCTCTGTTGAATGGTACAACTGCCCTCCCCTGCTGGCCTGATTGCCCCCAACTGCCCTCTCCTGCTGGCCTGATCACCCACAACTGCCCTCTCCTGCTGGCCTGATCACCCCCAACTGCCCTCCCTGCCGGCCTGATCACCCACAACTGCCCAAACAACTGAATAAGCTGGCTGTGTGAGGCGACCAGGCTGGCAGGGGGGTTAGTGAGGGACAACCAAATGACTGAACAGCAAGCTGCATGGGGTGACCAGGCCGGTGGGGGGGGGGGTGCAGTTAGGGGTAACCAGGCAGGCAGGGAGACCAGTTAGGGGCAATCAGGCTATCAGGGCAGGGCAGTTAGGGGTGACCATGCAGGCAGACAGGTGAGCAATTAGGAGCCAGTGGTCCAGGATTGTGAGAGGGATGTCCAACTGCCTGTCTAGACCAGCAGTCGGACATCCCCCAAGGGGTCCCAGATTGGAGAAGGTGCAGGCTGGGCTGAGGGGACTGCCCCTCCCTTCCCCGTGCATGAATTTCATGCACCAGGCCTCTAGTTATTAATAATGAACTACAACATTCACTAATTAGTGATTACTATAATTGTGTTGCATTCATTTCCCTTACGCACCTTATGTGCAGGTGCACCATTTCCCTCCACTAATAGTAGCAGCGAATATTTTAGCAGCCAATTGCCACATCGTTAGTCTTGTACTGACTTTTTTGGTGTAAGCAACAGGAAATATTTCACTTTCGGAGTACAAGAAAAATAGGTTTATTTATATTATGCTTATTAATTTGTGCAGTTACTCAGTGCAGGCTGGGCTGAGGGGGACCCCTCCCCCTGCACGAATTTTGTACACTGGGCCTCTAGTAAATAAATAAACCAGAAAGCAAATAAGGATATATTCATGATCTGAAAAGACTAACTGAAAACATAGCTTATTTTTTAAAAGAGGACAAATATATATACACAAGAAAAAATAAGAGAGGAAAGAAAACTGTTAGATTCAACCTAAATGATTAAAATATAGTAAAAAATGAAAATGGACACTGCTGAAAACACAACTGGGGACATGGAAGACAGATAAGTTAATTGAACAAAATGACCAAGTGCATACAAGTTTAAAGGATTAGAAAAAAAGAATAGATATGGAGGACAAAAACCAAGGGACATGCACATACATCTTATAAATGAAGAAGAATACACAGTAATTCGAGCTTGACAATATTTGATACAAAAGAATCTGAATTTCAAAGACTGCATTATATTTAAGAACTAATTGATACAGAATAATTAACATTAAGTTATGTATTTGTAAAATTACTGGGCTTCAGTGATGAAAAATATCCTAATAAAAAACAAAAGCTACCTAAGGGTGAAAATTAAGCTGCTCTTGGATCTTTGAACAGCAACATCTAATACCAGAATATTGTACAGCAGTGTTAAACATATATCCAGAAACAGAAATATGATTCAAGAATTTTATATTTAGTCAAGTTGTTGCTCAAGAATAAAAGCAAAAGCATACATTTTAAAATATGCAAGAACTCATGGCATCAGGATGATGAAATTTGGCCGATTGACAGATGGCTTGAGAAAATAAGAAAAAATATTTGGAAATTTGTATTTTATCTACTAAGGCTAAGTAATTGTGAAAATTTTGGTTATAGGATAAAATAAAAAATTACTGTTAACAAAGAAAACATGGCCAAAGAAGATAAGAAAACCAGAGAGTTAGATAGACCTCAGATCTCATAGGGCATTTTAATTCAGTGTGAGCATTTTTTCAGTAAGAGCTAAAAGGATTTTTATATTCAGAGGTATGGAAGAAAATGAGGTATCAAAAATGACTATCAATTCAAATGTTTAGCTTGAACAATTTTTAATTGCCCCTTTACTGAAATGAGGAAGCCCAGGAGAGAAGCCAGTTTAGGTTGGTGTGTATATAAAAAGTTTGACAAATGTTACATACTAAATATCTGTGTCTCCCTCAAATTCATATTTGAAACCCTAGCCCCTCCCAAAGCAATGGTATTTGGAGACAAGGGTTATTGGGAGGTAAATAGGATAGATAAGGTCATGGTGGAGTTAGTGCCCATATAAGAAGACACCAGAGCTCCTTCCCTCCAGCTCATATACTTCCTTTCTCTCTCTCTCTCTCTCTCTCTCTCTCTCTCATGCAGGGATGCAACAAGAAATTGGCAAGCCAGGAAAAGAGCTCTCACAAGGAATCTAATCAGCCAGCACTTTGATCCTGGACTTCCCAATCTCTAGAACTATGAGAAAATTTTTTTGTTTGTTTTTTTCAACCACTGTCTATGGTATTTTGATCTGGAAGCCTTAATAGACCAAGACAGTATGTGTTAATTTTGAGATGTCTTCTATAAAACAAGTAGGGAGTTGAAAAATATTACAGATTGCCAAGTAGAAATTTGTGGAATCTCAGGAATCTATAAATTTCTATTTGTAAAATGTTGCTGAAGGATTTAAATCTGAGAATTTACACAATAAGTACAGATGACGAATAGACATAAATATTATTTGTTACTAATAACAAAAATAAAAAATCTGAGAGCTTTTTTAAGTATTATGGGGAGTTCATGGAAAAGGGCTCTCACCTTAATATGCTGCTTTTGTGATTTTAAATGGGTACAATATTTCTTGAAACCAAATTGACAATGCATACTAAAAACATAAAAATGTGTATAGCCTTTGAATAAACTGCTTGCACTTCAAGAAATGTATTTTAAGAACATAAGAAAATTCATATGGATACATCAATTAGCATAGTACTTGTCACATAATATGTATTTGATAAAATACTTTATACACACATGTGCTTGCATACACACCACATGAATACTTGTGCCAGTCAATGTGCTAGGTTATGAGTGCTCAATGATGAGAAGTTTCTGCCCTCAAGAAATTTAAGTTTAGTGATGGAGAGATATTAGAAATCATACAAACCTGGCAACTGGGACAAGTGGTATGTAAGGGAGATATGAGCACCTTTAACAGAGGAATTGAACACAAAGAGATTAAAGATGACGTCTTGCCCTAACTGGTTTGGCTTCATGGATAGAGCATCAGCCTGCGGACTGAAGGGTCCCAGGTTCGATTCCAGTCAAGGGCATGTACCTTGGTTGCGGGCACATCCCCAGTAGGGAGTGTGCAGGAGGCAGCTGATCGATGTTTTTAACTCTCTATTCCTCTCCCTTCCTCTCTGAAAAAAATCAATAAAATATATTTTTTAAAAATGATAACTTCTCACAGGAAGGTCCTTTTAAGGTGAAAGCTGAATGATGAACATATGCTAATTATCAGAAGGGAGAAAGCATGTTTTGAGCATGTGCAAATGTCCTAAGGTAGGAAGAGGGAATTGACAGGAAGCCATTGTTGTAGAAATGGCAAGAGAGGGAGAATGTGGTGTGCAATGAGGCAGAAGAGGGTAAGAAAGCATAAAAGTGCTCTCAATTATTTCCCCCTAGAGTTTTGTTCTTTTGAAAAGTTCCCTTTCACACTTTAAAGAGTTTTAAATATAGGAAGAATTGCCTTTGAAAATGATTACTTGAAATGTAGGGGTGAGGAAAAATCAGTTGTTTGATATTTGTGAAATAAATGAAATTAGATATTGTGCACTTTACACAATCATATGATTGCATTTTTAATCAAAATGAAAAATGAAGAAGAGCCTAAATATACAACAATAGGTTTTTTTAAGTGGACATTATTGCATTTATACAATGAAATATTTTAAAATTATTCAAAACGATAATACTGTAGAAGTATATTTATTGGCATGGATAATTATTTTTAAAATACTAAGTTAAGTAATATTTTTTAAAAATTTCTTTATTGATTAAGGTATCACATATTTGTCCTCATCCCCCCATTCCCATCCCACACCCCTCCCCACACATGCCCCCACCCCCCTGTTGTCCTTAACCGCTGGTTAGGCTCATATGCTTGCACACAAGTCCTTTGGTTCATCTCTCCCCTTTACCCCAACCCTCCCCTACCCTCCCTCTGAGGCCCGACAGTCTGATCCATGCCTCCTTGTTTCTGGGTCTGTTCTTGTTCATCCGTCTATGTTGTTCATTATTTCCCCTAGATGAGTGAGATCATGTGCTATTAGAAATACACTTATAAGAACCGAAAATGAGATAAGCAATAATGGTTATGGTGACAGGCAAATGAATCAGTCTGTAGTGAGTTTCTTTCTGGGCCAAATATTGTACCCATTTAAAATCACATTCCTTATGTGCACATGTCAGCACTGACATTACAGTTCTGGATGGTGGACAAATGGTGGTAATGCAGGTCCGACTCTCTCTGGTTTGGTCCTGGGCAACCTGCAGTGATGCACGGCTGCTAACTGCTAGTTTGGGAAAGCCACATCAGCGTCTTCCATCTCTGGACTGCTTCTCTTCTGTCTTGATGGCTGGAGTAGTCCTGTCGATTCCTCTCTGTTGCTGGAATCCACATGGTCTCGGAGTTGTTTTCTGAAAATATACAAACATATTCTCGACCAAAAGTTAATAAAGGAGTAATTTCTATATATTTAACTTGGGATCCTATTTCATTTTTTGCCCAAATGATTTTCCTCTGGCTTGTTTTGACACCTTGTGTGTTTTTCATGGGTGTCTTGCTTTTAGCCTTACAATTAATTTTCTAAAGTATTAATTTTCTAGATGTAATTACTTACAGGATATTTTTCCTTACATGATATTCTTCTACTATCCCCTCCTTTTTTTATTTAAATGTTAGGAGGCTTTTGAAAATTTTATTAATGTAGTGTTGATGGCTTTTAAATTTTATTTTTTTGCACTATAATATTACTGTTTTAGGTTCATTACATGGTGCACAATTTTATCATGAGATGAAGTACCAACAAAAATTTTAGTTAACACTTTAGGAACACCTTTTTGTGTAGTACAATGAATTTTTCTAGAATATTCGCTTATTTCAACTAGCCAATTTAAATTTGCCTGAAAACTTTACTACTATTTTATTGTCAAATTTACTACTCTAACAACAATCTTATTTTACCCTGTAAATATTAGTGGAAGGGTAATCTTGACAATAAAATATATTTTTCTTACCTCAGATTGATATGGTTCTCATAATAAAATACAACAAATTACATAAAGTATTGACCAAATGAGGTCTAGATAGGAGGAAAGAATATTAGCAGTTATCAAGTAAACTTGTGGCTTTTTAAAGGGAACATAAAACAAATTAATCATCTTTACATCTGCTCCACTTAAAAAGTTTTATTTTCTTTGCTTCATAGAAAAATAAAGAAGCAAAGAAAAATAGAGATCATTAATATAAGTAATACAAGTAATCATTTGACTAAATAAATAAATGTCCAGTTTTATTCTGAGATAGCTACTTTTCTCCATTAAAGTGTCTTGGCTTCCTCAGAAGAGAAAAAGGATAATACAATAAAATTATGTATGTATAAATGATAATTAATTTCAAAACAGAATGAGGTTTTGTTTAGGAACTATTCATTCTTCTTGAGACTTGCAAACTGTATAGGAGCAGAGAATAGTTTCTCTCAGTTTTCTTCCCTCCAGGGAGAAAGTACAACATGAGCCTTTTTCATGGTTTCAACATATCTAACTATATACATGGTAGTGAACTAGAAGAGAAGATACATAAAATATTCATAAAGAACTTATGTACATAGTGAGATTGGTTCAAATTTTTATATACAAAAATTTTGAAAGAAAAAATCTGAACTGTCTTGATAACTTAAATTGCAATTTATAGTATATAAATGTAACTAACAAATCAATATGTGAATTATTCTGGGATGTCATTTTGCTTAAATGTTTTCAATGTAGTAAAGTTTTCTCAATTCATTTTTTCCAAAAGAGGGTCATTTTATATCTTTTTTTCTGGCTTTCCATGTTTCATTATATGTTTTAGAGTGTCAAACTATGTTATTACTGATACAATAAACTCCCTTTAAACAAAGGTAAACTTTGATCCAAACCCAAGCTTTGAATTTAAAACTTGATTTGTATAATAATATAAAAAGTAAAAAAAAATAATCTGTAGTACATATTGTTAAAAGCTCAATCTTTGGAATAGAACTAATTTGAGTTTGAATCACAAAATCACCAATTTAGCAGCACTGTGACCTTGGAGAATATAGTTAACTTATCCAAAGGTATTTCAGATCATGTCAATGCTCTTTTTAAAACCTTCAAAGGCTTCTTATTACACTGAGAATAAAATGAGGACTCTCCTAAATTATTCATGGGTTTCACACAACTTGGTCCCTGATAATTTTTGTGACCATCCCCCTTTCATTTCTTAAATAGAGAGCTAATGCTTACGGTACCTGCACATGTGTTTTCACATACCCTCCTTTGCAATAGCCGTCTAACCCTTCTCTATACAATCATGCACTGGGTTCTAAGTATTTATTTGATTTCATAGTAACATATCTATATACACCTGAATAAAGCATCAGTTGTATATAGACCTTGAAATACACTTTAAAATAATGAATTCTAGACTGAAATATTTCCAACAGCATACTGTGAACAAGGAGAAATGTGTATTCAATGCTCTTTATAACTTACTCTCTGGTTGCTCAGTTTTAAATTAATGATAAATTTAGTAATCAATTTGAAATAATGAAAATGTCAGTGGGGCCTGTCCCGTAGGCATCAGCTTGAATCAATTATTTAGCAGAAAAAGTACTCGTTAATACATAGAAAATAACTTTTGTTAAAACATTAAAAAAACTTTTGTTTTGTATGTAGTTATGCACTATTATATTGAGAAGCACATTAATCAACCAATGTTTTAAATATATTATTAAAAATAAAAGTAACACAGTAGTTATCTTACAGCCATGAAGGAAAAACCAACAAAATTTCTAGATTCAGCATTCTTGACATTGTTGAACCCTAAACCAATGCCAGTAATTGCCTATCTACAAACTTTCTATTATGTGAAAAAAACAAAACAAAACATCTATTTCATTTCTCTAAACCTTTGTAAATCTTGTTTGCTATTACGTGCATGTAATTCCTAGTTCATACTATTGGTAACTCAGTTTCATCAAAGCAACAAAATCCATCACAAACAATTCATGCTGACAACTTCATGTTTATTGATTTTCTACTTTCAATCATATTTGGTTTGTACAAGAGTATTGTACAGGAACTAAAAGGATAAGAAATTTGTATCTTTTTGTTCAAAAACACAGGATGAGAAACTCTGAACTGAACATTTGTAGAGTAAATAAATAGAACAATGGACTCAATAATAATAAAACTTTCAAAAAACCCCACGATCAGATACTTCACTGGAAAATTCTATCAAACATTTAAAGAAGAATTAACACCCATCCTCCTCAAACTCTTCCATAATATTGAACTTCCAAATTCATTCTATGAAGTCTGCATTATTTTGATACTAAAACTAGATAAGGATATCACAGAAAACTACAGAACAATACCCCTGAAGAAAATAGATGAAAAAATTCTCAACAAAATATTAGCAAATTGAATTCATGAGCACATTAGAAGGATTATATACTGTGAGCAAGTGCAATTTATCTCATTTAAAAAATAAAACTGGCCCTAACTTGTTTGGCTCAAGGGATAGAGCATCAGTCTGTGGACTGAAGGGTCCCAGGTTCAATTCCAGTGAAGGGCACATGCTGGATTGTGGGCTCGATTCCCAGTAGGGGGTGTGAAGGAGGCAGCCAATCAATGATTCTCTCTCATCATTGATGTTTCTATCTCTCTCTCTTTCTCCCTTCCTCTCTGTAATCAATAAAAAATATATTAAAATATAAAAAATAAAACTGTTCTATTAAATAGATTATCAATGTGTAAAGAAAAAAGGAAAGTAAAACCTATATGTTGTGCTCATGAAAAACATACCTAAAGCAAAACTATACGGAAAGACTGAGTATAAAGTGATGGAAAAAGATACATCTTATAAATTATTAACCACAAAGTAATATAGCAATATTCATATCAATCAAGTTTAATTTAAATAAAAGAACAATAATAGAAATAAAAATTACATATTGATAAAAGGAAAAACATAATCACAAACTTATATGCATTTATTAACATTAGCTTCAAAATATATAAAGCAATACTTAATAGAAGTACAAAGAAGGATGGAATAATGTACACTCCTAGTGCAAATTAGTCAGGCTTGGGACTTTCAGAGAGGGGTTGCCAACATGGGCAACTATAATAATATCCTAACTGGTCTTCTAGATTCTACTCTTATCTCCTTTGTGGCAATGTTATATTACTTAACTTACTGGTTCTATAAGATATGTAATGCCATCCAAGAAGTAAAGTGTTCATTATTGCTCTTTTTTTTTCTTTCAAAATGTTCTTAGCAATTATTTTTCCATTTCACCTCTAAATTTGCCTTTCATATTCTAAAATTAAAACATCTTGTTATAAACTTTTTGAAATGCATTAATTTGTGGAGAATTGATATTTTTCACAACATTGAATCTCTCAGTCCAAGAAGAGTATAAACTCTGCATTTATGTGGGTCCTCAGCAAAGTTGTATCATTGATTGACTTCATATCATTATTATCTTATCCAGAAAAACAATATTAGATGTAAAAACTTACTAGTTAAAAGTACAATATAGAAATCTACTTTACTGTGTCATTTTAACTAATCTCTCTATATAAAAGGCTAATATGCAAAGTGTCCACTTGGGAGTTTGACCAGGAGAACAGGAGTTTGATCGGTCACTATGACATGCACTGACTACCAGGGAGCAGCGTGGAATGAAGGAAGGCCCTTGGCGGCAGCTGGCAGCTGGGGAGGGGAGGCCCCATTGGGCCCTGATCTCTGTCCAGGCCTAGGGACCCTACCCATACCTGAATTTTGTGCACTGGGCCTCTAGTAAGGCTATAAACAGGGTTCATCCAGTTTTTTCTGTTAGTATCACTATGAAGTTATCATTAATATTGTCATTCTTTCACTGTCATTCAAGAAATGTTTATGACTGAGCCCTGGAGATATAAAGAAAAATAAAATTGGTCTCTACTTTTAAAAGGCTTACAAATTTAGAGGTAAGAAAAAGGAGAAATTAACAGATTTTTAAAAAAACTAAGAAATTTTAAGAAAAATATACTCAAAGAAGAAAAGAGGAAAAGAGAAAAGGAAACCAAGGACTGTATAATATAGTTAAAAGTAACTTCTAGATTCCCTTCTCAATCATCAATGCAATATAATATACAATTCATTAAGTGCTACACAACAAATTTAAATATGTAGACAAAACAATTCTATTATCAAGTGCATGCTTAAAAACACTGATAAACTGTGGAAGAACAAAGTCTGAACCTTATCCGATATAATAAAAGGCTAATATGCAAATCAACCAAATGGCAGAATGACCGGTTGCTATGATGCACACTGACCACCAGGGGGCAGATGCTCAATGCAGGAGCTGCCCCCTGGTGGTCATTGTGCCTCTCAGCCAGAAGCCAGGCTCACAGCTGGTGAGCGCAGTGGCGGTGGCAGGAGCATCTCCTGCCTCCGTGATAGCACTAAGGATGTCATCCCCTGTGGGCTCCTGGACTGAAAGAGGGTGCAGGCCTGGCTGAGGGACCCTCCCACCCCCAAGTGCATGAATCTCGTGCACCGTGCCTCTAGTTTTTAAACTAAGACACAACTCTAACACGTTTTTAAGTAAATTGTTTATTTTTAGTTTAATATAGTTGATTGTGGATTGTTTAGTAGTTAATTCACTGGCTTAGCCTTTAAAAATTAAATATCTAGTAATCATTTGATTTGCTGGAATGATTAGAATCCATCCACAAATGAAAATGTTTGCTGACATTTTAAAATATCCTATTGCTAAGATGCTGAAAAAGACTTTTAAAAATCAAACTGTGCAAAGATCAGCCTGAAGTAGGTAAACAAAAATAATTTACATAACTCAAAAATAATTTTTATTTGATACTGAGGGTAAACTAATTGCAAATCTAAATTTATACTGCTTTCCTTTTGAGTATGAAAAATGAATATAACATGAAAAATATCTTAAATATGAATACTCCATACCTTTCCTATACTGCCATTGTCATCTCTTCCTATCAAGTGATATTTAAGTCTTTGTTCATGGATTAAGTCCCATTGATCTCAGTTGGGAAATATGAGTCACTCTTGCTGATCTTTGGCCAAAGATCATCTTTTTTGCTAGCAAAGTATGAGTCTATTGAAGTCCTTCCCAAATAATCATCTGTATAAACAATGATATGTGATTTTAAACTTGAAGCACATTTTCTAGCCAGCTGAACTAACTATTTAACTTTTACTTAAGAGCAATGCTACATGCTGTGAACTTTTTTAATGAAAAAAGTTGTTTTTAAATGGAATATAATGATGGTTTATTTGACCAGATGTTGGCTTAATGATGGTTTATTTGATCAGATGTTGGCTGTTCATCACAGGGACAGAAATTTTGCCCAAGTTTCACCATCACATTAAAATATATATCTTAATGGGATTCTTTTGACATGTTTCAGATGAAGCTTAATCAGAATAATAATTCACTCATTCATTTAATAAAACTTTATTGAACATGCATCATAAACCAACAAGGCACCTTCAAGGGTTCTTGAAATTAAAAACAAAACAAAATTGTGTTTTGTGACTTACATAGAATATCTCAGAGGCAATCTATGCAAAAATAATTAAACCATAGTGAGCTATAGGAAGCTGTTGATGAAATATTGTTTAAGCTGTTGTTCAAAGGATTGGGTCAGGCACTGAATTTATGAAATGGAGGTGTTAAGATTCAAGATGAGCCGAGTTTACCTCCTGGCTTCTCTACATTCTAGATGTGTGACTTTGGCTATGTCATTAAATTCAACAGTAAAACCAAATTAATAATGTCTACCTTATCCAATTCTGTGAGTAATAAATTCAATAATGAAGGGAAAGTGATTGATATAGTGCATGGCAGAGTAAATGTTCACAAACTAATAAGCTAAAATTATTATTGTTCCCAAAGAGGGGACAGAATGTACAAAGGTATAGAATATGTTTGCAGCAGTTTAGGCTATAAATGAATGAGTGGCAGGAAGTAAGAATGGGCAAGGGTGTAAAAAGTCATGTGCCATGATATGAGGCTGTTCAGTTCATCAACCTTGGAACTGCCTTACTGCTTGCTATCATTAATATGAGATAAAGTCCATGTTGGTTAATATACTTTTAGAATGTTTTATTATGTAGAGTTGAAATATTCCAACAGACTTACCACCACTTGGGCCATGTGACACTTTGTTACATCAGGAGCAAGGGGGAACTAAAGTCATAAAAAAAACCACAGTGAGTCCTAAATGACCCTACATGGCCAGAGCAGTAGAGAGAATAGAATCCCTTCAGCAGGGAGAGACAAGGGTCAGATCATCAACTGTTTGCAACTTATTTTCTGCTTTTTACAAATAGTTTATGATTTGAAAGGATTCCTATTACATTCAGACCACGCGCGCGCGCGCACACACACACACTCTTTAAAGCCACTCTCTTATTTTCTATGTGTTTTATAAAAATAATCAGGACAACTAACTTTCCCTCTTGGTCTAATTTTCTTTTAATTCCCAAACTTTCATTAATACTTTTCTTTATTCAGCTTGTCTACATGAGCCTAAAAAATCTCTTAAATGGGCAATAAACTGCTATGCCAAGTTTTGTTTTGTTTTGTTTTGTTTTTGGTATACTATTGTAATCTGAAAAACTGATAAAAAATGTAAACTCAGAAAATTGTGATACGTTTCTATTTGGGGATTTGGGGACTGGGTACTTGACTATTCTCTCACTTGCATGTAGTTTTTTTATTGAGGTTTCATGTTTTAAGGCTTACATTTTAACTAAATGTGACTGATGGTGTCAAACATAATACTTTTACTTTAAAAAACTGACATAGGGTTTCATTAAAGAGTAGGCACATTTCCTATCAGAGAAAAAAATGTAATTCAAAATTCTTTAAGAGTGTTCTTTTAGAAACTTTAATATTGTTCTTATTTTTGAGAAATAAGATATTGAAAATCCTTTATAATTTTTCTAGTGTATTAATTGTATTTGGGTTAGTAAATAATAAAAATACAAAACTTTACAAATAAAAAGTTGCTATAGGTAATAATGTTTTTTGAATGCTACATGTAATAGAATTCAATAGAATGATAAATGTAATTGTCTCCTTTCTAAAGATAAGGGAACAGATTTGGAAAAGCGGTTTGTACAAGTTGCATGGTTATTCAGTGAAGTTTAAGGGGGTTATCTTTTTCTCATACCAGCCCCTTGACACTTCTCTTCGACCTCTACGGACTTCCTCCAACTAAAACTTTTTACCTCTAATGCTATTATTCAGGCCTTATTTTGGATATTGCATTTCTTATTAAGAAAAACAACCGTCCAGCTGGTGTGGCTCCGTGGTTGAACATGTACCAAGAGGTCACTAGTTTGGTTTCTGGGTCTGGGCACATGCCTGTGTTTCAGCTCGATCCCCAGTATGGGGTGGGCAGGAGGCAACCAATCGATATTTTCTCTTATTTGATGTTTCTATCTCTTTCTCCGTCTCTTCCTTTCTCTCTAAAAAATAAAAATAAAATAAAAATAAAAATATGTTTTAAAAAACTTGTATCTGTGGGTTTCCTCAAAAGCATAAAAATTATAAGCAAAGGTCATATCTAAATGTTAATATATAAGTATATGGCCATTATATCATATAATTGCACAGTCACACACACAAAAGGAGTGTATTTTTGTCAAGTTGTAAAACAAAATTAGTTGACTTACTTTATGGTCTTCACTTTTGCTTAGAAAAGAGACTAATAAAATAAATATAAATCACATACTGAAACCAAGATGGCGGCATAAAGTAAACACCTAACTGTTGCCTACCACAACAATTTTGAAACTACAACTGGAAAACAGAGCGCACACCGTCCAGAACCACCCGAAAGCTGGCAGAGTGGAAAACCTACAACCAGAGAAAAACAGAGAGGGGGACGCTGAGCCTCAGGAGCCGTGGAGGTGCGGAGATCCGTGAGCGCGGAAAGGGCGGGTGGCTGAATACGCGGCAGGCTTGCTAGCAGCGCGGAGAAGGAGGGCAGCAGACGCTCCGTGGCTAGCTTTCTCATTCGGGAGAAAAACAAAACCTCCCGACTGCACTGAAATCCAGCTGCGGTCGGGGAGAAACTGGGCTGTTTGGCAGTGGACGAGGCTCCAAAGCTGCCTTTTCTCAGAGGCGTGCAGCCATAGATTAGGGCACGGAGAAACCGGCCCTCTTAGGGCGGCGCGGACGGAAACCAAGTTTGTCTGCGCCATTCTGAGACTCCGCCCCATCCAAGCTGAGCACAGCCCTCCCAGTGACTGGATTTCTCGTTTGGGAGAAAAACAAAACCTCCGGTCTGTACTGAAATCCAGCCCCAGCTGGGGAGAAACTGGTCTGTTAGGCAGCGGGAGAGGCTCGAAAGCTGCCTTCTCTCAGAGGCGCACAGCCATTAATTTGGGCACGGAGAACCCGCCCCTCTTAGGGCGGAGCAGACGGTAAACAAAAGCTTGTCTGTGCCACCCTGAGACTCCGCCCCATCCAAGCTGAGCACAGAAGCTCTCCCAGCAGAGACACTGCTGATCCTCACAGCCAACTGGCTTGGAGATCAATTCCCGCCAGTGATACCAACAATCCCAACCACTCTGAACTCCAGTTTCTGGGGACATGCGGGAGACCCAGACGCCTATGGGACTCTTGGCCGGTCGGAGAGTGAGAGTGACTTTTCTGTCGGTGTGGACGATACCAGATTTCAACCACTCTCATAAGGGACACATTCAAGAGGCAGACTCAGTGAGCACCAAAGCCCTACTGTGTCTCCAGCACAGCAATTCTTCCGTTATAGACACAGCAGGCCCTCACAACCAATTGGACCGGAGGTCAATTCCTCCCAGTGTACCAACAGCAATCAGGGCTATTAACTACACCAAGACTTTCCACTCAGCCCACAAAGGGGAGTACCAGGAGCGACCACCTAGGGTGATTGGGGAAGCTGAGCTATCAGCCCCTATAGGTCACCGACCACACAAAGCCACTCCATCAACACAGGGAGGCAGCCAAAATGTGGAAACATCGCAGTATGTCACAAGTAGGAGAGATAGATGAAAGCAAACTAATGGATGACACTGTTCAGAACCATATTTATAAGGTTACTCAAGAATCTTCTAAAAACCGCTGAGAAACTTGAAGAGACCTTCAAGGACCTAAATGAGAATACCAAAAAAATGGAAAAGGACCAGTCAGAAATTATGCATACACTGTCTGAAATAAAGAATATACAGAGTAGAACACCGCACCCGAAGAGTCAAACCAAAGATCTGAAATATGAGGAAGAAAAAAACACCCAACCAGAGAGGCGGAAAGAAAGAAGAATCCAAAAGTGTGAGGATAGCATAAGGAGCCTCCGGGATGGCTTTAAGCGTACCAATATCCGAATTTTGGGGGTGCCAGAAGAGAGAGAGCAAGATACTGAAAACCTATTTGAAGAAATAATGACAGAAAACTTCCCCCACCTGGTGAAAGAAATAGACTTACAAGTTCAGGAAGCACACAGAACCCTAAACAAGAGGAATCCAAAGAGGACCACACCAAGACACATCATAATTAAAATGCCAAGGGCAAAAGACAAAGAGAGAATCTTACAAGCAGCAAGAGAAAAACAGTTAGTTACCTACAAGGGAGCACCCATACGACTGTCAGCTGATTTCTCAACAGAAACTATGCAGGCCAGATGGGAATGGCAAGAAATATTCAAAGTGATGAATAGCAAGAACCTACAACCAAGACTACTCTACCCAGCAAAGTTATCATTCAGAATTGAAGGGCAGATAAAGAGCTTCACAGATAAGAAAAAGCTAAATGAGTTCATCACCACCAAACCAGTATTATATGAAATGCTGAAAGCTATTCTTTAAAAAGAGGAAAAAGAAGAAAAAAGTAAAGATAAAAATTATGAACAACAAATATCTATCAACAAGTGATTCTAAAAATCAAGTGAATCCAAAATCTGAGGAACAGAATAAACTGGTGAACATAATAGAATCAGAGGTATAGAATGGGAGTGGATTGATAATTCTCAGGGGGAAAGGGGTGTCTGTGTGGGGGGTATGGGAAGAGACTGGACAAAAATCATACACCTATGGATGAGGACAATGAGGGGGAGGGAACCGGGTGATGGGGAGATATGGGGGGAAAAAAGGAGAAACAATTGTAATAATCTGAACAATAAAGATTTATTTGAAAAAAAATAAATCACATACTGACATATTTTAACATATATTTGAAGGAACTATTAAAGCATGTATATATTTTAAAGGCCATAGGCAAATATTTGTCATTAACTTAAAAATATACAAATCCTTGTTTAATTGAAAACATGCTAAACAATTGCCACAAGATTGAGGAGGATTTTTCTGGGGAACAGGGATAGAGTTCCTAGAGCTCATTGTAATTTAAAGATTGTTCATACTTCCAAAGATCTGATAGCTAAATATCATTAATTGCTTCAGTGATCAACTATTTTTAGGCTGACCTTGTTCTATGCAAGTGGATAGGAAGAAATGAACAAATGCAAACATTGTTGCTAGTTGTATTAGTGAGGGGTTAGGGCATAAAATAGAAACCTCTGCTACTATGAGCAGAAAAGGATTTAACAACTGTCTTAGATAGTTACAAAATCATGGGGGAAGCTGTAGGAGTGAATTCTAAACGAGGTCTTACAAAACACTATGGAAGTAACAGTCTCACTGGGTTGACTACAGTCAGAAAGAGGTGTGAGGAATGAGTGTGACCTAATTCCTCACGTAGCTGCAAATTGGAGGCGATTCTGCCACAACTCCTTCTTGACCTCAATGAAATGATGACTGGCATCTGGGTCCCAATTCTGCTGCACCTGCAGCTGTACACCAACAAAGCTGGGATGGGGCACTTGGACATTGCTACAGAAAATCCTATGTTTTACTACCTTGCCTACAGCATAAAGCTGCTGAAAGCACCAGAAAGTTGGATTCCATCTCATGTCTAAACCTCACATGAATGTATTTCCTAGGCAGAATGCAATTGACATGCAAAAGGCCTGTTACCTTTCAACTTCTACAATGAAGGTGGTAACTAGTGCGTACAGGTATAGAGATATTCTGATTTCCAGTTGCCCACTGCCAAGTAACTCTCTCTATGGAAGGTTACATTTTAGCAGAAACCCAAATGCATATGTAAGTATATAATTACAAATAACAGTAAGTGCTTTAAAAGTAAAAAAGAGAGTGCATTGAGAAGGATCTAATTTAGATCAGAAGAAGGAATGATAATTTATACTGAGCTCTGAAGGATGCCTAGGGATTTGTGATGTGAGGTGGGCAGAGTGAACAGTAAATCCAAAGGCTCTGAAGCATATGAACAGACCAGTTTTTCAATAAATGACCTGAAAGCCAGTGGGTTGAAGGAGATCAAGCAGAGCCAAAGGACTGGAGAGAATGTAAAGACCAGGACCTCCAGGCCCCACAGTTCATGTTAGGGATTTCACCATTGTATTCCAAGATCATAGGAGTTCTTATGCAGGAGTTTAAGCAGGGGAAGTGACATGATCCCATTTCCATTTCTGAAAGACCCTCTGGATACTGTGTGAAGAATATATTGGAAATGATAAAGAATAAAAGTAGAAAGACCAGTAAGGGATCAAGTCCACAACTTAGCCATGTGTCCTTGACTGGAATTGAACATGGAACCCTTTAGTCTGCAGACTGATGCTCTATCCACTGAGCCAAACCAGCTGGGGCTAACTATTGTAAGTTTTAATTTTATTATACCACCCCTTTAACATCTAAGAGAACAAGAATAAAAAAAATTACATGTCAACGGCAATCACAGCTCCACTCCCTGAACTTTTTCTTTTTTTAAATGTTTTTAACTTTTGAATTACAGTTGAACTACAATATTATATTAGTGTCATGTGTACAACATAGTGATTAGACATTTAAACAACTTACAAAGTGATTACCCTGATAAGTCTAGTTACCATCTGAAACCAAATATAGTTATTACAATGTTATTGACTATATTTCCTATGCAGTACTATACATTCCTATGACTGTTTTTACAAGGTAAATTGCATATCTTAATTTCTTCTCATTTTTTACCCATCCTCTGAAGCCCCCTCCCATATGGCAACCATCAAAGTGTTCTCTGTATTTATGAGCTTGTTTCTGTTTTGTTTGTTCATTTATTTTGTTTTTTAGATTCCACATATCAGTGAAATTGTATGGCATTTGTCTTTTTACTGCAGCATAGTATTCCATTGTGTAGACGTACCACAGTTTTTTAATCCACTCATCTGCTAATGGGCACTTAGGCTGTTTCCAAATCTTAGCTATTGTAAATTCCTTGCTCTCTCTCTTCTCCCTCTGGTACCTCTATGATGCAGATATTGGTATACTTGATGTAGTCCCAGAGGCCCTCTAAATTACCCTCATTTTTAATTTTTTTTCTTTTTGCTATTATGACTTGGTGTTTTCTGCTACCTTTTCTTCCAAATCAATGATGCAATCCTCTGCTCCCTCTAATTATTCTTGATTCTCTCTAATGTACTCTCTTTTTTTTTAAGATCACTCTGGGAGCAAGGTCTGACCCTACATTTTGTCCTTTGCTAGTCACCCAGACTTTCCACCCTGATAACCTTCTGTACATAGCCCATTGTCCTCGCTTTGCTCAAGTCTGTCTAACTGCCTACCACATACCTGTTCAAAGATCTTTGCTCTGAATTCTTTCAGAGAAAAAAGGCACAGGGTCTCTTCTGTTGCTGCTTCATGCTGAAGAGTGATGAAGTTTTCCTTTAGAGCTAAAAGATCTTTGTTCTCTGTCAGTGAGATGATGAGGCCTGGGCATAGAAGGAGGTGGTGATGGTGTCTAGAGGTGGTATTCCCTGAGTAGGAGTAGGGCTTGTAACATTGATCAGCTGCCTCCTGTGTGTGCCACACTGGGGATGGAGCCTGCAACCGGGGCATGTGCCCTAATCTGAAATTGAACCATGACCTTCTGATCCATATATCCACGCTTATAAGTCCATGCTCAACAATTGAGCCACACCCGCTGAACTAATATATAATTTATTTCAGATATTGTATTCTTTATCTTATTAATTCTTTATTGTTGAAAGTATTACATATGTCTCCTTTGTCCTCCATTGAACTCTACCCAAATGCTCCCGCTCCCCAGTACATGCCCCCACTCTCCTATTGTCTGTGTTAATTGGTCATGCTCATAAGCATGGATACAAGAGCTCTGGTTGATCTATTAACCCCCCTCACACACTCCCCTTCCTTCCCTCTGAGGTTTGACAGTCTGTTTGAAGCTTCTATGTCTCTTGAGATATTTTTGTTCATCAATTTATGTTCATCATATTCCACAAATGAGTGACATCATGTGATATTTATCTTTCTTCTACTGGCTTATTTTATTTAGCATAATGCCCTCCAGGACTATCCATGCTGTTGCAAATGGCAAAGGTTCGTTATTTTTTACAATAGCGTAGTATTTCATTGTGTAGACATACCACCAGTTTTTAATCCACTCATCTGCTAATAAGCATTTAGGCTGTTTCCAAATCTTAGCTATTGTAAATTGTGCTGCTATGAACGTAGGGGTGTATATATTCTTTTGATTTATTGGGGTATATTCGTAGAAGTGGGATTATTGGGCCAAATGGGAGTTCTATTTTTAATTTTTTTTCTTTATTTTATTTATTTATTTATTTATTTTTAATTTATTTATTGATTAAGGTGTCACATATTTGTCCTCATCCCCCCATTCCCATCCCACACCCCTCCCCACGGATGCCCCAACCCCCTGTTGAACTTAACCATTGGTTAGGCTCATATGCATGCACACAAGACCTTTGGTTGATCTCTCCCCCCTCCCCCCACCCTCCCCTATCCTCCCTCTGAGGCCCGATAGTCCGATCGATGCCTCCTTGTTTCTGGTTCTGTTGTTGTTCATCAGTCTATGTTGTTCATCATTTCCCCTAGATGAGCGAAATCATGTGTCACTAGAGATATACTTATAAGAACTGAATGTGAGACGAGCAATAATAGTTATGCTGAGAGGCAAATGAATCAGTCTGTAGTGAGTTTCTCTCTGGACCAACAGTTCTTTTGAGACCCAATATCAATGTCCACCAGTTCCTTATGAGTACATGTCGGCACTGACCCCTCAGCTCTGGATGGTGGACAAATGGTGGTAATGCAGGTCCGACTCCCTCTGGTTTGGTCTCGGCCAGACCCAGGGGCACGGCTTCATCTGGACCCAGGGGCATGTGACCTCACCCGGACCCAGGGGGTGCATGGCCTCACCCGGACCCAGGGGCACGTGGCTTCACCCGGACCCAGGACCCAGGCTCACCCGGATCCAGGGGCACACGGCCTCACCAGGAGCCGGGATCCAGCTTCACCCGGGCCCGGGACCCAGGCTCACCCAGATCCAGGGGCACACGGCCTCGCCCAGACCCAGGATTCAGCTTCACCCGGACCCAGGGGCGCATGGCCTCACCCGGACCCAGGGGCGCATGGCCTCTCACAGACCCAAGGTCGTGTGGCCTCACCCAGATCCAGGGGCCCACGGCCTCGCCCGGACCCGGGACCCAGCCTCACCCGGATCCAGGGGCACACGGCCTCACTCGGACCCGGGATCCAGCTTCACCCGGACCCAGGGGTGCGTGGCCTTACCCGGACCCGGGATCTAGCTTCACCCGGACCCAGGGGCACGTGGCCTCACCCGGACTCAGGGGCGCGTGGCCTCTCCCAGACCCAGGGTCGCGTGGCCTCACTGGGATCCAGGGGCCCACGGCCTCACCCGGACCCGGGACCCAGCCTCACCCGGATCCAGGGGCACACGGCCTCACCCGGATCCGGGATCCAGCTTCCCCCGGACCCAGGGGCGCGTGGCCTCACCCGGACCCAGGGGTTCGTGGCCTCTCCCGGACCCAGGGTCGCATGGCCTCACCTGGGTCCAGGGTAGCACGGTCCCACCCGGACCCAGGTACCAGCCTTACCCGGACCTAGGGGTGCATAGCCTCACCCAGACCCAGGGATGCGGCCCCACCCGGACCAGGGACCCAGCCTCACCCAGACCCATGGGCGTGCGGCCTTACCAGGATCCAGGGGCATGTGGCCTCACCCGGACCCGGGACCCAGCCTCACCCTGACCCAGTTCCCAGACTCACCCGGACCCAGGGGCACGCGGCTTCACCCAGATCCGGGACCCAGCGGAGTTTCATCTTCTTGATCCCAATTCCTGTTGGTCAATTCCCTCTCAGCAATTCCTTCGGCAATTTTCACAGAGCTCCAGGGAAGCCGCCGCAGAACTCGTTCGGCGGCGGGCTCAGCGAAGCTCCGGTGTGCCCGGTGCGTGGCAGCGGGCTGGTCCGGGGTAGCTGCGTTGGCCCTTGGGTCTGCAGCGGTGGCCGGTCGCCGAGCATGCGCACCTGGCTGCTTCCGGGGCGTTGAGATTCTTGAAGGACTCGGAGGTCAGCAAGCGCGGAGTCTCCCACCCCATGTCTCCCAGGGGCTCGTCTGTCCGTGCTCGGCAGCGAGTGGAGCCGTCCCCTCAGCCGGAGACCGCCGGGGGAACTGCGCCGAGCACGTTCCAGGCCACCATTGTGTCGCCTGAGCCGTAGTTCTTAAAGTGTGGTCTTTGGGTCACTGGCATCAGCTTCATCCCGCGTACCCCTCTCTTTTATTCTAGTTGTAGAGCATCTGCTCAGTCAGCCCTCCGGTGGTTCTGGATGGTGTTTGCTCTGCTCTCCCGTCGTAGTCTCAAAATTGTTGTGGTAGGCAACAATCAGGCTTCTGCCCTATGCCTCCATCTTGGTCCTTCTTTGTATAGTTAAGTCTTGATTGTTGTTGGTGTCACTGGGAGGAATTGTCCTCCAGGCCAATTGGCCGTGCGGACCCTCTGTGTCTATAAAGGAAGAGTTGCTGTGCGGGAGACACGTTTATGGGCCGGGTCTTGGTGCAGCAAGGCTTTGGCGCTCACTGAGTCTGCCTCTTGAATGTGTCCCTTATGCGAGTGGTTGAAATCTGGTGTCATCTCACACTGACCACTAGATGCCCTCGTTTCTGGGTCTCCAATGGAGTGTAGGTCAGCTACTGCCTGAGGCCACTCAGCAGGAATTACAGCATCCCTTATATTCGTGACCTGTTTCGGTGTCTTCCCCTTTCGGCTGCCTCCCTATCGCTCAGCTTCCCCAATCTCCCTAGGTGGTCGCTCTTGATACCCCCCTTTGTGGGCTGAGTGCAAAGTCTTGGTGTTGAGAGAAAAGCGCCCTGGAGTTTCGCTCGCTGCCAAACAGTCTAGTCTCTCCCCCAATGAATCTGGATTCCCAGATTCTCGCCCGGAACTGGGTTTCTGTGTAGTCGGAACTGGGGCTCAGCACAGTCTGGCGCTTTTGTCTCCTTCCCACCAGGGCAATCCAGCGGCACAGTCAACAGCCCATCCTCTGCGCACAATCCCGTGCGCGCCTCCGGTGCTCTGCCTTACGCCGCTTCTCTGCATTTCCGCCTTACAGCCCAGATTCCCCCAATATGAGCCTGGCTTCCCAGGGTTTCGCCTGGAACTGGGGTTCAGTGCAGTTGGAACTGGGGTTCAGCACGGTCCGGAGCTTTTGTCTCCTTCCCACTAGGGCAATTCAGTGGCACAGGCAA
Organism: Cnephaeus nilssonii; assembly: GCF_951640355.1. Lineage (NCBI taxonomy): Eukaryota > Metazoa > Chordata > Mammalia > Chiroptera > Vespertilionidae > Cnephaeus > Cnephaeus nilssonii. Next base: position 106,441,456 of record NC_137074.1, read on the forward strand.
CAGTCCCTCCTCTGCGCGCATTCACATGCGCGCCTCTGGCGCCGCTCCTCTGTGCCTCCGCCCCACAGCCCAGATTCCCCCAGCATGAGCCTGGCTTCCCAGGGTTTCGCCCGGAACTGGGGTTCAATGCAGTCGGAGCTGGGGTTCAGCGCAATCTGGAGCTTTTATCTCCTTCCTGCTAGAGAACGCCAGCCAGGCCGTCAGCCACCCCGTCCTCTCCGGCTCTGTCCTCCCCGCACGCTCGCGTGCTCGTGTCTCCACCCGTGTCTCCATACCTCAGGCTTTTACGGTTTCTCTGATTTTCCTTGTGGTTTTCTCTTTGCTTCTAGTTGTGGGCATTTAAGTCAGCCAGCTTTCCTGTGGTTCTGGATGATGTCCGTTTTGACTTTTAGTTGTATTTTTGAAATTGTTGTGCCAGGCTGTAGGTTAGGTGTTTAACGTATGCCGCCATCTTGGTTTCTCTCTGGGGTTAATTTTATATCTGGCTATATTGCCAAATTCATTTATTAAATTTAATTGTTTTTTAGTGGAGTCCTTAGGATTTTCTGTGTATACGACTCTGTCATCTGCAAATAATGACAGTTTTACTTTCTCTTTTCCAATTTGGATGCCTTTTATTCTTTCTTGTTTTCTGATTGTTGTGGCTAAGTCTCCCAGGACTATGTTGAATAAGAGTGGTTTAAGGTGGTCATTCCTATTTTGTTTCTCTTCTTAGGGTGAATGTTTTTAGTTTTTTCCCATTGAGTATGATGTTGGTGTAGGTTTGTCATATGTGGCTTTATTAGGTTGAGGTATAATCTCTCTATTTCCACATTTCTGAGTGTTTTTATCAAATCAGTGTGTTGTATTATGTCAAATGTTTTATCTGCATCTCTTGATATGAACATTTGGTGTTTGTCTTTCAATTTTTTTTATGTGATGTATCACGTTTATTGATTTATGGATATTGTACCATCCTGAAACCCTGGAATAAATACCACTTGGTCATAGTGTATGATCTTTTAATATATTTCTGGATCTGATTTACTAATATTTTACTGATGGTTTTAATAACTGTTCATCAGGGATATTGGCTTGTAATTCTCACTCTTTGTCTTTATCCAGTTTTGGAATTAGGATAATGCTGGCCTCATACAAAGAAATTGGAAGTGTTTCTTCCTCTTGGAATTTTTGGAATAGTTTAAGGAGTATGGGTGTTAGTTCTTCTTTGAACGTTGCTAAAACTCTACTGTGAATCCATCCAGACAATGCTGGGAGGTTTTTGTTTGTTTGTTTTATTTATTTTTATTACCGCTTTAATTTCATCAGTTGTTATTGGCCTATTCAGGTTTTCTGATTTTACCTGATTCAGTTTTGGAAAATTGTATATTTCTAAGAATTTGTTCATTTTGTCCAGGCTGTCCAACTAATCACATATACTAGTAGTGTTTCATAGTATTTTCTTATAATTCTTTGTGTTTCTGTGGTGTCAGTTGTTACCCCACCTCCTTTTATTTCTGATTTTATTTATTTGGGTCCTCTCTCTTTGTTTCTTGATGAGTCTGGATAACAGTTATACAATCTTGTTTATCTTGTCAAAGGACCAATTCTTCAATTTACTGATCTTTGTATTTTTGGTGTGTGTGTATGTGTCTCTATATCATTTCTTTCTGCCCTCATATTTATATTTATTTCCTTCTACTTACTCTGGGCTTTTCTTGTTTTTCTCTTTCTAATTCTTTTAGTTTCAGTATTAGGTAGTTTTTTTAGAACTTTTTCTTATTTTTTTGAGGTAGGCTTGTAGTGCTATGAACTTCCCTCTTAGAATTGCTTTTGCTATGTCCAAGAGATTTTAGGTTATTGTGTGTTAATTCTTATTTGTTTGCAGGAAGATTTTTATTTCTTTTTTTTTATTGAATGGTTAACAAATAATTCATTGTTTAATAGTATAATATTTAGCCTCCATGTGTTTGAATGTTTTTGAGTGTTTTTATTGTAGTTGATTTCTAGTTTCGTGCCATTATGATCGGAGAAGATTCTTGATATGATTTCAATCCCCTTGAATTTGTGGAGACGTATTTTGTGTCCTAACTTGTGGTCTATCTTTGAGAATGTCCCATGTGCACTTGAGAAGAATGCATATTATGCAACATTTGGGTGGAATTTTCTGTGAATGTCAGTTAAATCTACCTGATCTAGAGTGTCATTTAAGGTCTGTTTCCTTATAGATTTTTTTGTCTGAAAAATCTATCCAGTGATGTCAGTGGGGTGTTGAAGTCCTGTACTATGACTATATTGCTGTCTATCTCTCCCTTAAAGTACCCCCAATAGTTTTATATATATATATATATATATATATATATATATATATATATATATATGTGTGTGTGTGTGTGTGTGGGGGGGGTACTTTAAGGGAGAGATAGACAGAGAGATAGACAGTTTTATATATATATATATATATATATATATATATATATATATATATATATATATATACTTTAAGGGAGAGATAGACAGTTTTATATATATATATATATATATATATATATATATATATATATATGCTTCTATATTGGGAGCATAAATGTTTACAAGGATTATATCCTTTTGTTGTATCAAACCCTTTAGTATTATGTAATGGCCTTTTTGTGTCTCTTTATGACCTTTTCTTTGAAGTCTATTTTATCAGATATAAGTATTACTACCCCTGCTTTTCTTTTTTCATTTCCGTTTGCATTGAAACTTTTTCCATCCATTCACTTTCATCTTGTGTGAACAATTTGTTCTTAGGTAGGTCTCTTCTACACATCAATCATGTCAAGTTATGTTTTCTTATCCATTCAGCGACCCTATGTCTTTTGATTGGAGCATTTAATCCATTTATTTTTAAGGTCATTATTGACAGGTACTTATATATTGCTATTTAAATCCTTTATGCCTATGTTTCTCTCTATATACATTTCTTCCTATTTTTACAGCAGTTCCTTTATCATCTCTTGCAATGCTAATTTGGTGGTACTAAACTCCTTTAACTGTTTTGTTTTTGTTTTTGTTTTTTTGGCTGAGGAGCTTTTTATTTCATTATCTATTTTGAATGAAAGTCATCCAGGATAGAACAGTCTTGGTTTTAGATCCTTGCTTTTCATTACTTTGAATATGTCATGCCATTCCCTTCTGGCCTATGGTGTTTCTGTTGAGAAGTCAGCTGATAGCTTATGGGAGCTCCTTTGTAGGTCACTGACTGTCTCTCTCTTATGGCCCTTAAAATTCTCTCTTTGATCTTAATGTTTGCCATTTTGATTATGAATTGTCTTGGAGTGGGTCTCCTTGGGTTCCTCTTGATTAGTACCCTCTGTGCTTCTTGAACTTGTGTAGCTTTTTCCTTCACCAGCTTATGGAAGTTTTTTGCATTATTTCTTCAAACAGGTTTTCTATTACTTTTCTTCTCCATCTGGTACTTCTATGATGTGAATGTTGTTTCATTTCATGTTGTCCCACAGTTCCCATAAAATGTCCTCATGCTTTTTAATATATATATATATATATATATATATATATATATATATATATATTCCAGAGGCCTAGTGCAGGGAATTTGTGCATAGGGGAAGGGGCTCTCCCCTCAGCCCAGCCTGCACCCTCTCCAATCTGGGACCCCTTGGGAGATGTCCAACTGCTGGTTTAGTCCTGATCCTAGAGACTGCTGACTCCTAACCTCTCACCTGACTGCCTGCCTAATCGCCCCAAATGGCCTCTGTCTGCCTGTTTGATCACCCCTAACTTTCTTCCCCCTGCCAGCCTGATCACCCCTAACCACCTCTGCCTGCCGGCCTTACTGCCCATAACTGCCCCCCTGCCAGCCTGGTGTCCCCTAACTGCCCCTGCTGCTGGCCTGATCACCCCTAACTGCCTCTGCCTGCCGGCCTGAATGCCCCAAACTGAACCCCCTGCCGACTTGGTTGCCCCTCACTGCCCCCCTGCTGACCTGGATGCCCCTCACTGCCCCCCCTGCTAGCCTGGTTGTCCCTCACTGCCCCACCCCTGCTTTCCTGGTTACCCCCAACTGCCCCCCCCCCCCCGCCAGCCTGGTTGCCCCACACAGCCTGCTGTTCAGTTGTTGCATAAGGGTGTCCCGACCAATTTGCATATTACCCTTTTATTAGTATACTAGAGGCCCAGTGCATGAAATTCATGCATGGGGGGGTGTCCCTCAGCCCAGCCTGAGCCCTCTCCAATCTGGAACCCATCAGGGAATGTCATCCTAAACCAGAGGTCGGATATCCCTCTCGCAATCTGGGACCACTGGCTCCTAACTACTTGCCTGCCTGCTGGTCTGACCCCCCTAACTGCTCTCCCCTGCTAGCCTGATCACCCCTAACTGCCTCTGCCTTGGCCCTGCCACCATGGCTTTGTCCAGAAGGGTATCCAGTCTAATTAGCATATTACCATTTTATTAGTATAGATAGAGGCCTGGTGCATGGGTGGGGGCCAGCTGGTCTGCCCTGAAGGAGGTCCTGTATCAGGGTGGGGGTGCCCTTGGGGAGCAGGGCCTGTCAGGGCAAGGGACCTGGGGCAGTTTGCAGGCTGGGCACACCCTGATTGGGGTGGGGGGTCCCCACTGGGGGAGGAGGCCAGCCTAGGTGAGGGGCCACCAGGGATTTGGAGGCCAGCCATGCCCCCATCAGGTTGGTGGTGGTGCTGGCCTGGGTTAGGAGCTGGAGCAGTTAGCAGGCCGGCCATGCACCCATCAGGGTGGGGGTCCCCACTGGGGGATGTGGCCAGCTGGGGTGAGGGGCTGAGGGCCATTTGCAGGTTGGCCATGCCCCCATTGGAGTAGGGGTCCTTACTGGGGGGCATGGCCTGCCTTGGTGAGAGGCTGAGGGCTGCTTGCAGGCCCTCCATGCACCCATCAGGGTGGGGGTCCCTGCTGGGGTGTGGTGGCCTGGGCTGGGGGGCGGGGCAGACTGGGCAAGGGCCTGCGGGTGGTTTGCAGGCCAGCCAAGCCCTTGGCTTTGCCTGGAAGGATGTCCAGAAGGTCTCCAGAAGGTCTCCCAGTCTAATTAGCATATTACTCTTTTATTTGTATATCCTATATAATAAAGAGGTAATATGGAAATTGACCATCACTCCAACATGCAAGATGGCAGCCCCCATGTGGTCAAAGATGGCCACCCCCATGTGGACACAAGATGGCTGCCACAAGATGGCCAGCAGGGGAGGGCAGTTGGGAGGCACCAGGCCTGAAGGGAGGGCAGTTAGGTGTGGCTGGGTGGGCAGAGGAGGGAAGTTGGGGGGGACCAATCCTATAGGGGAGGACAGCTGGGGAGGGACCAGCCCTGCAGGGGAGGGAAGTTAGGGGGGACCCAGGCCTGCAGGGGATGGCAGTTGGGGGAGACTAGCCTTGCAGGGTTGGACAATTAGGTGTGACCAGAATGGCAGAAGAGGGAAGTTGGGGGGAGGGAGGCCAGCCTGTAGAGGAGGGCAGTTTGGGGGGACCAAGCCAGCAGGGGAGGGCAGTTAGGGGTGACCGGGCTGTCAGAGAAAGGCAGTTGGGGGTTACCGGGCCTGCATGGGAGGGCAGTTGGAGGGGACCAGCCCTACAGGAGAGGGATGTAGACAGCGCCTGGGAAGGCACATGGGTATTCTTTAAATTATTGTCAGCTGAATCCAAGGTGACAGTCAGAGCCGTGTCTTGGATACACATTTACCAAAAATGCGGATGTGTTATCAGCACTGACTCTTACCTTTGCCCAGGTATCGGGTAGTGTGTTTTTGATATGTAAATCCAGTCAAGCACCAGGAATGCTCGGGCCTACTCAAGAATGCAAATGATCTCCTTTGATCCTAACTTTTGGTGAAACTTCCTGGTATTTGGGGATATAAAATAAACTTGCTGTATCGGCTCTGGGTACCTGTCCCTCTATCAGAGAGGAAGGTGGTCCCACCCGGTTCCAGCTTTTTTTCCTTCCATTTTGTGTCTTGTCTCTTTCTTTTATTTCTCAATCCCCAGCTCCTCCACTCAGGAACTGGACCCACTCTCTTTCTGCACTGGACGTGGAAAAGAGAGAAATACCTACATTTGGCACCCCAGAACAGGGACTGAGTACAGAGGCAAGAAGCAAGGGGGTCGCTCCAAGAAATGTGCACACCACAGATTAAAGAATAAGGTAAGGAATGGAATTGTGAATTGAATTAACTGGGTGTAAAATATGAGTAATTCTCAAATGTTTAAAACTATGCTCAAAGCTCAAGGATGCTCTGTTAAGCATAGTCAGATTCTTGATTTCTTAAGTTTTGTTGATGAAACGTGGGAAAAGGTCAGAAAGCAGTTGGGTGACCGATATTCAGCAGAAGGTCCAGAGAAGATTCTTATTCCTACTTTAATTCGTGATCCAGGACAGGAGAGTTTCAGAATGTCTAAGCGGGATGTGGCCACGGCCTTACAGCCTACAGCAGAGGAGTGCGAATCTCTAAGAATACCACCTCCCTGCTCTGCGCCTCCTCGCCTCGCCGCCTCCACCTGCTGTTCCTGCTACTGTAGTTAAGAGCCTGCCTGACAAAGATTTACCTCCTAAATATGAGCGGGATCTAGAGTTTGAGGAAAAGAGAAGCAAGCATCACTGTGAGTGGGATAAGAAAGGTTTTGCTCACAGCTGCCCTGCCTTTATGGCTGGATGCAGGTGCTCGGCCGAAAGTGACTTCATATTTCATTTTATTGGAGGCTCAAACTACTTGTAACTAAATAGAAAGGATTAAAGGAATTTATCAGCAACTGCCAATGATTCTTTATCTTGAAAAATACTTTTCTTTCCTTAAAAAATAAAAATAAAAATAGATAAAAATTGAAAAAATAAATAAAATAAAAACAGTAGATGCCAGACCATCACTGAATTTTCCCCCAAAGCAAGAAGGAGGTGGGGGAAGGGAGACACGAGGCAATCCAATATGGACACCCGCTCCCCAAGAAAGCCATTTTATAAGGTATCATCTTTGCCATGCCTTTTTCCGGCTAGTGACTTAAAACTTTTACAAATTATAAATGCATTGGGGATTTCTGTGCATGTGTAAAGGGAAAGGCCAGTTTAAAAACAAAAGTGCATAACTGTCCAATATTTGGACATTTTAGATAGAGTTTTTGAGCTGAGCTTAACTCTTTGCTTTGTACAGAATAAAAACCCCAGACTGTTTTTAGCCTAAGAAAAATGGTGGATTTGGCCCAGGAAAAAATACAGGCTGGCTTCCCAAGGCAATCTCTAAAGAAAAAAAAAAAAGTGGCTCTTTTAAAATTTCCCACCCAGAGGCAAGTAACCAGCAGGAAATAGATAGCAATTCTGACAAGTTTGCTTCTTGAGTTCCCCAGCAGAAAAATTATGGTCGTTTTTAAAAGTGAAGCTTCTGAGCCAGGACTGTCTGCCGGAAACTTAAAAACTTTGAAGTTTACTAAATCAAATGATAAAAACTTATATCTAAATGTATTGAAATGATATAATACTGAAATGTTGATCTGAGTATGCCTTGTATGAAGTCTAGAGAATAGAATTTGATATATTAATTGAATATGCCTTGTATTTTATTTGAAATGTATCTTTAAAAATGTAAAAGTATTATTGATTTGAGAAATGCTAAGTATTTAATTTGCTACCTAAAATTTGAAGCTCTGAAAGTTTAACCTTTTGCACTCGGATGTCAAGTGTGACTCGACATGGTTAGCATCGGTAGCAGCTCTTTTTATACTCTTTGAATGTATCAATAATTTGAAATACAAAAAAATCCAAATAAATAAGTTTGTATGAAAAGAAACTCCAGTTTTTTATTCTACTGCCATGCTTTGTAAAATCTGGCATATTTAAAAAATTAAATCCCGAGTAGAATAAAGGAATTGAGAAAAAAGCAAGCGAGTGCAAAGGGTTAAGGTTCAAATTAAATTGAGAGAAATTATATAAATGTGGTAATTAAATGCCTGAAGTATAACTTATTTTTGAGAAAATAAAATGTTGTATTTTCTCTGATAATTAGGAATTCAAAATATGTTACTTATTGGTCTAATTTAAAAAAGAGGATTAATTCTGTGAACCAGTTTAAATGTAATTGGTATTAAGATAATTTAAGTATATAATCTTTAAATCATATATATAAATATTTGATCTTTCCAAGTTATTTCAAGACTTTGAGAATAACTTTTGGACATTTCATGGGCCCTGAAATGTTTTCAAAAGTCTGTTCTCTCTTAAAATAAATATTTTTTTAATTAAACCGATTGATACTTGAAATCGCATGGAAAGCTTTATCAAATAAAAATTAATTAATATATTTTATTTATATACATATATATTAAATGTCATGAAGGTTTTGGCCTCTAATGAGGGCAAAATATTTTTAAAAATTCAATAGCAAAATTTTAAGATGGAATTTAAAGTGACAAAAAGCCCATAGCTGCCTGCATTTTTAACCTTTTGCACTCGCTTGCTTTTTTCTCGATTCCTTTATTCTAATGCTAACTGTGTCGAGTCACACTTGACATCCAAGTGCAAAAGGTTAACTAAGCTAGAGGCAGGGCAACATTTGCGGCTTGTGAATCAGACGCAAACATTTACTAAATTTGCTTTACTTTCAAATGAAGATACCTACTTTAATTACTTAAATAAATTAGGTTATTAAATTATAATCAAGGTTTTCAGCTAAATTAAAAGCCAATATATTTATAAACAATTCTAATGAAGACCAGAAACAGCTAGTGAGATTTTTATTTGTCTGCAATATAAATTTGACTGTCTTTCAAAAGAATGGATTGGACAGCCGCCATGTTGGCCGCATGGCTTGCTGCTCCCATGGGAGCCGCCATCTTGAAATAACAAAGGCCAACCCCATTCCTTTGAATAAGCCAATGTATTTATAAGCAATTTAAATAAGTCTTCTAAGAAAGTTACTGAAGGCTTCTTATAATCCTTCTGTATATGCAAATAATCCTAAGAGGATACTTTAAAATATAAATATAATTTTAATAAAAAGGAGAAATTTGAAAATTTTGAATTCTCTTCCACTAATACTTACAGTGTAATCTAAGATTGTTGTTAAAGTATTAAATTTGACAGTAAAATAGTAGTCAACCATAATGTAAAGTTACTTGTAATATAGCTAGCTACTCAGCTGTAGGCTTGAGCTCCAAGCTGCAGCCCTGCAGGGTTCTTGTTGTAAAGTAAGACAAAGTTTTATATATAAAACTCCCTGTAACCTGAAAATTATTCTGGAAGGAAATAAAAAGATTTCCTTCAAGTGTTGTAAGGATTGTAATTAAAAGTCAATATATTTGGCCTCATAAACTGAAGTAAATAATTTGTGTTTTTGCCTCCCTAATAAAGTTTTATGTAAAATTACTCAAAGACTAATTGCAAAAATTTAATTAATGTCATTCACTGTCCATAACCTAGGACAAATAAAATTAAAATTAATAAATTAATTAACCTTATTTCAGAATAACTTAAATTGGCTAATTGAAATAAATAAATATTCATAAAAACTTAATTGTACTGGTCAAAAACTGTTCCTGAAGTATTAAGAAAAACTTTTATTGATGGTTCATCTCATAGTACAATTGCTAAGCATGCAATAAATCCAAAGCAGTCATATTTCTATATAAAAATAAAAAATTATCAAGACTGCATTAAAAAATTTTACAAAAGCCTCATAATAATAAAGTAAAAAAGGGGATTAGTAAAATAATATCCTATAAGAAAATTACATCAAGCCTTAACTGCTTTAAAATTTTCACTTTAAAAATTAATTTTCATTTATAATGCTGATTACAAGACACCCAAAAAATCTTATGGTATCAAAATAAGCCAAAGGAAAATCATTTGGACAAAAATCAAAAGGACCCCAAGTCTGATTTACAGAAAAGATTTCTTTATTAACCTTTGGTCGAGAATATGTTTGTATATTTCCAGAAAAGTCCATATGGATTCCTGCAACAATGGATCCCAGAGAGGACCTGATAGGACTGTTCCAGCCACAGAATAAGCACTGGCCCCCAAGAACAGAGGCAAAATAACCCAGAAATAAAGATGGTGAAGATGCCTTGCCATGCTAGCAGTCAGCAGCTGTGCTTTGCTGCAGGTTTCCCAGGACCGAGGGCAAAGAAGGTCGGTGTGCATGCGCACTTCCAGACCATGTGTGCACCCTTCTGCATAAAAGTCAAAATGTTTGATGTTTTGTGTTCTACCAGGACCCCTGACTTGGGGGCTTGCCTTATTTCTAACACAGGGAATGGTATTAGCTGCCACGTTAAAAGAAATGTTATACCTCAGGCATTAACCATTTTTACAGATGGATCCAGTTCTGGAAAGGCTGGATCTACTGCAGCAGGGGAGCAAAGGTCCTTCAAACCCCTTATATTTCAGTAAAAATATAAGCTCTTATTTATGCCTTAAAAAGTTTTACTACGGAGCCCATCAACCTATAGTGATAGTGCTTATGTGGTAAGTATGGCAAAAATTATTGAAACAGCTACTATAGGGCACACTAATTTGGTAGAACTTTTCATTTATTTTTCAGCTTTTAAAATGTTATTAGAGAATGACAATTTCCATGTTTTATTGGAAGCAATGTCCTCAGTGTGTTATCCACTTCCCTGTGCCAGTATTAGGGGTAAATCCCCGAGGACTTAAACCTAATCAAATCTGGCAAAATGGATGTCACTCAATAGTGGAAAGAGCCAATCATATTCTTAAAATAAATTTCTAAAACAAAAAGGGGGAGATGGATGTTATGTGTACAAACTCAGTCATGCTCTTTATACTTTAAATTTTTTTGAATTGTGATGCAGAGGATCATACAGCAGCCGAAAGCTATCAAGCCTCCTGTACAATAGTCTCCACCAAGTTAGCTAGGTGGAAGGAAGCACAAACCAGATAAGAGTTTTATCAGATTCAGTAATAATGTAGGGAAGAGTTTGTGTTTTATATCTTTCCAGAAGGAGCAATGCAACCAATTTGGGTGCCAGAGCGTTACGTGCGTCACCACAATAGACCCAAACAAGCTCCTTGTCCCTTCACTCAAAAGGACTGAGAGTTGCCCTGATGACAGCAAAGCAGCAGAAGAAGAAAACTGAAAGCTACACAAGGGACCGAGGTGCCAACATGGGGTCAGCTGAAGAAGTTAATGACTGAAGCGCAGCTGATAATTGGAAAAGCAAGAAGTGGAAGCTACTTCTTCAACCATGTCTCTGGCTATGCTAGCATCTGTTACCTGCCAGCCTTCTGCAAAGTCTTGTGCAGCCAAGTCCAAGGACTCTGAGTAAATATACACCAGCAGCAAAAGAAACTTTCTTTCATTTAGTAGTTAAAAATGTTAGCATGTCTGTAGTTTTGATTTCTCTGTTATTGCTGATTTGCATTAGCATTGTTTTGTTATTATTTAATAGCCAGAGTTTGCTCTTGACATTCAAGTTTTAAAATGATAACATTTAAGTAGTTTGGTTTTTGCATTGGCATTGTTTGCAATTGTTTTAATATTAGAGCTTTGTTCTTGATGTTTAAATTTTACTTTTATTATAGTAGCTTAAAAACAAAAAATAGGGTGAGATGTAGACTGCGCCTGGGAAGGCACATGGGCATTCTTTAAATTATTGTCAGCTGAATCCAAGGTGACAGACAGAGCCACATCTTGGATACACATTTACCAAAAATGCGGATGTGTTATCAGCACTGACTCTTACCTTTGCCAAGGTGTCGGGTAGTGTGTTTTTGATATGTAAATCCAGTCAAGCACCAGGAATGCTCAGGCCTACTCAAGAATGCAAATGATCTCCTTTGATCCTAACTTTTGGTGAAACTTCCTGGTATTTGGGGGTATAAAATAAACTTGCTGTATCGGCTCTGGGTACCTGTCCCTCCATCAGAGAGGACGGTGGTCCCACCTGGTCCCAGCTTTTTTTCCTTCCATTTTGTGTCTTGTCTCTTTCTTTCTTTTATTTCTCAATCCCCAGCTCCTCTACTCAGGAACTGGACCCACTCTCTTTCTGCACTGGACGTGGAAAAGAGAGAAAAAAGAGAGAAATACCTACAGAGGGCAGTTAGGTGTGACCAGGCCTGCAGGGGAGGACAGTTAGGGGCAATAAAGATGACAAGGGGGGAAGTTAGGGGTGACCAGGCCAGCAGGGGAGGGCAGTTGGAGGCAAACAGGTCTGCAGGGGAGGACAGTTAGGGGTGACCCGGCCAGCAGGGTAGGGCAGATAGGGGCAATCGGGCCAGCAGGGGAGTAGTTAGACATCTATCAGGCTGGCAGGGGAGTGTTTAGGGGTTGATCAGGCTGGCAGGCAGAAGTGGTTAGGGGCAATCAGGCAGGCAGGCAGGCGAGCGGTTGGGAGCTAGCAATCCTGGATTGTGAGAGGGATGTCTGACTGCCCGTTTAGGCCCAATCACACCGGGATCGGGCCTAAACGGGCAGTCGGACATCCCTCGAGGGGTCCCAGATTGGAGAGGGTACAGGCTGGATTGAGGGACACCCCCCCCATGCACAAATTTCATGCACCGGGTCTCTAGTATCCTATCTAATAAAAGGGTAATATGCAAATTAACCATCACTCCATGACAAAGATGGCCATAGCCACAAATATGGTGGCGCCCATGGCCACAAAGTTGGCAGCATAGGCCGAAGCCACGGAGCTGCAGAGTGGACGGGAGGATTGGCTTCCTTTGTCACCAGGCGACGAAGGAAGCCAAGCCTCCTGCATGCCTAGGCCGGCCACTGAGTGAGACATGCAGGGAGTGCAGTGGGGAGACATGTAGGGAGTGAGCGAGGTTCCCTGTCTGGGGGTTCCAAATCCACCATTGGTTCCTTTCACTGCTGGTTCCCCTCCTCACAGGTATCCTCCACACAAAAGCCGTTCCATGCAAATATGTCATGTCCTAATGGGTGAATCCTAAACCGAATGAGTGTCACATCTGGGCAACCTAACTCCCATTAGAAAAAGGACCTGAGAGGAAGGATTTAGGAATCATGAAGCCGTTGTGACCTGCTCGGTCTCCAGAACTGCTGTCAAACACAGGCAGTCTGAGACCCACAAACACCAACTGAGTTAAACCTGAGAACCAAGATATTTTCAAGGCCCAAAGTTGATGGGGGCAAGGGGGCAGGGGAGCAAAGCAAGAAGAACAGCCAACTCAACCAAAGATGCAGGAGCCTAAGATAAGGCAGAGAAATGTCCTGGCCACTGATGCTCACCAGCAGACATGGTGCCCACACCCAGCTGGGGGGATAGTGTGTGTACATGCAGAATTTAAGGCCACTGGCAGGAGGGAAAGTAGAAGCAAGCCTAAAGATTTTTTGTACATGTCCCACAGTCGAGAAGCAGAGTCAGAATCAAGAAGCAAAGTCTTCCCTCAGTGCTGGTGTGTTTAAATTATCTAAAAATAGCAGCTCCATCACTGAGTCCACTGCCATGTTTGCTATGGACGGGAGGTGCGCAGAGGACTTTCAGAGCAGCCCTATAACCTCAGGGGCGACAGCAGCTCTTGAGAGGGAGAGACTGAAGCACTTACGGTGTTCAAAGAGCTAGCCCTGCAAACCTTGGCCTATCCGGAAGCACCTAGCCCTGAAAACCTTGGCCTATCCGGAAGCTCGGTGCTCCTAGAAGTTGCCTGCCCCTCCTTCTCCAGCATGGAGAGGAAAGGTGGATACGGTGGCTCCAGTGGTCCAAATCCTGTCATTGTGTCTGTTACCTATCCTCTGAACCCTCTAGGACAGCCTCAGTACCAGTGCAGAGGAGGCTTTGGAGAGGGTAGTGGTGAGGAGAATGCTTCTGACTCTGGATACCCAGTGAAACCACTGTCAAGAGCCTTTATAGGGCTGGCAGGAAAACGCAACAATGAAGGAAGAATAATGTCTCAAAACAAAGAGGTTGTTTTTTTTTTTTTTCCTCATCAGCAAAATGTGAATATTACCTAAACCACAGACTTTGCGAGAATTAATTGAAATAATATTCCAAAAATTGAATAACAGCCAGGCTGAAGTGGATAGGTGGGTTGAGCGTGAACATGGTTCTGTGCACCGAAAGGTTGCAGGTTCGATTCCAGGTGAGAGACCATACCTGGCACATACCTGGGTTTCAAGTTGGATCCCTGGTCAGGGCTCCTAAGGAAGACAATTGAAGGGATGTTTCTTACATTGATGTTTCTCTCTATATATATCCCTCTCCCTTCCACTCTCTCTAAAAATCAATGGAAAATGAATTAATGCCATATCTACAAATGTGGATAATGTAAAAAGAAAAAAGAAAAGAAGTAGGGGGGCCCTAACCAGTTTGGCTCAGTGGATAGAGCATCAGCCTGTGGACTGAAGGGTCCCAGGTTCAATTCCCATCAGGGGCATGCACCTTGGTTGTAGGCACATCCCCAATTGGGGGTGTGCAGGAGGCAGCTGATTGATGTTTCTTTTTCATCGATGTTTCTAACTCTCTATTCCTCTCCCTTCCTCTTGGTGAAAAAAATCAATAAGATATATTTAGAAAAATTTAAAAAAAAGGGTAAAAGAGGTTGAATGTATTGTATAATTTAAAGCATGTAAAATAATATAACCCTTTAGGGGCATATATGTTATCTATACTAATAAAAGGGTAATATGCTAATTAGACCAGACATCTTTTGGACATCCATCTAGATGTCCTTCCAGACAAAGCCACGGTGGTGGGGGCCAAGGCAGAGGCCATTAGGGGCAATCAGGCTGGCAGGGGAGGGCACTTAGGGGCGACCAGGTCAGCAGGGTAGCAGTTAGGTGTTGATCAGGCTGGCAGGGGAGTGGTTAGAAGGTGATCACGCTGGCAGGCAGGCAAGTGGTTGGTAGCCAACAGTCCCAGATTGTGAGAGGGATGTCCGACTGCCGGTTTAGGCCCTATCCTGGGATCGGGCCTGAACCAGCAGTCGGACATCCCCTGAGGGGTCCCAGATTGGATAGGGTTCAAATTGGACTGAGGGACACCCTCCCCCCCGCCCCATGCATGAATTTCGAGTGGGTTTTTTCTCATTCATTTATTTGATCCTCTGCTTCATCAAACCTACTTTTAATTTCCTCCAGTGTATTCTTGATGTCAGGTATAGTATTCTTCATTTCTGCCTGGTTCTTATTCATAAAATGTACTAGTATATCTTTTTTCATGCTGATGTAGCTTTCATTAACTTTGTTGTAATTGCCACTAAGTTCCTGTAGGTCCATTAAGTTTCTTGTAATTTTCACTCTAAGTTCCTTGAGTATCTTTATAACCATTACTCTGAAATCTATAACTTCCTTGCCTCCATCTCTTCTAGATCTTTATCTGGAGATTATTTTTTGTTAATTAGGCATTTGTTTTTTTTGTCTTCTAATTTTAGTTGTCTCTTTGTGTTTGTTTCTAAGTATTACATATATTTACTATGACTCCCAGAGGTTAGCTTTTTTTTTTTTTTTCTCCCAGAGGTTAGCTTTTGTACTGAATGTCCTGTGGGTCTTAGAAGTATGTTTTCATTGTACTTTTGAGTTGTATGCTCTAGTCATGTCCCTTTTGTGGGTTATTTTTACTCTTCTGTTGTGATTGGCTCTTGATTATAGTTGTCCTGTTCATGGGGAACAAGCTGGCTAATTGTGAGACTCAGCCACTTCCATGTTGTGTGAATGGTCATATAGGTGCAATCTCTATGTTGTTTCTTTAGTGCTCCTTAGTCAAAATCTGTCCAATCAGCTATTCATTTATCATTTTACCAAGGTGACTGTGCTATATTTTAGCTTTAAATCCAGCCCCTGCCTGGGAGCAAGGACACTCAGCCTCCTGATAGAGTGTAGCTATTTTTGCTCTGTTTCTAAGCATTGCTTTTTGAATCAATATTGACCTATTTACTCTAAAACCAAATGCATATAGATCAAGCATGTCAAACTCAAAGGCTAACATGGGCCCAATAAACAAGGTTTAAGTTTATGTAGGCAGCAAAAAAACAAAAGCTTCAATTTCATAGAAATGTAGGTTTATTTCTATAGAGACATGCTGAATATAAAGGACTGAAATTGAATAATTGTTAACATAAAATAATAGAACATTGTAATAAAATTAATATTTTTCTAGAACATTAACTTATCAGACACTGAATAACTGCACAAATTAATAAGCAAAACACAAAAAAACTGTTTTCTTGTACTCCAAAAGTGAAATATTTCCTGTTGTGCACACCATAAAAGTCAGTACAAGAATATGACATGGCAATTGGCTGCTAAAATATTCGCTGCTACTATTAGTGGAGAGAAATGATGGGCCTGCACATAAGGCACATAAGGGAAATGAATGCAACACAATTATAGTAATCAGTCATTAGTGAATGTTGTAGTTCATTATTAATAACTAGAGGCCCGGTGCATGAAATTCGTGCATGGGGGGGTCCCCTCAGCCCAGCCTGCACCCTCTCCAATCCGGGACCCCTCGGGGGATGTCCGACTGTTGGTCTAGACTGGCAGCCAGACATCCCTCTCACAATCCTGGACTGCTGTCTCTTAATCGCTCACCTGCCTTCCTGCATGGCTGCCCCTAACTGCCCCCCCCCATGCTGGCCTGGTCACCCCTAACTGCCCCCCTGCCAGCCTTGTTGCCCCCAACAGCCCCCACTGTTGGCCTGGTAGCCCCCTGCCAACAGTTGCCCACCCTGCCAACCTGGTCGCCCCTCTCAGCCTCCCTGCTGGCCAGGTCACCCCATGCAGCCTGCTTGTTCAGTTCTTTGGTCATTCCTCACTAACCCCCCTGCCAGCCTGGTTGCCCCATGCAGCCTGCTTGTTCAGTCATTTGGTCATCCCTCAGGCTGGCCCTGGGTGGCTGGGCAGCCGACATCCGAGGCTTGCCTGTGCCTTGGGCCAGCCCTGAACAACTGGGGGACTGAGGGGACTGGGGGACTCCGGAGGCAGACATGTGGAGCAGCCGGACTTGCCTGAGGGTGGGCCTGCCCATGCTGCATGCCTGCCTGCCACCCTGGTGGGTATGAGGGGACTGGATGCCACCATCTTGTGGCTGTGGGTGCTGCCATCTTTGGGAGTGTGGCAGTCAATTAGCATATTCTCTCCTTATTGGCTGTGGGTGCCACCATCTTTGTGAGGGCATGATGATCAATTAGCATATTCCCTCTGTATTAGATAGGATTATGTATAACAGGAAATTGTAAAAATTAAGTTATAAAATTTTTATTAAAACATTTATTACATGGTGTTATGTTGGCTAGACCACAAAAATATTCATTGTGTGCCACATGCAGCCCATGGCTGTGAGTTTGAATGCTTGCTGTAGATTGACTGACTTTTCCATGATTGTTGAAGAAGGTGCATAAGTGTGACTTTTGGATGTGAATTAATTTCCTCTAAACATCATGTTCCTAATTAGATGATGTTTGAACAGATGGGAGCATTAGGGTAACATAAATCCAGGATTTGGACTTATTTCAAAGATGAATTCTTCTTATGCAGTTTTTTTTTTAACTCATCTCTCTATATAAAAGGCTAATATGCAAAGTGTCCCTGAGGGAGTTTGACCAGGAGACCGGGAGTTCAATCACTCACTATAACGTGTGCTGACCACCAGGGGGCAGCACAGAATGAAAGAAGGCCCCAGCCGGCAGCTGGCCAGCAGCCAGAAGGCTCTGATCAGCCCTGATTGCCGGCCAGACCTAGGGACCCTACCCATGCACAAATTTTGTGCACCGGGCCTCTAGTCTATAAATAAAATAATTACCTAAAATTTATAAGTTTATGTTTTGCTTTCTGTAAAGCTTAAAACCCTTAGCAGAGCAAGAGCTTAATGCAAAATAAAAATTTAAGTACAAATTGAGTTCTATCCTCACTATTTAACTGTTACAAACTCCAATTAGCTAACAATTTGCATCATAACATTATGTTGTTTTTTTCAATTTTGCTAACTCTGGTCTCAGGGGTACTTTTTAAAGGCTATTATCTGCTTTGTAATGTTTTTTAAAGTAAAGAGATGAAAAACTTGCTCAGCTTATCCTAGGTACTCTCAGTACTGGAAGACCTTCCTTCCCAGGGAACAGTCTTCTAAATTTCTCCCAATCTAGACGAGACCAAACCCACTATTCACTGGCTTCCCAAGGTGTTTTGTTGTTGTTGTTTTGGTTTTTTTTGTTTTGTTTTGTTTTTCACAGTAGTATGTTCTCAGACTGCAACGTGTTTGTTATTCATTTTTATTGTTAAACTTAATCTGTTAAAACAACATAAAACAACAAATATGGAATCATCTCACCACATAAGGGAATCTAAAACAGTGTCACAATCATTGTAGGTTTTCTGCTTACATGCACTCAACACTCCCCTTTCATGCACAGAATGATAATGTCATACTACCCACACCTGCAACTCTGTCCCTGAGGCTGTCTCTGGTGTGCTGGAGGTTATAGACATCGGGAGCCATGGTCAATGGTGAGGTTTAACTCAGAGACATGTTGTATTCTGTTTCTCAGGATTTTCCAGGACTCACAGCATAAACATGTTCATTAATGCACTTTGTATTACCTTTTCCTTCCCTTACCTCTTTTATGCCCCTACCACATCACAGTGATGAGAGGTCCACATCCCTGCTGGTTGCTGGTGAGAGTGGGCTTCTTGTGATGTCCTGAGAAAAAGAATTTTATGAAACTCATGCAGGAGGATGAAATATTGTAGAAAGGGTAATTCTGTGGAATTACACCCTGGAGTTTCCTAGGTCCCATTTCCCTTTGATCTGTGAAAGAGGAAGTGTAGCTGAAACTTCCAGAGGACTAAAATCAAAACTGCTCCAGGGTTTTTACTCTATGTGGAGCAAAATCCAATCTAGCATCAGGCTGGCTTAGTTTGTGTTTTCTGTTGCAGTTCATTAGCCCATTGCATGTGGGGTACTGCATGGCCACATGGCTATGGAGGAAATATGGGCCTGAGCAAAGTCAAGAGAGCCAAAAGAGAACCAACATCCAAGAGAACGAACTCCTTTGTTTATAAAATTATGTATCCCAAATTTTTGCAATGGCCCTGCCTACTCTAGCCAGACCATAGTTCCTTAGGTTTCATTGAGAGGCAAGTACCTTTCTTATGTCATCCTGACTCACTACAGATGCATCCATCTCCCCTTTGTTGGGCCCCTTCTCCCCCAGTGATCTGCAGGGAATGGGCCAGTGGTTCCCTGGGGAGTGTGAAATTGCAGCTTCCTGGTAAAGTTGCCCAAATGATATGCCTATAATATCTGGCCTTCCCTTTGCTCCTTTTCTAGCCTATATAATAAAGAGGGAATATGCAAATTGACCATCACTCCAACACACAAGATGGCCACCCCCATGTGGACACAAGATGGCCATCACAAGATGGCCGGCAGGGGAGGGTTGCTGGGAGGGGCCAGGCCTTAAAGGGAGGACAGTTGGGGATGATCAGGCCTTCAGGGGAGGGCAGTTAAGGGTGACTGGGCCAGCAGAAGAGGGGAGTTAGGGGCAATCAGGCCAGCAGGGGAGCAGTTAAGCGTCGATCAGGCCGGCAGGGGAGTGGTTAGGGGGTGATCAGGCTGGCAGGCAGGCAGGCAGGTGAGCAGTTGGGAGCCAGCAGTCCTGGATTGTGAGAAGGATCCCAGATTGGAGAAGGTGCAGGGAGGGCTGAGGGACACACACACCCCGTGCACAAATTTCGTGCACTGGGCCTCTAGTTATTAATAAGTAGCTAATTACAATAGGTGTTTTCTGTAATCATAGGTGTTTTCTGTAATCACTGTGGATGAAAAGGGGCAACATACTAAACCTGGCAAGCTCAGGGAAGGCCTATATGGCTGCCTTACAAACTCAGAGACCTAAAGTAACCACAGAGTATGGTCTGAAATTAAAACATTTTAGCTAAAAGCAGGCAAAGTGGGCAGTCATATCCTAGGCTAGAATCTTCCCTGACTAAAGTCAGTCTTTACCTTAACTGAGCCTGTCTGTTGTCTTTTGCATCCATGATAACATACCTCTGGAATTTCAAGGTAACTTCCCCTTTTCCAGACCCCTCCAGGCACAACAACTATGCCAGAACAGAGACCACAAATCCCCTCATTATTGTTGTTATTGTGTTAATTGTTGACTGTTAACTATCCTGTACCCACCTATGTAAAAGATGTATATGTCTATAATTTTCCTTTTTATCCAATCCCAGAGGTTTCCATGCTTTGCTTTCTCCTGCCTCCCTAATCTATCACTAGTGGATTTCATGTAATCCATTTACATCTTCTCTTTTGATAGTAATATATAAAATAAGATGTAAAACTACCATTCTCTGGAGCATTATCCCAATCTGTTGTGATTTTGGTTTCCAACAATTATTGGCAGTTTGGCTCAAATAAACTCACAAAAATTTCTACAGCTTTGATTGCTTCTTCCATTGACATCACCTTCCAAATAAACTACTTGCACTCAAATCTTTGCAATAAGGTCAGCATTTGGAGGAATCTTATATTAGACTAGAATCCCGATGTACAAAGATTTCTGCAACAATTGGCCTTCCTTCCCCTGGCTTCCGGCACCGCCTTCACTCCAGCCAGAGCCACCTTTCTGCTATGGCCCAGAGCCACCTTTCTGCCTTCCCACACTGCCCAGAGGCCTGGAGCAGCTGAGGCAGTGCAGAACGCCTTCGTCATCGCCATGGCAAGGACACAAGCGTCCCACCCCACCCCCAGTTGCTCCCCCACCCCCACCCCCTGCGTATGCAAATCAACCCGCCATCTTTGTTGGGTTAATTTGCATACTCACTTCTGATTGGCTGGTAGGCATCACGAAGGTATGCTCAATTTGCATCTTACTCTTTTATTAGTGTAGATAGTGTCAAAATTTTTATTTTTTATTTTATTTATTTATTTATTTTTCCCAAATAATACTGTTTTATTCAGTGAGACATAGCTGAAGCCCACTGTATGGTATTTTAATAAATTTACACTTTCTGACAAAGAAAATATAGTTGCAGCTCCTATAATCCTTTCTCCCTTCTTTCTTTTTTTTTTTAAATTTCTTGATTAAGGTATCACATATTTGTCCTCATCCCCCCATTCCCATTCCACACCCCTCCCCACACATGCCCCCACCCCCCTGTTGTCCTTAACCACTGGTTAGGCTCATATGCTTGCACACAAGTCCTTTGGTTGATCTCTCCCCTTTACCCCCACCCTCCCCTGCCCTCCCTCTGAGGCCCGACATTCTGATCCATGCCACCTTGTTTCTGGGTCTGTTCTTGTTTATCCATCTATGTTGTTCATTATTTCCCCTAGATGAGTGAGATCATGTGCCATTAGAAATACACTTATAAGAACCGAAAATGAGACAAGCAATAATGGTTATGGTGACAGGCAAATGAATCAGTCTGTAGTGAGTTTCTTTCTGGGCCAACAGTTCTTTTGAGCCTCAATTTCAATGTCAAGTAGTTCCTTATGTGCACATGTCAGCACTGACATTACAGTTCTGGATGGTGGACAAATGGTGGTAATGCATGTCCGACTCTCTCTGGTTTGGTCCTGGGCAACCTGCAGTGATGCACGGCTGCTAACTGCTAGTATGGGAAGGCCACATCAGCATCTTCCATCTCTGGACTGCTTCTCTTCTGTCTTGATGGCTGGAGTAGTCCTGTCGATTCCTCTCTGTTGCTGGAATCCACATGGTCTCAGAGTTGTTTTCTGAAAATATACAAATATATTCTCGACCAAAAGTTAATAAAGGAATATTTTCTATAAATTTGACTTGGGATCCTATTTCATTTTTTCCCAAATGATTTTCCTCTGGCTTGTTTTGACACCTTGTGTGTTTTTCATGGGTGTCTTGCTTTTAGCCTTACAATTAATTTTCTAAAGTATTAATTTTCTAGATGTAATTACTTACAGGATATTTTTCCTTACATGCTATTCTTCTACTACCCCCCTTTTTTATTTAAATGTTCGGAGGCTTTTGAAAATTTTATAATGTAGTCTTGATGGCTTTTAAATTTTAATTTTTAGCACTATAATATTACTGTTTTAGGTTCATTGCATGGTACGCATTTTTATCATGAGATGAACTACCAATAAAAATTTTAGTTAACACTTTAGGAACACCTTTTTGTCCAGTACAATTAATTTTTCTAGAATATTTGCTTGTTTCAACTAGCCAATTTAAATTTGCCTGAAAAGTTTACTACTATTTTACTGTCAAATTTATTACTCTGACAACAATCTTATTTTACCCTGTAAATATTAGTGGAAAGGATTATTTGCCTTCTTGAGTAGGTCCTGAGCATTCCTGGTGGTAGGCTGGATTTAGATATCATAAACCCACTTCCCCACACCATGGGTACAAGACAACTCAAACAATTCTTGTTGGTGTGAGAGGGCATCTGCTGTCGACCAAGTCTCTGTCAGTAACCCGGAGCGGCTGAGGCAGAGTTGAACGCCTTCGTCATCACCATGGCAAGGACGCAAGCATCCCACCCCACCACCAGTCGCTCGGCACCTGCATATGCAAATCAACTCGCCATCTTTGTTGGGTTAATTTGCATACTCATTTCTGATTGGCTGGTGGGCATCACGAAGGTATGGTCAATTTGCATCTTACTCTTTTATTAGTGTAGATAGTGCCAAAATTTTTAAAACAAAAATAAATAAAAATAAAAGAAAGGAAAAAAAAGCCAGAGACAGTTCAAAAATAAATTAACCAATCAATTGCTTATTTAGGAAGAAGTCAGCTCAATAAAATGAATAATCTAACTCTTATGCACACATACATATTTACAAAATTATAAAAATAAGTGCTGCTTTCAAAAAAACACATATGAAGAGAAATACTGTAGTCTATTGGTCTATCTCTTAGGGATGGAGCATAATGAAGAAAGTACACAGACTTTGAATTAAGTCAACTCTCTGTTCTTCACCAGCTGTGTGACCTAGGGCCTCCTCGCCTGTCAAATGGAGATGATATAAAGAAAGATGTGTTGAGAGCAGTGGTAGTTACAGTGATGGGATGCAATAATTATTGATTATATAAATTTATCAGAAATTGAAAATAACCTTAGTGGCTGTTTTAATTTTAGTTAATAATGAAAAATATTTTTTGGAATATCCTCTAAAGAACTGATATCTTCTATGTATGTGACATTCATTTTTCTCAAAATTAATAATTTTTAAAATGTAGCCCAAAAACTTAATTTGAAAGAGTAGGTGATAAAACATATTTTTTTCCCCAACACTATTTGCTGAGAGGAAAAAGTTTTAGCTACTAGTATTTTATTATAATATTAACAAAGTAATGCATGGATTGTCTTTCTCTGTTGCTAGTGGGAGTGACACTCTTGGGGTGCTGCTGGAATAAGCATTTCCAGAGGTCCACATAGAAGGATGAGATCTGGTAGAAAGCTTTATTTTTGTGGAATTACATCTCTTGGTTTCTAAAGTCACATTCCCCTTAATCCAGTACTGGAAGAGGTGCAACTGGGGATTCAGCAGAGCTAGAAGCAAAGCTGTGTCCAGAGTTTTCATTCCATGGTGGAGCTGGGTCTGGTACAGCATTGCACTAGTTATAGTCCATCAGTTCATTGTGTGGGGTCCATATGGTTCAATGTAGGAGCATGAGAGCCCACAAGGAGTTAAGTGGGAGTAAGGAAGAGCATGAGCCAAAAGAGCAAACTCCTTTATTTAGGAGCTTAAGTATCTCAAATCTTCCTGTGTTTGCAATAGCCATGCCTAGTCTGTCCCCAGGTGTGACTGACAGGAAAGTACCTTGCCTATTTCACCCAGACTTTATTGGGCATGCTTATAATGGTTTGCCCACCCTTTGCTCCTTTCCAGTTATTCATAACTAGGTTAGTTACAACATTATCAATAATGATAAATCATACCTCTATTCCAAAGTCTGAATAAGGAGCTACCCATACTAAAACTGTGCTTTTCTAAAATTAATAATTAAATCAAGAAAGATTGTTTTCATTTTAGAAGTGAGAATTATGTGCTAAATGCTATAGAGCACTACATAAATATTTTTTAATGTTCCATTTTGTAGATTACTCTACAGATTGTACCAGGTGGGGCAGGAGAGACAGAAAGATCTTATTGATCCTGTTTTACAGATAAGGCAAGTCAAGTTTATCGAGATAAGTGACTTTTCTATAACCTCAAAGCTTAACAGTAGCAGAACCAGGAACTCCAGTCTTCAATCTAAGGCAATTTCCTTAGCAAGCCATTTTTGTTAAATTTCCAACTCAACATACTGGAGTATTCTTATTACACATACAAAAAAGGTAATCCCTTTTAAAACTTACAACATTTCTTTATAAACTGTTTTTATTGAAATAAAGTAAATCAAAATGCAGAGAGTCAAGTTTCATTATCTGATGACAATAGCCAGTTTCTCTCATGGATATTAAAAGTTCTTGCTTTAGAGTAAATTGGCAGTAAGTGTAAGTTATGTGGGGGTGGTAGGAGGCTCATTGAGAGGTCATTGCAGACAGGTCAGGCTCCACTATCCTGGGTATTACAACCGTGGCACCTGGAACTCTGATTAGCTTTTGCCCAAAATGAGATAGCTTATCTCACTGTTTTTGTTTTTCTGTGAAAACTCTGCAGTGTAAAAATTAACAATATTTTTCAAATGACTGTAAATGACTCAAACTTTTTTTAGAGGTGTCCTACATAGTCTCACAGGCCTACTATAACATTTCTAAAAATTGAATCCAAAAGCAAATATTTTTCTTACATTCTACATTTAATAATCTGAGTTTCAGCACTCAATTCACTATTGAATCTTTTGCACATTCATCTCCAATGCTTCTCCCGAAGATAAAGGGAACAAGTAAAGTTAAATGTTTGAAACAGTATCATTCATTGTAAAGGAGGACAGGAATGGACCCTTGCCAGTCTCTGAGGCTGGTGCACAGGGAGGGCACTCTCCAGCCTTCCTTCTGTTATCCGAGCTGACCAGACTTGATCGCAGTGGGATGAAATGCATACCCTGGCAAATCTGTAAACACCAGTTCAATCTGCATGGAAAGATTCACTGTCATCCCCTCTGACAGAAAACGCCCACAGGATACATCCCAGCAGTGACCATCATCTCAGTGTCTTAAAAATCTTGTTGGCTTTATCACAGAATCGTTAGAAATGTTAGAAAGTTGCATTGTGTGGAGGAATGAGTATTTTTGTTAGAATTTTATTTCTTTGAAGGTAAATTAAGCTTTTATTATACCTTGTGATTAAAATAAAAATAGTTGTATTACTCTAGAAGCAATGTCTTCAACTTTATTATATAACAGCATCATTATAGGCACTATTATGGCTTCTACAATGTATTTTAGCATCCTCCATTTAATAGAATAAGTTAAAGATGATCATCCTGATATTTAATTAACTTGTATCAGAACAACAACAAAAAACTACCACAAAATTGTTTGAGGTAATGATTAGGGATAAGCAAGAACAGATTTAGAAATACCTGAAAAAGAATTCTCAGTTATTGGTAAAAATTTAATAGCATTAAGCAATCCTATCTAATAAAAGAGTAATATCCAAATTAACTATCACTCTGCTATACCACAAGCCACACCCACCAGCCAATCAGGAGCAAGTATGCAAATTAACCCAACCAAGATGGCTGCAGCCACGGAGCAAGCAGGAGGCTTGGGTTTCCCCAGGAATGGAGGAAGCAAAGCTTTCCACACACCCTGGCCGGCCTAGGCCTCCACTCAAGGCTACAAACTTACAATTATAGAAGATAAATACCATATTTTCTGGTGTATAAGATGACTGGGTGTATAAGATTTTCCTGGGTTAAAAAGTCATCTTATATGCCAGAAAATACGGTAGTCCAATATGTCTAATCCATTATATCTAATCCCATCAATATAGTCCAATATACTGTATTTTCCGGCATATAAAATGACTTTTTAACCCAGGAAAATCTTATACACCCAGTAGTCTTATACACTGGAAAGTACGGTAAATCCCAACAAAAATGGCTGCGGCTACAGAGCGAGCAGGAGGCTTGACTCCGCTCCAGGCTACAAAGTTTCAATTATAGAAGATAAATAAATCCCAGATACCAGGGTCTCCACTTGGGTCACCGGGGGGCATAGCTGGCCTGCAAACCACCAGAGGCCCCTTACCCAGGCTGCCCCATGCCCCAAGGGAACCCCAACCCTGATCCGGGACACTCTTCAGGGCAAACCAGCTGGCCCCCACCCATGCACCAGGCCTCTATCCTATCTAATAAAATAGTATGCAAATTGACCATCACTCCAACACACAAGATGGCTGCCCCCATGTGGTCAAAGATAACTACCCCCATGTGGACACAAGATGGTTGCCACAAGATGGCGAGCAGGGGAGGGCAGTTGGGAGGGACCAGGCCTGCAAGGGAGGGCAGTTGGGGGCGATCAGGCCAGCAGGGGAGGGCAGTTAGGGGTGACCAGGCTGTCAGGGGAGCAGTTAGGCATCAATCAGGCTGGCAGAGGAGTGGTTAGGGGGTGATCAGCCTGGCAAGCAGAAGCGGTTAGGGGCAATCAGGAAGGCAGGCAGGTGAGCAGTTGGGAGCCAGCAGTCCTGGATTGTGAGAGGGATGTCCGACTGCCCGTTTAGGCCAGATCCTACCATCGGGCCTAAACGGGCAGTCGGACATCCCTTGAGGGGTCCCAGATTGTAGATGGTGCAGGCTGGGCTGAGGGACACACACCCCCATGCACGAATTTCGTGCACAGGGCCTCTAGTAAAGTATAATTAACCGAAAAAGTATAACTTTCTCTAAGTACTGGAAATGTTGCATGTGAATCTTCATAATACTAAATTTAATAAAGTACAAATAACCACCTTTACCCCTATCCTCACCCCACATAGGAAATATAGAGAATCTTGACTTTTGGAATTTTACTTTTGTGTAAAATGTGAATTCTTACCATTAGAGGTGTTGGTAATGAAATAGTCAGGAACACCTTTGAGAATGTGATGAATGTTATGAATTTTTTTTTTTTCAGAAAAAAAGTCAGACTTAGAAAATTTTGTATACAATTGCAGGGAACTCACCAAATCTTAACTACTATCCAGTGTTAAGAACACCTAATGCACACATTTGAGTGAATTATCCATTGTGAATGTGGCCAAGGCACTATGGAGGGATGGGCAATTCCCAGTGTCACTCTGAGCTGTTGTCACAGCTAGAGAATGTGGACTTCAATTTTTCTCCTAATGCCCTGCCTGAGTCCACCTGAGAATTGCTAATTTTCAGCTGTTACTTTCATTTAATTTAACATCCTGGCTAATTCTCAAGCAAACGTATGCTTGACTACACATATATGGAGATAAACATATTGAAAACATTAATTGTAAAAAAAAAAAAAATGGTCCACATTAGTTATTTCCATATATGTTCATTTGAATAAGGTGGAGCATCAAGAAAACGAGTTACCAGGAACCTTATTTATTCAAGATGAATACCTAGAGATATCCCTTAGAATTAGTGTCAGCATTTGCAAGAAAAAAATTATCCCATTAAAATAGCCCTCATGAATAATTCAGACAGTTCAATTTAATGGAGAAAGGGGGAGACAGAAGCAAGTTATCAAATTTGTTGGAAACCAGTGTTGCTGCACAGCAATTTTTTATGAGTAGTCATAATGTAGGTTACTCTTTGTTCTCTATCTACATGAAGAAGTAGATATCAATGTTTTATTTTTTACCCTTTAGTTTCTGATTCTAGAATTTATAAACACATTTTTCTCAAATAACATTTTATTAAAAATATGTTCTGAACTATGGATTCTTGGTATTATTCTTTTTTGTTGTTCATAAGATATGTTTGTCAGTGTTGAAATAGTAACAGACTTAAAGGAGATAGACATGGGATGGCAAAGTGTAATGGACACTGGTTGTTTACCTCCTGTGTTCACCAGAGTACAGTCAAGAAAAGAGAAGCCACTTGAGAATTAAGCTTATACAATATTTGGGAGAGCTGGGATCAGTGGACGGGGAAGGAAGATGGATGGATTAAGGAGCAAAAAGGACAGTAAGGGGAATGAGTCATTCACCAAGCATGAGAGTTTCTCTTTTTTATGAATGTTTTGGGGACCACTGTTCTGCACATGGAGAAGCTTGATATGTATGATGTTTCAGATCTAAAACTTAATAACCAAAGATTTTTGAGTTTTGACCTTTAATCAACAAGTGCCTTTGCTACTGTATGGATAGCATAATGTCATTTACTTTGGAAAAAAATGAAACAAATACCATATATCATATTCCCTGCTTTTTTTGTGTTCTGAGTACTTATTATGTAACCATATTAATCATCTTAAATATATTTTATAAAGACAAACTTTAAGTATAAATAATTATGGACCAAATAGCCACTGAGTTGTGTAGTGCTGATTATTTTAATTACCATCATGATCATCAATATCATCATCATCATCATAATAGAGGGACTAAGACTTCAGGATGGTATAAACTGAAGTGGCAGGAACAGTTCTGTGGGAGAAATGGCACTTTACCCAGGCTTGTGGGGAACATTTTAGGCCGAATTTATGCAAACAGTGAAAGTGTCAGTTTTTAAGAGGGTCAGGACTGAGAAGGGTTGCAAGTTAGGTTCCCTAGGAAGAAAAACCAGAGAAGGAGATTTGTGTGCCAGATGTTTTCCGTGGATGCTTCTGTAAGTGAAGGGAAAAAAGCAAGAGTGGGCAGAGTTAACGCCATCTCACTGGAAGCTTCAGCCCACCCAGTGAGGAGTCCTAATGGTGGAGCAGCCCTTCCCTGTTATCCCCAGCTGAGGCTAGGAGGTTTATTTCATTATTTATAGCCTCACTTTCATTATTGGCTCTGGGCTGCCTGGGAAGAAAGATGGCTTTGGGTAAGTTTTCTCTCTTCAGGTGTGTCAAACCCCAATGGTAGTGAAAATCTTAGGGCTGTCTGACAGCTGCACTCGCAGCATCTAGGAGAAAAAGTCCTTGATTCCCAAGGAAATCACAGGAAAGATGGGAAGATCAAGTATTAGAGCATTTCAGGTAGAAAGAAAAGTATACGAGGGCAGGCACAGAAATAGGAAGGAATGGCACAATGAAAAGAAAAACCTGTATGTAAACAAGGTATGTACAAGTACAATTTGGGCAAGTATAGCTGGGCCAAGTTATGAAAAGGCATTAAAAGACAGGCCAAATAATATAGTAATGCTCAGGAGGTTCTATCGGGCTTGAAAGGAAAAGTTCTGTATGAAAGCAGTAAGTCTGACAATGTAGTGCTGTGGATGCATCAGAAGGAGAAAGGCTTAAGTCAAGTAGGGTGTGGAAGAAACTGGTAGTTGCCTCTTCAATATCTAGTATCTTCTCTTTATTATTAGAGGCTTTCCATGAAAAGAGAAGTGATCAATGAAATATAAACATAAATTAGGTAAGGCTTAAGGAAAGCTCTTCAAAGTGTGACTCTCTTGTCCCCTTCTTCCTGCTTGGAACTCAGACATGATGACTAGAGCTTCAGAACCTCTCTTAGACCACGAGGAAAAACCAGGGAGAATTTCAGAAACTTCAGCTTGGACATTCCTAAGCCACTGAACCAATACCTGCTCTCAATTCCTTCTAGATTTCTCATACATGGGGAAAACACACACACACACAAAAAAAAAAAAAAACAAAAAAACAAAAAACAAAACAAAACACACACCTATGTATTAAAGTCACCATAGTTGAATATCTGATATGTGCAGTTAAGTGCAGTTCCTACTGATAACAAGTGGATTGACAACAGTCAGGACTGTGACTAACCTATGCCACTGGAAGAGAGTAAAGAGAACCAAGAGGGCTATTATTGAGTTAGAAAGATCTGACTTCTACCTTGAAATAACAATAAATGTGTTAAAATATACAATTAAACACAAAGGAGAGGAAACTAGTGAGAACTTGATTGTCAGAGAAGGCCAAACTGTGAAGGGAGGACATGAACTAAACCATGAGTAGTGGGTAGTTTGCACACAAAAAAGAGTATGGCAGGGGATTAAGAGAGATGGAAACCATTAAATTGAGAATAAAGATGACATACTAGAGTAGAGTATAATTGATAAATAAGAGTTAGTTAGCATATTAACAGAGAAATTGTAGGAAGCTTCCAAGTCACACATGGAAGGGTCCATTTAATATGCAAGAAAGTAGGCAGTCACTGAAAATGTTTGCAATTGTGCTGTGGGTAAAAGGTTGCCATAGCTCTCTATTTAGGTTTGAGGATAGAGTAAGCCTTTCCTGAGAAACACATCTGAGAAGCTGGTATATGTTCCTAATTGCTTAAATTTTCTTTAAGTCCACCAATAAAATTTTATAGCTTTGCTGATATATAAGTACTAGAGGCCCAGTGTATGAAATTCATGCACGGGTAGGGTCCCTAGGCCTGGCTGGCGATCAGGGCCAATTGGGACCTTCTGGCTGCTGGCCAGCCGGGGCCTTCCTTCTGGCTGTTGGCCAGGCCTTCCTTCATTCCGCACCACCCCCTGGTGGTCAGTGCACGTCATAGCGAGCGATAGAATTCCCCGTCTCCCAGTCAAACTCTCGTGGGGACACTTTGCATATTAACCATATATATATATTATATATGTATATATATATACACATATGGTTAGTTTTAATTTTCTTGTTTTTATGACATTGCTAATATTAGGCTTCAGAATTAACCACTTGGATTTGAGTTCTGCTTTTTCCAAATCCCAACTCTATGACCTTGGACAAATTGCTTAAACTCTGCATGCCTCAGTTGTATCATATATAAAATAAGAATAACACTTTCTTCATTTGAATGAGTATTTTGAAGTTGGCTTGATTTCCATATGAATCAGGAGGGGATGTGATGTATTATTTAATAAATAATGTTAATAAGGCATGCTATCTATCTGGAAAAAATAATTGTTTATAATAAGAAAAAGAGAAGGAAAAAAACTCTTCCTCCAAGTCTTGAAAACAGCTGCCTCCTCCATAAGTTCAATTTCTCCAGGTTTTTGGACCCTGGGCACTGAGAGTCCTCTCTGCATCTTAGCTCAGTTCACTACTTAAGCACCGTCAGGGTAGCTCAAATGCCACTGGACAGCTGTTCAAGCTTTTCAGCATTGAGACACTAAGAGGAGACCTCTCCAACACTGCCCCAATCCATTTTCAAGTCACTTATCTTTTCTCAATCTTGACTTCTCTTCTGTAAAATGTGGGTCTGAGTATATGCTAAAAGTATCTCACTTATTTTCAAGCAGTTCAGAGAAACATATATATTTAAAAGTGTTTTATGAGTCTAAACTACTGTTCAAGCAGGCTTCATTTTCACCACCAACATATTCTCAATGTCCACCCTTCCCATCCAGCAGTTAACTTACAATACTGGTAAAATCAATTTTACTTTAGGAGTTTGTCTAATACAAACAATGAAGGGGAATGAGAAGTAGGTGACAGGTGTGCTGGCAAGCCTTCCCTCTGGATCCCCTCTCCTGTGCAGCTGCCTGCTTTCCCATGCCACATCTTGGCCTTCCATACATGGTGCTTCTCTAGCATCAATGGCCTTTTGTTAGAATCAGACCCACAAGGAAAACTTCCCATTTCATTTTCAGAGAAATTAAATTCCTCTCTCAACTGTCTGGACAAAGGTTTCTGGAGATTCTGAAATACCTTGTGTCAGTGCTTCATTTTGAGCTAGATCAAAGGCTTCAGATCAGAACACAGACTTCTGGTTTCATCAAGCCTCTGACATGCCTGTGGTGTTCTCACCAGCCATAATCTGGCGGCCAGCATGTTTCACAGAGTTTCTAATTCCTGTCATGCTTAGACCTCCTGTGAATTTACCACTGGCATTTTCTCAGCCCCATGCTACTGTATGCTCCCAGACTGGATAGCCTCTTTTTTCTGAGGCCTGTGAAATCTCGAATCCACTCTAAGAAACTCCCTTACATTCTGAGACATTTCCTTCACCTCAAAACTTTAGTCCAATTGGCCTCTCTCCACAAGATACTGTGAGTGGGCAGCTGAGGCTGGCTTACTTCTATCTACGGATAGACTTCCATTAGTTTCAACTACGGGGAATGCTTTGTAACACATTACAGGGCCCAGGGGCCACCTTTTTTTTTTTTTTTTTTTGTATGAATGTGGTGGTATTGTTTTTTTCCTTTCTGCTGCAATTCTACTTTAGACACAATAGAAAATGTAATGATAACTATATAGGGAAGGAGAGCTACAATATCAGTGTTTTAAGTTTCCAGAACAAAGTCTCTGAAAGATCTGTATATCATAAAGATTATGCCATACAATACTTGATAAAGTGTTTTCCCACATATTTTCTCATTTATAAACTTACAACTGTGAGGGAAAATGGCAGCTCTTAATTATTTTTTTTTCTTCAGAGAAAATGGTAACTCTGAGTGGCAAGTGACATGCCTGAGGTTACCCAGTGAGAAATAACTCCCCTATTAGACATCAGATGTCTGATGCTTCTTCAGAACCTCTCTGTACAGCTATAGGATTCCCCAGCTTAAAGCATTACTTTTTATCATATTATGTCATTTGAGTGTGGAATTTTTTCATATTATTTTTTCATGTAATTTTATCATATTATTTATTCATCATTTGTACTTTAGGACATGACCTTGTACCAACTCTCTCTCTAATCTTAACTTATATATAATGACCTGCTAAGAATTGTTTTCTGCCCAGCTTAGCCCCCTGAGCTGTCAAGTCCAGATGCTCATTTCCCATTTAATGGAAAGGCCTTGCATGGGTGAAATGGTTTTATCCGAACTAAACCCTTGCCATCAATAAGCAACTGGCCTGGAGGCACAGAGTGACAGAGTAATACTTTAACAATTAATTTCCTTAACTGTCATTGTTGGTCTTTGGAGACTGGTTTTCTCTATGGGACATTGCTTCTGAAGCAATAGCGAGCATTTTTCAGTATACAACCGTCCCTGGTTTTCTTTAATCTGTGGGGTGAAGTGAATCTGTGTCAGCTTTGCAGGCCGGTGGCTGCTTCAGCACAGCCTCCAAGAAGCCTGTCCTTTATCACAGCAGAAGAGCAGATCCAATCACCTATCAGGAGAAGAGCAGACTAAGAGGACTCAGTTATTCAGGGCTTATATACTTTACTCCAACTGAATCTTTACAGGAGCCCTTTGAAACTGGCTATTAATTTTTCATCGTTTTAAATTAAAATGTTGAGTCTCAAGATTAAATAATGTGAACAGGGCCATAGAAATAAAAAATGACAGAATTCTGTTAAACTCTGAGTGTCAGGTTTCCCTCACTTTGTTGTGTAATTTCATGAAAACTTGTTACAGGAATGGCTTCCCCAGGGCCCCCACTTCTTTGTTTTCTCTGAGTCCTGGAACACCCATGCACATTCTTAATTTATACAGCTTTAGAGTTTAAAATGTGCTGCAGACCAGCTCTTGCTTCTCATGTGCATTAAAAGGCTGATCTACTCTGTCAATAAGCAGCTGCACTTTTTTCTTTCTATTTTGTTTATTTTTTAGAAGGCACTCTCTGAACAAAATTCTAATTTAGAAAAGAACGTCTTCCTTAAATTTATACTTGTTACTAATTTCTGCTGTAACATTACTGACTGTGTCACTTAATTTGCCTAGTTGCCTATGGTCTAAATGTAGATAATTTACAACCTTTAACAGTTTTCAGCTTTGCTAAATGGTACAGAGGACTGCAATTACACTTCAAACACACTGGCACTCTCTATGTCAGTAAAAAGCACCTACAAAGACATAATTACAATGTAATTGCACAAGTTCATGAAGTAAACATACATTATTAGAAGGCACTTGTCTGTCCAATTTAAGAAACATTACAACTAACATACTGCATAAATAGGGAGTCATTTTGTGACTACTTATTATAATAACAGAAACTTAAAATGTGGTACCTAAGTATACATATCTCTTTAAGATCATTTAGGCTATGTTTTTCAATTTATCAGTGGCTTGATTTTAACCTTTAAAAATTGCATTTTATATATTATATTCATTTTTTTAAATATTTACAATCAATGTATAGTATCATATCTGATTAAAATTAGTGTTATGAAAAAAGGTTTTACAACTATTTTAACTCTGGGAAGAGATACACAGATTCAGATATAATCCCAAGCTTCATGTTTTTTTCTTATTTTATTTTTTCTTTAATACCTTATTGTTGAAATTATTACATATGTCTCCATTCCCCCCCCCAGTGACTTCTCACGTCTGATCCCCTACCCCCAACACATGTCCCACCCCCTGCTGTCTGTGTCCTTTGGTTAAGCATATATGCATGCACACAAGTCCTTTGGTTGATCTCTTATACCAACTCCCTTCCCACCCTCCCCTGCTGCCCCTCTGAGGCTCAAAGGTCTGTCTGATGCTTCTATACCTCTGGAACTATTTTAGTCCATCAGTTTATATTGTTTGTTATATCACACAAATGAGTGACATCATGTGATATTTATATTTCTCCAACTGGCTTATTTTGCTTAACATAATGCTTTCCAGGTCCATCCATGCTGTTGCAAATGGTAAGAGTTCTTTCTTTTTTACAGTAACAAATTATTCCATTGGGTAGATGTACCACCAGTTTTAAATCCAATCATCTGCTGATGGGCACTTAGGCTGTTTCCAAATCTTAGCTATTGTCAATTGTGCTGCTATGAACACAGGGGTGCATATATTCTTTCTGATTGGTGTTTCTGATTTCTTGGAATATATTCCTAGAAGTGGGATTACTGGGTCAAATGGGAGTTCCATTTGTAAATTTTTGAGGAAACTCCATACTGTTTTCTGCAGTGGCTGCAACAGTCTTCATTCCCACCAGCAGTGCATGAGGTTTCCTTTTTCTCCACATCCTCACCAGCACTTATCTTTGGTTGATTTGTTGATGATAGCCATTCTTACAGGTGTGAGATGGTACCTTATTGTCATTTTGATTTGCATCTCTTGGATGATTAGTGACTTTGAACATTTTTTCAAATGTCTCTTGGCCTTTTGTAGGTCCACTTTCGAAAAGTGTTTATTTAGATCCTTTGCCCATTTTTTTATTGGATTGCTTATCTTCCTTTTGTTAAGTTGTGTGAGTTCCCTATAAATTTTGGAGATTAACCATTAATCAAATGTAACATTGGCAAATATGTTCTCCCATGCAGTGGGCTTTCTTGTTGTTTTGTTGATGGTATCTTTTGCTGTGCAGAAGTTTTTATTTTGATGTAGTCCCATTTGTTTATTTTACCCTTAGTTTCCATTGCCTTAGGAGATGTATCAGTAAAGATATTGCTACCACATATGTCTGATATTTTGCTGCCTATGGATTCTTCTAAGATTTTTATGGTTACCCATCTTACAGTTAAGTCCTTTACCCATTTTGAGTTTACTTTTGTGTATAGTGTAAGTTGGTGGTCTATTTTCATGTGTCTTCCCAATTTTCCCAACACCCGTCTTGACTGTTGAAAAGACTGTCTTGACTCCATTGTATGCTTTTCCCTCTTTTGTCAAATATTAATTGAGCATAACGGCTTGGGTCGATTTCTGGGTTATCTGTTATGTCCCATTGGTCTACCAGGTATATGTCTGTTCTTGTGCCAGTACAAGGCAGTTTTGAGAATGGTGACTTTGTAATGTAGCTTGAAATCTGGTATTGAGATCCCTCCAACTTGTTCTTCTTTCTCAGGATTGCTGTGGCTATCAAGAGTCTCTTTTTATTCCATATAAATTTTTGGAGAGTTTGTTCTGGGTTTGTGAAATATGCTATTGGTATTTTAATGGGGATTGCATTGAATCTATAGATTGCTTTGGGTAGTATGGACATTTTAATGATGTTGATTCTACCAATCCATGAACATGGTATGTTCTTCTACTTGTTTATATCTTCCTCTATCTTTTTTCAACATCCTGTAGTTTTCTGAGTACAGGTCTTTTACTTCCTTAGTTAAGTTTACTCCTGAGTCTCTTAATTGTTTTTGTTGCAATGGTAAATGGCATTGCATTTTTAGTTTCTCTTTTTGTGAATTCATTACTGGTGTATAAAAAAGTGATAACTCTTAGGGTAATGGAAATTAAAGAGAAAATAAACAAATGGGACTACATTAAAAAAAAAAAAAAGCTTCTGTACTGCAAAAGAAACCATCAACAAAACAACAAGAAAGCTCACTGCATGGGAGAACATATTTGCCAATGTTATCTCTGATAATGGTTTAATCTCCAAAGGACTTGTATGCATGCATATAAGCCTAACCAATGGATACAGACACCAGGGGGTGAGGGCATGAGTGGGGGGCTGGAGGGATAATTGGGGGGATAAGGACACATATGTAATACCTTAATCAATAAAGAAAAAAAAAAGTAATAGATTTCTGGGTGTTAATTTAGTATCTTGGTACATTGCCAAATTCATTTATTAAATACTAGAGGCCCAGTGCATGAAATTCGTGCACGAGAGGATGTGTCCCTCAGCCCAGCCTGCACCCTCTCCAATCTGGGATCCCTTGAGGGATGTCTGACTGCTCCTTTAGGCCCAATCTCAGTAGGATCGGGCCTAAATGGGCAGTTGGACATCCCTCTCATAATCTGGGACTGCTGGCTCCCAACTGCTCGCCTGCCTGCCTTCCTGATTGCCCCTAACCGCTTCTGCCTGCCTGCCTGATCACCCTCTAACCACTCCCCTGCTAGCCTGATTAAATCCTAACTGCTCCACTGCCAGCCTGATTGCCCTTAACTGCCCTCCCCTGCAGGCCTGGTCTCCCCAAACAGCCCTCCCCTGCAGGCCTGGTACCTCCCACTGCTCGCCACTACAGGCCTGGGTCCCCCCCATCTTCCCTTCCCTGCAGGCCCGGTCACCCCCAACTTCCCTCCTCTGCTGGCCTGGTCACCCCTAACTGCCCTCCCCAGCTGGCCATCTTGAGGCGGCCATCTTGTGTCCACATGGGGGTGGCCATCGTTGACCACATGGGGGCGGCTATCTTGTGTGTTGGAGTGATGGTCAATTTGCATATTACTCTTTTATTACATAAGATAGAGGCTTGGTGCACGGGTGGAGGCCGGCTGGTTTGTCCTGAAGGGTGTCCCGGATCAGGGTGGGGGTTCCCTTGGAGCATGAGGCGGCCTAGGCGAGGGACCGGTGATGGTTTGCAGGCTGGCAACGCCCCCTGGCGACCCAAGCAGAGGCCCTGGTATCTGGCATTTATTTATCTTCTCTAATTGAAACTTTGTAGCTTTGAGCAGAGGCCAGGGCAGGTGGGAAGCTTGGCTTCCACCATCACTGGGGGCAACCCAAGCCTCCTGCTTGCTCTAGCTCCATGGCTGTTGCCATATTTGTTGGGTTAATTTGCATACTCACTCCTGATTGGCTGGTGGGCATGGCTTGTGGGCATAGCAGAGGTATGGTCAATTTGCATGTTTCTCTTTTATTAGATAGGATAGTAGTTTTGTTTTTTTTTCTTTTTTGTTTTTTTAAATTTTATTTTATTGTTTAAAGTATTACAAATAGTAGTACATATGTCTCCTTTTTTCCCCCCATTGACTGTCCTCCAGCCTCCCCTACCCCTCGGCATATGCCCTCACCCTACCCCCCCACCCCCCACCCAGTGTCTTGAGTCCATTGGTTATGCTTATATGCATGCATACAAGACTTTCCGTTGATCTCTTACCTCTGCCCTCAACCCTCCCCAGCCTTCCCGCTGTAATTTGATAGTCTGTTCGATGCTTCTCTGCCCCAGTATCTATTTTTCGTTCATCAGGTATTAATGTTCTTTATAATCTATAAATGAATGAGATCACGTGGTATTTTTCTTTCACTGACTGGCTTATTTCACTTAGGATAATGCTCTCCAGTTCCATCCATGCTGCTGTAAATGGTAAGAATTCCTTCTTTTTTATAGCAGTGTAGTATTCCATTGTGTAGATATACCACAGTTTACTAATCCATTCATCTGCTGATGGTCATTTAGGCTGTTTCCAAATCTTAGCTATGATAAATTGTGCTGCTATGAACATAGGGGTGCATATATCCTTTCTGACTGGTGTTTCTGGTTTCTTGGGATATATTCCTAGAAGTGGGATCACTGGGTCGAATGGGAGTTCCATTTTTAGTTTTTTGAGGAAATGCCATACTGTTCTCCACAATGGCTGTACCAGTCTGCATTCCCACCAGCAGTGAAGAAGGGTTCCTTTTTCTCTGCATCGTCTCCAGCACTTGTCACTTGATTTGTTGATGATAGACATTCTGACAGATGTGAGGTGGTACCTCATCGTTGTTTTGATTTGCATCTCTCTGATGATTAGTGACTTTGAGCATGTTTTCATGTGTCTCTTGGCTTTCTGAATGTCCTCTTTCAAAAAGTGTCTATTTAGGTCCTTGGCCCATTTTTTTATTGGATTGTTTATCTTCCTTTTGTTAAGTTGTATGAGGTTGCTGTAAATGTTGGAGATTAAACCCTTATCAGAGATAACCTTGGTAAATATGTTCTCCCATGCAGAGGGCTTTCTTGTTGTTTTGTTGATGGTTTCTTTTGCTGTGCAGAAGCTTTTTATTTTGATGTATTCCCATTTGTTTATTTTCCTCTTAGTCTCTCTTGCCCTAAGATCTGTGTCAGTAAAGATATTGCTATGACATATGTCTGCAATTTTACTGCCTATGGAGTCTTGTAGGATTTTTATGTTATCCATTTTACATTCAAGTCCTTTAGCCATTTTGAATTTGTTTTTGTATATGATATAAGTTGGTGATCTAGCTTTATTTTTTGCATGCATCTGACCAAATTTCCCAGCACCATTTATTAAAGAAACTGTTTTGACTCCATTATATGCTCTTGCCTCCTTTGTCAAATATTCATTGAGTATAATGGCTTGGGTCAATTTCTGGGTTCTCTCTTCTGTTCCATTGGTCTATATGTCTCTTCTTGTGCCAGTACCAGGCAGATTTGAGAACCATGGCTTGGTAATATAGCTTGATATATGGTATTGTGATCCTTCCAACTTTGTTCTTCTTTCTCAGGATAGCTGTGGCTATTCAGGGTCTTTTTTTATTCCAGATGAATTTTTGGAGAGTTTGTTCTAGAACTTTAAAATATGCCATTGGTATTTTAATAGTTATTGCATTGAATCTGTAGATTGCATTAGGTAGTATGGACATTTTAATGATCTTGATTCTACCAATCCGTGAACATGGTATGTTCTTCCATTTGTTTATGTCTTCCTCTATCTCTTTTTTTCAATGCCCTGTAGTTTCTGAGTATAAGTCTTTTACGTCCTTAGTTAAGTTTATTCCTAGGTATCATAATTTTTTTTTGGTGGAATGGTAAATGGGATTTTTTTCCCCGCTTCTTTTTCTGTGAGTTCATTATTGGCATATAATAAGGCCATAGATTTCTGGGTGTTAATTTTGTACTCTGATACATTGCCATTCATTTATTAGGTCTAGTAGTTTTTTGATGGAGTCTTTGGGGTTTTCTATGTATAGTATCATGTCATCTGTGAATAAGGACAGTTTTACTTCTTTTTCAATTTGGATGCCTTTTATTTCTTCTGCTTGTCTGATCATTATGGCTAGAACTTCTAGAACAATGTGTACAGAAGTGGTGAAAGTGGGCATCCTTGTCTTGTTCCTGTTCTTAGGGAAAATGAGTTTAGTTTTTGCCCATTGAGTATGATGTTGGCTGTAGATTTGTCATATAGGGCTTTTATTATGTTGAGGTATTATCCCTCTATTCCCACTTTGCTGAGAGTTTTTATCAAGAAAAGGTGTTGATATTTTAATGGAGATTGCATTGAATCTATAGATTGCTTTGGGTGGTATCGACATTTTAATGATTTTGATTCTACCAATTCATGAACATGGTATATTCTTCTGTTTGTGTCTTCCTCTATCTCTTTTTTCAGCATCCTATAATTTTCTGAGTACAGGTCCTTTACCTCCTTGTTTAATTTATTCCTAGGTATCTTAATTTTTTTGTTGCAATGGTAAATGGGATTGTTTTGTGTGTTTTTTGTTTGTTTGTTTTGTTTTCTTTTTTAGTTTCTCTTTCTGTTAGTTCATTATTGGTGTATAAAAAAAGCCATAGATTTCTGGGTGTTAATTTTGTATCCTGCTACATTGCCAAATTCATTTATTAGCTCTAGTAATTTTTTGATGGAATCTTGAGGCTTTTCTAGGTACAATATCATATCATCTGCCAATACTAAAAACTTTACTTCCTCTTTTCTAATTTGGATGCTACTTATTTCTTTTTTTTGTCTGATCATTATGACTAGCACTTCTAGTACTATGTCGAACAGGAGTGGTGAAAGTGGGCATCCCTGTCTTTTTCCTTTTCTTAGTTGAAATGGTTTTAGCTTTTGCCCATTGAGTATGATGTTGGCTGTAGGTTAGTCATATAAGGCTTTTATTATGTTGAGATATGATTCCTTTATTCCCACTTTGCTGAGAGTTTTCATCAGGAAAGGGTGTTGAATTTTGTCAAATGCCTTTTCTGTATCAATTAATATGATTATGTGATTTTTGTCTCTCAGTATGTTTATGTGATATATCACATTTATTGTTTTGCGGATATTATAACATCCTTACATCCTGGAATAAATCCCACTTGGTCATGATGTGTGATCTTTCTAATGTATTGCTGAATCCTATTTCCTAGAATTTTGTTGAGGATTTTAGCATGTATGTTCATCAAGGATACTGGCCTATAGTTCTCTTTTTTTGTGGTGTCTTTATCTGGTTTTGGGATTAGGGTAATGCTGGCTTCATAGAAAGAGGTTGGAAATTTGCCTTCCTCTTGAATTTTTGGAGTAGTCTGATGAGGATAGGTTTTAGTTCTTCTTTGGATGCTTGGTCAAACTCCCCTATAAAGCCATCCAGACCAGGGCTTTTGT
Organism: Cnephaeus nilssonii; assembly: GCF_951640355.1. Classification (NCBI taxonomy): domain Eukaryota; kingdom Metazoa; phylum Chordata; class Mammalia; order Chiroptera; family Vespertilionidae; genus Cnephaeus; species Cnephaeus nilssonii. Next base: position 106,482,285 of record NC_137074.1, read on the forward strand.
TTGCTGGAAGATTTTTATTTTATTTTTAAAATATATTTAATTGATTTTTTTACAGAGAGGAAGAGAGAGGGATAGAAAGTTAGAAACATCGATGAGAGAGAAACATCGATCAGCGCTCCCTGTACACCTCCTACTGGGTATGTGCCCACAACCAAGGTACATGCCCTTGACCAGAATCGAACCTGGGACCTTTCAGTCTGCAGGCCAACACTCTATCCACTGAGCCAAACTGGTTAGGGCTGTTTGCAGGAAGATTTTTGATTGCTGTTTCAATTTCTTCAGTAGTAATCGGCCTATTCCGATTTTTTTATTCTTCTTGGTTGAGTTTTGGGAGCTTGTATTTTTGTAAGAATATGTCCATTTCATCTAGGTTGTCCATTTTTTGGAATAGAGTTATTCATAGTATTTTTTTATAATCATTTGTATTTCTGTGGGATCAGTTGTTACTTCACCTCTTTCATTTCTGATTTTGTTTATTTGGGTCCTTTCTCTTTGCTTCTTGGTGAGCCTGGCTAGAGGTTCATTAATCTTGTTTATCCTTTCAAAGAACCAGCTCTTGGTTTTGTTGATCTTTTGTATTGTTCTTTTGGTCTCTATGTTGTTTATCTCCACTCTGATCTTTATTATTTTCTTCCTTCTGCTTACTCTGGCCTTTTCTTGTTGCTCTCTTTCTAACTCTTTGAGTTGTAGTATTAGATAATTTATTACCATTGTGTCTTGTTTTTTTGAGGTAGGCCTGTCGAGCTATGAACTTCCCTCTCAAGACTGCTTTCACTGTGTGCCATAGATTCTTGGATTGTTTTGTTTTCATTGTCATTTGTTGCCATGGTGCTTTTTATTTCTTCTTTGATCTCTTTGATACCTCAGTCATTATTTAATAGCATACTATTTAGCCTCCAGGTGTTTGATTTTTTAATAGTTTTTATTGTAGTTGATTTCTAGTTTTATGCCATTGTGCTCTGAGAAGATGCTTAATATGATTTCTATCTTCTTGATTTTGAAGAGACTTTGCCTGTGTGCCAATATATGGTCTATCTTTGAAAATGATTCATGTGCACTTGAGAAGAATGTATATTCTGTGGCTTTGGGGTGAATTGTTCTGAATATGTCAATTAATTCCATCTGGTCTAGTGAGTCATTTATGATTGATGTTTCTTTGTTGATTTTTTGTTTAGAGGATTTGTCCAATGGTGATAGTGGGGTGTTAAAGTCCCCTACTATGACAGTATTGCTGTCAATCTCTCCCTTGATATTCTCCAGAAGTTGTTTTTTTATATATATTTGGATGCTCCTGCATTCGTACATATATATTTATCAAGGTTATATCCTCTTATTGTATCAATCCCTTTAGTATTATGAAGTGGCCTTCCTTATCTCTTGTTATGGCCTTCACTTTGAGGTCCAATTTGTCAGATATAAGTATTGCTACCCCAGTTTTTTTTTTTTTTTTTTTTCATTTCCATTCACCTGAAAAACCTTTTTTCATCCCTTCACCAACAGTTTTTGTGAGTCCTTTGTCCTGAGGTGGGTTTCTGTAGATAGCAGTTATATGGGTCATGTTTCCTTTTCTACTCAGCTACACTATGTCTTTTGATTGGGGCATTTAATCCATTTACATTTAAAGTTATTATTGTTAGGTACTTGTTTGTCACCATTTTTATTCTTTACTAGAGGCCCGGTGCACGAAATTCGTGCACGGAGGGGGGTTGTCCCTCAGCCCAGCCTCTACCCTCTCCAATTTGGGACCCCTCGAGGGATGTCCGACTGCCCGTTTAGGCCCAGTGGGATCGGGCCTAAACGGGCAGCCAGACATCCCTCTCACAATCCAGGACTGCTGGCGCCCAACTGCTCGCCTGGCTGCCTTCCTGATTGCCCCTAACCACTTCTGCCTGCCAGCCTGATCACCCCCTAACCACTCTGCTGCCACCCTGTTTGCCCCCAACTTCCCTCCTCTGCCGGCCTGGTTACCCCTAACTGCCCTCTCCTCCAGGGTTGATCACCTCCAACTGCCCTACCTTGCAGTCCTGGTCCCTCTCAACTGCCCTCCCTTGCAGGCCGGGTGCCTCCCAACTGCCTTCTCCTGCTGGCCATCTTGTGGTGGCCATCTTGTGTCCACATGGGGGCAGGATCTTTGACCACATGGGGGCAGCTATATTGTGTGTTGCAGTGATGATCAATCTGCATATTACTCTTTTATTAGATAGGATAGAGGCCTGGTACAGGGGTGGGGGCCAGCTGGTTTGCCCTGAAGGGCTTCCCGGATCAGGTGGGGGTTCCCTTGGGGCATGGGGCGGCCTGAGCGAGGGGCCTGTGGTGGTTTGCAGGCCTGTCACGCCCCCTGGCAACCCAAGCCAAGGCCCTGGTATCTGGAATTTATTTTCCTTCTACAATTGAAACTTTGTCGCCTGGAGCGGAGCCAAGCCTGGGGCTCCCTCCAAGGCCGGCAGCCATTTGTGTTGGGGTTATAATTGAAACTTTGTTGCCTTAAGCGGGTGGGCCTGGCCAGAGTGTGTGGAAAGCTTTGCTTCCCCTGTTGCCGGTGGCAACCCTGGCCTGCTCTCTCAAGCTCCATTCTGTCGCCATTTGTTTGAATTTGTTTACCGTCTATAATTGAAACTTTGTAGCTTGAGTGGAGGCTTAGGCCTGGCAAGGGCAGACGGAAAGCTTGGCTTCCTCTGTTACCTAGGAAACCTTGCTCTCTGTGGCTGTAGCCATCTTGGTTTGGGTTAATTTGCATACTCGCTCTGATTGGATGGTGGGCGTGGCTTGTGGGTGTGTCGGAGGTATGGTCAATTTGCATATTTGTCTATTATTAGATAGGATGCCTGTGTTCCTTCTTCGCTTCTCATTTCTTGTTTATACAGCAGACCCTTTAGCATTTCTTGCCTTGCTGGTTTGGTGGTAATAAACTTCCTTAGTTCTTTTTTGTCTGTGAAGCTCCTGATTTCACCCTCAATTTTGATTGATAGCCTTGCTGGGTACAGTATTCTTGGATTCAGACCCTTCCTTTGCATGACTTTGTATATTTCATTCCATTCCCTTCTGGCCTTATGTGTTTCTGTTGAGAAATCAGTCACTAGTCTGATGGGGGATCCTTTGTAGGTAACTTTGTGTCTCTCTCTGGCCGCTTTTAAGATTCTTACTTTGTTGTTGGTGTTTGCCAATTTAATTATAATGTGCCTTGGCATCAGTCTTTTGGGGTTCATTTTGTTTGGGACTCTGTGAGCTTCTTGGATTTGTGTGAGTTTTTTCTTCCCTATATCAGGGAAGTTTTCTGTCATTATTTCTTCAAACAGGTTTTCTATTCCTTGCTCATTTTCCTCTCCTTTTGACACCCCTATTATGCAGATGTTGTTTCATTTATGTTGTCCCAAAGTTTCCTTAGGCTCTCCTGTTTTTTAAGTTATTTTTTCTAGATGCTGTTCTGCTTGTGTATTTTTTCCTACCTTGTCTTCTAGCTCACTGATGCAGTCCTCCACTTCTTCTAGTCTACTTTTTTTTCTATTGAGTTCTTTTTTTGCAGTGATTTCATTTCTCCTTGGTTCTTCTTCTTTTCCTCTTGGTTCGTACACATATTGTTGAATTTGTCTTCCAACCTTTTCAGCAACCTTATGACCATTTCTCTGAATTCTTTGTCATATTGCTTGCACCATTTAGTTTACTTCCTTTCCTGGTGATGCCTCCTTTTCTTTTGTATGTGGGCTGTTTTCTTTGTCTCCCCATGGTCACTCCTCTCAGGGTGTATGGTTATGTAGCTCTCTCCTGTGTTGACTTAAAGGCACAAAATACAACACAAAAAGGCACAACACACAAGTAACTGAATACAAATGTATTCACAATACTAATAATCCTAAATAAAGGTGACCACCAGAGAAAAGAGAATTAGGGGATAAAAAAAGTGCAAAAATGATATTGAGAAAAGGAAGACAAGTAAGAGAGAAAAGAAATTGAATAAAAAAATAAGGCATAAAAAAACTATTTATATGGGGAGAAAACTCCAATAGAACAACAACTAATTCAAAAAATTCAAACAATAAACACCCAGAGATGAATGCAAACTACAAACAATAATTAATAACAAGCAAGGAGAGAAAAAACAGAAGCAAAAAAGAGAGAGAGAGAGAGAAACCATCACACAAACAAACCAAACTAATCAACAATCAAACAAAGAACAACAATAGGACAAAGAGAAAGGTCAAAACAAAATAAAACAAAAACATAAAAGGAAAAAGAAAAAAAGGGAAGAGAAAAAATAATTAAATAGTGAAGAAAGAGAAGAGGGAAGTGTGTATGGACTTGGAGCAGGGGAGCGGAAATTAGATATATAAGTAGGATTAATTTTTAACAGGGGGTCAAAAGAAAGAATAGGGAAAATCTAAAAAAAGAATAGGGTAAGAGAAACAGGATAACAAAAGGGGAAAAGTGAGGAAGAGAGTGTTGGCATAAAGGTAAAGTTGAAATAGAGTAAAATGATGCTAAAGGAAAAATGAAAATAGAATGTAGGACATTAATCCCAAAATAAAATAAAATAGAGAAAAAATTAAATGAAACTTTATAAAAGATAAATAATAGTAGTAATAATACTAATTAAAAATAGAAATAGAATAATTAAAAAGGTAAAATCAAGTGAGAAAAAAAGAAAAACATTTAGTTTCTTAAGTAAAAGATAAAACCTAAAAATGTGCAGTAGTGAAGGTCATTCACTTCCTGTACTGTTCTGTTTGGCATGCCTGTTTTCTGTCAGGTAGTCAGGACAGTATTGAAGTTCCCTGCATTCCACTGCTCTTCTGTGTCGTAAGCCACAATCCTGTTTTCAAGCAGGCAGTATTTCTTTGTGTCTCAGCCTGCCTTTAGTTGTATTTACACAAGAGTCAATTTGTGATTCAACCCCTGGGTGGCAGTGTTTCTATATTGACATGCAGGACTATTAGTCCTCTCTAGCTAGTATTTAGTTTTTGTTTTCCCTGCCACACTTAATACTGGGTTGGGGTAATGGACTGCCCCAGGGCTGTTTTTTTTTATCGTTTCTCCCTGCTCTGATCCCCAGGTTCCACAAAAACAACTTTCCCCTGCAGTCTCTGAGAGTGTTTTTAATTGGGAGATCCTCTGTACTGGGCTTAGTAATCAAAAGCAAGGATTTAAAGAGAAAAAAAAAAAGCCAGAGTAAGCGCGTGGACTCACGACTTTTTCCCCCAGCACTGTGTGCATCTCTGTGCATGTCTTTTTCCCTTGGCACTGTGCAGCTGGTATGCTGGTAGGACTTCAGACTGCCTTTCTGTGCCACCTCAGCTATGGGTTAATTTTTAGAGTTCTCTTTTGCCAGCAGCCCTGTGGATCCCCTTCCACATTCGCAGGCTATACTGACCCTAACAGCCGCGGAATTTGTGGGGTGCAAACTTCCTTTGAAAATCTAGATCCCACTGTGCGTGTTTCTCCCTCCAGCCTGGATCACAGACCACCTTTCTCTAGGCGATATTTGCCCTTCCCTCGAGAAGGTGCAGGGCTCCTCTGCATCTGTGTATTCACACTGTTTGAGACCCGGTGTTCCTGGGTTCGTAGCTGGTCCCTGGGTGTTGTGATTGTAGGGTCCTGGGAGGTACCCGAGTTCTTCCCGGTTGAAAGTAAGACTAGGCTTCCCATCATAGCCACACTCCCTTTCAAGATGGTGTGGTCTCTGCGGCAGAGTAGGCCGTTCCAGGAGAGATTTCAGCTGCAGTAGGGGCTGCCCGGTTAGTGGAGCCTGGTCTGGCAGTCCCCAACAGTCCCTTGAAATATAGCTCTCCCTCACTCACAAATAGATACTCCCTGCATGTCCATACTCTCTCCTTTCATTCTCTCACTCACACACTATCTTGCAGCCTGCCTTCCTGTTGGCAGCCATCTTCTATTCCCAAATGTAGTAATTTTTTTATGGAGTCTTTAGGATGTTCAATGTACAATGTCATGTCACCTGAGAATAATGCCAGTTTTGCTTCTTCTTTTCCAATTTGGACACCATCAATTTCTACTTCTTGTTTGATTGCTATGGCTAGCACTTCCAATACTATGTCTAACAGGAGTGGTGAAAGTGGACATCCTGACTGCTATGGCTGCAGGCACAGTGACCCAGCACTGACTGCTTGAGGGGGCTTCAAATCAGGCCCAGAGAGAGCCCTAAAGAGAGAAGCAGGGTCTGATCTGTAGCCTACGTGGGAGCTGTTGATCAGCACTTGCCTCTCTCTTTCTTTCTGGGCCTGGTCAGCAGCTGTGCCTCCTTTCCTCTCCAGGCCTCCACTGGGGCTGCTAATCAGGCCCGCCTTTCTGATCAGGCCCTATGGATAGACCCAGAGACACTTACTGGCATAGAAACTGACCAATCAGAACCAAATCTGGGTTAACTGTGAGGAGCCAATGGCTGCTTAGGAGGCAGAGCTTTGACGCTGACTGGCATAGAAACTGACCAATCAGAACCAAATCTGGGTCAACTGTGAGGATCCAATGGCTGCCTAGGAGGTGAAGCTTTTGATGCTGACTGGCATAGAAACCAACCAATCATAACCAAATTGGCTGGCAGAGGAGGGCAATTGGGGGTGAGATCAGGCCGGCAGGGGAGGGCAGTTAGGTGTGATCAGGCAGGCAGAGGCTGTTAGGGGCGATGGCAGTTGGGGGCCATTAGGCTGGCAGGGGAGGACAGTTGGGTGCAACCAGGCTGGCAGGGGAGGGCAGTTGGGGGCCATCAGGCCAACAGGGAAGGGCAGTTGTGGGTGATCAGGCTGTCAGGGGAGCAGTTAGGTGTTAATCAGGCTTGCAGGGGAGGGTTAGTGGGTGATCAGGCTGACAGGCAGAAGTGGTTAGGGACAATCAGGCAGGCAGGCAGGTGAGTGGTTGGAAGCCAGCAGTCCCAGATTGTGAGAGTGATGTCCAATTGCTGATTTAGGCCCAATCCCACAGGGCCTAAACCGGCAGTCAGACATCCCCAGAGGGGTCCCAGATTGGACAGCGTTCAGGCTGGGCTGAGGGACACCCACCAGTGCACGAATTTTATGCATTAGGCCTCTAATTTTCTATATATGACAAATTCAAAAATCTGGGTGGCATAGCAGTTTGATCTAATAAATAGAAACATTCACAAAGTAAGAACAAAAATGTGGGGACAAAGAAACAACATTATATGAAAGGAAAGGAGGAATCACCAGAAAAGGAAATAAATGAAATAGAGGCAAGCAATGTCTCAGAGAAAAAATTCAGAACAATGGTTATAATGATGCTGAAAAGACTAGATGACAAATTCACCAACATGTATCAGAATCAAGAGGAAATGAATAATGATACACCAGCAATAGAGAATACAATGGAAGGTTTCAACCTTATACTAGAAGAAGCTGAGAACCGAATCAGTGAGTTGGAAGACAAGGTAGAAAAAACACCCAAGAAGAGCAGCACCTGGAAAAAAAACTTAAAAAGCAGAGAGCCTAAGGGAGTTTTGGAACAACATGAAAGGAAACAAAATCCACATTATGGGGGTGCAGAAGGAGAGAGAACTGAGCAAGGAATAGAAAATCTGTTTGAGGAAATAATTACAGAAAACTTCCCTGGTTTGGGGAAGAAAAAAGTTACACAAGTCCAAGAAGCACACAGAGTCGCAAACAAGATGAACCCAAAAAGACAGATACCAAGGCACATCATAATAAAATTAGCAAATATCAATGATAAAGTAAGAATCTTAAAGGCTGCCAGAGACAGAAACTTACTTACAAAGTATCTCCAATTAGACTATCAATTGATTTCTCAACAGAAACACATCAGGCCAGAAGGGAATGGAATGAAGTATACAAAGTGATGCAAAGCAAGGGACAGAATCCAAGAACACTATACCCAGCAAGGCTATCATACAAAATTAAAGGTGAATTCAGGAGCTTCGTAGACAAAAAACAGCGAAGGGGTTTTATTACCCCCAAGCCAACAATGGAAAAAAATGCTAAAGAGACTGCTGTAAAAGAGAAGAAATAGAGCAGCGGAACACAGGCATAATGAATAAAAATGGCATTAAAGAAGAATCTACCAATAATAACCTTAAATGTAAATGGATTAAATCCTCCAATCAAAAGACATAGGGTAGATGAATGGATAAGAAAATATAACTTGTATATATGCTGTCTACAAGAAACCCACCTCAGAAAAAAAGGATTCACATAAACTGAAATTGAATGAATGGAAAACAATTTTTCAGGAAAATGGAAATGAATAAAAGCTGGGGTAGCAATATTTATATCTGACAAAATAGACCTCGAAGTGAAGGCCATAAAAGAGATAAAGAAAGCCACTTCATAATACTAAAGAGAGCAATTCAACAGGAGGATATAACTCTGGTAAGCATATATGTACCCAATATAGGAGCACCCAAATACATAACAAAACTTCTGAAAGATATCAAGGGAGAGATCAACAGCAATACGATCATGATAGGGGACTTTAATACAATACTGACATCACTGGGTAAATCCTCTATACAAAAAATCAGCAAAGAAACAGCAATCCTAAATGACTATCACATGGACTTAATTGATATCTTCAAAAAATTTCACCACAAAAATATGGAATATACATTCTTCTCAACTGCACATGGGATATTTTCAAAGCTAGACCACATATTAGGGCACAGGCTAAGTATATACAAATTCAAGAAGATTGAAATTATAACAAGCATCATCTCAAATCACAATGGCATAAAATTATAAATCAACTACAATAAATACAATAAAAAATAAAACACAAGGAGGTTAAATAGCATGCCATTAAACAATGAAAGTGTTACCAAAGAGAACAAAGAAGAAATAAAAACATTCTGGGAACAAATGAAAATGAAAACACAACAATCCAAAATCTATGGGACACAATGAAAGCAGCCCTGAGAGGGAAGTTCATAGCACTACATCCCTACCTGAAGAAACAAGAAAAATTGGTAATAAAGTATTTAACCCTACAACTTAAAGAATTAGAAAGAGGGCAACAAGAAAAACCCAGAGTAAGTAGAAGAAAAAAATAATAATAAAGATCAGAGTAAAAATAAATGACATAGAGACCAAAAAAAAAAAAATACAAAAGATCTATAGAACCAAGAGATAGTTCTTTGAAAGGATTAACAAGATTGATGAGCCTCTATCCAGGCTCACCAAGAAACAAAGAGAGGACCCAAGTAAAGAAAATCAGAAATGAGAGAGGTGAAGTAACAATCAACCCCACAGAAATACAAAGGATTGTAAAAAGATACTATGAACAACTCTACTTGAACTAACTGGAAAACCTAGATGAAATGGACATATTTTAGAAAAATACAGTCTTCCAAAACTCAATCAGGAAGAATCAGAAAATCAGAATAGGCTGGTAACTACCAATGAAATTTAAGTATTAATAAAAAAACTTCCAGCAAACAAAAGCCCTGGTCTGGACGGCTTCACAGGGGAGTTTTACCAAACAGTCAAAGAAGAACTAACACAGATCCTCTGCAGAATATTCCAAAAAATTCAAGAGGAAGGAACACTTCCAAGTTCTTTCTATGACACCAGTATTACCCTAATTCCAAAACCAGATAAAGACACCACAAAAAGAGAGAACTACAGTCCAATATCCCTGATGAACATAGATGCTAAAATACTCAGCAAAATACAGAAAACCACATCAAGCCATACATAAAAATGATCATACACCACAACAAAGTGGGATTTATTCCAGGGATGTAAGGCAGGTACAATATTGGCAAATCAATAAAGGTGATACATCACATAAACAAACTGAAAAAAAATTGAAAGACAAAAACCACATGACTATATCAATTGATACAGAAAAAGCATTTGACAAAATACAATATCTTTTTAAATAAAAACTCAGCAAAGTGGGAATAAAAGCATCATACCTCAACATAATAAAAACCTTATATGACAAACTTACAGCCAACATCATACTCAATGGGCAAATACTAAAACCATTTTCCCTAAGAACAGGACTGACTTCCAGTTGGTCGAGCCTCTGGTCATTGTGAATGTGATGGACCCAGGGTTTTTATATATTAGGATTAAGTTCTACATAGTTTTTCTTTTTTTATTTTTAATAGCCTCATGGCCAGAGTCAAGATCAGTAACTATCAAATGGCTCTGAATATGGCTTCTGCCTTGTTCTAGTCTACTTGAGTAGTTCCAGTCATAGGCAAGTTCGTGAGTAAGTGTGCCTTCATTATAATCCCATTTGGCAGAGAGCACATATTTTGCTCATGCATTAGAATTGTGCTTGACCTTGGGACACCTCTTCTGTATGACTCTTTTCCCTGAAAAAGCTTGCCATCATTTTGTTGGATGCTAAATAAAACATGGTCCTTACATGACAAGTATTCACTAGAGAAAGAGAAAGAAGGGTATAGATTTTCCAGTCCTCTAAAGCAATGAAAACATCCCTTTGGGATGAACATTACTGTTAAAGTGTACTGCAGATGCCTTTGTGAAATAATTTTCATGTTTCTGGGAAGAATTTTTTCTCTCTGAATATCTTGCTTGTGTGCATGCATAAAATGCTCAATCTCATTTAATAAGACCTAAAATTTTATAGCCAGAGGTTATTTTGAATGTCTTAAGGAGTGATTGCTGTTAAGATACAAATTATTACTAAGAGATTTTAAGCCTAATTTTGTGGCACAGGGTTCAAAATTTGTTTAAACTCAAAAGCCAAAATGCCATATTAACTTTTAAAGTGGGCATGAGAAGAATGCTATATGAATATTTTACAAAAGAACACTTGCCTTGTAAATGCAAGGGATCCGTGAAACTTTTCTTACTCCAAATTGACTACTAAAGATAAAGATATAGTATTGTGTTGGGCCCTATTCAAAATGAGGATCTAAGAGTTGCAGCATGAAGGTGAAGGCAAATTGGACCCTAGTACCTGCAGAGTGAATTGCAATAGACCACTCAGTATAGAGTAGTGTTCACCTGGGATCAGAAGAACTTCACAAGAGTGATCCCACTGACAGGAATCTCCAAAGAGCCCTTAAATTCCCACTGAAGGTTGACTTTTACCACCTGACAGACCCAGAAAGTGAAAAGCCACTCAGCCTAATAAGAAGAGTCCTGTCTCTCACTTTGCTCCTTCACTTCTTTGTGAACCTGAAATGACCCACCACAGAAGCTACCAAGTGTTGAAGAAGGTAGGTAGTAAAAAAGGAAGGAGACTGAACCATAATCTATAATAATAAAAGTGTAATATGCTAATTTGACTGGAAAACCTTCCAGATGATCAGGGCTGCAAGAGAAGCCCAGGTTCCAGGTGCTTACCGGAGGCCGGAAGAAAGCCCAGGTCCCAGGTCCCGGGTGCCGGAGGGAAGCCGGTGCAGGCAGCTGGGGGAAGGAAGGCCTACTCTTGCACGAATTTCATGCATTTGGCCTCTAGTCCTTCTATAATGGTGCAGGCAACCACTAACCAGCATGTGGAAAAGGAAAGAAAGGTTTAACTTGGGAAGAAAATTGAAGTACTTATTATCTTCTACTAGATACTATCTAATTACTGAATCAAGACTGTATCTAAGACTGAGCACAAAATCCAGTGACTCTCCCTAAGTTTCTATCCAGAGAGAGAAACATTTATCTCAATGGACAAATTTTAAACTGATGCTGAGTTACAGAGATAAAGTTGTACTTTGATTAGTCACAAATTATGTTTGTTCAACACATTTATTATCATAACTATTCATCTCTTTCTGAAAGAAGGTTTTCCTCAAACAACCTTAAGAGGGTTATTGTTAAGTGTTGGGGGATAGGAGTGGAGGTGAGATGGGAAGGGAAACTCGAGAATACAGGAAATAACAAAGGGCATCTGGAGGACAGGAAAAGGAAATGCAGGAAGAGTAAAATCACAAAGTAAAATCAGAATTAGAAGAGTTTATTGAGAAAATAGAGTGGAAGTGTGAATGGAAAAAAAATCAGTTTAGTGAATAAGTAACTAGTAAGCCTTAACTTTGAAATTTCTAGATAGCCTATAAAAGCCACAGCAATCTAACAAAAATTGGCTTTCACTGGGAAGACATAAAACTGAAAAAACAAACTAGTCTTTGATTTAAACATACTGTGATGTCATATTTGATTCTGTAGTAAATTCCCAACTGGCTAATTCTTATACCTGATATGAAATTCAGAGGAGATGAGCCATATAGAACTTTACCTACTGAAGAAAGGTCAGAATCTGCTTGAGGGCAATATTTCATAGGAACGTGTTGGTACATGTTCATTTTCTTAGAAGGCCAACCATATTTTCATTAGGTACAGTAAACAAATAAGAGGTTTTGGTAGATTGTGTACATAAGTAAACTAAAAGAGATTTGTATCTACAAAACTAACAAATGTTTTTATTTGCCCTTAAAAATGCAATAGTGTCTAAATGTAAATGTCTTTGCTGAAAAATCTTTGCAAAAGCCATGTTATACCTCCCCAAAAGGTTCAAGATTGAAAGATCCTTGAGAGTAAAGACTATTCCTTCTTTTCATTTTTTAAACTTATTAAAATATAATAGACATAAAATATACTGTGCATATTTGAAAAGCATCCTTTGACATATTTTGAATGTATACACCCATGAAACCAGAATCACAATCAAGATAATAAATGTATCCATCATCCTTCAAAATGTCCTAATGCCCCTCTGTAATTTCTCCTTTCTATTTTTCTAGGTCCTCACCATACACAGGCAACCACTGATTGGTTTCCTGTCACTATAGATTAGTTTGCACTTCATAGAATTTCATTTAAATTGAATTACACAGTATGTCTCTTTAATTATTTTGAGATTCACCAATGTTGTATTGTGCAGCAATAATGCTTTGCTTTTTATTGCCAAGTAACATTTTACTGCATGGATAAACCACAATTTGTTTATCCCTCACCTGTTGATGGACATTTCCATTTTAGATACTCCAGATAAATCGAATATGCACATTTTTGTATGAATATATGCTTTAATTTTGGGTAAATATCTTGGAGTGGCATGACTGAGTCATATGATAGGTATGTGTTTAACTTCTAAAGAACTGTCAAATGTTTTCCAAAGTGTTTTTACCATTTCATATTTCTACTAGCAATGAATAAAAGTTTTAGTTGTTTCACATTCACAACAAATATTGATGTGATTAGTTTTTCTTTGCTTTTTTTTTTAATTTTAGCCATTCTGATGGGTGCACAGTGTTATTTCATTATGGTTTTAATATTCACTTCCCTAATGCATAGTAATGCTGAACACATTTTTATATGGTTATTTACAGACACTACATTTTAACAGACACTACACCTTAATATATATTTATAAGATATATTAGGGTGTAGTGTCTGTTAAAATATTTTGACAATTTTTATAATTAGGTTGTTTGCTTTCTTCTTGTTGAATTTTAAGACTTATATACCTACTTTATATACCTACATACAAGTCCACTACCAAACATATAATTTATAAAATTTTGTCTCAGTGTATGATTTGTCTTTATGCTTTCAGTAGGGTATTTTGAAGAGCATATGTTCTTAATACTGATAATTGAAATTTTTGATATTTTGTTGATATTGATTTTGGTGTTTTAGCTGAGGAATTCTTTATCTTATGTTTTTTCTATAAGTTTTATGATTTTTTTATTACACATTAAGGTTTGTTATTCATTTTAAATTAAATATTTTATATGGTATGAAATTTCTAATCAAGTTAAGTTTTTTGGTTTATGGAAGTCCAGTTATTTCAGCTTAATTGGTTTAAAAGAAAGTCAACCAACCACAGTGCTGGAGAGGATGTAGAGGAAAGGGAACTGTTGTGCACTGCTGATGGGAATGCAGACTTGTGCAGCCACTATGAAAAACAGTATGGAGTTTCCTAAAAAAATTAAAAATGCACTGCTTTTTAACCTAGAGATTCCACTTCTGGGAATATATCCTAAGAATCCTGAAACAACAATCATATATACATCCCTATGTTTGTAGCAGCATTATTTACCACTAGAGGCCCGGTGCACAAAGTTTGTGCATTCGGTGGGGGGGTGGGGAGGGACCCTCGGCTCAGCCTGTACCCTCTCGCAGTCTGGGAGCCCTTGGGGGATGTTCAACTGACAGTTTAGGCCTGTTCCCCGCAGGAGAGCCATCAGCGCTGCCACGGAGGTGGGAGAGTTTTCCGCCACCTCCGCTGCACTCACCAGCCATGAGTCCAGCTTCTGGCTGAGCGGCACTTCCCCTGTGGGAGCACACTGACCACCAGGGGGCAGCTCCTGCATTGAGTAGGATCAGGCCAAAACTGGCTCTTGAACATCCCCTGAGGGGTCCCGAATTGTGAAAGGGTGCAGGCCAGGCTGAGGGACCCCACTGGTGCACGACCAGGGCTGGGAGGGATGCAGGGGCGGTGTGACTGGCCCATCTTGCTCAGTCCCGATTGGCTGGACCCCAGCAGCAAGCTAACCTACCGGTCGGAGCATCTTCCCCCTGGTGGTTAGTGCATGTCATAGCAACTGGTCAACAGGTCGACTGCCCCCTGGTGGTCAGTGTATATCATAACGAGCAGTTGAACTGCCTTAGCATATCATTAGCATATTATACTTTGATTGGTTGAATAGATGACTGGACATTTAGCATATTAGGCTTTTATTATATAGGATAGCCAAGATCTGGAAACAGCCCAAGTGCCCATCAGTAGATGAGTGGATAAAATAGCTGTGGTACATTTACACAATGGAATATTATGCAGCTGTAAAAAAAAGGAACTTGTACCCTTTGTGACTGCATAAATGAACATGGAGAGTATTATGCTAAGTGAAATAAGCCAGTAAGCAAAAGACAAATACCATATGGTCTCACCAATATGTGAAATCTAATGAACAAAATAAACTGATAAACAAAATGGAGCTAGAAGCATGAATACATGGAACAGACTGGCCAATGCTCAAGGGGAAGTGGGTGGGGGTTACTGGATAAAGAAAGTGAAGGGATTAGCTAAAGAACATATATATATATATATATATATATATATATATATATATATATATATATATACACACACACATATATATACACACACACACACACACACTGAGTGGCCAGATTATTATGACCACCTGATGTTTGTAGGAAAATTAGCCATACCCTGCATCATATGGGATATGGAAGCTGAAGGCCTGTTCAAATTCCTTTGCTATCTGCAGTTACCAAGATAAAACATCTCCAATTCACACAGGAACACAGAATTGGACAGTCGAGCATTGGAAAAAAGTCATGTGGTCCGATGAATCCTGTTTCCAGTTGCATCATGCAGATGGCAGAGTGAGAATTTCGCGGAAAAAGCATGAAAGCATGCACCCCTCATGCATGAGTACAAACCTTCAAGCTGGTGGGGGCAGTGTTATGGTTTGGGGCATGTTTTCCTGGCATGATTTGGGCCCTTTAATTCATGTAGAACAACGTCTGAATAGCACAACATACCTAAGTATCGTTGCTGATCAAGTTCATCCTGTCATGTTGATGGCGTATCCCAATGGAGATGGCTTCTTCCAACAAGACAATGTGCCATGCCACGGTGCTCGTATTGTGCAGGAGTGGTTTCAAGAACATGAGGGAGACTTTACCTTGCTTAGGTGGCCCCCACAATCACCAGATCTCAATCCAATTGAGCATTTGTGGGACAAAGTTAAAAGAGCCATCAGGCAGCTGGTTCTACAACCATCAAATCTCACAGAACTGGACAGTGCTATTCATCAGGCATCGTGTCAGATTCCTCGCATCACCTTTCAACATCTCGTGGAGTCAATGCCAAGAAGAATCATCACAGTATTGAAGGCAAAAGGTGACCCAATGAAGTACTGATGGGGTGGTCATAATAATCTGGCCACTCAGTGTGTGTGTGTGTGTGTGTGTGTGTGTGTGTATTTCATGGACATAGACAACAGTTTGGTGAAAGCCAGGGAAAGGGAGAGAGGTATAGGTGGAGGTGAAAAAAGGGGAGACAACCTGCAATATGTCAACATTAAAAATATTTATTTTTTTTAAAAAAGAAAGACTATTCTTTATTCAGTGAATAGCTTTTGCACCACATCAAAAATCAATTAGCTGCAAATGTGTGAGGCTATCTCTGGACTCTGTTCTCTCTTCCATTAATCCGTTTGTCTACTATTATGCCAATATAGAAATTTCATAACTGTAGCTTTAAAACAAACCTTGAAATCAGGCAGTGTTAAACTATAACTTTGTTCTTCTTTTTAAAATTGTTTTTTCTCTTCTAAGTTCTCTCCATTTCAATATGAATTTTAAAATTAGTTTATGGCCCTGACTGGTGTTCTCAATGGTTAGAACATCAACCTGCAGACCAAAGGGTCATGGGTTCAATTCCAGGTCAAGGGCATATAACTGGGTTGCAGGTTTGAATTCTCTCTCTCTCTCTCTCTCTCTCTCTCTCTCTCTCTCTCTCTCTCTCTCTCCTCATCTCCTCCCTCCCTTCCTTCCTCTTTATAAAATCAATGGAAAAAATATCCTTGGGTGAGAATTAACACACACAAACACAAAATTAGTTTGTAAAATTTAACCAAATAGCCATGCTGAGAATTTTTTATTGAGATTTCATTAAATCTAAAAAAATCAATTTGAGAAGAATTAACATTTTAATAACTATTGAGTTTTCTGATCCATGAGTACAGTATATATTTACATTTATTTAGGTCTTCTTTAGTTACTCTCAGTAATATTTTGTGGTTTACAGTAAAAATAGGTCTTATACACCTTTTGTCAGATCTATTCCTAAGTATTTAATACTTTGTGACTATTTTAAATGAAATGTGCTTTCAATTTAATTTTTTGTTTTCAGTATTTAAAACAATGTAATTTTATATTGATTTTGTATTTTTCCATTTTGCTAAACTTACTCATTACTTCTACCAGCTTTTATTACAGAGTTCATCAGATTTTCTACATAGATGATCATGTAATATGTGAAGAAAGACTTGCATTTTTTTTTCTTTTGAATGCTGTTAACTTTTTTTTTTTAATATATTTTATTGATTTTTTTACAGAGAGGAAGGGAGAGGGATAGAGAGCTAGAAACATCGATGAGAGAGAATCATCGACCAGCTGCCTCCTGCACACCCCCGACCAGGAATGTGACCGCAGCCAATGAGAGAGACATTTCAATTGGTTGTCTCCTGCATGAACCCTGACCTGGGCCCCAGCCAGGGAGGAGCCTTCAACCTAGGTACATGCCCTTGATCAGAATCCAACCCGGACCCTATGGTCCACAACCTGAGCCTCTATCCACTTATCAAACCAGCTAGGGCAGGATATGACATTTTTTAGCCCCTCCAGCAGTGGACCTTCGTTTTTTTCCTCCAGGAGTGAGGTAGAGAAATGATAGATCACCTTCTTGGATCCTTATTACTGAAGTTACCAAGAACACTGCAAGTGGCATACCGGGAACTTAGCCAATGAGCGGTCAGGAAAGGTCTTTCCTCTGCAGCTCCCATGCAGAGGTGGGACTGCTGGCACGCTGAGACTCGCAGGCCCCCCTGTCTGTCTCCACTCCAGGCCTGCTCCAGCTGGTGCAGCAGCTCGGGCAGACAGGCCCCCCCAGTCTGTCTGTCTCTGCTCCTGGTGGACCTGCTGTAGACGGCGCGGCAGCTTGGGCAGTACCCCCGTCTGTCTCCGTCTCTACTCTGGGCTTCATCTGTGCGCGCAGCCTCCAGCCTCCTCCTGACCAGTCATGACTGTTATGCATCCTGGCTAATTTGCATAATATCTTTCTCTCTCTCTCTCTCTCTCTCTCTCTCTCTCTCTCTCTCTCTCTATATATATATATATATATATATATATATATATATATATATATATATACAATTAATCCAGTCACATTCTTGTTTACAGTGTGCCAGCACAGGACAGACTCAAGTCCTGCAGCAATCTGATTTCTATCCTTAAACTCCTTGGCACTCCTTCTGGAACCCCATGGGATCTGTGTAAATATGGTAATCAAGGGAGCCTCCTGGACTCTCTCTCCTCTTCCCAGTCTGTCTGTCCATTGAAAACGGTTTATGATATGCCAAAGCGAAAGGGATAGACAATTGTATCAGAGTGCAAATTCCGCTCCATTTGCTAGGCAAGGCAACAAGTGAGGGTCCTCCATGACACCACCAGACATCAGCATGGGGTATCGACAGTGCAACATGATTGGCTACTGAGGATACTCGGCATTTATGCATCTGGATAAGTTTTTCATAAAGTCTGAGCACTGTTCCCCACCCCTTGAGAGGCAGGAGGTATAGTTTATGTCGGAGGACAGGGCAGGATCATTTTGGGGGGTCCTTTCTCTTTACCTCTGTTGAATGGGAACAACAGGGAGAGAGTCTTACCAGAAGCGTTTCCTCAGGTGGTTTCCTCCTGGTACAAAGCAAGCACACATCCCATTACTGTCTGAGGTCCATCCAAATGGAAACGGGACCACTTGGGCCTCTAGCCTTCCTGCTATGCAAGCATAACAGTCACTTTTATTTAGGGCGCATACAGAATATTTAATTCATTCCACCCAGGCATTCGTTCCCTTATATCCTACTTCTATTTGCAGGGTGGTGGCAGTGGCCTAGGGGATCTTGTCCTGTGACATCTACTCCTAAATCTAGTCTTAGCCAATCTTTTGACCTAAAGGCTGAAATATCCAAGTCATTCAAGTTATCTATAATCAATAACTTAACTGGTAAGCATGATCCAGATTGTACACATTTCTCCAGCCCACATTGTAAGCCCCTGCAATTTGCCAGATTCCTAAAGCAAATAGAGCCCAGTACATAATGGTTATTAAGACAGCTCACGGTTTTGAGCATCAATTTCAAGGGGATATGTCCCAGTATGGCCGTCCAAGTTGAGGCATGTCCACCCTTAACCCATGTGTGATGGGTCCAACCTCACTCTGCAGTCTGAATAGCAGTCTCTGTGGTAAGCAAGACAGGTAAGGTACTTCCCAGGAGGGTTCCAACTTGCTTCCCTTCCAAATCTTGGTTAGAACAAATGCAGTTTGTTCCAGTCGATGGTGATGAACTGGAAACTGTTCCAGTCGATGGTGATGAACTGACCCAAAGCCCTCTTGAGTTTCCAGTCGATGGTGATGAACTGGAAACTCAAGAGGGCTTTGGGTCAGGAGGCCTTCTAACCTGAGAGAGATTAAAGTAGAAGAGATACCCAGCACATAGTTCTTAAGAAATTGGTCCCTAGTTTCCATTGTAGGAATATCTTGAGGCATTCTAGAGCTTATTGGAATCACCTACAGCCAACTCTAGGTAAAAAACAAACAAAAAAACAAACAAAAAAACTTTTCTTAAAATTCAAACCCTAGGAAGGTTGTAAAACTTGATTTTACCAAAAGATTATGTATAACTAATTGTATTTCTGCTATCAGTCTCCTTGAGTACATTGACATAAGCTATTTACCCTCTGTTTAGAGAGGCAAAATACAAATCATTGAATCTTAAGAGTCCTTGGTTTAGGGAAGATAGAGTTTTCTAAATGTTGCAAACTCCTGTTTTAATATTTCAATTTTTCTCTTTTGCTTGTCCTGGCTTACTGGCCTGTATCATTTAATCAATTTCCTTTTAACATTTCTTTTTATAAACTTCTTATAATTTCCACAGACATTCTTACAACTTTCAGAAACATTTTTACAACTTCCAGAAATAACCACTTTTAGAAACCACCTTCTTTCTACTTCAAAATACATAACCATGCCTCAGTCCTTCCATTAAATATTTCTACTCTAATATTCTTTCTTTCAGTCATACCATCAGCAACTTGTACAGACCTTTTTTTTTTCTTTAAGATGTATTAGAATTCTTCATTCTTGGAAACCTTAATTTTTCAATGATTGCCAAAAAGTAAACAGCCAGCATTTCTTAGATTAACAGTTATGAACACACAGTAAATGCACTCTTACTTTCAAGAAAATATACCTTCAATAAGGAGACCTTCTATAATAAAAACTAAGAGCAGGTGAACTAAAACTTGTCTAACAGTTAATGTTTCAGTTTTTTTTAAGTCTAGATGTTTATTATTCAACCCAGTAATGCTCCAAAGTCTTTAAGTTATCCAAGACTTTGGAAAATTATGTATAGGAATATGAGGCTGGAGGAAAGGTAGGGGGAGGAGGGAGCAGGTCCAGCAGCCTGTTCTCAGCATCTAGCCACTTTGATTTAAACTACTGCAGTTTTCCTTAGAGATAATATCTAAGGTTACTGCTGCAGCTTCTCTACTTTTACAGGGAGAAGTGCAACTGGCCCTTTCCTCAAACAGAGAGTACAGTCCGTCTCCTCTTGAGTGACTGGACTTTTATTATTAACATATTTATAATTATTACTGAAAAGCTTTATTACAAATATTTCATTTTAGTTACATCTATTTATTATATCTTAACAACGTTGAGATTTTAAAGCCAATTATTACCTAAAGCATTTTCATGGTAGTATTAATTTTGTTGTCCAACCCAGCCTGTTTAGCAGTGATGGCGAACCTATGACACGCGTGTCAGCACTGACACGCGTAGCCATTTCTGATGACGCGCAGCCACTGAGGCGGCCGCATGCCGAGGATGAAACATTTGCGAAATAATGTTTTTTCCTCAAAATGACACACTACCCGAGTTATGCTCAGTTTTTTGATGAAGTTTGACACACCAAGCTCAAAAGGTTGCCCATCACTGCTGTATAGATTACTTCCTTATGTAATTCCAAGTATATTGTATTGGTCTATTTTAGTTCAAAAATATTTCTTTTTAAGGACAGAGTAGATCTTTGTGTCACCTCAGGGCCCTTGAGAGGTCACAAAGCTATCTCTCAGTTAAATTCTTGAAATATTATATTTGTAAAAGCTGTCAATATACCCAATTTAAAGATTATGAAAACTTAAACCAGTTTTAACATTAAAGATTTGGTCTTAACCACAGAATTAATTATTTTCAACTTGGCCATTAAATTTCTACATCCCAGTAATGTCACAGATACAATATACTTTGAATATCACAGAGAAAATGCTGGGAGGACATGCCTACTGCCAGCCCATTCTCTTGCTGCTGTGCCCCCAAGGTCAACCTTAGCTCCACCTTGGCTGGCCTGTCTGGGTTTGTGGCGTCACAGGCAGGTGTAAACCACCCTTTCTCCGTCCTAGTCCCTGTCCTGATTAATACTCATGCTGCAAACCAGATGTTTAATGGACAGGATACTGGGTGGGACTTTGCAGATTTCTCTGCCCTGCTGAGTTTGGCAAGTACCGCCTCCCATTCTGCCACTTGGAAACCTCCAGCTTCTTGCTCTGAGTAAAATGGACTTCTTTTTTTTCCCCTCCCAGTTTGCCTCAGGTGGAGAAGATAATGGTTTGTTAATCACAATCAGTCTTGGATTAGCTGGCCTTTGTTTTAAACTTCCCTGGGTTGCAACCTTCACAAATTTTAAACTTTTAAATTAACCTTAGACTCTTAAAATTTTAACCCAGCACAGCAAAATCATAAATCAGTGAAGAGCAAATTAAAATCCCTAAAAGTTAGAAAGAGCAAGAAGTCCCCAAGAATAAGGATTCTTGGCAGCTGCTGGGACATCCTGCAATCTCTGTCATGTGTTCAGGCTCACCACACACAACTGGGCTTTCCCCAAAGTGGGGCTTGCCCCATCTTTAAACAAATTAAACAACAAAGAAACAAAAAAGTATATCAACAAACAGTCTCATCAACAAACACTCTCATACAGGTGCACACAACGTACTAAAAGTTTACACCTCAGAGCAATGTCTTCTGTCTCTGGTTCAGAAACTACCCCTCCCCAGAACCTCAACATTCTCCCAATGAACTATTTCAGGGGAATGTATTCCCTAGGCCTAGAATTTCTGTTTCCTATCCTTGGCAGGTCCCTTGTGATTATATACTCAATTCCCATATTGGAGGTTTCTCATACTCTCCGAGATCTGCTTAATCCCTCTCTGGCCACTTCCCTCACAGGAAAACAGAACCACAGATCAGAACTCCACACTTGATTTATGTCCAAGACACATCCCAGTCACATAAGCCCGACCTCCGAGGATACCCAATCACCAAAGTAGTACTCAGTCCATTTCTTACCTTGGCTAATGCATAAGGTTACCTGATTGCCATGGATCTTGCTTGGGCCCTTCATGCATTGCTGGCTGACTCTTGTTCTCAAGCTCATAGTTGGCCCAGAGGTGATGGCTGTCCCTCCTCACTGAGGCTGCCGCAACTTGGCAGCAGGGTGCACCTCCTCAGGAAAGGGGTCCAATTTCCCTGTGATGACCAACAGTATCCCAGACAAGCCCACAAATTGTAAGAAATAAGGTGAACTCCCTAATTCAGGGATCCTGATAGAACACAAAACATACTCAGGAGCCAGGCAGCAAGGCAAATATCTTTACTTCTATGTAGAAGGTTGCACACACATGGTCTGGAAGCATGTGCACACTGAGCAGGTGGTCTGCTTGGCTTTATAATCTGTGACGCACATGACCTGTCCTCTCTTTTGCGATTGGATAATTCAAAGGAAGGGGTTGGCCTTTGCTGTTTCAAGATGGTGGCCCTCAGGGGAGCTGCAAGCCATGCGGCCAACATGGCAGCTGCCAAGCTATGTGGGCCAAAATGATGGCTGTCTAAACTGTTCTTTGACAAAAAAGATGATTTGTTTATTCTCACAATTTGAATGGCCTCTAGCTGATTGAATAAAACCCAGTTTTCAGTTTTTACATGTCATATATCTTACTTCCAGTTTCCTTTATCATTTTCTTTAAAGAAATCATAATACATTATCTTAGTCCTATACCCAGATTTATATTTTATCATTTCACTGGTCCATTCTCAATATTTAAAATTATTGCATTGTTCTGAGTACTGCTATTTGATTTTCAAGACTTTTGGTCTTTAATGACAAAGTTTTGAGCTGTTTATAATATTTAAAATCTGGAGACTTATAACTTATTAGTTGAAATTTTAAAATACAATTTTTAATATATGTGAAATATACAACCATATGAAAAAGTTAACCAAGATCAATTGTCTCTTGATAAATAAAATCAGCTGAGGTAAACTGTATACTTTTCAGTACCTTTCCAAACTTTAATAAAAATAAGTAAGCAAGTGCTAGGATTTTTTTATAGATAATCTTAATCAGCTTTATTTTTCAAATTCCTGAAATGTATGTAAATTAAATTGTACAATAATTTTTCTGCAATCTGCTACACTCTCTGTGGATCCTTGATCAATTGACCATTCTTTGAGAACCACATTATAAACTGTGGTTAATATTTCAACAATATTTAAAAGCTATATAAAAAGCTTATTCAGCCTTAACTGGTTTGGCTCAGTGGATAAAGCATCGGCCTGTGGACTCAAGGGTCCCAGGTTCGATTCCGGTCAAGGGCATGTACCTTGGTTGTGGGCACATCCCCATTGGGGGATGTGCAGGAGGCAGCTAATTGATGTTTCTCTCTCATCAGTGTTTCTAACTCTCTCTCCCTCTCCCTTCCTCTCTGTAAAAAAAATCAATAAGAAGCTTATTCAACTATCTGACTAAACTGCCATATATTTAAGTTATATGAAAAGATGTATACAAATCACACTTTGTGAAATATGATAAAAATTTTTATGTAAAGAACAAATAAAATTAAATAGATTTATAGATATTGATTATTTGTATCACTGTTATATATTTATTTTCTGTTTCACTCCATAGGATTTAAAGACGCCTACATAAATACTGGTGATACTGAAAGTTGATATGAACAACACAAAGAATCTAATTGAAGAGAAAATGTGATTGAGGAAAAAAGATTCATGAGGATTGACATGCAAAAATTCATACTAAGTGTTTCTATAGTTATGTGTAGTTGGTCTTGAATTAGTTCAACTTTTCTGGTAGCTAAAAGAAAATCATGGCATTATTTTATCTGGAAAAAATTGCTGATGATTTTTCCAATGTAAAAATGTGAATGTGAGAAATCAATCTCTCTAGTGGGTTTGGCTCAGTGGATAGACCATTGACCTGTGGACTGAAGGGGCCCGGGTTTGATTCTGGTCAAGGGTACAGACATACCTCAGTTGCAGGCTAGATCCCTGGCTCTGGTTGGGGTGAATGCAGGAGGCAACCAGTCATTGTGTCTCTCTCACATTGTTTTTTCTCTCTCTCTGTCTCTCCTCTTCCCGTCTACTCTTTTAAAAAAAAAAAAATCAATGGAAAAATATCCTCGGGTGAGGATTAACAACAACAACAACAAAAAGAATAAAGATTGACATTCCCATTAAAAAAAAAAAAATCAATCTTGCTTTGTGAGGTTACACTGACAAAAACTTCCTCTGATATCCTTCTATAGTTGTGCTATTTTTATATTTATTAATTGTCTAATACAATATTAAATATAGTAAATAATAAATGTTGAATGAGCCATTCATCTGTTATCACTCTCTATTGGCTTGATTTAATTTTTAAATTTATTAATTAAATTTAAGACATTTTAATATGTCTCACAAAATATATATCTAATAAAAGATTCTCTTAGTAAAAATTACACACTTGGTGGGCTAGTGGGAAAAGGATTTGGAAGTAGACATTTCTTTTCATCTTGAATCACATCCTATTATTCTAAGAGTAGAAATATTTTTCTACTATATATGAGCATGTAATATTTCCATAGAGTGGTAAATATTACATAATTCTTCTTTATTAAGAATGAATTATAGCAAAAGAAAATTGTGAAAAACATAATTGTTAGGCTTATTCTTAAAAATTCAGTTGTATTAAGTTAATCTCTCAATCAATAATTGATTAGTTCAAGTAATAATTTTATATCCAAATTTAAAGAATGGCCTCTGTGTGTGTGTGTGTGTATGTGTGTGTGTGTTTGCCATTTCTATTTCATCATCACTTTTAAGTACAACATTGACAAAAACACTCAGAAAGCTTAGCATATGGAATAGTTCTGCAGGTGAAAGCAGGTATGAGAAGCACTCACTGACATCCAGAAGACAACCATTTGGATGATCAGTGAACATACAGGCACTTAACAAATTAATTATAACAGAGTAGGAATAATTGACTAGAGTGGACTCGCTAATCCTTTAATCTCCAAGTTAGAGGTGCAACTGATTTGTTCCATCGCAAACTAAAACCATGGATGCAATAAAATGTCTATTTCCCTCCCCATTTAAAAGACTCATGTTAAAACAGAAATGTTGAAACTTTTTACTGAAAGAACATGTCTGAATATAGGAAAAACTCTTGCCCAAAGAGTTACACAGAATTACAATATTTAGAAGTTCTAGTACATAATCTTATACTAGTAATATATCCCTTAAAGCATCTCTTGTCTCTCTACCTGTCAGCTATATATTTAACTTGTAACTTTAAGATGTATTAGAACATTAGTAAATAAACAAGTACAAGATTAAATTAAGGAGATCCCCTAAGACTCCTTCATAGCTGTGTTGTCTTCTTTATATTAAGAACAAGAAGAAATATATGAGTACTAGGTAAACATTATAGTAAGTACAGGTTATACTTGAAGATTATAACTCCCCAGGGAACAGATATTTAATTTGTCTTTATAATAATAACAGCCTAATAAACCTCACATCTTTTAGGAGAGCTTAATAAACTTCAAAGAAGACAAAACAAGAATGTAGGAATAAAAGTACATCCTTAGCCTTTCATTAGACAAAATGAGCAGGAGTCCTGGCCCAGCATGGCTTCCAAAGTTAGCACTCCCAACTACAAAGCAAATGTATGCAGAGAAATATACAACAAAAGACATAGCTTTTAAAGCTCCAGTTGAATTTCCACAAATGTTACTTACAAAAGACCATTCTCTGTGTTAACAAAAAGTTGTGGATCTGTTCTTAACTAAATCCTCTTTTCTTGCATAATCCACCTTGTGCACTTTAGCTTGAGTGTGTTTTATCTGATCAAATCCTGGGTTCATTCACTCTCAGAAGCAACAGGATTATTTCACACTTAAGCAATATCCAATCTTTATGTGATTCATAAGAGGACATCTGACAGATACAGAATTTAAGCAAAAGATTAACCAGGTGTTTAAGGCACATAATGATTTCAATATAACAGTTTATGATAAAAAGAATTACTGACAAACCATATCAAAAATACACTTTGAAATGCACACATTAAGTACTATTTTATGAAAATCTATCATGTAGATATTTTATGCATGTAATGTTTGCACACCTACACACATAAGTATTAATTTCAAAAAAAGAACCTACATTCTATTAGTAATTCTGTGACCCAAAGAAAGTGTTCACAATTTCATTTGTGTCTTTCTTTCTTATTCAGCACTTCTACAGATTAAAATAGGCTTTGTGGCTTAGCAAATTAGTCCTGGATTTTTTCTTTTAATTCAATGGACAAGAAAGCTCAATAGAAAATAATCTAAGCCCCATGAAGCTAGAAAACATGGATTAGTATGAAGTAACTC